>NW_027512409.1:0-727500 GCF_048772815.1 Callospermophilus lateralis
AATACAAAACTATGAAATTTACCTGGTTGTTTGAAAAGTGTTGTCTCCAAAACTACATTTATATTTCTAATAATTCTAAAAATGTAATTAATTGTAACACTGCAACTTTAACTTTAGACACGAAAACTAGCTCACGGTATAAAAAGCATAAAGTCAGTTCATTTTCTTAGTATATGCCCACTTTTTTAAAAAAACAATATTCCTTTTTCTAGTGAATAGGAGCACAAATATGGTGAACTCCCAAATTTGTATGACAAGAAAGTTCCCAGGATTATAACTGTGCTCTAGCTTTCTTACCATTCACCTCATTCCCTATCTTCAACTAGAAATAGTTACTTAAGAAACACAGGAATATTGATATAACAGAATTTAACAATCTCCAAATGAATTTTGACATTTTTCTCTGAAGGAGATTTAGTCATAACATAATAATTTTAAATATTTGTATTAATATCAAACTTCCTCTACTGTAAATATTATTCTACACCATATTTTATGTGAATGATATTTTTTTGTTTTAAATGCTTAGAATTCCATAATGATATGTTTATAATAAATGCAACTTGAATGTTTTCTCCATTTTATTTTCTTGAGAAATGACAAGAAATATAGGACATAGAAAATTAAATTATTTTTTTCTCTTGCACATATGATAATAATGGAAATTCATTGATGCTTTTAATGTAATTGGAAAAGCTGAGTTGTTCTTTAAAACCAAGGGTAATTTCTAATACTGACTAGGTTTGAGTTAAATAAAAGTCATCATAGATTTAGAAATCTCATTTATATTTTATAATTACACTTTCAGCTTTGGATTAAATTTGTGAATTTAGGGGAAGTTTGGGGGACTTTTAGGTAATTTTGAAGAAATGCTTTCCATTTCTTAATTATAACAAAGTCCCTAATAATCATCTAATAATATAACAGGATGTTTTTTAAAATAATCCTCCCTAAATTTTAATAGCTTTTCTTTTAAAACTTCAATTTTTGTTAGATATGTAATTTATATGCCAAAATTTATAACATGCTTCATATTCTTTTGAAAGTTATTTATATTGATGGTACCCATATTAAAATGACTGAAATGTTCTCAATGTTCCATATATAAATTTAAAATAAACATTTTTGAAAAGCGTTAATTGTGTTAGGAAATCAATTTGTTTGGAAATACTACTAAAGCTTTTTTTTATTTTGAACTTTTCATAATTATGAATTTAAGAATTCACAATTTTTATTTCAATTTTCTTCTTCCTCACCCCTTAACTTTTCTTCCTTTCATCTAACCTGTTTTTACAGTACTTACTCTATGACTAACACTCTGAAAGGACATCTCAATCCTTCAGCTATTATACTAGTTGGCTAGAAAACACACATCCACACACACATATACTTACATATAAAATACTAATATCATCTGGATTCCCTCAGAGCTCCATGGAATCATAATTACAAGATTGTATTATGAACCTATCAAATGTTTCTTTTCTTTAAAATAGAAAAAAATAAATAATATAAATAATAATACAGTGGAAGTAGGAATATAATATTGTAGATGGAATGGTAGCTAGATATATATGCAAAGTTTATCAATATTTATATTAAAATCTTAATGTTCACATTACTAATTGAGTACTAAATGTTACATTTGTCACTGGTCTTAGTGGTGCACATCTGTAATCCCAGCAACTGGGAGACTAAGGCAGAAAGATCACAAGTTCAATGTCAGCCTCAGAAATTTAGCAGGGCCCTTAACAATTTAGCAAGACACTGTCTCAAAATAAAACATAAAAAGGATTGGGAGGTGGCTCAGTGCTTAAGTACTCCTGGGTTCAGTCTAGATTGAAAAAATGTTATAGTCCTATTACTTATAATGATGGGATGAGAAGGAAAGATGGAGATTAAAGCTAATTATCATTGAATTTACCCACTGAAACTTTGTTTCCATTTTGCTTATTAGACATCTGTCTACAGACATTTATTAAGTCTTGTTATTTCCCAAAACTGCATCTACCATGGCACAATTTGACCAACCTCTTGGCATGATTGTATAATAAAGGGATGGCTAAATTTAAAAAAAAAAAAAGACATACTCAGTATACATCAAAGAATACTTAACTGCCAAGTAATCTCTAATGATTTTGATTGATAATATGTATCTAAACTTTAAACTTAAATGGAGGGATTAAAAAAGGTTTGACATCAGAGTCTCATGTCAGATGTTGTTTTACAAGCCTATCTAGACATGAGCTAGGAAACAAACAGAGAGAAAGATACCCCTCCCTATATACCCCAAAGTCATGCTCCCAATTATGCACCCTATGTGCCTACAAGTACCAACCAGTTAATCCTTATGATGGGATTAATTCACTGATAAGGTTAAAATGCTCATAACCTAGTGAATTCACCTCTAAACTTTCTTGCATTATCTCACCCATGATCTTTGAGGGATACCTAATATCTAAACCATAAAACCAATTTTTTTCACTTTCTATTTCAGGTAAGGTTTTTTTTTTGGCTTTTATTTGGAATTGAACTCAGAGCTCATACATTCTAGGCAAGCACTGAATATACACACAACACTATGCTTATAAAAGTATGATTTCTTTTGTTGTAGTGCATTATATGAGATGCTATGTATAATATTTAATGAGAGAAATTTATTAAAAACTGTGTAAGACTTAATATATTGCATGACTCATACCAATACTCTGAAGAATTATATATCTCTTTACCTTTTAAAACCTATCAGGAATAATGTTAAACACTCTCAGTGTAAGAAATAAAAAGCTGAATGACATAAAGTTTTTGGTTTGAACACAAATGAACAATATACTTAAGGGTATTTTTTAATAAGAGAGTCAGTACATCTGCAGTGTCTGAGAACTTTGGTATGTATTTAAATTTATACCCTACTTAAGTTAAACTAATTTTATTTTTCTGATTGCAGAGATTGAATCCATGGGCTCTTTGTCATTGAACTACAACCACAGCTCCTTTTTTTCACTTTTTTTTATTTTGAGACAGCATCTTGCTAAATTTCCCAACTGGCCTTGAATTTGTAATCCTCCCTCCTCAGCCTACCTGGAAACATGGATTATAGACATTTACCACCATAGCTGTAAATTAAACAAGATATTTAACATACAAAAAACATTTAAGAATAACACTCTTTAATTTGGTTTTGATCTTAAAAACAATGTTTTTAATTAAAACTTAAAGAACTTAAAGACAGATTTGTCACAAAAATATGCCTCCATGTAATAACAATCTTAATAATTTAAACAAAACCTAGAGGAAAGATGATATAAATTGACTTTAAATCTTAACAATAATGCTAGTTCAGGCATTCAGGCATCATTTAATCACCTGAAAAAAACAGTCAAATTGGAAGAGAGCTGCATTTCATTTTCCAAATTAGTTGTATAAGTATGCTGTCTTACAGACACATCGATGATCACTGCCAAGGGTCAAAGAAAATTGGACCATCATTTTGAATTTTCTTACCATTTTATTTTAGTAGAAATAGAGGTCTAAAATGTAAGATGATTAATTTGATCTGATTAGTGCTTTCAGAAATAATGAAAATAATGATAATTAACATTTACTAGACACTTTCAAGTTTCCGAATTATGCACTAAACATTAATCCTCTCAACAAATTTGGGGTAAATCCTTAGTCTAATGTAGATTTAGCAGACAAGGAATAGAGATTCAATTGTCCAAAATGGTGTGGCTTTTACAATGAGGAGTTAAACTTTGGAGTAAGGCAGAACAGAGAGTTTAATTGAAAAAATGAGTGTTTTATTTTTCTTTTTGTGTTTTGCTATTGCAGATAAATTGCATTCTGACCTTATGCTTAGAAAGAGAACAAAGTAATTTCTGTAGACAAATATGCAAATATGCTCTATTTATACAGGTATTTATTTATCCTAAACATCTCAATATTGTTTACTTGACCTGATGTAATTTCATAGAATTAATGTGGAAATAAACATATTTTCCCCTGTTCAGTTGAATCATTAACTGATTTGAAATAACAGAGTCATTAAATCATTTAGAAGTATTTACTGTATTTTTAAATGAAATACTGACAGAAAATCCTTCCTCTGCAAGAGCATTATGCTGTTTGAAGTAGGCTAGATGAAGTGGTACTCATTAAACATCTGGCATTCAACCTCACTTTACTGTTTTCCTTTATATGAACAACATTGTATAAGGAAAAATGAATGATTCAAAAATATTGATGAGTAAAAGAAATACTCCAAAACATGAATTTCAGTATAATGTAACTTAAATACAAAGTTATTCATCATTAATCAAATTAATTTGTGAGGTTCTATTCCTAATTATGCAAAACAAAGATTTATATCAAAGAAAGTCATACACCATCATTAAACTGATATTATCACCTATATTTTGTAAGCAGAAGCAAAAGTTAATTGTAAAACAATGATCCATGTTCTTTCTTTTAGGATTCTATAACACTAAAATTATTATTCCTTGGTATTATTCATCCATGTATGTATGTTCATATTTAGCATATACAAATGATCAACACAGATCCTATGGATTATTTAATTGCTGACTAGTATGACTAAAAAATGCATGCCTCAGATTTAGCACAAGAAAAGATATTTACAAACTCTGACAAAATTATTTTAAATAGAGTCATTATCTCTAGGATAATGACATGGTGCTGAAAATTAAACTTTATTGCCTGGTGTGAGATTTTAAATTAGCTTATTAATGAGGTCTCCTAAAGATGCATTCTGAACCAAATAAAAATAGATGAAAAAATTCCAGATCAATTCATATGCTATACACACACATACACACATCTCATATACATTTATTTATTTTTGTTTTTTCCAGTACTGGGGATTGTATCCATGGTCATTTTACTAATGAACTACATCCCTCGTTGCACCCCCTTCTGCTGTTTGTTTGCTTGTTTTTGAGATAGGATCTTGCTAAGCTTCTGAGGTTAGCCAGGAATTTGGCATTCTCCTGTCTCAGCATCCTGAATTGTTGGAATTGTAGGCATGTACCAACATATCTGGCCCAAATTCATTATCTTTGTGTGAATGAGTATTAGGATTCATCCTGGCCTTTGCCTTGAATGGCACAAAATGTGAAAAGCCAAGTGTAGACTATGTTTTGGTGCTTAGTGTTAGGGTAGATAAGGTGAAGCACACAGTCACATGTGGATGACCTCCAGCTTGGGAAAGAATAAGCTAGGAATGAAAAAAAAATAGATCAGCTAACAATCTTCTAACATTGTTTTCTAAAGAAGAATGCAAATGATTATCCTGTTACTAAAATAATAATAATAATAATAATAATAATAATAATAATAATAATAATCAATCTACTTGGAAAAGAGGCACGCATGGATACTAAAAATTTACTCAAAAAAAGGGATGGTTTTATTTTAGAAAAATGCCTTTTAAATAAATAGAAAGATGATTATCGGTGCCAATAATAGAAGTTAGTTTAAAATGAGTTACCAGAAAGAAAGGACAAAGTACTGGGACATAATAAAATCCATGGCTTTTTAAGGAGGAGTTGTTAAATATATCACAATGGAACCATCATGGTGAAGATTTAAAAAGAATAGAAAAGAACAGCCCAGGAACTCTGCCAGTTGGCACATTGCCATTGTGGACGTTCATATCTTGTTTGCTTAGTCCAAAGCCTTCAATTCAGACAAAGGTAGAGGAAGGAGAAGACATATTGATTCAAGTAAAAGAGAAGGTCTCTCAAGTTAGTCAGAAAGAGGAAAAAATTCAAGTAAAAGAGAAGGTCTTTCAAGCTAGTCAGACAGAGAAGGAAGTTTAGAGCAGAAAAAGCCATCAGGGGAAAAGTTACAACAGGAGACTGCTACTAACACCTTTCTATCACCAGAGGGCGTAAGTGTCCAACCAATAGCACCACCTCTACAGGAGACTGCTACTAACACCTTTCTATCACCAGAGGGCATGAGTGTCCAATCAACAGCACCACCTCCATATGCTGGGAGGCTCCCAACCCTCACAGTTGATAGTTGGGATCCTGAGACAGGATCTCAAGTATTAACATGCCCTGTATTTGAGGTAGGAGGGCAGCAAATGTACCATGCTTTAAATTTCAAAAGAGTGAAGCAGCTAAAAGAGGCTGTAACAACCTATGGTCCTCAGGCACCCTTCACTGTAAGCTTGGTCGAATCCATTAACAACTTGAACATGACGCCAGCAGATTGGGCTAATATGTGTAAAGCTGTGCTAAATGGAGGACAATACCTGTTATGGAAGGTTGCCAATGAGGAATTTTGCAAGGAGACGGCTAGGCAAAATGCAGCAGCTGGTTATCCTCAGAGAAATCTAGATATTTTGTTAGGAAAGGGACCTTATGAGGATCATCAGCAACAAATTGCATATGATCCTGGTGTATATTCACAATTTGCTGTAGATGCAGTTAAGGCATGGAAGACTTTACAAGGACATGGAGGTTTACAAGGTCAATTATCTAAGATAATACAAGGAGCTAATGAATCTTACACTGAATTTGTAGATAGGCTTATTCAAACATCTACCAGAGTTTTGGGGAATACAGAACAAGCAATGCCATTAATAAAACAACTGGCTTATGACCAAGAGAATCGTTGGTGCAGAGATATCATTAGACCATGGAAACATGAAGATTTAAACACATATATTAAGTTATGTAGAGACATTGATGAACAAGAGCAAGTCGTGGCAGCTACAGTAAAACAGGCTTTAGATGCCAGAGACATTAATGAACAAGGGCAAATCGTGGCAGCTTCAGTAAAACAGTCTTTAGATGCCAGGCCAAGAACATGCTACAATTGTGAACAAACAGGACATTTTAAATGAAATTGCCCCATAGGAGGAGGGTTTATCAAAACTAGGTATCAAAGGAATCGAATACCGGGTATTTGCCCACGTTGCCGTAGAGGGAGACATTGGGCTAATGAATGTCGTTCTCAAACCACCATAGAGGGTACTCCATTATCAAAACATGAACAAGGACCGAGTGTTTATCCACAATATCATGGAGAAAGGCATCGGGCTCCATTGCCAAAAAATGGACAGGGGGGCCCAATGCTCCGGGGCCCAAAACCAGACAAAGAAGAGACTGCATCAAAGCAACAGAAAACAGAAAATGGTGCCGGAGACCAGTAGTTTAGTGAATACATTTTTTTTAATTCATTGTAGTTAGGTTTTAAGCTGCTTTTTGTTTTTAGAGGCTTTTAAAAAGAAAACCGAATTAGGTCCACTTCAATGTCTACCTGTAAAAAGGGGTGGAGGAGAGGCTTGTGGGAAGCCGGTGGTGGCAGTTGGGCTCTGAGAATTTTTCTTGAGGAGCTGTTTTGGTTGGCGTGTGTGGTTCTAAAAATAAAGTTAGTTTCTTTTGATAAGTGGCTCCTGAATTGTGCCCAGCCAGGCTGCAGCACCTGCCATCAGCAGGGCCCACAATTTGTTCTTTTGTATGACCTACATTCTTGCTCATGCTTTTCGTGGATTTTCCTTCATCAAAGTGGGGTTGAATTCGTCCCGTGTTTTGAATCTTTCTGACTTCCCTGACCACTTCCCTAATTAAGTGTAAATATAAGCAAACAATAACTATGACTATCCTCATCTTTATCTTCCTTTTGCCTTCCTCTTTTTCCTTTAAGGGTTTATGTGATTCAGTTGAATTCACCATGATAATCTGGATAAACTATTTTAAAGTCATTTGAATAATAATTTAGTCACTTCACAATAATACATAGATTAGTTTGACTAGCCAGACAATGATATTGGGGAATATCTTTGAATTGTGATTGCAGGGGGAAATTACTTTTTCATGTTAACATTAAATAAAACTTATTTTCAAGCAAAATAAGTCTAAGTAATGATTAACCATATTTTAGAAAAATATCACACCAGTAGCAGTGTATATGTTGAAATATTAGAGTGGGGATGTGGGTGACTTCAGAGAGGTCAATTAAAATGCTCACTTAGTAATTAAGTGTAAATATAAGCAAACAATAATAAAGCAGTTGGACTGAGGAGATGGCAGAGGAAACAATTTTGAATGGCAATAAGGAAGTCTGCTGTACTTTGCCCCTGACTAGCTATGAGGAATGAGGGATTTGATGATGATTTCTATTTCTGGTTTAGGTAAGTAGAGAAACAAGATCGTCATTTACCAAAACAGAACTAATATCAAAAAGATTCTTGAGTAATATGAAAATGTGGCATCAAGTTTTGAGGAAACAGATTACTCTTATTTAGAAATGTTCACTTTCATTTGCCTTTGGAATCAACCAACTTCTAATCAATTATGGATGTAAGATTTGAAAACAGATCAAATTTATTTTGGAGATTTGTGTGGAATCTGTGATTTATACTTCAGGAAAAATTACATCCATGGAGAACAGAATTCAAAACAAAAACTTTATAAACATTAGCAAAGGGATAGATAAGAGTATTTCAGAGAAATAATGGAGGGTAGAGGATGGAAAATTAAAAATAGGAGATTAGTTAATAGAGCACAATAGTTTCGGAATACCACTTAGCCATTAGGAAATTCTAGACATTTTGTATATTAGCATGTAAAATAATTAGGAGAGATGACTTAAAAGAAAATATCAATGTTGATAATAAAGTTCATTTTCCTCTATTTGTGTCAATAAGAAAGGTTTATAAAAAATATGTATGTATCATAATCACAACATGAATATGTGAGAAGAGTCTTCATATTTTAGGATTCTTAATTGTATCATTTAAAAAATCACAAGTACTTTTATTATTTTGAACACACTATGCTACAATGGGGATATGTTTACATCCATATAATGTAATTCCATTTAGAGGTTTTCATGTATTATAGGAAGTTTTGATGACATTAGACATGTTTAGGAGTCCTACTGTTAAACCTTTAAGTACAATATTATTTCATATACAGCAATAACATTGGCAGATACTATATGCACATACAGAATAGATATAAATATCAACATATTTTCTAATTTATTTGAATCTTAAGATTTATATTTAAAATCTGTTATTTTTGAAAATAGAAAAAAATCTGAGATAAAATGTTTTTAAAATTAGATAACATATGGAAAGAAAGAGTAATGAATGGCATAAAATGCCTGACAAAATGGGAGGTGATGGGATTCAAAGGATAGTTACTGCTATTCCACAGCAGTAACATCTCCTCTACTAAACTGGAAGGAAGGCTATAAGAATGATTGATGATGCTGATAAATCTGTAGGTGGAAGGATTGGAAGTCATTATATTCTCTATTAAGTAGGACTCAAGGTATTCTGCTGAGTGTAATGGGGAACATGGTCAAAGCAAGAACACTGAGGAATATATAGTAATGTTTAGAAATAGCTATTGTGTGGGCTGGGAGAAGATGGTGATTAGTAGAAGAGAAATAATTGTCCTTGGAGAGTTTTATAAGGCATTGAAAACCATTATAGAGCTATATTAATTAAGAAGTTTTGAAAATTGTACAATAATAGATAAATAAAGCAGTGGTATATTATTTAGAGCCCAGAAATATACCCATACACATAGATGGCATAATGAAAAAAGCATCACTCATAAGTGGGTTAAGGTTTATCTTTTTGATAAATTACATTGTTTTATCCGGGGAATTAAAATGATTTTTTTAAAAAATATCAAAGATTTAAATTTGAGAAAAAAAATGTATAAGGAATTAGAAGTTATTAGGGTACCTATCCTCTTTATTTCCGGTAGAAAATGTTTTATTTTGTATTTTAACTAAACTATAAGTAACTGAAGGTAGGCAATAGTCTTATTTGATAGAAAATTAGTTTATGTCCTACGTAATGGAGAATAGGACTTTAAGCATTCAATATTTTGCACACTATATATACATGTAATGATCATAAAAATAAAACTACACAATGTTTTTACCATGCAGAAAGACTTCTTGGGATCCGTGCCTACCAGTTTCAGGTAATCACTTTGACTAGCAATGACTAAGAAATTAGTACTCTCGAGATTAGTTTAGAATCTTCTTGGGTTTAATATAAATGGAAGCATAGATTGTGTAACTGTTTGGTTTTGGTTTCTATTTTTAATATTTTTATTTTTAAATCACTTGCTAATATTACATTGTACCAACACCACACAATTTCTTATACTATTCTCTTCATAAACAGTCTTCCATAAGTCCTTTGGAGAAAAAACATTAGATGTTTGATATTTGTATAAATTTACTATATTCATTAACGGTTTTCCAAAATGGACAACAAGTTCGTATTTTCACAAACAACGTGTGAAGATATAGGTACACCACATCCTTGCTAAATTTTAGACTGGTACGTTCAAATTTAGTGTTTCTGATTAACTACAACTAAAACTCTTTTTTTATTCATTTTGTTTTTAATATGATTTACCTAATAGCATTGTTGAATTGCAGATCATATGATAATTCTGATATCTTTTTTGAAAGATTTATGACTTATGCAATTTTTTTCACTTTGAATTATAAAGGCTTTTTATATTACATGGTACTAAATACATAAAAGCTATATTTGTTGAAAGTATGTCTTGTCCATTTTGCCATTTAGATCTTTTAATATTTTATTATGCTTATGAAAAAAAAGTTCCTGTCAAGCATTTCTAACTATGAATCTAAGTATGGATGCTTAGTGTGGTGTGTGCGTGTGTATAAAAAATTATATATATATAATTTTTTGCCTTATAATAAGTGTCTTATAATTTTGTTATGTGCTGGACATTTCATGTAAAATAACAGTAAAGAAGATTGTAAATAATATTTATATCTAAAAAAGGGTATGCACTTTTTGTCTTAGAGCTTTGGAATGAGAGCTAAATCCATACATAGTCTTTTGACTCAGTGGATGAACTAGATTTAAAATTTGTTTGTGCTTTAGCATTGTTTACTTCATCACTAAATTTAAATATTTTGCTTGTGAAATCTGTACTTTTCAATGAATATGCCCTAGAATCCCAGTGATTTTTTTTTTTTTTTTTTGTACTTAAACTGCCAGCTTTGGGGAAATTTAGCTGACATTTCCCTGCATTGAAGTCTGGTTGCCAGGTAGGAGAGTACCATAGGATTTTCTTTACTCTTCAGATACAATCTCCTTTTTTCTGTACATTGACTTTGTTCAGCTCTGTTGTCATTCTTCAGCCTGGGTAGGCCAATTTACCTGTGTTTTATGGAGATCATGAGCATTTTCTTATACAACTTTACCACTATAAGTTTTGAAGAAGTTTTCCACGTAGAAAACAGTCTGCTTGACTGTTTTTTCTCCTTCTTGAGAAAAACTTGGTGGCTTGGCACAGAATCATTCTGTAGATGATGTTCTTCGATATTTTTGGAAGTTTGTTTCATTTAAACTTCCTGATGTCCTCATGTTTTTAAATGTGTTTCAATTTTTTAATGTTTTAGGTCATGCTTTTTGTTTTTGTTGATATAGGGTGGTAACAAATCTCTCTTGGAAATTTATGTATTCAGACTAAAAGATCTTTTCCATATTTTTAATATAAGACATAAAATATGGATTCCTAAGGATATTTTTGTAATTCCTTTAAAATTAATAACTTCCCTTCACAAAGACAACATTAAGCAAATAAATGTTTAAAAAAATAAAGAATCAAAGAAGATATTTGGATTACATAGAACTAAAAAAGAACTACAACAAAGTATAAAAACAAATACCTAATGACACTGTTTTAGTCAGCTTTTTCACTGCTGTGACTAAAAGACCTGATAATAACAATTGTAGAGGAGGAAAGAGTTATTTCAGGGCTCACAGTTTCAGAGGTCTCAGTCCATAGAGAGCC
This sequence comes from Callospermophilus lateralis, assembly GCF_048772815.1. NCBI lineage: Eukaryota > Metazoa > Chordata > Mammalia > Rodentia > Sciuridae > Callospermophilus > Callospermophilus lateralis. The sequence continues at coordinate 11,835 of NW_027512409.1, forward strand.
AACTGCATTCCTTGGGGCTCAAGGTGAGTTTAAACATCATGGTGGAAAAGTGTGGTGAAGGAAAGCACCTCACGTAATTAGTCAGGAAGCATAGGGAGAAAGTCTTGCTTCTTGGCCTGGTTTCAACACGCTCCCTTGGAGCTTGATAAGCATCAGTGTGGTGCTTATCATGAGCAATGATACTGTAATCTTTCTAGAAATCAAATGTGGTCTTTAAAATCCAACACAGTATCCTCTGGTGTTCTAAAAGTCTGAACTCTTCCATTCTCACAGATATTCTGTAGTGGTTGTGGTGCTTGAAAGAGCCAATCATTGCTGTTTCATATTTCTCTGTTTTAAAATCCAGATCTCATTTCCATAAGTACTTTTGAAATTTAATATATTTTCAAATATCAGCTATTTAATTTTCCTCCTTTGTACAGTACCCTTTCAAGTCTGTTCTACATATCAGGCTGCTTATTACATTTGTATTGATAGTGTCTGTCATGGTTTCGATGTGAGGTGTCTCATGTGTGAGACAATCCAAGAAGGTTTAGAGGAGAAATAATTTGGTTATAAGAAGCTTATCACAATTATTTCCCTTAAAAGGATTGGCTGAAAGATAACTAAAGATGGGTAAGGTGTGGCTGGAGGAGGCGGGCATTTGGGGCATGTCTTTGGAATATATATTTTGTAACTGTCCAGTAGACTTTCTCTCTCTGCTTCCTGATTAATTTGGCAAGGGCAAAATGAGATGATGAATATCAAGTGACTTAATACGCCACCTAAGAGTGATTCCTCAGTGAATATTATTTTCACTTCTTCCTGTCATGTAACACCTATGGCAGAAATCAGTGGTGTTTATTTTGTTTTAATTGATTCTTTTGAATACGATTAATTCTTCCATATGTATATAACAATGCTGAATAAACATATTAGGATGTTATCAGTACGCATATAATTAGAAGAGAAAAGCCACACAATAACGCAGAATTTAAAATGAAAAATTATTTCTCTATGAACAAAAAAACCCCTAATATTGAAAGAAATTTTCCAATGTAAAAAGAAATATTAAGAATAATCTAGGAATGAAGAAAAGTAGTCAAGAACAAATTTTTGATGAATCTCAAATAGTGGGTTCAGATGTCATTGAATATGTTGTGATTGCATCCCACATGATGACTGGGTTACTTGATGCAGAGATGATCATATTTTGGTCATATTTTGTTTCCATTTTAGGCATTCCCTGGAAATTCTCACTAACATAATGCTTACAAATATCTACATAATTGAAGGCCTTTCAACCATAGGCCTTGTTTAGATTCCTTCAAACTATGGTAGACTGATAATTTAATTATTAAAATGTGACTTTTCTCAAGTTCCCTTGCATCTAAATGGCACTTTGTTCTCCCTCCTTTTCATCCTTCCCAGTATAAACTTAAGAGTTGCTTGTCAAGATTTCAAGTTCAGATTCCAGTGGATGACACAATTTAAAATTTACTATGAAGGAGAGTATGATCTTACTTAGACTATGAGCCCAAATTTTGGTCCAATCCTACACCTATTAATGTTGTATAAATCATTCAAGCACTCATTTTCCATTAGTTCGCATTCTTTGTGTGTAAAGTTTCCATAGAAAAATAATTGGTCAGGATATTTTTAGGTTTATTTGATAGAAAATTATTATTACTAAGCTTTCTGCATTTCCCCCTCAAGTTTTCACATCTGCCCTCTGCCAACAGGACTCATCCACATGCTGCTCTTCTATTAAGTCTGAGAAAATGTAATTTTTTTTTCTTTATTCTTTGTATTGAATATAAAGCTACATTAGGGTTAAAATTATTAATTAATATTTCATTGTGTAAAAATTCCATTGTGAAAGGAAGGTAAGATTTAAATATCCTTGTCTTCATTGACTAAATGATAAAAATTCAACTAACAAATTATCATGCTAATAGAGTCTCAAAACATATGGACAAGGCAAAGCATTTTGAAGTCAAATTGAATTCTTATTTACTCCATTCCAAATGCATTTCTGATCATGAATTAAAGCATGACAGTAATATTCTCTCAGTCACATTATGCATTTCAGGCCCTGGAATTCTGTATTCCAACTACACTTGTTTTCATTAATAAACTGATAAAGGATAATGGGATTATTTTACACAGACTTATAATATCTTTTCAGATGAATACATCAAATAAGAGTCTTAATGAAAACATAATTCTTAAAGCAAGGAATAAACAGGAAAATAATGCCAAATAATATTTCTAAAATATCCTAGCTCTAAAATATATAGCTAGAAAAATAATTTAAAAGATAAAGAAAGTTTCGCATTTAAAATTGAAAGATTTGCAATATAAATGGAAAATTAAGTGTGAATACATGATGTAAAATAAAAGTGAATAGGATTTCCCTAAAAATAAAATATTTATTTTGACACTGGCTGTTTTTAATCTCAAATCACTCTTAATCCAGTAGCAACTGAGATATTTCTCTATAATATATCCGTAGTTAAACACAGCTGGCAATAATCTCCTTTTTACTTCATTATCTATACTTTATTGTTATGGTTTGGATGTGAAGTGTCTCCCAAAAGCTCATGTGTGAGACAAGGCAAGAAGGTTCAGAGAAGAAGTGATTGGTTTAGAAAGCCTGAACACAGTGAATTAATCACTTGATGGGATTAATTGAGTGGTAATGGAAGTTAGGTGGCATGTGGCTGGGAAGGTGGGGCATTGGGGATGTGGTTTGGGAGCATATATTCTGTATCTTGCTAGTGGAGTTCATCTCTCGGCCAACTGATCATCATGTGAGGTGCTTCCCTCCTCCATGCTCTTTCACCATGATATTCTACGGCCATGATATTCTATCTCACCTCAAGGACTGAGGAATGGAGACTGTTGTTTATGGTGTGAGCCCTTAAATAAACTTTTCCTCCTCTACAGTTGTGCTATTCTTGTTATTTAGTCACAGTAGTGAAAAAGCTGACTAAAACACTTTACTAATTTTAAAGATTGGGGCAGGAAAGAAAAAATACCTTTCAGTTTATGTCATGGAAGGGTGTTAAATTTGTGTTTAAAGGAAAGAAAAAAATATATGTTGTAGTAAAAATTTTTAATAAACCCCAGAAAGGGATCAGAATTAGGCAATTAGTTATTGGCATCTGCTGAACTGTGTAGAAAGGATAGCAGTAATAAAATATGATAATCCTCTCTTACTAAAACAATTATATTTGTGGGTAAGCAAAATACCAACATATTTGAAATAATTTATAATAAACATTTGCAATATATTTGCAATTACCAGAAAACATTATAAAATTTTTCAAAGTTTGGGCTGTTATTTGATTTCCTATACCATGCAGATGGATGGGGACTGGCAGAAGTACACTCAGCAAAGGTAGGCAATCGGTCTAATGAACTGTTTACAGGAAAGGAAACCTTTTTTTCTAAGTCATGAGAACTGATTGATATTGACAGGCCTGAGAAGGTTGCTGGACAGAGATGGATCAGGGTAAAAAAAATATATGGAAGAAAAAAGAGGCTTAATGTCACTGCTAAAATATTTATATGATATTATGTATAATAGTATGTATATTATTTTATGCATATATATGTATGCATATACGCACACATATAAGCATACATATGATATGTATAGGTTATTTGTTTATGAATATTTTTGAGCACATATAAAATTTCTAAGAGTATAAGATGATTTTAGATGCCTTTTCACATAAAAATTCCACTGACTATAAGTATAAAACAAACCTGTCAAAACTAAAGGATAAAGTATTTAATAATATTAAACTTTTTCTTTTTTACTTTCATTTCATTGATTTTTGCTTATTTTTTTCATCTAGACAAGTTCCAGGATATTCAATGTTGTCTTCTTAAAATATTGTTGAAAGTCATAGCAAATCTGAAAAAAAAATGCTTTTGGGAACCCTGAGAGTTCATGTTTCTATTTTGTGTACTGAGAAGGAGAAATGCTCAGCAGGACAATTTATAAGGACAATATAAGATCTTTATTTTTTTTTTTTTGTGACTATCTTCCATTACTGGCTCATAGATACCAGTAAACATATGGTACAGAAAACCCAATGGTCTTCATCATCTCTCCCACCATCAACCCCTAACAAAACTAGTGAAAGGCTGTGTGAGGGTATCATGAACCTCAACATTTGAAATTGTTAAATAAGAAGAGGAAAGAGAAGGAGAAGGAGAAGAAGGAGGAGGAAGAAAGGAAAAAAATTATTTTTTTTTGAAATACTGAATCCCTGACACTAACCCATACCCTACTAGACTCTGACTACAAATTTTAATATGATGGAGAAAAGGAAACCTAACTGAATAGAAATACAGGCCTTTCATAGGAAGCATGGTGTATACTTGGATTTGCCTTCTGCTTTATCAAGAGTATGTGTTATAAATCTAGGCAACTTTTCATTGTAATATTTCTCCATGAGTTTTTAAAGTTAACACATATGAAAATTCCTGTCTCCCTTTCTCTGTAGCCCATTCAGCACATGTAATTTTTTATGCATATATAGTATCCCACCTGGTATCACACATACATTCTTGTGAGCTCACTGACTTTGGAATATAAAATTGTTAGAAGAGATGACTCCCCCTAAATACTGATGGAACTGAAAATTCAACCTGTGGGTGAGCTTCCTAGTGAAAAACATTATACTTAATTAACATAAATCCATGTTCAGTAAAATGAATATTTTTGGATATGTGGATGAATTATATTTCATGATGAATTTTGATTGGCATATATATTGCTACATATTAATTTGTATGTGTGTGTGTGTGTGTATATATATATATATATATATATATATATATATATATATATATATATTCTCCAGATTTTCCAAAATATGAAATATATGTGTCTTATTATACACTCCTTAAATTCATTCATGTTCCTGTATGTGTATTTATAAACAACATTTCACAAGATTATTCTCCGAAATACTCAACCACCTGAAATACATACTGGTTTCCTAGTCCTGAAAACTAACTTCAGTGATAGGTACTGAGAAATCCTAATATTTCTACAGTAACTGACCCAGTTTAACATGAATGCAAGTAGATTCCTATGGATGTGTATTTTAAAGTTCATTTTTATTCAACACTTGTACATTACAATTTCTTCAGTTTATGGACATCAGAGGATATATTTTTTTCATCCACAGGTTCACAAATTTATAGGCATTTGGTTCACTTTCAATCACTTCCTGCTTCAGAAGACATGTATTCCTCCATGTTTCTTTACTGGTCTTTTCACTAGACTTCTTTCTAAATACATTATTTTCAATTCCATAATCATTTTTGAAGCAAAACTCACACACTCTTCATGATAAACTGTAACCCTAATATTACCATTTGATATATGATTCATATATATATATATGATTGCCTATATATTTTCAGAGGTAAATTCAATCCATTATTTAAATTTGGAACCAGTTATATACTTTATTCACAATATGGTCTATTCATGCATCATCTCTATAATCATCAACATAGGGTACACCTATTTGTATCCCCAGTACTAATTTATAAGTTTTCAGAATTTTGCTCCCCGTAATGGTGGAAGAAATACTTATGACACCTGATCTACATATACATTTTACCACAGTCGTATTCTGGACACAAAATGCAAAGGTCACACTTATGACTGTACCAAAGCCTGAATGGAAAGTGAGCATGGATTACTAAAAACATCCATGTCCATGTTGCCTAATGCTCTCAAATATCAATCTTATTGGTGACTGCATATTTGTTTCTTCCTGAGATTATATATTCAACCTCAAGCCTGTTGAAAATATCTAATCCTATCACTGACTTTATACTTTGCCAAATTTCCTCTTGTCCCTATTGATATTAGCTTTCCTACATATTTTCCCCAGTTCATCATTGTGACAGTCTCTTCACATGTGCTGACATTCACATTCACTCTCTAACTGAAACCCTATTGCTAAAGAACTTTTGGTCCAACTCCTAGACTCACTCTTCTTCCAAAACATACTGACTATCTTCTTAATCCTATGGACTATCCCTTTTTGACTGGATGTTCTCTTCTACATTCAATCATCCGAGGTACACAGTCCTATGCCATTGTGTATCGATTTATCTGAGACCTCGGTGCAGAACATAATTCAAGCTAAGTATCCCAATCAAGGGCCCAATGCCTTTCTGGGCTTCAAATCTTTCCTAGATCTCTGTTCTCATACATATATTTCACGTCTATATTCTTATAAATATCACAGGTTCCCAATACCATTATTCATCCAGCAGAATGATTCCTAACCCAAATCAAACATGCTTTTAACCCTAACCATACACTGTTCACTCAATCTCACTTTACAGCAGAGCAGGGACAGATTTGTTCTTACAATACAGGAAGGTAGGGGATCTTCCACCAGCTGAGAACCTCAAAAGTCCATACAGAAATAATCTCTGGAGAAGATGTAGGCAGCTACGAAGGGCCTGAGAGAGCAAAAGTCGTCTTCCATGGCAAACAACCCGGTTAGGATGGAAGGATGTGTCTGAATAAGCCTCTCTCTTCTTAATGTAGGAAGAAGGACAAAATAAAGCCTGGGTGGAGAGCTGTTCCCAGGTACTTATGGTTTCTATATAATTCTAACTTGTGAAAGTGTCACAGGAAGTAGGGGCAGCCTCCATCTCAGAGACCATACGAAGCAACTGTTAGGACAAAGTGGTGGCCAAGGCAGTGACCTCATTCAGTTCCTGAAGAAAGTGACCTCACCTACTTCCTTGGTGATGAAACTCTCTGAATTTGGGATCCAGGAAGCCAGGCACCAAGAGCCAGTACCAGTCCCAGTCCCAGTGAGCTCACTTGTTTGGATTTACCAAGGAGAGAGTCAGTATTTCTTGGTACCTACTGATGGGAGGGTGGCCAAATGCCAGGATAGCTCTGAAGAGGGGCCTTTCCTGAGAGGACAGGAAGTGGCTCACCGCTGGCTCCTGACAACTTCACAGAGTTGACAAAGGAGACCAGATCTATGACAGGAAAGACCATTTTTGAAGAACATCATATGGCCTACCAGTCAGAGGACACTCTGGATAGTCACAGACCAACTTGGGGCAAAAGTTGCCTTCGTGGGTGTGGACGACAGTTTGTGGTTTTGTCTCATGTTATGAGAATAGGTAAAAAGTCGGTTTGTTTGTTTTGGAGTGGAATGATTCTAATAAGTCTTTGACAAGGCGAGTGTTTCTATGTCTGTGTATCCCCCTGTCTCCGTGGTTGCAGGCATTAGGAAAAAAAATGCTGCAATGGGTGTGTTCTGTCTAGTAAAAAGCTTACCAGCATTCATCTTGCCCAATTTATGAATGGACTGCAGCTTGCCTTATCCATGGGCAAGACCTACTATCATCCTAAATTCCTGTATTCTTCCTGAATTCTGGCCACTCTCCATAATAGTCTCATGGTTTTGTGTCCAAGATATGTACCACCCCCAAGCTCTGTGACATGGCCATGTACTGGATAGCTGAAGGGAATGGTAAGCATCTCAGAAAACTCAGATATCACTGTGTCCAGGGAGTCTCAATGGAGAAACCCTGCTTTGGGCCTTTTGCTTACCTATTCTTCTGTTGTCCTGAATGTCAGAAAGGTCTTTGCCTAAGGCCAACCCTTTGTGAAGCCTGAAGAAAACAGTTTTCAAATGGAAATGAATGGGTATCACCTGTGGCTCTTTGCTTAATTGCTTTGGAAAGGGATATGTCTGAATCAGCCTCCTGGCCCTGTGTGAGGCTGTGGCTTAGATTCTCTGCACCTGATGGATCTAAAGAAAGATCCCATTTGTGCATCCAAAACCAAAATGGCCAAAAGAGCAGTCATTGTTGATGAAGTCTCTCACCTTCCTCTGTAAGGTTCCTGACTTACATCAAGTGAGAATAGGGATCCTTTGGGTCAAATGAGTTCTTCAAAGCCCTGCAGAGGCTAGCCCATAGGTGCTTGGGTTTTCTCATTACTCTAATTCACATAAAGAATCTAAACCCCACAGTCAGTAGGCCTCAGATTGGAAAAGTGAAGCAGTATTAACCACAGGTTTGTTTGATCACTCCTGGTTCACAGGAAGGGTGTCCAGGCCACCCTGACTTTAGGCAAATGAGGGGCAAGGGAGCTTATTTTGGACACTGTCTTGGGCTGCGCCTCTCAGAGAAACTTCCAGCCAGAGGTTATGATGAGTGTATGTATGGAAGAAGATGAGAGCCATGTGGGAGTGTTTCGGTTTTAATTGTGGTCATTTGTGTGGTGGTTGGAAGAGATGACTGGGTACACCTGGGGTTGAACTCTGGTGTGATTCCCCCAAGATACTCAGTTTTGGAAATGACCTCAGAGAAGTATTGCCATGAATTGTGTTGCAATATTAGGAGGCCATGCATGAGCATCACCCATGCATGACAGTAGGCCTAAAATTGGAGAAGCAAACTTGTTGTCCAAATCCTTTACTCATTCTTCTTTCTAATCCTACCGACTATCTTCCTAATCCTACCGACTATACCTTTTTGACTGGATGTTCTCTTTGACATTCAATCATCCAAGGTATAAGGTCCTGTGCCATTGTATATCGATTTATCTGAGACACCTCTGCAGAACATAATTCAAATGTAAGTATCACAATCAAGGCCCGATGTTCTTCTGGGCTTCAAATCTTACCTAGGCTTCTGTTTTCATATTTATATTTCACCTATATATCCATGTTAAGTAAAATGAATATTTTTGGATCTGTAGATGATATAGATTTCATGATGAATTTTCTACTCACCTGATATACATATACATTTCATCTCAGTAATATTCCTGACACAAAATGCAAGGGTCACACTTATGATTGTACCAAAGCCTAAATTGAATGTGACCATGTATTACTAACAACATCCATGTCCTGGTTCCCTAATGCTCTCAAATATCATTCCTATTGGTGAGTACATATTTGTTTCTTCCAGATTGCATATTCAACCATAACCCTGTTAAAAAATGTCTTTTTCTATCACACACTTTGTACTTTGCCTGATTTCCTAATGTCTCTATTGATATCTGCTTTCCTACACCTTTTCTCCAGTTAATCATTGTGAATGACTCTTCACATGTGCTAACATTGACATTCACTCTCTAACTGAATCAACATTGGTAAAGAAATTTTGGTTCAAATGCTTTACTCACTCTTCTTTTGAAACCTACCAACCATCTTCCTAATCATAGTGACTATCCCTGTTTGAGTGGATGTTCTCTTCTACATTCAATGATCCAAGGTACAAGGTCCTATGCCAAATTGATGATCTATTTATCTGAAACATCTGTGCATAATGTAATTCAATGCAAAGTATACCAATCAAGTGCCCAATGACCTTCTGGGCTTCCAATGGTTCCTAGTTTTCTGTTTTCATACTTATATTTCACCACTATAGTCTTATAAATATCGCAGGTTCCCAATACCATTATTCATCCAGCAGAATGATTCCTAACCAAAATCAAACATGTTGTTAACCCTAACCATACACTTTTCCCTCAATCTAACTTTACAGAAGAGCAGGTAAAGAGTTGGTCTTACAATACAGGAATGTAGGGGATCTTCCACCTGGTGAGAACCTCAAACGTTCATGCAGAAATGATCCCTGTAGAAGATGTAGGCAGCTATGAAAAACCTGAGAGAGTAAGAGTCATCTTCCATGGCAAACAACCTGGTAAGGAAGAAGGGTTGTGTCTGAATCAGCCTCTCTCTTCTTAATGTAGAGAAGATGGACCAAAGCAGGCCTGTGTGGAGAGCTGTTCCTGAATGCCTATGGTGGTTATAGCATTCTAACTTGTGAAAGTGTCACAGGAAGTAGGGGCAGCCTCCATCTCATGGGACCCTTGGAAGCAAGTGTTAGGACAATGTGGTTGCCAAGGCAGTGACCTCATTTAGTTCCTTAAGGAAGTGACCTCACCTCACTTCCTTGGTGATGGAACTCTCTGAACATGGGATCCAGGAAGCCAGGCACCCAGAGCCAGTCCCAGTCCCTGTCCCAGTGGTCTCACTTGTTTGGAATTATCAAGGACAGAGTCAGTCTTTCTTGGTACCTACTGATGTGAGGATGGCCAAATGCCAGGAAAGCTCTGAAGAGGGGCCATCCCTGAGATACCAGGTAGTGGCTCATCGCTGGCTCCTGTCAACTTCACAGAGTTGGACAAGGAGAAGAGATCTGAGACAGATCAGGCCATTTCATTTGAACATAGTATGTCCCACCAGTCAGAGGACACTCCGGATAGTCACAGACCTACTTGGGGGAAGGATGTGCCTTTGTGGGTGTGGGTGTGGGTTTGTGGTTTTGTCTCATGTTCTGAGAATAGGTAAGAAAGGTGGTTTGTTTGGTTCAAAGTGAACTGATTCTAGTATGTCGTTTGACAAGGCGAGTGTTTCTGGGTCTGTGTATCAAACTGTGTCCGTAGTTGTAGACATTAGAAAAGAGAATCCAACAATTGATGTGTCCTGTCTAATAGAATGCTTCCCAGCATGCATACTTCCCAATTTATGAATGAACTGCGGCTTGCCTTATCCATGGGCAACCCCTGATATCTTCCTAAGTTCCTGTTTTCATTCTGAATTCTGGCCACTCTCCAGAATAGGCTCATGTTTTTGTGTCCAAGATATATACCACCTCCAAGCTCTGTGACATGGCCATGTACTGGATAGCTGAAGGGAATGGTGAGCATCTCAGAAAACTCAGATATCAGTGTGATCAGAAAAGTCTCAGTGGAGAAACACTGCTTTGGGCCATTTGCTTACCTATTGTTCTGTTGCTCTGAATGTCAGGAAGGTCTTTGCCTCAGGCCACACTTTGGGAAGCCTGAAGAAAACAGTTTTCAAATGGAAATGAATGGGCATCACCTGTGGCTCTTTGCTTAATTGCTTTGGAAAGGGATGTGTCTGAATCAGGCTCTAGGTCCTGTATGAGGCTGTGGCTTAGATTCTCAGCACATGACAGATGTAAAGAAAGATCCCATGTGTGCATCCAAAACTAAATTGTCCAAAAGAGCAGTCATTGTGGAAGAAGTCTCTTGCCTTCCTCTGTAAGGTTCCTGACCTCCATCAAGTGAAAATATGAACATTTGGTTTAAATGAGTTCTTCAATGCCCTGCAGTGGCTAGCCCATAGGGGCTTGGGTTTTCTCCAGAATCCAAATCACATAAAAAATCTATAACTCACAATTATTAGGCCTCAAATTGGAGAAGCAGAGCAGTATTTAGAGCAGGCCTATTTGATCACTCCTGGTTCCCCGGACGAGTGTCCAGGCCACCCTGACTTTAGGCAAATGAGGGGCAAGGGAGAATATTTTGGACACTGTCTTGGGCTGCACCCCTCATGGAAACCTCCAGCCATAAGTTATGATGAGTATCTATATGGAAGAAGATGAGGGCCATGTGGGAGTGTTTTGATTTTAATTGTGGTCATTTGTGTGGCGGTTGGAAGAGATGACTGTGTCCACCTGGGCTTCAACTCTGGTGTGATTTCCCTTAGGGACTGAGTTCTGGAACTGACCTCAGAGAAGTATTGCCAAGAATTGTGTTGGGATTTTAGGAGGCTTTGCAAGAGAGTCGCCCTTGGAAACTGAGATCTAGGCCCAGGGTGGCTTTTCACAGAGCACTGGGAATCTCAACCAGGATATCACATGATTTTATTCTGAAAGACTTGGCAGCCAGAGTTGAGAGTCAAAACACACATGGACATCATGTTGTAGACCTCAGTGGGCCTGGATTCATGTGATCTTTTGGCCACTATTTGGGAAGCCTTGCCTGTGAGAGTTCTCCAGAGATTTCATTGAAATGAGCTTCCTAACAATTTAATGGTTCCAGAATGAATAGAAACCCACAGTGCCTCCAACTTCATCCTTAAAAAATGGCTAGATAAATACCATGAAATTTTTAAAATTCCCATGACCAGGTGGCACTGCAGAATCTTTGGATTTCCTGTGGCTGATCATGAGTATACCAGGCAGTGATTGATTGACTGGTTTTCATGAAAATTGTGCAGAACAGAGATGCTAGGAAGTTGGAGCCTGCTGAGTAGTGAGCCTAGAGCAGTGGTGGGCAGGTGTGTGATAAAACATCTGTGGTGGGGCCATGTGGATCTGCCATTGGCTTCCAAATGGCTTGTGACGGACATGGTGCAGCCAGCAGACCCTTATATGTAAAGGCATCTTGTTACATGGAGAGATTTCAGGGCAATGTTTAGAATCAGGTTGCTATGGTCAAGGGGGCAAGCTATGTGGGATATAAGCCTAGTTGGTGCATTCTCCTGCAGACCCTCACCTACCACATGTGACAGAACTCCCTCACGCACCGGGTAATAGTTGAATTCTTTGTATTTCGTTAAGCAAATACCAAAATCCCAGTGCAACAGCAGAAAACACCATGAAAAGTGAAGGATGACCAAATGGCTTCACAGTCCACATGTGGATACACTTAGCCCCCCGTGTCCACAGTTTACCTACAAAGAGAGAATTCAGCACTGCTGCCTCACATTCGGTGGAAAATAAGAAACTCTGTCCTCCACGCCACATAGATGCAGACCCAGCTTTGATGGTCTCACTACAAAAGAAGCTAAAGCTCCCGACGACAACATATATTTCAAGTGCCCAACCTCAGAGGTAGTTTCTCAAGAAGTCTTTAGGCCAGCATAGCTCCATGTTTGTGGAGTGTTTACCCTGTCCCTTACTTTTGGAATCTCCTCTACCATGTCCAAGGTTGTGAACTCCTGAGCATATTCCATTCCAGATATTTATTCACAGATTTTCTAACTCTTCTCCTCTAATTGTGTCTTACTCTGGGCGATTGTAATGTCAAGGCATTGTTCTGGATGAGTGGGAAGATTTTTGTGTACCACATATTTACATACACATTGGATTCATTTTCCAATTTTCCATTCGAAATACTGAATGCCTGACACTAACACCTACCCTACTAGACTCTGACAACTATTCTTATGAGATGGAGAAACATAACCCAAAAAGAATAGAAATACAAGCAGTTCAGAGAAAGCATGGCATATAGTTGGAATTGCCTTTTGCATTATATAGTGTAGGAGTTATAAATCTAGTCAATTATTTGTTGAAATAGTTCTACATGTGTTTTAAAGTTAACAAATATGTGAATTCCTGTCTCCCTTTCTCTGTAGGCTATTCAGCACATGTATTTTTACATGCAATTTTAGAATCTTACCTGATACCACACGTACATTCTTGTGAGGTGGCTGACTTGGCAGATACAAATTTTAAGAGATCACTTCTGCTAAACGCTGTTGGAACTGAAAATTCAACCTATGAGTGATCTTCCTAGTTGAACAAAATTATACATAAATCCATGTTCAATAAAACAAATAATTTTTGATATACATTGCATGGTGAATTTCAATTGGCACATATTATGCTATTTTTAATGTCTCTGTGTGTTTGTGTGTGTGTGTGTGTGTGTGTGTGTGTGTATATATATTTATACACTCTCCAGATTTTTCAAAATATGAAATATGTGTCTTATTATACACTTTCTAAACTCATTCATATTCATGTATGTGGATTTATAAGCAAATTTTCACAATGCAAGTAGATTCCTATGGGACATGATATGTATTTTGATGTTCATTTTTATTCAACACTGGTACATTAATATTTCTTCAGTTTATGCACATCATAGTATATATATTTCATCCACAATTTTGCAAATTAATAGGCATTTGTTTCACTTTCAATCACGTTATTCTTCAGAACGCATGTTTTCCTCCATGTTTCTTTACTGGTCTTTTCATGAGACTTCTTTCCAAACACATTATATTCGATTTCCATGATCACTTTTGAAGCAAAACTCACACACACTTCATGATAAACCATAACTCTAATATTACCAGTAGATGTATTGCTGGTTGGAATGAATGATTGTATATCAATATAAGATTTCTTATATATTTTCAGATATCAATTCAATCCATTATTTAATGTGGGACCAGTTAAATTATTTATTCATAATGTGGTCTCTTCATGCATTATCTCTATATTCATAGACACAGGGTACACCTCTTTGTACCCCCAGTACTAATTTATAGGACTTCAAATAATTGCTCCCAGAATTGCTGGAAGAATTACTCATGTCACCTGATCTACATATACATTTTATCACAGTAATATTCTGGACACAAAATGCAAAGGTCACACTTATGATTCTACCAAAGCCTTAAAGTAAACTGAACATGGATTACTAAAAACATCAATGTCCAGGTTGCCCAGTGCTCTCAAATGTCAATCCTATTGGTGACTACATATTTGTTTCTTCCTAAGATTATATATTCAAACTCAACCCTGTTCAAAATGTCTAATCCTAACACTCAATTTATACTTTGCCTGATTTTCTAACATCTCTATTATTATCTGCTTTCCTACATATTTTCCAGAGTCCATCATTGTGACTGAATCTTCATATGTGCTGACATTTACATTCACTCTCTAACAGAAACCCTATTGCTAAAGAACTTTTGGTCCAAATCCTATATTCACTCTTCTTCCTAAACCTACCAACTATCTTCCTAATCCTACCAACTATCCCTTTTTGACTGGATGTTCTCTTCCACAATCAATCATCCAATGTACAAGGTCCTATGCCATTGTATATGGATTTATCTGAGACATCTGTGCAGAACGTAATTCAACACTAAGTATCACTATCAAGGGAACAATGCCCTTCTGGGCTTCAAATCTTAGATTTCTGTTTTAATACATATATTTCACCTATATATTCTTATAAATATCGCAGGTTTCCAATACCATTATTCATCCAGCAGAATGATTCGTAACACAAATTAAACATGTTATTAACACTAACCATACACACTTCCCTCAATCTAAATTTAAAGAAGAGCAGGGACAGAGTTGGTCTTACAATACAGGAATGTAGGGGATCTTCCACCTACTGAGAACCTCAAAGGTCCATGCAGGAATGATCCCTGGAGAAGATGTAGGCAGCTATGGAGGACCTGAGTGAGCAAAAGTCATTTTCCATGGTGAACAACCTGGTCAGGATGAAGGGTTGTGACGGATTAGCCACTCTCCTCTTAATGTAGAGAAGATGGACCGAACCAGGCCAGTGTGGAGAGCTGTTCCTGGGTGCTTATGGTTGATATACCATTCTAAATTGTGAAAATATCAGAGCAAGTAGGTGCAGCCTCCATCTCATGGGACCCTTGGAAGCAACTGTTAGGACATAGTGGTTGCCAAGGTAGTGACCTCATTCAGTTCCTGAAGGAAGTGACCTCACCTCACTTCCTTGGTGATGGAACTCTCTGAACTTGTGATCCAGGAAGCCAGGCATCCAGAGCCAGTCCCAGTCCAAGTCCCAGTGGTCAAACTTGTTTAGATTTACCAAGGACAGAGTCAGTCTTTCTTGGTACCTACTGATGTGAAGATGGCCAAATGGCAGGAAGGTCTGAAGAGTGGCCTTTCCTGAGAAAGCAGGTAGTGGCTCACTGCTGGCTCCTGACAGCTTCACAGAGTTGGCCACGGAGACCAGATCTGAGAAAGGACAGCCCATTATGGGGGAATATATTATGGCCCACCAGTCAAAGAACACTCCGTATTGTCACAGACCTACTTGGGCGTCTGTGTGGGTGTGGGTGTGGGTGTGGGTTTGTGGTTTTGTCTCATTTTCTGAGAATAGGTAGGAAAGTCGGTTTGTTTGGTTTGGTGTGAATTGTTTCTAGTAAGTTGTTTGACAAGGCGAGTGTTTCTGGGTCTGTGTATCCCACTGTGTCCGTGGTTGTAGACATTAGAAAAGATAATGCATCAATACATGTGTCCTGTTTAGGAGAAATCTTCCAAGCATTCATCCTGCCCAATTTATGAATGGTCTCCGGCTTGCCTTATGGATGCACAACACCTAATATCTTCCTAAGTTCCTGTTTTCTTCCTGAATTCTGGCCAATCTCCAGAATAGGCTCATGGTTTTGAGTCCAAGATATGTACCAAGTCCACGCTGTGTGACCTGGCCCTGTACTGGATAGCTGACAGGAATGGTGAGCATCTCACAAAACTCAGATATCAGTGTGACCAGGAAAGACTCAGCGGAGAAACCCTGCTTTGGGACTTTGATTACCTATTGTTCTGTTGCCCTAAATATCAGGAAGGTCTTTGACTCAGGTCACCTTTTTGTGAAGCAAGAAGAAAGCAGTTTTCAAATGGAAATAAATGAGCATCACCTGTGGCTCTTTGCTTAATTGCTTTGGAAAGGGATGTGTCTGAATCAGCCTCTTGGCCCTGTGAGGCTGTGGCTTAGATTCTAAGCACCTGATGGATCTAAAGAAAGAAGCCATGTGTGCATCCAAAACCAAAATGGCCAAAAGAGCAGTCATTGTGGATGAAGCCTCTTGCCTTCCTCTGTTAGGGTACTGACCTCCATCAAGTAAGAATAGGGAACCTTTGGGACAAATGGGTTCTTCAAAGCCATGCAGTGGCTTGCCCATAGTGCTTGGGTTTTCTCATGCCTCCAATTCACAAAAAGAATCTAAACCCCACAGTCAGTAGGCCTCAAATTGGAGAAGCGGAGCAGTATTAATGGCAGGCCTATTTGATCACTCCTGGTTCACAGGAAGGGTGTCCATGCCAACCTGACTTTAGGCAAATGAGGGGCAAGGCAGCTTATTTTGGACACTGTCTTGGGCTGTGCCCCTCATGGAAACCTCCAGCCAGAGTTTATGATGAGTGTCTATATGGAAGAAGATGAGGGCCATGTGGGAGTGTTAAGGTTTTAATTGTGAGAGATGACTGGTTCCACCTGGGTTGAATTCTGGTGTGATTCCCCTTAGAGACTTAGTTCTAGAACTGACCTCAGAGAAGTATTGCCATGAATTGTGTTAAGATTTTAGGAGGCCATACATGAGAATCACCCTTGGAAACTGAGATCTAGGCCAGGGTGGCTTTCCACAGTTCACTGGGAATCTCAGCCAGATAATCACATGATTTTATTCTGAAAGACTTGGCAGCCACAGTTGAGAGTCAAAACACACATGGACCTCACATTGTAGACCTCAATGGGCCTGGCTTCAAGTGCCATTTTGGTCACTCTTTGGGAAGCCTTGCCTGTGAGAGTTCTCCAGAGCTTTCATTGAAATGAGCTTCCTCACCATTTAATGGTTTCTGAATAAATTGAAACCCACAGTGCCTCCAACTTCATCCTTGAAAAATGGTTACATAAATACCATGACTTTTTTAAAATTCCCATGACCAGGTGGCACTGGAGAACCTTAAAATGTCCTGTTGCTGATCATGAGTATACCAGACAGTGCCTTGATTGACTGGGTTTCCTGAAAATGGTGTAGAACAGAGATGCCAATAAGTTGGAGCCTGCTGAGTAGTGGGCCTAGAGCAGTGGTTGGAAGGTGTGTGAAAAAACATCAGTGGTATGGCCATGAGGATCTACCATTGGATTCCAAATGGCTTGTGACTGACATGGTGCAGCCAGCAGACCCTTCTATGTAAAGGCATCTTGTTATATGGAGAGGTTTTAGGGCAGAAGATGAGTGTCATGTGGGCATGTTTTAGTTTCAATTTTGGTCATTTGTGTGGCAGTTGGAAGAGATGTCTTGGTCCACCTAAGCTTGAACTCTGGTGTGATTCCCCTTAGAGACTGATTTCTGGAACTGACCTCAGAGTAGTATTGCTATGAATTGTGTTGGGATTTTACGAGGCCACTCATGAGAGTCACCCTTGGAAACTGAGATCTAGGCCCAGGGTGGCTTTTCACAGATCACTGGGAATTTCAGCCAGGATATCACATGATTTTATTTTGAAAAACTTGGCAGTCATTGTTGAGAGTCAAAACGCACATGGACCTTACATTGTAGACCTCAATGGGCTTGGCTTCATGTGACCTTTTGGCCACTCTTTGGGAAGATTTGCCTGTGAGAGTTCTCCAGAGATTTCATTGAAATGAGCTTCACACCATTTAATGGTTCCTAAATGAATTGAAACCTACAATGCCTCCAACTTCATCATTGAAAAGTGGCTAGATAAATACCACAAAATTTTTGACAATCCCATGACTAGGTGGCACTGAAGAACTTTTTGATTTCCTCTTGCTGATCATGAGTGTACCAGACAGTGCCTTTATTGACTTGGTTTCATTAAAATGGTGTAGAACAGAAATACCAGTAAGTTGGAGCTTACTGAATAGTGGGCCTAGAGCAGTGTTGTGCAGGTGTGTGATAAAACATCTGTCGTGGGGCCATGTGGATCTGCCATTGGCTTCCAAATGGCTTGTGACTGACATGGTGCATCCAGCAGAACCTTATATGTCTGAAACTTCTCCATATAAAGACATCTTTTTATATGGAGATTTTCAAGGCAATGTTCAGAATCAGTTTGCTATAGTCAAGGGGGCAATCTATGTGGGATAGAATCCTGGTTGTTGCATTCTCCTGCAGACCGTGACCCACCACACGTGACAGAACTCCCTCCAGCACTGGGTCCCAGTTGAACTCGTTGTATTTCATGAAGCAAATACCAAACTCCCAGTGCAGCAGGAAGAAACACTATGAAAAGTGGAGGATGACCAAATTGCTTCACAGTCCACATGGAGAGACACTTAGCCTTAAGTGGCCACAGTTTACCTACAAAGAGTGAATTCAGCAGTGCTACCTCATGTCCTTTGGAAAACAAGAAACCATGTCCTCTATGTCACATAGATGTAGACACAGCTTTGATGCTCTCACTAGAAAGGAAGCTATAGCTCCTGACAACAACATATATTTCAAGTGCCCAACCTCAGAGGGAGTTTCTCAAGAAGTCTTTAGGCCGGCAGAGCTCCATGTTTGTGGAGTGTTTACCTGTTAGACCAGGGCACAAAAAAAGACCACTGACTCCAATTAAAATCAAATTAAAGCAAGCTTATTATTTCCACTGGTCGGGCTGCGTCTCCCTCCCAAAATTCCGGGAACAATACAGCAACCCCACCTTTCCTATAGTCTAGCTTTATAGCCCAGAAAGTTACACAAAACGGGGGTTACATATAACAGATCTATGACAAGCATCACACTAATGGTAGTTTACATTTTCTTTTGCTGGCCCCAGTATCAGAATTTATGAGGACCATTAGAACATCAGAGAGGGTCGTTTTCTGGCCAGGGAAGGCCAATATTTATGAGGTGTCACTAAAGTTTCAGAGAAGGTTGCTATCTTGTCAGAGAGCCAGGCAAGGGTGAGTTCAAGGCACTGGCAGGCATTCCAAGCAGGTTCAGAATTTGCAGTAATTTATAGTTAAGCCAAAATTATCTTTTCATGGCTTTGTGGCAAGATGGCTCCCAATTTTAATAAAAGATCAGGGTGGGTCTATCATTCCCCCCTTTTCTAATGTGTCCCTTTCAAATCTTTGATAGGGTAGGGGAAGAGCACTGAGGAAATTTTAATCCCTCAGGTAACAGTCTCCAAATTTTTAGAACTCACCCAAAACTGAATTCCTGATTTTTCCTGACTTAATTAATTACTTATATTGATAGTCTATTTATTTTTGGCTTCATTGTTGTAAGAAGAGAGGCGTCACACATTTTGGCTTCTTCTGAGCTGAAAGAGGATGATGTGAGGGGGCACGGTGTGAGGGACATGAGTTGCCTTTTAGAATTCAGTTGAAGGACATGAGTTGCCTTTTAGAAGTCAGTTCGGTTTGAAGTCTGGTTGGGTACGAACAGGTTGTAAAGTCATCTGGGGATATGTTCTTCTATGAGAGAAACAAAAAACATGAGAACTGAATAAATGTTGCAGCAGATAGAACATGTCACTGTATAGAAGTTCCCTCACCAGTCTTTAATATTCCCAGTTATCAGGACTGTCATCTTAATATTTAACTTTTAGTGTTACAGTTGTCCTTCCACATAAGTTACAGTTTAATAATTTAATGTCACCTGATCTTGCAAAATCCTTCTACTAGTATGACCTCTGTGTCTAATAGAGAAATTTTTAATTCTGTTATGCAGGGCTGGATAATCATACTAGCAAACACGAAGCCTACCTGTGTAGGTTAGGAATATCTGTAGACCTTTAACCAAAAACTTCTGCCTATGGCAGCTCCTCTTGATAGTCTCTTTTTATGGTTATCAGGCATTCCTGTCTGAGAATCCTTCTTTGTAACCTCCAGTCTTACTGATTTTGGGAGGCTAACATAAAGTGTATACCTTAAAATATTATTATTATTATTATTATTATTATTATTATTATTATTATTATTATTCAAAATGGACAGGAATGGCTGTATTTTGGTTTTCACTGTCTTTGCTAAGTATTTAAGATGAAGCAGTGAAACTGACTTTTGTTTCTATATATTGTTACCAGTCAGCTGAGCTTTTATGGGAGTCATTCCTGGAGAAACTTGAGAGCAGCTTCTCAGTTCTGTTAGTGCCATTTATGCTAGGTGGGTCCAGGTCTTGCTTGACCATTTGGCTTCCCTTGGAAGCATCAGGGATGTCTCCCTTCTCTGATGACTCTCATCTTCGTAACAAATGCACTGATTGGCTTTCTGTTCTCCAGTGGTCTCATTAATCTCCCTGATCAGGAGGTTATGTGGCTCAGAGATGCAAAGCTCTTTAGAGAAGTCCCCTGTTCCCTGGATTCAGACTGACTCAGAGGGCGAGAGCCAAATATTGGTTTTCTTGGCCCTTTTCATTTAACTTTAATTTTAAATCCTAATCTTAAACATCCAGCAAATAAATTTTAACAGCCTTATGTTAAGAGTACTGGGCTTTAATGTCTATAACTTTATAATTATTTATCTTTTTATTAATTGGGATCAGTATTATTCTGTCTGTATTGTAGGTGATGACTTATTATCTTGAATAAACCCATGTTGTGTTCTTAAAGCAACACATCTTTAAAACACTAACAGGGAATCTTTAGATCACTTATAAGAAAATTTCAAAATAAAATTAACAAAAGTAAAAATACTTAGTTCGTGTAATAGCTACCCTGAATTTTTTGGCTGAGTTATGCATTATATCCCCTGTTTGAGATCCTAGTAATCTTGACAGAAAAAAAAAACAACAACTTTTGAACATAACTTTAAATGAAATAAAATCTAACCTACTGCTTTCGTAGTTATTCTCACATATAGTAAGTTAGGACACAGAGCCTTATCTCAGGTAAGGCAGGACTCTTTATAAATCTTAAGTGTTTTAGTTCTAAAGCTGATCTTTGTTTTTTTAAATATCATTTTACAAAGTTTACATAAATTGTTTGAGATCACATGAACCTTAGCTAACATCATATGATATCACATTTAAAACATGAATTAAAGAAAGGTTGAACGTTCTTAACCTTTACATAGATTAGGCTCTCATTAAATTAAAAATATATTTAAATTGCTCCCAATCTAAAAAGGAACATAAAACTTTACATATATTATTGATAACAGGTAAATGAATGCCCAATATATTTTTTTTTTACCATACAACTTCAGAACACCAGCTTGTTATAATGCTCTTTTAAGTTTCTACCTTACAGACTTGTATACCTGGAAGATATGAGCACGTTAATAGCATCAAAATTACATTGATGTTTCTACATTAACCCAGTTTAGCTTTTAAAGAAATGGCAGTACAGTGCTCTAAAATAACAGTTCTTATTTAATCAGTTATTTAATTTTTATTGTTGCTTGCTCTAGAAAAAATAAAACTTAATAAACACAATATTATGGGTAAACTTATGTTTTAAGAAATGTTTGTCTCTTTAACACATGACTGATTTTTACAATCTTATACATACTTTAGTACAAACTTATACAGACCTTAGTAAATCAGATATCTAACAAAAGTACTCATGAATGAGTAATCCCATATCATATTTCCTTAATTATTTATCAAAATATTAGACAAATGTATTGAACAGTGTAAACCATTTTTTTTTTAAGGAAAAGTCCTAGAACCAAGTCATATTAGACATCTAATAGACATTAATATTTTATTAGATTTTTGAACACCTAGAAAAACTTTTAAGCTTAAATTTAAAGACGTTTATTATTATCTGTTTATCCAATTTCAATTGAACCATTTAAATCACGAGAATTAAAGATCTTTGGATCCACTTTTTAAAATTTGTTTTTATGAGCGCTCCTTATATATGTTAATTTGTGTATCATATGTATGATATATGGACATATGTATATATAGACATACAACAAATAACAAAAGTGTGCACACATAATAATAGTAAAGGCCTTGAGGCTTTTGGCAGGTTAAATCTCCATTGCAATGTTTCAAAAACTCTACAGTTGGTGAAAGATAGATCTGATCAGAAAAACATTAACCTAGGTCTGCAGGATCAAAATCATGAGCCCCCCCCCCCCAAAAAAAATCCAGAATCTAAGGAAAAAAATAAGAGTCCTAGAAAAAATGCCTGGCCAGTAATTAGTAAATACCATCCAATTTACCATTTTTTCCCCTTACGCCTCAGATCAGTCTCCTACTGAGCTTGCAGGCTTCTTTCATTTGCATTTCAACATAAGTCCTGGCTTAAGTCTAGAAGGAGCAGGAAAAAACTGCTATTCTGAGCAGACACCTCAGGCCTAAGGCATTTTAACCATAATTTTCAGGTTAGTATGTTAAAAATTATGATACATGTTTAAGATACAATTCACAAAATTTTATATCTTTACATCTTGTTTTGTCAACAGATACCATACTATGATTTACTATCCTTGTCCAAATTAATGCACTGGTACACACAGTGACATTTTCCCAGGCTACCCAATTCAAAATGGTGAAAAAAAGACTGAATGTTTGGGAAGTTACTTGCCAACTTGGAAGTAGAGTTCTTTAGTTTTCCATCCTAAGTATTTAAGTTCTCTGTCATGAATTATCTGAAATCATAAACTAAACAATTACCTAAACCCAACTTTTAACTGCAAGATTGTGCAATGCTTCAAAAAGGCATTCAGATTCCAGATTGTTACAATAAAACATCATCATTTAGAAACACATTCAGCTAAGATCATTTCCACGAAACAATTTATAATATCAACACATTATTGTACATGTCTGAAAGGGCCAGAAACAAAGGAACAAGACAGACAGAAAGGAACTCCAGACTATGGGTGACAGACAGAAGCCTTTAAAACAGAGCAGATAAGAGAAAAATCTCCTACAGCAGTGGCACCACAGATATCCCCACAAGGGGACCAGATGTTTTTACAGAGGAGCAACCTGAAATGTAAAACCAAGGATCTCCATGGTGACTTTACTGCATTTAGTGTCCCCGTTTTCTTTTTCTCTTTTTTTAACAAGTCAGAGGTGGCATAATCCTTACAGTGCAGGGAAGGAAGGAGGGAATTCCCTGAAGCAACAGGGCTTTAGCAGCTGCTGGGAGTCCCTCAGTCCCTCCTTTTACTTACAGGATTAGCTCTTCTGTTTGTGTTCCACCCCATGCATGCTCCATCTCCTAACATTTCAGTAGTCAGCTCTCAAAAAGTTCTGGTACCCTCAGGGTTATACAAAATTACATACAAGAGGTAGCGAGGGGAAAGGGAAAAATATTACAAGGGGGAGATATGAACTGCAGTAGAGGGGGTAGAGAGAGAAGAGGGGAGGGGAGGGGAGGGGAGGGGGATAGTAAAGGATAGGAAAGGCAGCAGAATGGCAATATATAAATCAATGGAAGTGTAACTGATGTGATTCTGCAATTTGTATACAGGGTAAAAATGAGAGTTCATAACCCACTTGAATCAAAGTGTGAAATATGATATATCAAGAACTATGTAATGTTTTGAACAACCAACAATAAAAATAAAAAAAAAAAAGTTCTGGTACGGGGGAGGGTATCAGAATTTGTAACTTAAAGTTTGGTTCCTGACCTTGAAACAAATTAAAGCCAATTTAATAATGAGGACAGGATTTTGAGAATAAGAAAATGGGATGTTTATTGCTTTTCTAACAAAGGAAAAACAAGGGGACTCTGCCCAAATGTTGTGACTCTTTTGATCTGGAGGGACAAGGGGTTTTAAAGGAGTTTCACTTGTTAACCTGGGAGATACTCAGTTCTTCGTTCCTCAGCAGGCACTGCCATCTGCAGTGGGTGTGCTCCAGACAGCCAGCTAGGGGCTTCTCTCATCCTGCTTATCAAAGGGTGGTAAAGTTCATCACAGTTCCTTAAAACACAGTCCAAAGGGGTCTCAGGCTTACTTGCTTTGTTACCCATTTTCACGTGCAATATCCTTAAGATTTACCACAGAAATCACACAACAAAATGCACAAAAATAAACAAACAAAAAACATATAGAACACAGAACAAAACACAAAAAAACAGAATCCCGGTGCCAAAACAGAAAAACAGAGGAGCAATGCAACGTCTTACTAAAGCTCTGGGGTAGGACCGCCCGCGTGCCCGTCGGCACCTCTCTACCTTTCCAGAGGAATTCCCTACAGAACAGAACAGAGGACACAATGATTCTCATTACTGTCCTGGACAGGAGTGTATGTGAGCCTCCCCAGGCCACCTCTCTGTCATCTGAAGAGATCTCCCTTAACCAGATATCAGAAGTTATAAAGGCGCCACTTACCTATGGAGGCCTCCTCCACCAGGTGCTTTCTAATAGTTTTAGTGCGGTGGTTCACTGCAGTGCTCCCCAGACCGAAGGCTCACTCAAAGGCCTTGAAACATCTCAAGTTGCACACCGCCTAGAGTGGCTCTCCAGCCCAGTGCCCTGGAGAGAAGGCCAGCTTCAGAATTTTCAGCAGTCTGGTCTTGTGATCTGGTCAGGCAGGGTCATCTCGCTGGGGAACTCCAAAATGTTGGACTAGGATGCAAAAAAACACCACTGACTCCAATTAAAATCAAATTAAGGCAAGCTTATTATTTCAACCAGCTGGGCTGCCTCTCCCTCCCAAAATGGCAGGAACCAGACAGCAACCCCACCTTTCCTACAGCCCAGCTATATAGCCCAGAAAGTTACACAAAAGGGGGGTTACAGATAACAGAACTTTGAAAGCATCACATTAATGGTAGTTTACATTTTTTTGCTGGCCCCAACATCAGAAATTATGAGGACCATTAGAGCCCTAGAGAGGGTCGTTGTCTGGCCAGGGAAGGCCAATATTTATGAGGTGTCACTAAACTTTCAGAGAGCGCTGTTATCTGGTCAGAGAGCCAGGCATGGATGTGTTCAAGGCACGGGCAGGCATTCCAAGCAGGTTCAGAATTTGCAGTAATTTATACTAAAGCCAAAATTATCTTTTCACGGCTTTGTGGCAAGATGGCTCCCATTTTAATGAAAGATCAGGTTGGGCCTATCAAGCCTGTCCCTTACTTTTGGAAACTCCTCTACAACCTCCAAGGTTGTGAACCCCTGAGAATTTTATATTCCAGATATGTATTCACAGATTTTCTAACTCTTCTCCTGCAATTGTGTCTTACTTGGGGCGAAGGTAATATCAAGGCATTGTTCTGGATGAGAGTGGGAAGATTTTTGTGTAGCACATATTTGCATACAAATTTAGGAGCTCACTCCTCCTAAACATTGTTGGAACAGAAAATTCAATCTATGGGGGAGCTTCCTAGTTGAACATTATACATAAATCCAAGTTCATTAAATAAATAGTTTTGGATCAGTTGATGATATATATTTCAAGATGAATTTCAATTGGCATATATATTGCTACATTTTAATGTCCGTGTGTGTGTTTTGTTTACAATGTTTTGTGATTTATGTGGATTTATAATCAACTTTTCACAAGATTATTCTCAGAAATATTCATCCACCTGAAATACATATTTATTTTCTAGTACTGAAAACTAACTTCAGTGAATGGTGCATAAAAATCCTAATATTTTTACAGTAACTGACCCAGATTAACATCAATGCAAGTAGATTCCAATGGGACATGATGTGTATTTTGATGTTCATTTTTTATTCAACACTGATACATTACTATTTCTGCAGTTTATGCACATCATACTATATATATTTCATCCAAAAGTTCGAAAATTTATAGGCATGTGTTTCATGTTCAATCACTTCCTGCTTCAGAACACACGTATTTCTCCATGTTTATTGACTATTCTTTTCATGAGACTTCTTTCCAAACACATTATTTTTGATTTTCATAATCACTTTTGAAGCAAAACTCACACATCTTTCAGGATAAACCATAAACCTAATCTTACCATTAGATGTATAACTTGTTGGAATGAATGATTGTATATCAATATAAGATTTCCTTTATATTTTCAGATATCAATTCAATCCATTATTTAAAGTGGAACCAGTTATATTATTTACACACAGAATGGTCTATTCATGCATGATCTGCATATTCATAGACACAAGGTATACCTATTTATACTCCCAATACTAATTTTTACGTCTACAAAATATTGCTCCAGAAATGGTGAAAGAAATACTCATGTCACCTGATCTATATATACATTTTATCACAATAATATTCTGGACACAAAATGCAAAGGTCACACTTATAATTTTACCAAAGCCTAAAAGGAAAGTGAGCGTGGATTACTAAAAACATCCATGTCCTGGTTACCTAATGCTCTCAAAAGTCAATCCTATTTATGACAACATATTTGTTTCTTCCTAAGATTATATATTCAAACTCAACCCTGTTGAAAATGTCTAAACCAATTACACACTTTATACCTTTGCTGATTTCCTAATGTCTCTATTTATATCTGCTTTCCTACATATTATCCCCAGTTCATCATTGTGCCTGACTTTTCACATGTGCTGACATTTACATTCACTCTCTACCCGAAACCCAATTTGTAAAGAACTTTTGGTCCAAATCCTATACTCACTCTTCTTTCTAAACCTACTGACTATCTTGCTAATCCTACGGACTATCCCTTTTTAACTGGATGTTCTGTTTGTTATTCAATCATCCAAAGTACAAGATCCTATTTCATTGTATATCAATTTATCTGAGACATCTGTGCAGAATATAATTCAAAGCTAAGTATCCCACTCAAGGGCCCAATGCTCTACTTGGCTTCAAATTTTTCCTAGATTTCTGTTTCCATACTTATATTTCCCCTATATATTCTTGTAAATATTGCAGGTTCCCAATACCATTATTCAACCAGCAGAATAATTCCTAATGCAAATCGAACATGTTATTAACCCTAACCATACACTGTTCCCTCAATCTAACTTTACAGCAGTCCAGGGACAGAGTTGGTCTTACAATACAGGAATGTAGGGGATCTACCACCTGCTGAGAATCTCAAAGATCCATGCAAAAATGATCCCTGAAGAAGATGTAGACTGCTATGAAGGACCTGAGAGAGCAAGAGTCATCTTCCATGGCAAACAACCTGGTCAGGATGAAGGGATGTGTCTGAATCAGCCTCTCTCTTTTTAATGTAGAGAAAATAGACCAAAACAGGCATGTGTGGAGATCTTTCCCCCGGTAACTATGGTTGATATACCATTCTAACTTGTGAAAGTGTCACAGGAAGTAGGGGCAGCCTCCATCTCATGAGACCCTAGGAAGAAACTGTTAGGACAAAGTGGTTGCCAAGGCTGTGAGCTCATTCAGTTCATGAAGGAAGTGAACTACCTCACTTCCTTGTTGATGGAACTTTCTGAACTTGGGATCCCGGAAACCAGGCACCCAGAGCCAGGCCCAGTAACAGTCACAGAGGTCTCACATGTTTGGATTTATCAAGGAGAGAGTCAGTCTTTCTTGGTACCTAATGATATGAGGATGGCCAAATGCCAGGAAAGCTTGGAAGAGGGGAATTTCAAGAGAAAGCAGGTAGTGGCTCACCACTGGCTCCTGACAACTTCACAGAGTGGGCCAAGGAGTCCAAATTTGAGAACAGACAGGCATTTCAGGGAAACATAGTATGGCCCACCAGGGAGAGGACACACCAGATAGTCACAGACCTACTTGGAGAAAGGAGGTGCCTTTGTGGGAATGAGTGTGGACTTGTGGTTTTGTCTCATGTTCTGAGAATAGGTAGGAAAGGGGATTCCTTTGGTTTGGAGTGGACTGTTTCTAGTAAGTCAGTTGACAAGGCGAGTGTTTCTATGTCTGTGTATCCCACTGTGTTCGTGGTTGTAGACATTACAAAAGAAAATGCAAAAGAAAATGGCCAAAAGAACAGTCATTGTGGATAAAGTCTCTCGCCTTCCTCTGTAAGGTTCCTGACCTCCATCAAGTGAGAATAGGAATCCTTTGGGTCAAATGAGTTCTTCAAAGCCCTGCATAGGCTAGCCCATAGCAGCTTGGGTTTTTTCAAGACCCCAATTCAAATAAAGAATATAAACCCCATATTCAGTAGACCTCAAATTGGAGAAGCAGAGCAGTATTAATGGTAGGCCTATTTGATCACTCCTGGTTCACAGGAAGGGTGTCCAGGCCACCATGACTTTAGGCAAATGACGGGCAAGGGAGCTTATTTTGGACACTGTCTTGTCATGCACCCCTCATAAAAACCTCCAGCTAGAGGTTATGATGAGTGTCTATATGGTAGAAGATGAGGGCCATGTGGGAGTGTTTTGGTTTTAATTGTGGTCATTTGTGTGGCGGTTGGAAGAGATGACTGTGTCCACCTGGGCTTGAACTCTGGTGTGAATCCCCTTAGAGACTGAGTTCTGGAACTGACCTCAGAGAAGTATTGCCATGATTTTTTTTGGGATTTTTAGGAGGCCACGCATGAGAGTTGCCCTCATAAACTGAGATCAAGGCCCAGGTTGGCTTTCCACGGAGTACTGGGAATCTCAGGCACAATATCCCATGATTTTATTCTTAAAGACTTGGTAGCCACAGTTGAGAGTCAAAACACACATGGACCTCACATTGTAGACCTCAATGGGCCTGGCTTCATGTGACATTTTGGCCACTCTTTGGGAAGCTTTGCCTATGAGAATTCTCCAGAGTTTCATTGAAATGAGCTTCCTCAACATTTAATGTTTCTTGAAACCCACAGTGCCTCCAAATTCATCCTTGAAAAATGGCTAGATAAATACGGTGAAATTTTTGAAATTCCCATGTCCAGATGACACTGGAGAATCTTTGAATGTGCTGTTGCTGATCATGAGTATACCAGAGAGTGCATTGATTGACTGGGTTTCATGAAAATAATGTACAACAAAGATGCCAGTAAGTTGGAGCCTGCTGAGTAGTGGGCCTAGAGCAATGGTGGGCAGGTATGTGATAAAACATCTGTGGTGGGTCCATGTAGTTTGGCCATTGGCTTCCAAATGGCTTGTGATGGACATGGTGCAGCCAGCAGATCCTTATTTGTAAAGGCATCTTGTTATATGGAGAGGTTTCAGGGCAATGTTCACAATCAGGTTGATATGGTCAAGGGTGCAAGCTATGTGGGAAAGAAGCCTGGTTGGTGCATTCTCCTGCAGACCCTGACCCAACACACGTGACAGAACTCTCTCCAGCACTGTGTCCCAGTTGAACTTGTTGTATTTCATGAAGCAAATACCAAAGTCCCAGTGCAGCAGCAAGAACCACCACGAAAAATGGAGGAGGACCAAATGGCTTCACAGTCCACATGGGGTGACACTTAGCACCCAGTGGCCACAGTTTACCTACAAAGAGAGAATTCAGCCCTGCTGTCTCAGGTTAATTGGAAAATAAGAAACTATGTCCTCCGGGTCACATAGATGCAGACCCCACTTTGATGGTCTCACTACAAAGGAAGCTAAAGCTCCTGACAACAACATATATTTCAAGTGCCCAACGTCAGAGGCAGTTTGTCAAGAAGTCTTTATGCCAGCAGAGCTCCATGTTTGTGGAGTGTTTACCATGTCCCTTACTATTGGAAACTGCTCTACCACCTCCAAGGTTGTGAACTCCTGAGCGTATTTCATTCCAGAAATGCATTCACAGATTTTCTAACTCTTCTCCTCTAATTGTGTCTTACTTGGGGCAAAGGTAATGTCAAGGCATTTTTGTGGATGAGAGTGGGAAGATTTCTGTGTAGCACATATTTGCATGCACATTGGATTCATTTTCCAATTTTCCATTCAAAATACTGAATCCCTGACATGAACCCATACCCTACTAGACTCTGACTACTATTCCTAATATGATGGAGAAAAATAACCCAAACAGAATAGAAATACAAGCAGTTCAGAAGAGGCATGGTGTATAGTTGGACTTGCCTTTTGCATAATGTAGGGTAGGTGTTATAAATCTTGTTAATTTTTAATTAAAATAGTTCTCCATGTGTTTTTAAAGTTAATAAATATGTGAATTCCTGTCTCCCTTTCTCTGTAACCTATTCGGCACATATATTTTTATATGCACATATAGAATCCTACCTGGTATCACATATACATTCTTGTGAGGTGGCTGACTTGGCAAATACAAATTATGAGAAGAGATCACTCCTCCTAAATGCTGTTGGATCTTAAAATTCAACCTATGGGTGACCTTCCTAGTTGAACAACATTATTCATAAATCTATGTTCAGTAAAATTAATATTTTTGGATCAGTGGATGATACATATTTCACCATGAATTTCGATTGGGAGATATATTGCTAGTTTTAATTTCTGTGTGTGTTTTCACATGGAAATGAATGGGCATTACCTTTGTGTTTTACAATAAAACCTTCACAGATTTGGCTCTCATTAACTTAAAAATACATTTAGATTGTTTCTCAGTGTAAAAAGTAACATGGAACTGTACATATCTTATTGATAACAAGTCCAATTATAGAACACAAATGATATACATAAATCTCCAACATGTTTTTCTTTTAAGCCTAGAATTACCATCCAACCTTAGAATACCAGCTTGATAGAATGCTCTTTTGAAGCTTCTACCTTACAGACTTGTATACCTGGAAGATATGAACACATTAACACCACAATTACATCGATGTTTTTGTATTAACCAAGTTTAGCTTTTTAAAGAAATAACATGGCACAATTTTATGAAAACAGTACTTTTTTAACCAGCTGTTTAATTTTTTAAGATTACTTGCTCAAAACTTACACATATAACCAACTTACACAAACCTTTTTTTATTATTTACTTAAACCCTTTTAATTACTTAATCATATAGACTCTCTTATCCAGAAACACATTTTTCCTCTATTAAATCTATATCTAGAACCTTTTAGTTTCTCTTTTCCATCTGCTAACCTCTTTATGTTCACATTTTGAAACAATACTTGTAAATTTATGAATTTAAGCAGATCATTTTATAGACATCAACATTTCATTAGGGCCTTTTTGAACACCTAGAAAACTTATAGGCCTAATTTTAAAGACATCTCTATTTTTATCTGTTTACCCAATTTGAATTGAAACATTTGAATCACGTGAATCAAAGATATTTGGATCCATTTATAAATTTTTCATGAGCGCTCCTCATCTGTCAATTGTCATATCACTGCATGATATATGGACATACACACATACAGACATACCGACATACAACACGTAACACAAATGTAACACATAACACAATAGTAAAGGCCTTGTAGCTTTTTCAGGTGAAATCTCGATTGCAATGTTTAAAAACTCCGCAGTTAATCAAAAATAGAACTGATCAGAAAACATTAACCCGTCTGCAGGATCAAGATCATGAGCTCAAAAAAAAAAAAAATACAGAATCTAACAAAAAGCAAGAGTCCTAAAAAAATGACTGGACAGTAATTAGTAAATAGCATATAATATACTTTTTTGGTTGGGTCTAGTTTGAGTTCAGGTAAAAAGACACTTTTACTCCTTTGTATCTGTCTCCTGCTGAGTGCTGCAGGCTTCTTTAATTGGCATATCAACTTAAGTCCTGGCTGAGGTCTGGAAAACTGGAAAGACTGGAATTCTGAGCAGAAACCTCATGCCTAAGGCATTTTAGCTATAATTCATAATTTCCAGGTTTGGATGTTGAAAATTATGATGCAAGTTTAAGATGTAATTCTCAAAATTTTATATCTTTAGATTTTTCTACACTAGAAAAACTTTCTCACACAAAACTGAAAATAGGATCATTTTTTGATACTGTAAAAGCCACCAACAGAAGAAGTTACTATAGGATCATTAAGCCACTTTCTTTGTTCTGAAGTTTCTAAAGTAGTATTAAGTTACATTAAATTGGCTGAAAAATTTTTAAAAAGAACCACACACTACCATGTGTATCCGAAATTAAGCTTTAAAAATTTCCAAGACTGTTGCTAATTAATGTCATTTCAATAAGCCAGACTAATGTTTTAATTTAGCACCTTTTTTAAAAATCTTACACACTGACGGGAACAGATACCATATCATAATTTATAATCTTTGCCCAAGTTAATGCACTGGTATATATAGTGAAATTTTCTCAGGCTACCTAGTTCAAAATGAAAACTCTTTAATTTTTTTTATCCTAAGTATTTAAGTTTCCTAGCATGAACTACCTGAAATCAAACTAAACAATTGTTTAAACCCAACTTTTAACTGTATGATAGTGCAATGCTTTAGAAACCAATTTAGATACCAGATTGTTTCAATTAAAAAAAATCATTTTTTGATACACATTCAGCCAAGATCATCCCCAAGAAACAATCAATAATATCAACATATTACTTCATTCATTGTCCCGTTTGTTAAGTCAACGGAGGTGGAGTAATCCTTATAGTGCAGGTAAGGAATAAGAGAGTTCCCCACAGAAAAATGGCTCTGGCAGCTGCTGGGAGTCCCTTAGACTCACCATTTACTTACAGGATTAGTTCCTCTGGTTTGGTTTGACCCCCAGGCACCAGGCATATTCTATATCTCCCAACTTTTCAGTAGTCAGCTCCCAAAAAGTTTATCCTCTGCTTGCAGTTGTTTTGAGTGCGAGGCTTCCCCAAGAGGGCAGAGTGGGATTCATTTAAAGTCCCCTCTGGGGTGTCAAAATTTATGACTGAAGGCTTGGTTCCCATCCCCAAAGCCAATTAATGAAAATTTAATAATGAGGACAGGGTTTTGAGAAAAGTTTAAGCGATATATCAAAGTTCTTAGACCCCAGGCATTTCCCTCTGCAGTGGGCGTGCTCAAGCAAACTATGGAAAGAAAAGAAAACACTGATTCCCTAATCTCGCTTAACAAAGGGGAGTAAAGTTTATCAAAGTTCTTTAAAACACAGCTAAAAGAGGTGTAAAAGGTGAGAACCAAAAACCTGACGGTTCTATTGACTTTTGGTTCCTCACAGGAGAAGCATTAGGTTAAAATTTAGCTAAAGTTACTTCCACACATCTAAGGCAGGTTGTAACTCGGGACTCTGCATCGGTCCAAACAATGCCATCACATTTAACAGAAACAGACAAAAAGACACACAAAGACCACCATGCAGCTCCCGTTTGTTCACAACCCCAAGATCTACAATCTTGTGACTCAGGAAGAATGGAGGGAAGAGGGGGAGGAGCAGAAAGCTTGAGTGATAGGATCGTGGGCGAAGGGGTTGGATTGGAGGCAGGGACCAGGAAAGGCTTCAAGGAAAGAGGCATGGAATGGCTTTGTCCCATAATGAGAGTTACTCAAACAGAGACAAGGACAATACAAACGTGACACAAACAAGGACACACAGTTAACATTTAACACGAGTTCAGAAGTAAAGATTAGAACCTAGTAACTGGCAAAACATGATGGGTTAGACCACAAAGACAGACAGTGAATTCAACCTGTGAGAAAAAAGTAGCCGGCAAGACCTGATGGGTTGGCAGCAGAGTCACCTAATGAGGGCTCATCCGTCCCTCCTCACCTAATGAGGGCACTTCTGTCCCTCCTCATCTAATGAGGGCACATCCATCCCTCCCCGAGTCCTCCAAGGCATCCCTTGCAAGGATGTGTCCTGTGGCTTTAGGACACATTTGTCCACCACCGCCAGGGGGAACTTACGCTCTCCTCTGGCAACAACTCTGCCAACCCAAACCGAAAACCGAAAAACCGAACCTGAACATAAAGCTCTGAGCGATCGCAACGAAAAACGGAAAGAGGCGCCTTACTTACCCCCAGAGGGGTCTGTTGGGGTCTCCTTGTCCTGCGTTGCATGATTCCCGGTCAACACACCAAATGTAAGGGTCAGGCAAAGGTCGGAGGAAGAGACCACCAAGAGACCGTGCCTCATGCAACAGCAAAAGGCGTTTATTGAGGATCCAATCCAGCATGCTGGGGCTACGTGCTCACTCAAGAAGGGAAAACAGCCCATATCCCCGAGCAGGGGTTGAGCAGTGCTTAAGTAAACTTTTTGGGGAGGGCAGGACTTTACATATATCACAGTCTCCTTTAAGAAATCATCATACACCACTGGAAAATCAAAGAACAATTCATAAACATGATTAGTTCTTTCATTGGTGGGAATAAGTTAGGCAAGAGTGATAGGTCAGTTCTAAAGCGGGGTACACATTCAAACTGATTGGTTTAGGCCCTGCGATGCCTATGTGCCAGGCCACACAGGGTCCTAGGTTATTAAAAAACCAGGCAGTCAGGGAGAATATTTACTGGGCAGTCCCGGAATTGTCCTACAAGCTACAAGAATTTCAGGTTTTACGTGTAGCATAGGAACTTAACAATACCTGGTCCTTTACATTTTAACTCAGGCCTTGCAGCTTAGAAACTTTACAACACCTGGTCTTTTACACTTTAACTTTTACGCTTTAATTTCAATTTCATTTACCCTTACAGATCACTCCTGGTTCACAAGAAGGGTGTCCAAGCCACACTGACTTAGGCAAATGAGGGGCAAGGGAGCTTATTTTGGACACTGTCTTGGGCTGTGCCCCTCATGGAAACCTCCAGACAGATGTTATGATGAGTTTCTTTATGGAAGAAGATGAGGGCCATATAGGAGTGTTTTGGTTTTAATTGTGTTCATTTGTGTGGCGGTTGGAAGAGATGACTGGGTCCACATGGGCTTGAACTCTGCTGTGATTCCCCTTAGAGACAGAGTTCTGGAATTGACCTCAGAGAAGTATTGCCAAGAATCGTGTTGGGATATTAGGAGGCCACGCATGAGATTCGCCTTTGGAAAATAAGATCTAGGCCCAGGGTGGCTTTCAACAGAGCACTGGGAATCTCAGCCATGATTTTTTCTGAAAGGCTTGGCAGCCATAGTTGAGACTCAAAACACACGTGGACCTCACATTGTAGACCTCAATGGGCCTGGCTTCATGTGACCTTTTGGCCACTCTTTGGGAAGCCTTGCCTGTGAGAGTTCTCCAGAGCTTTCATTGAAATGAACTTACTCACCATTTAATGGTTCCTGAATGAATTAAAACCCACAGTGCCTCTAACTTCATCCTTGAAAAATGGCTAGATAAATTCCATAAAATTTTTGAAATTCCCATGACCAGGTGGCACTGGAGTACATTTGGATGTCCTGTTGATGATCATGAGTGAACCAGACAGTGCCTTGATTTACTGGGTTTCATGAAAATGGTGTAGAACAGAGATGCCAGTAAGTTGGAGCCTCCTGAGTATTGGGCATAGAGCAGTGGACTATAGGTTTGTGAATAAATATCTGTGGTGGGTCCACGTGGATCTGCCATTGTTTTCCAAAAGACTTGTGACTGACATGGTGCAGGCAGCAGACCCTTATATGTAAAGGCATCTTATTATATTGAGAGGTTTCAGGGCAATGTTCAGAATCCGGTTGCTATAGTCAATGGGGAAAGCTATGTGGGATAGACCCGTGTTTTTAATATTCTCTTGAAGACCCTGACCAACCACATGTAACAAAGTCCCTCTAGCATTCTGTCCCAGTTGAACTCCTTGTATTTCAGTAAGCCAATACCAAACTCCCAGTGCAGCAGTAAGAAACACCACGAAAATGGACGATGACCAAATGGCTTCACAGACCACACGGGGAGACACTTAACTCCCAGTGGCCACAGTTTACCTACAAAGAAAGAATTCAGAACTGCTGCCTCGTGTTCATTAGAAAATAAGGAAGAATTTCCTCCAGGTAACAAAGATGCAGACCCAGATTTGATGGTGTCACTACAAAGAAAGCTAAATCTCCTCACAAGTACATATATTTCATGTGCCCAACCTCAGAGACAGTTTCTCAAGAAGTTTTTAGGCCAGCAGAGCTCCATGTTTGTGGAGTGTTTAACCTCTCCTTTACTTTTGGAAACTGTTCTACCACATCCAATGTTGTAAACTCCTAAGAATTTTCAGTTCCACATATGTAATCACAGGTTTTCCAACTCCTCTCCACTAATTGTGTCTTACTTGGAGCGATGTTAAAGTCAAGGAATTGTTCTGGATGAGAGTGGCAAGATTTTTGTGTAGTACATATTTGCATACACATTAGATTCATTTTCCTATTTTCCATTTGAAATACTGATCCCTGATACTAACACATAACCTACTAGACTCTGACTACTAATCCTAATATGATGGATAAAAAGAAACCTAACAGAATAGAAATACAGGCCTTTCATAGGAGGCATGGTGTATACTTGGATTTGCCTTCTGCTTTATCAATGGTATGTGTTATAAATCTTGTCAAATTTTCATTGTAATATTTCTCCATGAGTTTTATATGTATGTATGTATATATATATATATATATATATATATATATATATATATATATATATATATACACACACACTCTAGATTTTTCAAAATATGAAATATATGTGTCTTATTAAACACTCCCTAAATTCATTCATGTTCATGTATGTGGATTTATAATCAACATTTCACAAGATTATTCTCAGAAATATTCAACCACCTGAAATACATATTTGTTTTCGAGTACTGAAAACTAACTTCAGTGAATGGTGCTTACAAATCCTAATATTTCTACAGTAACTGACCCAGTTTAAAATCAATGCAAGTAGATTCCTATGGGACATGATGTATATTTTGAAGTTCATTTTTATTCAACACTGGTACATTACTTTTTCTTCATTTATGGATATCATAGGATATATCTTTTCATCCACAAGTACACACATTTATAGGCAATTGGTTCACTTTCATTCACTTCCTCCTTGAGAACACATGTATTCCTCCATGTTTCTTTATGATCATTTCACTAGACTTCTTTCTAAACACATTATTTCCGATTCCATAATCATTTTTGAAGCAAAACTCACACACTCTTCATGATAAACCATAAACCTAATATTACCATTAGATAGATAACTGGTTGGAATGAATGTATGTATATCAATATAGGATTTCCTATATATTTTCAGATATCAATTCAATCCATTATTTAAAGTTTTAAATAGTTATATAATTTATTCAAAATATGGTCTATTTACGCATCATCTCTCTATTCATCAACACAGGGTACAACTATTTGTATCCCCAGTACTAATCTAAGTTTTCAAAAAATTGCTCCCCGTAATGATGGAAGTAATACTCATGTCACCTGATCTACATATACATTTTATCATAGTAATATTCTGGACACAAAATATATATTCTGGATGTAATATTCTGGACACAAATGTCACACTTATGATTTTACCAAAGCCTTTTATGGAAAGTGAGCATGGATTACTAAAAACATCCATGTTCAGGTTGCCTAATGCTCTCAAATGTAAATCCTATTGGTGACTACATATTTGTTTCTTCCTAGGATTATATATTCAACCTCAACACTTGAAAATGTCTAATCCTATCACTCACTTTATACTTTGCCTGATTTCCTAATGTCTCTATTGATATCTGCTTTCCCACATATTTTCACCAGTTCATCATTGTGACTGACGCTTCACATGTGCTGACGTTTACATTCATTCTCTAACCGAAACCTTATTGCTAAAGAACTTTTTCTACAACTCATAGACTCACTCTTCTTCCTAATCCTAATCACTATCTTCCTAATACTATGGACTATCTCTTTTTGACTGGATATTCTCTTCTACATTCAATCATCCGAGGTACAGGGTCCTATGCCATTGTATATCGATTTATCTGAGACTTTGGTGAAGAACATAATTCAAGCTAAGTATCCCAATCAAGGGCCCAATGCCATCTTGGGCTTCAAATCTTTCCAAGCTTTCTGTTTTCATACTTACATTTTACATCTATATTCTTAAAATATCACAGGTTCCCAATACAATTATTCATCCAGCAGAATCATTCCTAACCCAAATCGAATATGCTATTAAACCTAACCATACACTGTTCCCTCAATCTAACTTTACAGAAGAGCAGGGACAGATTTGTTCTTACAATACAGGAAGGTAGGGGATCTTCCACCTGCTGAGAACTTCAAAAGTCCATGCAGAAATGATCCCTGGAGAAGATGTAGGCAGATATGAAGGACCTGAGAGAGCAAAAGTCATCTTCTATGGAAAACAACCTGGTCAGGATGAATGATTGTCTCTGAATCAGCCTCTCTCTTCTTAATGTAGAGATGATGGACCAAACCAGGCCTGTGTGGAGAGCTGTTCCTGGGTGCCAATGGTTGATATACCACTCGAAATTGTGAAAGTGTCACAGGGTGTAGGGGTAGCCTCCATCTCATGGGGATCTTGGAAGCAACTGTTAGGACAAAGTGGTTGCCAAGGAAGTGACCTCATTCAGTTCCTGAAAGAAGTGACCTACCTAACTTCCTTGGTGATGGAATTCTCTGAACTTGGGATCCAAGAAGCCAGGCACCGAGAGCCAGTCCCAGTCCCAGTCCCAGTGGGCTCACTTGTTTGGATTTACCAAGGAAAGAGTCAGTCTTTCTTGGTATCTACTGATGTGAGGATGGCCAAATGCCAGGATAGCTCTGAAGAGGGGCCTTTCCTGAGACAGCAGTGAGTGGCTCACCGCTGGCTCCTGACAACTTCAAAGAGTAGGCCAAGGATACCATTTCTGAGACAGGACAGTCCATTTTGCGGGAAAATAGTATGGCCCACCAGTCAGAGGACACTCCGGATTGTCACAGACCTACTTGGGGGAAGGAGGTACCTTTGTTGGTGTGGGTGTGAGTTTGTGATTTTGTCTCATGTTCTGAGAATAGGTAGGAAAGGCAGTTTGTTTGTTTTGGAGTGGACTGTTTCTAGTAAGTCATTTGAAAAGGCGAGTGTTTCTATGTCTGTGTATCCCACTGTGTCCGTGGTTGTTGACATTACAAAAGAGAATGAATCAATGGATGGGTCCTGTCTAGTAGAAAGCTTCCCAGTATTCAACCTGCCCAATTTAGGAATGGAATGTGGCTTGCCTTATTGATGGGCAAGACCTGCTATCTTCCTAAGTTCCTGTTTTCTTCATGAATTCTGGCCACTCTCTAGAATAGGTGCATGTTTATGTGTCCAAAATATGTACCACCTCCAAGCTCTGTTACATGGCCACGTACTCAATAACTGAAAGGAATGGGGAGCATCTAAGAAAACTCAGATATCAGTGTGACCAGGAAAGTCTCAGTGGAGAAACCCTGCTTTGGGCCTTTTGCTTACCTATTGTTGTGTTGCCCTGAATGTCAGGAAGGTCTTTGCCTCAGGCCACCCCTTTGTGAAGCCTGAAGAAAACAGTTTTCAAATGGAAATAAATGGGCATCACCTGTGGCTCTTTGCTTAATTGCTTTGGAAAGGGATGTGTCTGAATCAGACTCTTGGCCCTGTGTGAGGCTGTGGCTTAGATTCTCAGCATCTGATGGATCTAAAAAAGAACCCATGTGTGCATCCAAAAACAAAATGGCAAAAAGATGAGTCATTGTGGATGAAGCCTCTTGCCTTCCTCTGTTAGGGTACTGACCTCCATCAAGTGAGAATAGGGATCCTTTGGGTCAAATGAGTTCTTCAAACCACTGCAGAGGAGCTTGTATTTTCTCATGACTCCAAATCACATAAAGAATCTATACCTGACAGTCAGTATGCCTCAAATTGGAGAAGCAGAGCAGTATTAACCGCAGGCCTATTTTATCACTCCTGATTCACAGGAAGGGTGTCCAGGCCACCATGACTTTAGGCAAATGAGGGGCAAGGAAGCTTATTTTGGACACTGTCTTAGGCTGCGCCCCACAGGGAAACAACCAGTCAGTGGTTATTATGTGTGTGGATATGGAAGAAGATGAGGGCCATGTGGGAGTGTTTTGGTTTTAATTGCAGTCATTTGTGTGGCGTTTAGAAGAGATGACTGGGTCCATCTGGGATTGAACTCAGGTGTGATTCCCCTTAGAGACAAAGTTCTGGAACTGACCTCAGAGTAGTATTGCCATGAATTGTGTTGGAATATTAGGAGGCGATGCATGAGAGTCGCCCTTGGAACCTGAGATCTATTCCCAGGTTGGATTTCCACAGAGCAGTGGGAATCTCAGCCTGGATATCACATAATTTTTTCTGAAAGACTTGGCAGCCATAGTTGAGAGTCAAAACACACATGGAACTCACATTGTAGACCTCAATGGGCCTGGCTTCATGTGATCCTTTGCCCACTCGTTGGGAAGCCTTGCCTGTGAGAGTTCTCCAGAGCTTTCATTGAAATCAGCTTCCTCACCATTAAATGGTTCCTGAATGAATTGAAACCCACAGTGACTCCAACTACATCCTTCAAAAATGGCTAGATAAATACCATGGAATTTTTGAAATACCCATGACCAGGTGGCACTAGAGAAACTTTGGATGTCCTGTTGCTGATCATGAGTGTACCAGACAGTGATTTAATTGACTGGATTTCATGAAAATCTTGTATAACGAGATGCCAGGAAGTTAGAGCCTGCTGAGTACTGATGTGGTCAAAATATTTGACTAAAATGGGTGGTCAATGTCTGTGTTCAACTGTCTCTCTTAACAATTATTCTGATTAAATTACTGATAGAGAAGTGGAGAACTTTAATCCCTTCCTGTTATAATGTTGATTTCTGAGTTACTATTTGGAGTGGCCCAAGATATAAGCTATTTGATATGAGACTCAGTTTTTCTTCTCCCCAGTATGAGGTTTAGTGGGTTAAGACATAGTCAGTATTTAAGTCAGTTTTTTTTTTTTTTTTTGCTTTGATTGAAAGACCTGACTAGAACAATTGTATGGGAAAACTTTATTTAAGGCTGTGATTTCAGAAGTTTCAATCCATAGAGAGCAGGCTCCGTTCCTCATGGCTCCAAGTGAGGCAGGGACATCATGGGGAAGAATGTGGTGGAGGGCAGCAGCTCACATGATGATCATCAGGAAGCAAAGAGAGAGATTCTATTCTCTGATACAAGATATATACCTGATAGCCCACAATGAACTACTTCCTCCATCCACACTCCATGTGCCTCCAGTTGCCACCCAGTTAATCCCACCAGGGATTAATTCTCTGATTATGTTAGGGCTATAACCCTATCATTTCTCCTCCAAACCTTCCTGCACTGTCTCACATGTGAGCTTTTGGTGGACACCACATGTGAACTGTAACAGTTTCCGTTTTGACCCTTCCTACCAGATCTGTGCACTCCTAGGGTATTGTTTCTGCAGCATATTCTCTGAGGGGGCGATCAGGCAGGCGGTGGCACTGAGATATATTTGGGCCTCAGGTATTGTCAGGTATTGTCAGGTGAGACTGAAAGGTGCCTTCTTTGGAGAGACCAGGTTGAAGTGCCCCTAGGGCTACACTTTGGCTGATTGCTTCTGTGGGTTTGGTTTTCAGGTGCCTCTCAATAAATCTAATTGTGTGTCAGTACTGCTGATCCCGCACTCATTTTTGCTTAGGAGTTTTGCTTTCCCAGGTGTAGTTCCTGAGTGAACTCACCCCTGCCAGCTCTGACTCCACTCCTGGGCTGCTTCAGCTGGTCATGTGAGCCACCAGAACAAGGTTCCCCTTTGCCATTCCAGCTTACGTCCTCCTAGGTAGAGTCCACCCCATGTGTGTTTCTCTCACGTTATGCCAGACAACACCTAAGTCCTTTGCTAGGCATCTGCAGGAAAACTGGAATATTGTGGCTGTGTATGTAGGTATGTTTTCTCCTGAGTTCCACTGATGTCAGCACAGGCTTGCTTGCCCCAAGATGGCTCCCACCTCAGCAATCTGCAGCCAGTCCGGATTCAGCTTGCTTACCCAGCACCTAGTGTGCTTGTCAAGAACACGGGTTGCTGCCCTGCCTCTTAGTTCAGATAAATTCAAGCAGTGTTTTTGATTTCAGATTTCTCCACACCCGTAGGCGCCACAGCACCACCTGAAAGGCGGCTGCCCCAAGTCCTCCTCCCTTTGTCGGTGGAGGGTTGTCTCTGGCAGCTGGAGCCCACAGTGGGCTTTCTTTTTTTATTTTCTTGTATCCAATGTTCTGAGTCCCCAGGCTGCTCTGAGTGTCCAGTATTAAATTCCAGTGGAATCCCTCTTTCCCCCTACCCACATCACCATGAAGTTGCATGTCTGCTACTTTGGTCTCATGCCACGTAACAGCTTGGAAAGCAGTCTACACTACTCTGCCATCTTCCCAGATTCAAGGTCATACTTCTTGGACAAGGTGATTTCTGAGGTGAGTCAGGCTGAATTAAAATTTATTAGAAAAACTGGATATAGGAGAGATTGTATGCTTTCACATAATTTGGTAGTAGTATAGGTCAGTTTAGTACACAGAACAAAAACAAGACAGGAGAACCTGTAGACTTCCTGTGGGGTAGGGGGGTAACTTATGGTGTTAATCTTAGCCTATAGGGAATGTTTTAGGAGGAGAAATAATTGCACCAGACTTTCTTTTACATGGGTCATTTTTTTTTTGGTTCTGGAGATTTATCCCAGGGGTGCTTAACTACTAAGACACATCCCCAACCCAACAGGGTCTCACTGAGTTGCTTAGGGCCTTACTAAGTTGCTGAGGCTGGCTTTAAACTCTCGATCCTCATGCTTCAGCTTCCTGAGCCACTAGGATTACAGGCCTCCACCACCTTGTCTGGCTCATTTTGACAATTTTGACCAGAGAGAAGACAGAAGAAATAATAATTTGGTAGCAGTTACAGTTTGCAATCCAGAGGAGAGAAGGCCTATGTTGGTACACAGCCTGCAGAAATGGAGAAGACAAAGAAAGGGGCAATGAATGTTGAAGGTGAGAGATAAGAAAGAACCAAAAAATTTCTGTCAGGTTCCCAGGTCTAATTGTGAGTGAATATTGAAGGAAGAATCAGGCAGAATGATGAATTTGACACATTGCAGATTTCTAGGTAGAAATCAATATTCATCATTCTCTTGAATATATATGAATCTGAAACTCAAGGAAAAAAATCTGTGTTGGAAATAGAGAGCTATGATTATTAATAAGTCAAAAAGAATGAGATTATTCAGAGAAAAACTAATGAGTAGAACAGTGAACTGAAGAAGTAATGATATGGATAATATAATCAAAGTCTAGCAAGGACAGAAAGAAAGAAGAATTGGTGGTTACAAATAAAATATAAAGAATGTAATAATAAAACAAAACTAGAGCATAGACTATTTGAAGAGAGCAATAGTAAATAGTAGAATCAGGGAGAGATAATAAGGTAGGATTGGTACAAGGGTTGTAGGACTAGTAATTGGAAAATTCTCTTAGCACTCCACTGAGGGTAGTTCAAATATGACTAGAGATTTCTTATCTCCAGAAGTGTGTTATTTCTCCTGCAATTCTTAGCCAGCTTTGTTGGCATTTTAGTGGGAGTAGAAATGAAGAAGGAGGGGGTAGGATAAAAAGGAGGAGGGGGAGGAGAAGAATAGAAAGAAGAAGGAGTATAAGGAAAGGAAAAGAAGGATAAGGAAAATAAGGACGAGGAGATGGAGAAGAGCATTAAAAGAAAGTAAGCAAAACAGAAATTCGAGCCATGCTTGTAAGCTTGAAGCTTGAAATCAACTATGCGACACAGACTGAATAGAGATAGAACAGAGACTGAAATAAAATACAGGAATAATGAACTCATATAGGGGTCACAGAAGAGGATAAAATAGAGGTCAAAGTTCTTTGTTCTGCTGAAGACCATGAAATCAAAGCTCAGTGCAGATGGAGTTTGGGAGATGAAGCAGGACAAATGAACAGGGTTAGGGGGTAGCTA
Source organism: Callospermophilus lateralis (assembly GCF_048772815.1). Classification (NCBI taxonomy): domain Eukaryota; kingdom Metazoa; phylum Chordata; class Mammalia; order Rodentia; family Sciuridae; genus Callospermophilus; species Callospermophilus lateralis. The sequence goes on from NW_027512409.1 coordinate 55,748, forward strand.
CTGGAGTTCCATATTTTGAGTTAATATTTGACCTTAGATGAAGGTGGACTGAGGAATAGGTGACTAATGTAGAAAGAAGTTAAGACCATTTGGTTTAAGAAGGTCCAAATGAATATTTTAGTTCATTCAAGCTGTAACAATGAACTATCATAAACTGATAGTCATTTCTCACAGTTCTGGGAAATCCAAGAACAAGATGCTGGCCCTAGCCACTTGGAAGATAAATATTTTTATCTTTTAACACTTCAAATTTCTGAAATACCAAGGTTGTCTTTTCTGCAACTTATTCCTTCATCAAAAATTATAGCTTCAGGCAGGGACTGTGGGTTTGTGTCTGCCTAGCACAGGCAGGACCCGGGTTTGATCCTCAGTACCACATAAAAATAAAGGCATTGTGTTGTGTCCATCTACACCTAAAAAAAATATATATACATATATATATATATATATATATATATATATATATATATATATAAAATGATAGCTTTGGACTGGGGTTATGGCTCAGTGGTAGAGTGCTCACCTAGCACATGTTAAGGCCCTGGGGTCGATTCTTAGCACCACATAAAAATAAACAAATAAAATAAGTATTTTGTGTCCAAATACAACTACAAAAAAAGAGATAGCTTCTTTTTTAAAAACGCCCCTTTCTTGTCCCGTTTTGTCTAATGCAACAAATGGTAACCAAGGTACCTATGTAATATTTACTTTTGCAACCCCGTTTGTGTAATACCACGTGTTTATTACATGTGTCATTTCCCTCCAGGTTGTTTTGTCATCGCATCCTATGAGTTATCATTTTTCTAGGCTGCAAATATAGTTTTCTTAATATAGACACTAATCTTTAAAGCAAAGCCATAATTTCGAGTTTTGTTATGGCAGTGCCTTAATTTCACCTATGCGTCTTTGTACTTGTCAATTTTCCTGAGATAACAACCCCAAACTTAAATGCTTATATTTCTAGATTTTTCTTTCACTCGCATAATTACATGTTATTTATTGTACTTTGGCTCTTTGTTTCTGCTTAGCTCTGCTCTAGAACCTAGGCTGCAGATACCTTCGATAAAGGACATGCCAGTTTTGTTTCTGAAGCAAGATGGAGGGAGTTTAAATACAAAGGAAGAGGAGAAGAAGGGGAAAAATATACAACCTTATATACAAACTAAATTGACCTCTCTTTCTAATGACTTAAATTTGTTTTCATCATGGGCTGAGTTTCTTTCCCAGAGATTTTTCAATGTTACATGCAACTGGGACAAGTTAAAACAATAAGAACTAACATATTTTCTAAATTCTAGAACTATTCTAAGAAATTCCCAAATATTATTTCATGGGTAACTGAGAATTATTATACCTATTGTTACAAAAAAAAAAAACAGCAAATGAGCCATGAGTCATTTAATAACTTTCTCATTGTAGTGTTAGGGGAAGACTCAAAAGCTAAACCTAGGTGTGTCTGACAATAGGAACCATGCTTTTAACTGTTGTTCAAGCTACCTGTGGAAGTTACATCTGTCCAACATGGGTTCTAGCTGGGAAACTACTGGAGAAATAATTATGAGTTATGTTGGTAAAATATAGTATAAAAACGAACATTAACTATAGGATATATTCAAAAGTCATGAGTTGCAGAAGAAAGAATGGGTGGAATTTTTCTATATCTACCATATAGAATATAGAATACGGTGAGTTTATGTTAAGTAGCCATAGCTGTAAATCCGAACCCTGCAGCTATCAGTATGGCATTTGGACCCAGAAATGAAGAGAGAGAAGAGAATAGAAGAGGATAGGATATTGATGCACTAAAAAGCAATAGTATTCAATAAAATGGCCAGATTTGTATATCCTTCTGGTCATCAATCACCTGCAGCATTTTTTATACATTTAATATTTGTATTTCCTGATAGAAAATAATTGCTAAGTTAATCAAATATTGCTTTTAAGAGACAGTATAATATGTTTTGATTCTTTTATTCCTGGGGAAAATCTTGGATAAATGACATTTTCACTGCTCTCAATTTCTATTTGTATGTTTCAACCTATTCTGAGTGAAAGCAAGCACTTAAATGCACTATCAAATCGAAGATAGACCCTCAGGAAAAGTGGTCTCATTTACATGCAGCTTATAGTGCTTTTTGTAAGAACATGTTTGACTTTGCACTTTTCCTTGGTAGCAAATGGGAACAGAATAAATGTAGTGTGTAGAATTCAGTTGACATCTTAAAAACCTTAATAGCCTTTGGTTCATTTTATGCTATATATTTCTAACAATGCAAATTTTCAGGAGAGTAAAATCTCTGGTATTTTAAAGAGAGGCATTTGCATGATTTCAGATTTCAAAAAAAAAAAAAAGTAGCTCATGTGATATTCCCAGTGCCTAACAAACATTTTAAAATAAAGGACCCATACACTTAGTTCTCATTCAGTTAAATTAAATAGAAATTGAGTATTTGAAAATGTGTGTGCTAAATGTGAAAATCATTCTTCTAATGATTTTTCTACTGACCTGCTGAATGAGAAATTACTTAAGAATCCTATAAGAAAATAAAAATGTAATGACATTTTCTTTGTCGAAGATAACCTGTAAAACATTTCATATGCAAATAATTTGAAGTCAGAACAAAGAATAATTCTATTTTAAAATGTAGGAAACAATTGCAAATGGGCTCAGCTTTTTTTTTCCCCATGAAATAGTTACAAGAATAAGTAAACTATAAATGCAAATGATCATCCAGTATACAATCTAAAGATATGAACATGAGGTCACATAAATAATTTCAGGTGAATTCTCTTTGTTGACTTAATTGAAGTCACTACGCAGCTGGCGTTTTGACCCGTCTATGACTGTACATGAAATTAGTGGGCAAATCCTTGGAGCACCTGGAAAGCCACCACTGGATGTTGAAACAAAATTCAGCGTCCCAATCAATCTCAGAGTTTGTGTGACTCTGTATTTGAGCAATGGTCTACAAATTCTTTTACATGAAAGTTGTTTGCAGTCTATAATTTGCAATTTTTTACTTTCTCTGGAAAATGTCTGTTAATTGGGAAGAAAAATGATCAGTAACTTAGGAATGATTATTTGTAATTAAAAGTATGATCCTGGCTTTGAAGCCACTTCAGTTCCTTTGGGAATTGGAGGTGGGGAAGATGAGTGGATTGTTCATAACTAAAAAATAGTTTTTTGAAACTTTTGTCAATTCAAATTTCTCTTTTATCAATTCCATTTTACTATCAAAATTTGCTGGTAGGTGGGGCTGAGGTTGTGGCTCAGTGGTAGATCACTTGCCTAGCATGTGCGAGACACTGGATTCAATCCTCAGCACCACATACAAAAATAAACAAGTGAAATAAAGGTGTTGTGTCCAACTACAACTAAAAAATAAATATTTTTAAAAAGAAATAAATAAAATAAAAGTATTGGGTCCAACTACAATTAAATAATATTTTTTAAAGAATTTGCTGGTAGCACACCTAACTTTGAGCACATTGCTGCATGTATTTGCATTGGTCATTTTCATTAAAGAACTGTACTATGTTTCTTCAAGTTTATCAAACACATTGACACAGTCATTCTGGCTTTCTTTCATTAAGTGAATTCACAGTGATTTAAAAGTTATACTTGACCTCATAGATATGAATGATAAACGGGAGTGTTAAAAATATCTTAGATCATTATGATAGTGTGTTCCCAGTGGTGGAAATTTGGGGTAATGAAAAAAAAATGATACAGCAAGAGCTGTTTCTTAAAAAACTTTTTTGGAGACCCTTCAAATGCACATGCAGTTATAAGAAATTATATAGGAAGATTATCTATAACTTTAATTTCTCTCAGTAATAGCATCTTGCAAAATTATAGTACAATATCATAGCCAGAATATCTACATTGAGTAATTCATTGGTCTTTATTTTTTTTTCTTTTTACAATTTTACTTATATTCGTTTGTATCCATAGGTGTTTGTCTAGTTCTATGTAATTTGATTATATGTCTGGGTTCATGTAGCCACCACCACAATCAAGATCCAGAATGGTTTCATCACCACAAGATTTTCTCCTGATACCCTTAAAACCATATATCCTTTTCTCACCTACTTGGCCCATACTTACTCCTTTGCACCCATTAATCTATTTTCTATTCCTGTGAATTTGTCATTTCAAAACTATGATATCATACAGTATGTAAACTTGGGATATTGGCTGGCTGACTTTACTTGATTTTTTCCCTTTCCCTACCTGCTTCTTTCACTCCTTCCTTTCTTCCTTCTGAAGCTGGGGATTCAACCTGGGGTGCTCAACCATTTAGATACATCCCAGTTTTTTTATTGTTTTATTTTGAGACAGGGTTTTAACAAATTTCTGAGGCTGGTCTCAAACTTATGATCTTCTTGTCTCTTTAGTAGCTGGATGACAGTGATCATAAATAGTATATATTTTTTAAATTTTGGTTTCCACAGTTAATTTTTAGATTGCATAAAGAATTTCATAATTTGGTCTTGTATCTTATAAGTTTGATGAGCTTATTTATAAGTTCTACAAACTCTATAAATCTGGGCAGCCCTTAGGATTTTCTGTGTGGACAGTTATGTTATTTACAAATAAGAATGTTTTTACTTCTTCCTTTGGGTGTCTTATTTATTTAACTGGCCCTATTTCACTGGCTGGAACTAATACTGCATTCAATTTAGAGTTGTGAAAATTCACATTCTTGCTTTGTGCTTTGCTTTAGGAGGAAAGCACTTAATCTTTTACTGTTTTGGTCAGGGCTCTTCAGAGAAACAAACAAACAACAACAATAACAACAAAAGAATACAAATATATTCATCACAAAATTTATAATAAGAAATTGATTCACACATGATTGTGGAGGCTGTGAAATCCCACAATCTCTGCAGCCTGGAGACCCAGGAAATCTATTGCCACAGATCAAAGGCCTGAGGGCCGGAGAACTGCTGATAAGTTCTCATTGAGGGTTGGAAGGTCTGAGAACCAGAAGTGACAAGGGCAAGAGAGGGTCCATGTTTCTGCTCCAACTGTTAGGCAGAGGGAGGGTGAACCCAGCCTTTCTCCACAATTTCTGTTCTAGTGAGGCTCTCAACATCTTGCAGATGTACACCCACGTCAGGGAGTTCCATCAGCTTTACTTAGTTTACCAATTCAAATGTTACTCTCTTCTGGAATCACCCTCATAAACACACCTAGAAATTATGTTCAACTATCTCGTGTCACAGTCAAATTGACACAAAATTAATCATCATATTTACCATTATATATGATGTTAACTGTGAGGTTTTTTTTTAATCAGGTTTAGCAAGTTTCTTTCTATTCTACTACTAGTTTTTTTTTTGAGTAATTTTATCAAAAAGTGGTATCAACAATGTAATTCTGCAACCTGTACACTCAGAAAAATGAGAAATTATATCCTATCTGATTCAGATGTATGATATGTCAAGATCATTGTACTGTCATGTGTAAAACAAAAAAATGTGGTCTCAAATTTTTCAAATGCTTTTTCTGCATCTATGAGATGATCATGTCATTTTGTCTTTTGTTCTATTTATGCCATGCATTGTATTAGTTGGCTTTTAAAATAAAATTCTCCAGTAAACATACCTTTTATTCCTGATGTAATTCCCATTTGATCATTGAGTATAACTTTTTTACATGCCACAAAAATGTGTTTTCTAGAATTTTTAAAAATTGCCTCTAATTTAATGAATTATTTACTTATAACTTTTTTTAAAAAAATGTCTTATCTTCTATTTTAATTTCAGGGTAATTCTAGCTTCATAAAATGATTTGGGAAATGTTCAATCTTCTACTATCAGTGCTATATTATATAAGATTAGTTTTAATTCCTCCTAAAGTATTTGTAAATTTTTTGTGAAGCTATCTAGTCTTGGGAATTTATTTGCAGGGGGGGGACTTTTAAACTGAAAAGGAAGTTCCTTTCGTGATTATGAGATTATTCAGGTGAACAGTTTTTTATCCTGATGAAGTATTTATCAGTGGTCTTAATTAAAGTATTAATCTGTGGTCTTCTACCACTTGGTTCATTTCTTCTGAGAGAAACTTCTCAGTGCTCATTGCTGTTTCTACTATTGTTCTTATCACGGGAAAGATCTGTAGGGATATTCCCTGAATCAAACTTAGTACTTAGGATTTATTTCTTTTCTCTTTTTATTATCTGTTCTGATAGGGGTTTATCAGTTTTACTGATATTTGAAAAAAGTAGCTTTTGGTTTCATTGACATTTTTATAGCCACGTCTGCTTGTTTATGATTACCTACCACAATATAACATTTTCCATCTATCTCATTTTTACTACTTATGTTTGTGTTCTAAATCAGTTTCTTTTGGAATAAAGTTAGGTCATGCTCTTAAAAATCACCCGTGCAAATCTCTTTGATTGGTATATGAATGTTCTTCAATTCAAGATGGTTTGTTTGACTTAATTTTTTTTGAATTTTATAACAATATCAAAGTGTTACATCTTCAGTAGAAACTTTCCTTTGAACTATGTATGTGAATCTTTTATGAGCTAAGAATACTCTCATGATGTTGAGCAGTGAACAACTCTCATGAGAGTAAACAACTGATGATCTACAGTGTGTTATGTTCCTCATGTGTGATGTTTGGGAAATTAGTGTATTAAATGCATTTAAATAAAGATTTTAAGGTTATTTTATTATTTAGTTATAAGCACAAAATTTGTACATATTTATGGGATACTATATGATATTTTGATGCATGCTACATATTCGCAATAGTTAAATCAGGATTAATATATCCTTAAATATTTATGATTTCTTTTGGTAAATACATTCAAAATTCTTTTATCTTTTTTAAATAAGTAGCACATTATTGTCATCTATACTTACCTCCCAAACAATATTATTTAGTAACCATTGATCATCCTTTCCCCATCTTTCCCTTCCCCTTACTCTCCCTAGCTTCAAATAACCACCATTCTACTGTCAACTGCTCTGAGATAAACTTATTTTTTTAAAGATTTTACATATAAGAGAGACATACATGTCTTTCTGGGTCTGTATTAATTAATTTAACAATCTCCGGTTCCATTCATATTGTTGCAAATTATAGAATTCTATCCTTTTAAATGGCTAAATGGTATTCCATTGTGAATATCTCCAAAATTTTCTTTATCCTTTCATCAGTTGATAAAGTCTTAGGTTATTTCCATTTGTTGGTTATTGTGAATACTGATGCAGTAAACATGGGAGAGTAGATTTGATGTATGAGGTTTTCAGTTAACAATGAGTTTGTCTGAACATAAACTCATCATATGTCCAAGAGCAACTGTGTTCTAGACATTGATCTTAAAAGGAATTATAGATATGTCTGCCATTCTATTTGTTGTCTCTTTCTTTGCTTCTTTCTCTTTCTCAGTTTCCTATGAATAATTTTTAGGCTCTATTTTGTCTTATGAATGTTGCTTTTTGGTAAATAATGTGTGCCATTTTTCTATTAATTGCTCTCTATAATAAAACATATGTAACATCACAGTCTATTTGTACCAGTGCTTTATCACTGATGAAAATATTATATTTACTTTACATTTTGGTCCCATTACACTCTTCCATTATTAAAATAGTCAAATTATTTCTGCTACATGTATTAGCATCACAACAGATAGTATTTTAATTTTTGCTTCATACATCAAATATAATTCTTAAAACTAATAAGACAAAAAAAGTAATTTAATATAATTTACCTCTGTTTTACTTATTCTGTTTTCATTCTTTGTATTCTAGAATTTCAAGTACATTCCTTTATTATCATTTTTTTACTGTTAGGAGAGTTTCCTCCAACCATTTTCTACATTTATGCCTGCTGGTAACAAATTTTCTTAGTTTTCCTGGGTAGTATAATATTTCTCTTTCCCCATTAGGCCAAGATATAGCTTTCCAGACATAGAATTTTTGGTTGATGAAGTTTTTTCATCTCTTAGAAAGCATTGTTCCAGTTCCTCCTGGCCTGTGCAGATTCGGATGAAGAATGCCCTGCCAATGGAATTTATTCACTTCTGTGTAATATGCATTGTTTTCTCTAGTTGCTTTAAAAATTTTTCCTTTTTCTTTAGTTTTTAAAAGTTTAACTATATGTTTTGGTATAATAATGAGGCAACAATTTCTTTAGATTTATCCTACTTAGATTTCACTCAGCTTCCTGGATCCATAGAATTAAAGAATTTTACCAAATTCTGAAAGTTTTCAGCTATTTTTTGAGTAGTCTATAAGTTTCACATCTTTCTAATCTATTTCTGAAACTCTAATGATATAAATATTTGATTTATTTGTTATTGTTTTCTGTCCCAAAAGTCCTAATGCTCTGTCCATGTTCTTTATAGGCTATATTTCTTTTGATGTTCAGATTGACTAAAGTCTATTGATCCTTTCTCAAGTTCACTATATCTCTCTTCTATATTCTCTATTCTACTTTTTAGCCAAGACTCCAATTTAAAAAATGTGTTATCACATTTTTCATTTATATATTTTCCATTTTGCTCAATTTTATATAATTATTTGCTGCATTTTCTACTTTTGGATTTGTTGCACAGGAATTCAAAATTCCTCATTGATCTGATTTAATATATTTATCATACAGTCCCAACATTTGCTCCATCTCAATATTGGTGTCAGTTGATTTTCTGTTATCACTCCTGTTGCAATTGTACTCCCTCTTGGAATGGCTGGTGATTTCCAATTGTATCTTAGACATTTGATACCTTAAATTGGGTGACTATATATCCTATTTAGGTCTTGTATGTTAGCTGAGAGTTATCCTGTCTAGATTTAATAGGTAGCATCTAGCCTAACTTTGTTGGCTGTGTTCCAAAGAAAATGCAGATTGGTGAGCTCTTGCAATGCTTTTCTGGTCTGCTTCATTCTTCTGGTTCACTTGAATTCTTGCTGAATCACTGCTTGTTCTGCCTTTGAGGGCAGAATATGCTTCTCCAGGCTTTCCAGTGTTGAATAGTGTCAGGTCCTATGTAACAGTTTATTCAGGGCTGCACAAACTGATCAATGAGGAGATTATGAAAAAACAAACAGACACAAAAGTGGATAAAAAGATGGGCATGGTGGTTCAGCCTGCCTCTGGTGGAAGATATAAAGATTTATTGAGAGAGAGAAAGCGACTTCAAGATAATCAAAGCTGAAGTTGAGGGTAAAAGCAGCCCAATTAGGGCTTATCAGCTTGTGCGTATAATTGTCTACCTCCAGGCAGCAGGTGTTTGAACCCAAGGTTATGAACTTATAAATTCTGTGGCTGGTACAGAATCTCCCTTTGAAAATGGTGTCACCATATTGATTGGGAAATCTTTAGGTGCAATACCTTTTAGGTGCAATACCATTGCACCTAGAAATTCCCAAGGGAGGTTTCACCTCTGTGTCTGGTCAGTTCAAAGACCCATAATTCATTTGCTACTCCTGACATGTTAGGACACAGGGTATCCAGATATGGAAGATGGAAAGTATATTCTCTGGTCTGTTCTCTCAGCACTCAGTGCTACTGATTTTTCTCATTTATCTCTGATGTTTTCTTTCAGGGTTGCAAGACATCTTCTGTCACAGGGAAGAGAGAGAAGTAGTAGGGTACAACTGGTGTACTACCAATAAAAGCAGTTTTGGGAGATCCCAGGGCTAATTTATCTTCTGTTTTGGGGTAGAGGCCTGGGAGATAATGGGCCTGCTTGTACCACCAATGTGGGTGGAAGGACTTGCATACTGCCTGCCAGTAATGGGTGTGGGATGGGTTGGCAGGTTGAGATACACTGATGGTGCTACTTCAGACAGATTGGGTTCCTGCCTCCACAGGGCAGTGGGTCTTACTGCTATGTTCCTGCTCACCTTTCCCTTTCTAATCAAAGAAAGAAGATTTGTATGAAAGATTAAAAGAAGATTAATGAGAAATGAAAAGAAAACCCGGGGCTCCAATAGTGTGTCTATCCTCAAGTCCATAGGATATATTTCCTTCAACTTTTCATAATCTCTTAACTGCTTTTGTAGCATTTAGTTATATTTAGAGGGGAGAAGAATGAAAAAGTGAGTCTATACCATGTTGTTTTTGACTGAACTTTATACTTAAATATATTGGCATAGATCTAGAAGATTACTGCCTGTCCTTTTGTCTTCCACCAATGTAATATTTAGATCTCTCATTGGCTTTCAATGTGATAAACCATTAAAAAAGTAATGAAAATCAAAGACAATGACCCTGAGATAGTTAAGTCTAACATCATCATTTTTTTCCTTCATCAAAGTTTTCCTTCATCTCTTTGGCTACTTTCTAAAATTATATTTGATCAATATTAGCATATTTATCAATAAACACTTATTCATTTATGTGACAAATATTGCTTAAATGACTGCTATGCTACAGGTTCAATTCTAGATAAAAATATACAACAATAAAAAAAGGATTAGAAATGTTTCTCACAGAACTGGCATTCAAGTGGGAGGAGTCACATGGTTTGGTAGTGATTACCTGTTATCCCAGCTATTCAGGAGCATGAGAAAGGAGGATCTCAAGTTCAAGGCCACCCTGGGCAATTTAGCAAGACCCTGCCACAATATAAAAAATAAAAAGGGCTGGGAATGTAGCTCATTGGTAAAGTGCTTCTGGGTTTAGTCACCAGTACCAAATAAAACAAAAACACAACAAAAAGAGTGGGAAGAGACAGTCTTTAGAAATTAAATGGTAAAATGTAATATACTTTGTTTGATATGTGATCTTGCAAAAATAAGCCAGTCCAAGAGGGAACAAATTGTATTAGGAGTATGGGAATTTTACATTGGGAGATGATGGACAATCTCACTTAGAAAATGTTTGAAAAAAGACCTTCATCTAGTAAGGAAGAACTCTTTAGAATCATCTTTGGAAGGACTTGTGCATTAGTTTCTGAGAATTGGGTTATTTTAAAGACTATTACAAATTAATCCTATGAATGATCAGAAAGATGTAGCTCAGTTACTTAGCACTTTTCCATCAGGGAGGACTGTACTAAAAAATTACAGTCCATCATGGCCCCAAAGCAGAGCCAGAGTCTATGTTACATCTCCTAAGATATTTGATTAATGTTAGCCAATTGAATATCAGGTGCTGCCATTGTTGGCTTTATCCTAATGTTATGAAACTTTAGTTTTGAAATCACAGTGACAGCATCCAATAAACTCAAATAAATAAAAACCTTACATGTTATAACAGGATCTGAAAATTATAGCTCATAGCTGGTCTAAAACCAACCTCCCCTGTCTGTAAACACTCTCTACTGCTGCTTTCTTGGCTTAACTATGTAGGTGAGTAGTTAGCAGGGAGGCTTATGGTCTGCAAAACAAAAAATACCAACTACTCAACCTTTCTCAGAAAAAAATTTTCTTACCCTTGCCATAGAGGTAGGAAAACTTTATTAATTAACTTAATTATTTAATAATTCAAAACTTTTTTTTTACTGCACAGGAAATCTATTTAATAATTTACATGGCAGATAATTTTGTGTGTATTTAAACAAATAACAACAGTTATTATTGCTTTAGCTATAATCACTTTTAATAGTTAAAATTCAATTTTAAAATATGTGACACTATTCTGAAAGGCATAATTTCACACATCATATCAGGAAACAATAGGCAAAATTTCTCACTCAATCTTTTTTTTTTTTAAGCTAAGCACTTTGTCCCAAACAAATGGTACCATGTGTATGACAATAGTATTAGTATTAGTATTTTAAATCTATAAATATTGAACAGATGAATCTTAATCCTATCACATTGATCAATATTTATTGAGCCCTTGAAACCATGTTAGATATTTTCAGAGGAACAAATAAATATTTGGGAGAGGAAGTGATTGAGTCCACTTGTTGTAAATAAATAGGATAGCAAGAGGACTAATTCAGGGAGAAAGTGTAGAATTTAAAAATAGAAAGAAATGGAGGGGAGGTCCCGTTTTGTTTGTACATTAATGATGAAAAAATTCTTTCGGTTATGAAAATAATGCAATTCAGTGCTAAAGATGTGACAGGGCTTCCTAAAAAGGTCATTATAACTGTCACCATTATAATGCAGCTATTTCATTCTTCAGGGTGATCTACTTTGATTGTCTCAAGAGTTACCCTTCTGGAAGCTGTCATAGAGACTTCCTGTCTACTTGTAGTCTGTGAATGCAGAATGTAAACACATTCTTTAACTATTTTTTGTTTGTTCCATCTTATTTGTCAAGATATAAGGCTAAGGCCATGTAGACACCAGTAGGCTCTAAACACCTTAAATTAAAGTCTGCTGTAAACTATAAGGTTGAAGTCTGAGCCATCAGCCTTTCCTCCAGATAAGCTCCTAAATTGTCACATGCCATAAAGTAATATCTTGCCCTTAGCAATATGGACCTGAAGCAATCGTTCAATTAACTTTTAGCATTATTGCATATTCTGCCCAAGTCTACATTTTCTAAGCAGATTCTTTCGAAGAGAAATCAGCATTGCCAACCATGGGTTTCTGGACTCTGATGTATTGATTGACTCAATACAAACAAAGAAATAGTCAAATGAAACTTACCCATTTTATTAAATTAAATCATCCTCTAGAAATGGAGAAGAAACCATAATACTTGAAGTGATAAAAGAGAACAACTTTTGCCTTCTAACTGCACCTAATCTAATTGAAATCTTGATAGCCAACAGCAAAAAACCATTTTTCATCATCTAGGAACTGCAAATGGAGCAGCAATAAAAGGGACAAAGATTGATCATTCAGTTCACTAAAATAATTATGACATTATTAATTTTTATTTTCAGAATGAAGAATTTAAGCAAAAGTTATAAGATTTTCAAGCATTCAGAAGGTATAGAGAATAATATAACAACCACTTACATCACATGCACCAACCTGTTTTGCTGACTCAGTATTCTCTCATATTTGTGCCAGACCCACAAAAATCTTTACAGGCATAGTTTAAATTCACTGTATATCCTTCTTCATCCTCTCCTCTCTGAATTTTCAGATAGCTACTATCCTGAATCACTTCTATCTCTTACAACATGTATATACTTATGGGTTTCAGCCTTGTGACTCCAAAACATGGCACTTTGGCATTTGAGAAAATTGCAGATGCAAGAAGCCCTCCCTAAACTTCCCTTGCCCTTCTTCCCTGGAGCATATCATAAAACTTTTATTCTAGAAGAATCCTCCATGTGCCTGGAGAAAAGGAATTACTCTAAAGGCATAGGGCTACAGAAAAGAATCAGAAAAGAGTACACTTTGCTAGATTCCTCCCAGTTTATTAACATCATACTTCCTCATGATTATTCACTTCTTCATCAAATTTAGCAGAAAATACACAGATGCTCTTCTGAAGGCTCCTGTGTCAAATAAAACAAATACATTCATGTTTTTTTCTCTTATTATTTTGTCCTTTATTAGAGGTTTCTCTGCCATGAACGTAGCAATGGAAGAGGAAAATATTTTGTCCTCTAGAGTATTACATTACTATATATACTAAGAAAAAAATATATAATCTGTTTGTATGTTTTAACACTTTATGTAATCTAATACAGTACATATTCATATTTATGTACTGTATTTATGTAATATATTATTATGTACTATATTTATGTACTGTATTATTATGTACTGTATTTTGAATTTTTAAAGTTTTAATACATGTAGATCTAGTTCATTTATTTTCATAACTTCTCACAAATCTATTAAATGAATAACTTCATATTAATTTCTCCATTATTCAGGTTAGTGAGCATTTACATTGTTTACAGATTTCTTTTAGTATAAATAATCTTGCAAAAATTATTCTTTTCCACAAATTCTTGTGTACATGTGCATGAATTTTGTATAGTTTGTACCTAGACATGATATGCTGAGTTGTAAGATGAAATTTTTAAATTATTTTTTAAGAATTATAGTACTTTAAAATATTTCAATTTATTGACATTTCTTTTTTAAGTTAATATTATATTTTAATTTTCTCAAAATGATGGGTTGAAAATGGTGTCTGAATTTCCATTTCCCAGATTTCCAGTGAATTAGAAATCTTTTAATGTCTTGTGACTTTTATTATGTTACCTGCTTTTGACACATCTGGATCGTTATAGCTGCCTTTTGGGGGGAGGTAATAATTTTTGTCTGTCTCTTCCTCGCTTACTGTGTGGTTGCTTTTAATATTTACTCTTTTTTCTTTTAGTGTTTTGCAGTTTCTCTACCATATGTCTAATTGTGAAAATAAATTTTCCTCCACTCTCAGAGTTTTTGTTTCCTTCCTGAATCTTGAGTTTACCTTACATCAACTTTTAGAAAAAAATTTAACTATTGTATATTTTGATATTTCTACCCTCTTATTTGGTTTTCTTTCTCTGAAATAGCTCTTTTATGTGGTTAGAAAATTTTAATACTTTTTTTCTTCTGAACGTCATTGTTTTTCAACTATCAGTCTCACTGTGCTGCCTACTATTTAATTTTCTCAGGTTATCTACCAGGTTGCTAATTCAGCTTTTTAACCATATCCAACCTTGTAATTAACCTTTCTGTTAGGCTTTCTTTGTTAAATTCTTAATTCTTTCAAAATTTGCCTCTAATGTATTTAATTTTTACATGTTATTTCTAGTACACTTTCAAATCTGTATCTCTTTTTATATTATACACCATATGTCATTTTTAGGCTTTTATTCATCAATTGATTCATTAATTGATTTATTCATTTAATAGTTTCTTACTCATCATCTGCTTAGTGTCAGATATTGTTACAGTGATAAATGATAAATCATTGCAAATCAGACAAAGCCACCACCATCATGGCACTTGTATTCCAGTCAGAAAACAGAAAGTAAGCCTCTTATGGATTTCATATTACTTGTTAATCACACTAATCATTTGGAGTCACTAGAACACTAAACAATTATCCAATTATTCAAAATGGATCAATTCTAGTTTTTTTTTTTCAGAAATAGAATCATTACCAGCGTAAGCCTGGCCATATTGCTTTTCTGCTTCATAAGTTCATTTGAACACTATATACTCTTAGAAGGATCTTTCCTTTTTTTTACCTCAATACTCACAGTCTCACAGCTCTTTAAAATCCACAGAAACAAAACCATAATTATATATCCCAGTATCAGTCACAACACAGGACTCAAAGGTCATTCTCTGGATTTAAATCTCTGTTGGTTTAAGTCATTTCTTTAATTACTAGTCTTGTCTTACAACTCTTCAACCATTTAAAACCTTCTACTCTTCAGAACAAATGATTTGTCATTCTCTGAATATCGCTGTTCATCAAATTCTCTGAAGAGTCTCTTTGACTTGTTCTAACTAAATAGCTTTTACTGATTTCTCATCCACACACTTTGTAGTACTGAGCCAGAATTGGGGGGAACTTTTCTCTTTTATCCTCACAGATCTTGTAGAGGAGGAAAAATATTTTCTCCCTATAATTTTTGAATTCTTAGTTAGGACAGTTCTCTGTAACAAAAGGTAAATCAATAAGAGAAAAGCAAGTTTATTAACATGTATACCTCATGTGTACACTTGAGGAGCTCAGTGTAATGAGTAAACCTCAAAAAGGTAGCTTGGAATTCAGGAAGAAATATGATCTATGACCTGCAGAAAAGTTGACAGACTGCTAATAAGAGGGTGACTATGAAAAACAAAGAAAATAAGGGTGGGATTTTTTTTTTTTTGCAAATTCGAGGTGGTATCTTCTTCATTGCCAAGAGAATCTAGTGACCTAGAATCTTCTCTTTCTGGAGCAGAAAGGGACACATCCTTACAGATGGCGATTTTTTTACAGATGTATGTTATGTTTCTTTTATAACTTCTGCTCTGTTTTCAGTGTTTCTTCTATGTCTTCAGTTTTTCCAAATAATCCACTCAAAATAATCCTATGCCAAAAGAGCATATGCTGGAGTGGTACAATCTCGTTTCCTCCACCGTATGTGTGCATGCGTGCACACACACACACACACACACACACACACACACACACACACATATATGTATAATTTTTTCTCTTTCCTAAATACCCCATGCTTGAATCTTGTTTCATAAGATCATAACACAGTAAAGATTTCCAGATATAGTCACTATAAATACAAGATGCACAGTTAAGATTCAGCTTTTAAATGATTATTTTTGAATATAAGTATATGCCAAAAAAAGGAAAATTGTTTATTTGAAATCTAAATTTAATTGAGTGTCCTGTATTTTGTCTAACAATCTGACTCTTAGTATCTTTATTTACTGTTATCCTGAAAGTAGCAGTCACCTTTCATTGAAGAATTTGATTCCCCTCTCTCTTTATTATTTCCATCATCACTGTTCCTTTTGCTGATTTTGGTGATTCTGCTATTCCCATAGATGATTCTTCCAATATTCTGTTTTCTAAATTGTTGACCTCCTTTTCTACATGGATTTCATCTTCCACCAATCTTATCAGGAGCATATATCAGACTCCACCATTACCATTAGCTACAGAAATTACGTATTTTTAATTTCAGTCATTCTGTTCTAAAAGCATAGCCTCCTCAATTTCCAGCTCACTGCCTTCTACTGCTTTCTATAATTATCCCATATTGAAAGACCTAAATAAGTTCATTTTACAACCACTTGACTTTTCCTCATCACTCATATCCTCATTTCTCTGCATACTGTTGAATTATGGTATATGTTCTTATAATCACTTCCCTCTTGTGCATATCCCCAACTATTTTATTTCCCCTTGCTTAATTGTACTTACTAGCAAAACTCTAGCCTTGATTAAGTTAACTCAGAACATACTTCATACCTATGCCACACACCTAAACATAACTTTCAAAAACACATATCCTCATAAATGGTCTCAATCTAGTTCATGGCCACTAATCTCAAGTGGTCTTATGGGAATTCCCAATAATATTTTCTTCATATATTCACTCTTTTCAGAAACTATTTCATACATTCTTCTTTCTTATAAAACTTTAAACCTCTACCACTTATTTGTTGATAAACCAAGTAAAAAATTGGAACTAAGAACAGATCATTGTGAAAGGAATGGATGAGGTTTATGAGTGCTGTTTTATTAGTCTGAAAAGGAAGAAAACCTTGCTAGAATAGGATCTAAAGAGAACTGCAGAAAAATTAAGAAACTAAATATGGTCAAATCTTTCCAGAAATTTTATGACATAGAGAAACAAATAGGGCAGCAGCTGAAGAGAAATAATGGGTCAAAGAGACTTTGATAATGAAATAAGTTATAGAATGTTTCCAAGTCCATGAAAATAATCCTATAGGTAAGAAAAAGCTGCTCATCAGCAGATTTCTGGTAGTTGATCACTTGCTCTCCCATCTAAAGCTTTTCCCTTGTTCTTTTTCCTATTTCACTGGTTACTGATTAGGGTTTAGGCATTTTATATACTATTATTTACATCCGACATGCTCTCATTCAGACTTGGAATGTCACTCATACACTAATGACTCCTAAATTTCCATTTCCATCCAGAAGCTCTCCATCAAACTCTACATTTGCATTTCCAAATGGTCTTTTATGATCTTTCCTTGATGAAATTCAGCATCTCTGAAACTCAGTTCTATTCATCTTAAGTCATTTTCTCATTTGTCTTCAATATCTCAAGTTAATGGTTACACAGTCCTTTGTGACTTTTGTTGAAGTCAAACATCTTGATTTCATTTTTACTTTTTTTTCTCCTTAATTTCAAGTCCTGTATGCAGTCTCATTCTCTCTTTTTCAAAATATTTTCTTAAATTCCACTTTTACCAATGTGGAGCAAGATACCATCTTCTCCATGTTGCGATCTTGCAGTAGCCCTCAATTAATCTTTCCTCTTTCTTTGCTTCTTTCTAACCTTTTTTGGAAACACAATATAGAGTGGCTTTTTTAAATTTAAAGGTCAATTTATTCTGTGAGAACTGGTTTATGTCTCCTTTCTTTACTGTATGTCCCCAATATCAAACACAGTGTCTGAGAATCAGTGAATGTGTACTTATGTACTCTTCCAATGGGGGCTTTAGCTATTGGAAGATTGAAGCATATTTCCTCAAAGAATTCTGGTTCGGTTTCTTCTAAATGTCCTTGAGATTAGACGAGGTTAGAACTATTTTAAAACTACTATCTCACAGAAGTTTCTGGACTGTTTAGATAACATAAATTCAAATTCTAAACCCTTGTAAAAATAGGTCTCTGGTTGTGGCATTCCACTTGAGACAGGCCAGTTTCCTTCCCTCCTTCCTTCTGCCCCTCCCTCTCTCCCTTCCTTCTTTCTTTCCTCCTCTTTAGTGATGATGAACCATTCACAGAGTTGTGAAGGAGTCTAGGATTTTTCTGAAAAATCTTGGTTCTAACTTTCCACCTCACTCAGGCCCACGATTACCCAGATTGAAATTATCAGTCTACTCACCAGATTTGACTCTAATTTCCAACATTTATTAAAATTTGTAATGTCAGTTCATTTTATCAGTTTTATTATAAGCTTCCTTGTTAATTTTAAAAGATAACCTTAGTCTAATTTAGAATTTATAGTTGGTCATAGACATTTTGCTTGCAATATTTGAAACAGAGAGAATTTTCCTCTCAATTTAGATTATATAATGTTGGTAGTAGAAAATCTAAAATTATTCGTACGTTACTAGCTATTGTTATTGTTACTGCATAGGTTAAAATAAAAATTAAAGAAAAAAATCTAAGCTTTCATTAGAATTTGAATAGAGTTATTCAACTTAATGAGCATTTAAGCCAAAACATTTAACCCTGAAAGAAAAAAGTTAACACCAACAATATCACTACAAATGTCCATATTCGATATCCTTTATTTCTTCATTTAGAAAATTGAAACATTTCAGGGCTGAGAATTGAGCACAGACCACACATTGATTTAGGAAACTTAGCTGAAAATCTTAGTGAAATCCTATAATTCCTAGAGGTTGTGAAATAAATACCTGGGTTGCTAAGATATGACAACAGCCTCTGGCCAGATTAAACTTATTTCACTGTTTTTCAAATGAATAACATATTAAAGTGGTATTTGTTTATACAAAAAATTCTTTCTATCTTATTTATGTGACAAAATTTTCCACTACAAATATATATGAATATATTTTTTATATATTTGTTTTACACACACACACAAACACACACATATATGAATATTTGAATGGATACAAATTCAATGGTGTAAATCAATTGATGGATCTTTCTGAGAAATGTACATAAGAGTAGATTTCTAAAAACGGCTCTTAGTTTGGCATATTCTACAAATAAATATCAGTGGAAGAGGATGTGTAGTCTAGAGAACAGAATAAAATTTCACAAAAAGACTAGTGTTAATCTAGAATTTGAATTGATACAGCACACTATGCAACACTTCAATGGTCCAGCACTGTTTCATTTGGCTTAATAAAAAGAACTAATGTGGGAAACTTTTAAGTAGCTTCTAGATAGGAAGGAGGAGAAAGAAGTTCAGATGAATTTGTAGAGGAGGAAAAACATTCCTTTCTCCTCTCATCTTAGATTCTCTGACTGGGACCCTGAACACTAGGCCAAAAAAGACAACAGAAAAGATGCAGAAGTTTATGGACATGTGCACCACACATACTATTGGGAGAACTCAGTGATAAGTAAGTCAAAAAAACTGGTTAGAACTTGAGCTCATAACAGCATCTTATCAAAGAATAATAATTTTGCAGAGAATTGATAAGACCAAGATCCTCGGAACTTCTAGAAGTGGCAAATAAAGGAAAGGCATATAGTGAAAGACAGGGCTATTTAGGTTTGTTTTGTAGATTTCTCTACTGGTATCCCAGGACTAGGGATCTAGAGAATTGTAATATTTGACTGGGGTGTTGCTCCATGGTAGGATGCCTGCTTAGCATGTGGAAGACCCTGAGTTTACTCCTAGCACTGTGAACATACACATGCATACACACTCACTCACTCTGTCTCTCATAAACACACACACACACACACACACACACACACACACACAAACACACACACAAATTGTACTTTTCCTTGCTGTATTTTCCTTGCTGAGGGAAGTAAGATAGAGTTTTCCTTGTGTATGTGTATCTTTTTAATTGCCTTTAGTCAAAATAATCCTTATGTCAAAATGGTATATTTTGGGATGTCATACAATGAACTGGTTCACAAATATAATATTTTGCAGTTAATGAAAGTACATGCCCTGATTCAACTACAATATTATATTCACATTTATATCTTGTATCATTGAAAAAAGAAAAGCTATAAATCTGAACATGCTACAGCTGAAGAAAAATATTTTTTAATTAGTTTGGCCTAGGGTTAAATATTTTTGAATTAAAAAAAATTAAACGGAACTTTTTCACAGCTTTTTTCTTTTGAGGTAAAATTGGCAAATCAAATTTATACGAATTTATAATACACAATGTGGTGTTTCAATATATGTGTCCATCACAAAATGATTAAATCAACCTTAATTAACATAGGCATCACCTCAAACACTTATTTTTTGTAGTTAAAATTACAAATTGCTACACTTTAGCAATTTTCAAGTTTACAATACATTATTAATAACTACATCACCATGCTGTAGAGTAAATCTCCAGAATTTATTCATCCAAGCTATACTTTATGCCCTTCCTCAAACACCTCCTCTGATCACCCCTGCCACCCGCTAGCAGTCACTATTCTACTCTCTGCTTCTATAAGTGGGGCTGCTCGGAGTCCACATATAAGTGAGATCATGCAGTTTTTCTCTTTCTGTGTCTGGATTGTTTTTACATAGCATAATATCTTCCAGGTTTTTTCATGTCATTGCAAATGGCAGAGTACCCTTCTTTTTAAATACTGAGTAGTATTCTTTTGTATGTATGTGTATGCTTCTGTGTTTGTGGATTTTCTTGATTCATTTATCTGGTAATGGATACTTAGGTTATTTCTGTATTTTGGCTACTGTGAATAATACTAGAATATAAATGGGAATGTACATATCTCTTTGAAATACTAATTAAACTTCCTTTTGATATATACCTTGAGGTGGGATATACTATACTGTGTAGTAGTTCTATTTTTAATTTTTGATAATCCTCCATAGTTTTACCCTAATGGCTGTACTAATTTACATTCCTACCTACAATGTAAAAGGGTTCCATTTTCTCCATATTCTCCCTGACACATCTTTTTGACAACAGACATTCTATCAGGTTTGAGGTAATAGCTCATTGTTATTCTTGCATTTCCCTGATGATTAGTAATAATGAGCATTTTCTCATATTCCTTTTTGCCATTTTGTAACCCATTTATGTTCTCTTATATTGAGTTTAAGTTTCTCATATTTTGGATATTATCTCATTATCAGATGTATAATTTGCAAATATTTTCTCTGAGTTCATAGGTTGTCTCTTTCTGCATGTTTCTCTGCAGATGCTTTGTAGTTTGATACAATCACATTTGTCTTTTTTGATTTTCTTGCCTGTGCTTTTGAGGTCCAAAAATCATGCTATCTAAAAACCAAGACTATTTTGATTCCTTTTTTCTAATTTGAATGCCTATCATTTATTTGACTTGTCTAATTGCTCTGGATAAAACTTCTAGTATTATGTTGAACAGAAGTGGTGAAAATGGTTGTATTAGTTGATTTTGCATTACTACAATAAAATACCACAGAAAATTAAATTTATTAAGATAAAAGTTTTATTAAACTTACCATTCTTACCATTTTGAATGTTCAGAGTCAAAAATAGCATAGTATAGGCTTGATAGGAGTTGCCTCTTGACTACATAATGGCAATGACTGGGAATTTATGTTAGAACAAAATGCTCACAGCTCCTCCTAGAATACAGGGAGAAAAAATTGTGGACCAGGCTCTCCTAATCCCTTTCAAGGGCACACCCCCAATTACCTAAGGGCCACCCAAAATTCCCTACCTCCTAAAGTTTTTATCACCTCCATATAGCCAAGTTTTTGGCACATGTGCCTTTCTCATCAATGAAAATAGAAATATCAAAGTATATATCTCATCAGTTTGCCTTGAGGATAGTGTGAGATAATACTATTGACAAAAAATAATGACTGTGCTTTAATGGATACAAGAAAATATTTTAGCTTGAGCCAAATATGAGTGACCATATCACAGGAACATTGATTCAAGTGACACTGATTGGCATGTTTTCATATACATGGAAGAGGACAGATAAGCTTTTATAGTCACAGAGAAAAAAAAAGTTCTAAATAAATATATTTACCAATTTTATTGGTGGAACCGACTGTCTAGGAGGAAGACTACAGCAAGGTGGGGAAATCACAGGTATAGGTTTTATAGCATACTTAACTTTAAGGTTAGTGGAAGCTACAGGTCTGCTAAGCTTAGCAATATATTCTGAGAAGCTCATCTGATAGTTATGAAAATGTCAGGTCAGATACCAAACTTAAGGCACATGGCTATTTAAGTGGCTATGACAGCACAAGATAATTTTGTTTCAGAAGTAGCAGTAAGAATTCATACCATAATATAAAGTATCAGCTATAATAAAGCTGTCAGGATTTTGGTTTTTGACCACACTTCAAAGAAATTTTCTTACTGTAGGAAAGACATATGCCACTCCAAGCAATGTGAGCTTATTGTGTCCATCTAGTATGCCTGTGGGGCAGGATTTTATTTAGTGCTGGAGATGTAAAAGGAGACTATTCTCATTGCCTTGATTTCAGACATTATTCACCTTGCGATGAACAGGGAAGCACCTTTTAATTCCTACCACTTGTTCACCACCTTGTAGTATCAAAGGGAAAAATCAGTGTGGAAATAGGAGAGGAAGGTTTCCTTGATGAGGTGAAGATGGTCCCTTCCTTAAATGGTTATGCTAAATCATAAATTCCTAAATTGACTACATATTTCCAATGGCCTCTCCTTGACAAACCTTATCCTGGAATCAATCTAATTGATTTATTATTCTATTTACTGTCTATTGTTTTAAAATGGAACTCTATCAAAAATATGTCTTTGGATATAAAATGTGAATTATGTTTTCTTAACATCTAGTGCAGCCTTATAGACATTAAGGTACATTGCCTATTTTTCTTAGTGTTGGTGAGAAAAACATCATTCCTATTACACAAGTCTAATTACCTTTAAGAGACACCATAAGAACTCAGAATAATGATGGCATCATTACTGTTATTGCACTCTGAATTCTTAAGTGACCATTGTATTCTCTGTCTTTGGGTCTCTTTCTAGTGCCAAAGCCCTCACTCAAAGGAATTAGATCAGACTATGATTGTGTAGTGGATATGATATCTTTGCATGCTTTCTCATTGGAAAATATATGTCTATTATGACTGTTAACTATAGTGCACATATCATAATTTTAAGGCATGTAATTATGTCAGTTTTAAAGTTCTAGTGCATATGAATAGATCCCAAAACCATTTATGCTATTGTATTTTGCTATGTAGCTCTTTTTTTTCAAGCAAAATAAAATGGTTCATTATTTCTTTTTGCTACTTACAACTTCAAAAAGGAATAGAATTTTTAGCTAGTTATGTGTTTGTGACTCTAGATATCATTTGATAAAATGAGTCAAGTGGGAAACTTCCATTTCTTTATGATGATACCTCAAATGTGTCCTTATCTCTAAAATCAGTAAGAGGGAGGAAGTACAGAAATCCTCCTACCTTGTTTAACTTTCATGCATCTTTAGAACTTATAATAAAGGAACTAGATTTTGATATGTTTATTTTGCAGGAGCCAAGGAGAAATAAATAGCCCTAATGAATGCTTTGACCGTTAATTTACATCTCCTACTTGTAAGTTTCTTTTCCCACCAATGTTTAGAATACACTCATTTATGGGATCTGATGTATTTCTATTTTTAATTCATGAGATTCTGATGGTTTGCTTATTTAAAAATAAGTTGTGAGGTTATGTTCATTTTTACCAGGAAATGATGGCCCATGACATAATGGTTTCTACATAATCATGGAAAAGTTGACTCTTACAAGAAATTCAGAATAATGAAGAGTTCTTAGCTCAGAACTAAAAAAGAGAGTCATAGTGGATAAAAAGAAACACTGCTTGCAAGAACACAAAGCAAAGATGTATAGTTACCAGCAAAGCACTGAGTTTTTCAGAAAGACATTATCTAGTACACAGATCTTTAGCAGAGAGAGATTATGGATCAGTATACATTTTTATAGTCATGGTTGAGGAGAAGCTTAAAAATACCTGAAACACAGAAAGTAAACTGTTGAAAAGAAATATAGTACCTTAAATGAGCTACTGTATTTAAAGTACTTCTTACATGTTAAATATCTAATAAATAATTTTATCTCAAAATGTCAGATGTATTCAGAATTTGGTATGTAGTGTCTATTGTAATTGATGCTTTGAAAAAAATTGACTTCACTTTCTTTAGTATTATTTGAAAACATATCTGTAAATCCAGGCATAACTCATTTTGACTCCCAGGTATATTATTTAATGTCCATTTGATATTGGACAAAGTTTTCATCATCTGTAAGTTTTAAAGTTCTTCTTTCTAAAAATGACAATAATACCTACCTCATAGATCTGCACAAGGTTTGAATGTGATATGTAAGAACTTATTAAGCAGTTGGGCCAATAATTAACAGCCAAAATATGGCAGCTGTCAATCTTATTATTATTGTCAAACTCCTTATCTAAGAAATATGTGGAGAAATGAAGGGGCCCCCTGGCCAAATGAGTACTTTGTGCTAGTGCCTCTAAAAAAGACAGCTGCTTCATGTTAAAGCTGAAGTAGTTTTAGTTGGACCTAAAATAAATGCCATAAAATAACATTGGAAAAGTGATGTATTAGAAACAAAATTGGTAGTGCAAGATAAGTCATTGTAAATAAAACACACAAAGAACATGATGTTTCAGTCTGATACTAGAGAATTTACTAATAAATACTTTGGGAAGATAATTTTTCAACTAACATTTAAGTATACTTTGGGAATTTGTTTGTATCTGATTTACATTTCCCCCTGAGTTTGCTATTCCATTGATAAACATAATGAGCTGATACCTTCTTCCTTTCATCATTCATTGGAAACAGGGCTAATTGAAAAGCTACCCCTGACAGATATCTTAGATGTTTAATTAATTAATGCCTTTAAATTTTGAAGATTCTAAAATGAAAGTGTGGAATCAACTGAACAAATGCAGAAATTGTATATTAATGCTTTCTCAATAAATCCATTTCATTGCAGTTATCATTTTTTAAGCCTACACCAAAATGGCATAAAATTCTTCTAGAAGCCAAAGCCTTCCCTTCTGATCATGTAAGGATTTCTTCAAATTACATTTGTGCTCTTTCTACTCTTCCTAGAGGGACATGATTTGCCTGACTTGAATGTTTATTCACTAGTCTTTTCTGAATAATCTTACCCTAAAAAGATCTGTCAAATGCTTTTGATTTAAGAATTGTTTATAGATTGTAGATTTATTTGTTTTGTTCAAGTAAAACATGAGTTAAGGGAGGGAAGGATTGAATAGGAACATTGATTTATTAGTTTTTTTTAAAAGACACTGAAGAAACCGCTGGTCTACATGAAATACTCTCTCGTGTATTTCACCTTAAGAGAAGTGTAAGGCCAAGTTGTACACATTTGACATATAAACCCCTGCAGCTTCTATAATTTGGCGCCAAGAAAGTCACACAGAATGATTAATAGGTTTCACATATGATGCTCCCAGGCTATTAAGCCAATATTTGAACAATTACTTCTTTCAGTTCAGAATTACTGTGAAGAATTTAAAGACCTGCTCTCTTCTCTTCTACTTGCCAACATGCAGTAAATTAATGGAATGAAAAGTTCTTGCACCACTGAGAGGATATCTGTTTCACACATCCTACATGAATTGCATATTTCTTGCATAAATGATAGAGTTACTATCAGAGGCTTTAGTTGGAAGTGCCCACAGTTTGAAGTCTTATGAGTTAATTGTAATCTTGAGACTCATCTTTTAGCATTACTAGATGATAACAAGTTAGCATGAATGAGGGACATGTCTTATCATGGAAAACAGTTTTTCTTATTTGCTTATTGCTGCTTCTTCAAAGAAATAACTCATGAACTAATTTATATAGTACTTTCCATTACTCTTTCTTCTTAAAATTGTGGTGGTTAAACCTTATTTGATTTTTTAAAGAATAAAGAGTTTCGGGACTGGGGTTGTAACTCAGAGGAACAGCACTTGCCTTGCATTAGTGAAGCACTGGGTTTGATCCTCAGCACCACATAAATATAAAATAAAGATATTGTGTTCACCTATAACTAAAAAATAAATATTAAAAAAGAATAAAGAGTTTGAATTACCAAATTTTTATTTTTATAACTTAGATTTTTTTCTAATAACTACTGAAATGCTTTATAGCATATAAATACATTTCATTTAATTACGAGATTTCAATATCTATCATACTCCCATTTTATAAAGATTCCAGTCTTCTTGTAGTAGAGAGTATATTACACACACACACACACACACACACACACACACACACACACACACACAGTTAACAGGTAAGACATTTGACAAATAGCAATAATTATAAAAACTTAAAAGTAAATGGAAGGAGCCAGCACAGTGGCACATGCCTATAAAATCCCAGCAGCTCAGTAAACTGTTGCAGAAAGATCATGAGTTCAAAGCCAGCCTCAGCAACTTAGCAGGACTCTGTCTCAAAATAAAGTACAAATATGGCTGGTGATGTGGCTTGATGGTTAAGTGCCTCTGGGTTTAATCCTTGGTATGATCAATCAATAAAAATAAAATAAAATAAATTTTATTAATGAGTTTTCCTCCAATATTAATGTAATTAGTCTACATTGACTTTAAAAGAAGTCAGATTTAGCACAGCACAAAACTGATAAAAACTTGGTGTATATCTCAATTGTTAGGCTACAAGTATTGAACTGATTTCATTCAGCTCAAGTTGTTTACAAGTCTAAATATAGATTCATTCATATTTTTTACTAAGTAATCATCATTAGTTATAAGGTGATATACTAATTATTTGTAAATTATTTTTCTTTATGTTTGGATCAGTATCTTTCAATATGGAGAATATTTTACTCTTAAGTTAGAAATATTAGGTACTATTCAGATGAAAGATATGCAAGTGATGCTTTTTGGGAAAATAGTATATTGACAAATGCAATATTAATTTCCAACAGATTTCTCTTGCTATATGATATTCGATGGGATTGCACTTTTGGGTGTTTTATTGGATGGGTGTGATGAGAAAACAACCAATAGGTATACAAATAGTAAAGATTAACCTAAAACTTGAAGAACAAATAAGCAAGTATACTTTTGTAATGACTTGTACTTTAAAAAGAATACTTCTATTTTATTATAATTTCTTTTTAAATTGTCATTTCTTATAGAAAAAAGTTCAAATTCTGCTCATTATTAAGGTTTTGAAGAGCATTAATGCAGTGGAAAATTTTCACCTTTAGTTTTCCTTATGGTGAGACAGTTCATGCTGAAATTATAAATATGTGATAAGAGTATTATTGTCAATATTATGTAACTTATACCTAACTTGACATAGGGAGAAGAAATATTAAGGATGGAGGATATTCTTGAAGTAATTGAGAAGGAAGGAGACTCTATTGCAGTGATCTTGTTCAGCGGGCTGCATTTTTACACTGGACAGCTCTTCGATATGCCTGCCATTACAAAAGCTGGACAAGCAAAGGTATGCACATTATTTTCTCCTTCCAGCTCACCCAGCCATTGCTTCACCTGCACTTCTAGTGAAGTACCTTGGTTTCTGGCACTGTGAATTTATTATAAGGAGTTTTTTTCTTTAAAAAAGAGGAAGGCTGGTATAAATTTTAAAAAATGCACTCTGTTCTTTTTTTGCTTTTGATGTCTCTATTTAAAAAGCCAAGTTTTGCATGTCTGTGGTCAGCTTCACTTAGGAACAGCTGCTGTCTGAAGTCTGCTTCTAGTGAGCAGCACAGGCAAGCTCCCCACAGGTGATGTCACTGGTATTCAGCTGCTCAGATAGCAGGAAGCAGAGCAAACACCCAGCCTTGTAACTCCATGTGAGGACTGATAGATCTTTGCCTTGATACTTTGCCATTCTGTAATTCATCCTAAATATAAATTGGTTCTCATTTAACCCTAGATACATAAAGATGGAGAAATGTAGGATCAAACTTTATCAAGAAATTGAGTATTCACTCAAGGTACTTAGGAAGGCCATTTAATTTCTACGAATCTCAAGAATTTTTTTCCTTATACATTACTACATTAAACTTAAATTTTTGACCACTTCTAAATTGTGTCTTTTTTGTAAATAAGTGTTTACCCAGAGTGCTTCTGGTGTTTATCTCCCTAATAAAATAAATAAATAAATAAATAAATAAAGGGAGTAAAATTCAATGCTCATAATTTACATTTAAAATTCTAAAGTAAGAATTCTATTTGATTCACCATGTATTTAAAAAGATGACAATGGAATTTTATTCTGGACATTAATTAGTTATGGAATTCATACGTATGTTAAGTCTAGTTAATATATTCAGTTATTGAAGCTAATGAGTGGAACTAATGAAAAGAAATTTAGCACTGTTATCAGCAGTCTCTAGGAATCCCCAACCAGGACTTCCAACTGGTTTGATGGATAACTGTGAAAGTGGTGGAGTACAAAAGATATAAAGATAATGTATTCTTAGTTTAGACATTAAATGTTAAGCACCAAAATAAAGGGAGGCCAATAAAAAACATCATATTTTAAAATGTTATGCAAATAATCACCAGTCCTTGATTCTTAGTATATATACATCCACGTGTTATTTAACTACCTAAATATGAGACAGAAAGAGAAGAAAGGCAATGGATTTTTGCATCATCACACTGTCTAATGTTCAAATCCTGGCTAGGTCATTTAATTATTATATGATAAAGTCAAGTTTCTTGACTTTTCTGAGTCTCTATTTTTAAAAATACTAATCTGAGATAGCATCTACTTCAAATTCAGTATGCAAATATAGAGTACAAAACACCTCTTTTCTATACCAACTAAATGTATATACACCTCATTGTTCTTTGCCTTCCTATCCCTAATGATTTAACTACTACTCATCAACTCAACTACTACTACTACTGCAAGAAAGCTCTAGTCTACTCTTAGAGCAGAAAACTGTCACCCACGCTCATGTACCTGCTACACCTGGATGTCCTATCCTATATGCACCTTGAGATCAGCTTGGTTCAAATAGATTTGTCTCCCACAAAATGTTCCTACTGTTTTATACTACCATTCGGCTACACCTTCAGATTCATCTCATCCCTCCTGTCATTAATCACTCACTTTTTAATTCCACTCTTAGAGTCTGTCTTTCCCTTCATCTTGCTGAATCAGGTAGGAAGCATTTCAGCTGCAGTAAACAACATCCCAACAAAATCAACCAAAAAAGCAGGAATTCCTTTTCTAACCACAGAAGACTTGAGGTTGTAGTCTGACTGGCATCTCCAGAGTTCTCTTCAGTTTTCTCACACTTTTCACATTACAGTCCTAAGGTGGAGTTGTCCCAAATCCAAATATCCCATTTCTATTTAAGAAAAAGAGAAGAAAGAAGGGAGAAGTATCAGTGCAGCCGCTTCATCTGTCCCTTTCATCTGAAGTGCTAAAGCTTTCCCAGAAAAACCTAGCAAATTCCTTCTTGTGACTCACTGCCTTCTGAAGTGGCAGCTAAAAAAGAACATGGGTGAAGAAAGAGTTCACATTTATAGCCCCATAGGAGAGAAGGACTAGGAAAAAGTGGTTGGAAAAAGATTTGGGCTTGATAAGGCACAATGTTTCCCATTTGTGCGCCGCAGGATCTCATGGTTTCTAACTAGGTCATGTGGCACTTTCTATTTGAGTGCAAACATCTGTTAGACTCAACCACAAGCTGTATTTATTTATTTATTTATTTATTTATTTATTTATTTATTTATATTATGGCACTGGGGATTGAATCCACAGGTGTTTTGCATCTGAGCTATATCCCAAGTATTTTTCCCCCCTTTGAGACAGGGTCTTGCTAAGTTGCTGACACTAGCCTTAAACTTGCAATCTTTCTGCCTCAGCGGCTGAGTTACTGGAACTATAGGCATGTGCCACTGCTCCTGGCTCAGCTATTTAAATTATTAATAAATAAAAATCACAGTCATGGCCCAATCAGTCTGGAAAAAAATTAATAAATAAAGTACTGGGTACAGTGACATGTACCTCTTGTTCTAGCCACTTGGATAGCTAAAGAAGGAGGATCACTTGATCCCAAAAATTTGTGGTCAGCAAATCTCTCTTAAAGAAAAATAAAAAAGGCAGCAGCAGAATATAAATGAAGACATTATTAATAAGGTATTTTAGTAAAATCAAAGACACCCAGGTAACATTCATATAACCTTCACATATAAACATTAGCCTCAAGGAACCATCTAATTAAGAAAAATATAATTTTTTTCTTGAACAATTTTGAAATTCTTCTAGGAGATAAATAAATGACTGATCAAAGTTTTGACAGAAAGCTTGGCTATTATCTTTCCAGGTCTAAAAATAAGGAGTGAGCTCTCATGAACTATTTTTATAGAAGAGTATCAAAAATATTTGCATATGATATCATGTGAGCAAAGAATCGACTAGGAAAAATTATTATCAAACACAACTGTATATAAATATAATAAGAATTGGCATGGTTTATGGATTTCTATTTATAATAAATTAACCTTGCTGGGCAAGATGTCACATGCATGTAATCCCTGAGACTCCAGAGGTTGAGGTAGGAAAATCAAAATATTGAGTTCAACCCAAGCAATTTAGCAACAAACTGCTCCGTGGCACATAGCTATAATCCCAACTTCAACTACTCAGGAGGCTGAGGCAGGAGATTGTAAATTGGAGACAAGCCTCAGCAATTTAGTGAGACCCTGTCTCTCTCTCTCTCTCTCTCTCTCTCTCTCTCTCTCTCTCTGTAAGTGAAGATAACCTCAACGTTTTATTAGTGTAATAAAACAATGAAGTTTAGAACTTGATCACTTGGCCTTTTCTCATCTTATCTTCTCCCAGTTCCAAATGCTTGTATCTCTCTTTTTTTTTTTTTGAGAGAGAGAGAGAGAGAGAGAGAGAGAGAGAGAGAAATTTTTTAATATTTATTTTTTAGTTCTCAGCGGACACAACATCCTTGTTTTTGTATATGGTGCTGAGGATCGAACCCGGGCCGCACGCATGCCAGGCGAGCGCGCTACCGCTTGAGCCACATCCCCAGCCCTTGTATCTCTTAATAGCCAGCATTCTCTTAGATCTGCACTTAGGCTCAACACAGTCAAGCCTCAATACAACCTTCTTTGTAGTTTAGCTTTTTGCCACTCTGTTTCCTGTCATATGCCATTTTCCCTTGTGCATACAGATAATTCTTGCCCTTCTTGTACTGTGTCACTTTATGACCTTGGCATTTAGTACATTTCTTATAGAACATCCAGTGGATCTTAGGAATGTTCACCATATTTGCAGGAGTCTTATCGGCAAGGAAAATAAAAGAAAGACCCTGTCTCAAAATAACAAGAAAAAAGGGCTGAGAATGTAACTTAATGACAGAACATCTCTTGCTTCAATCCCTAGTATTCCAAGAAACAAAAAGAGAAGATGTATAATAAATTACCCATGGCCTTGAACTCATCCATGCAGGAGCCAAACATCAATAACCTGAAATATGTTAGGGAGGCTCAGTCCCCAAGAACCTAAGTTTTTGAAGCTATTGCTAAGAAGTTTTCAGCAGGTGTTTTATTTAAGATTTGACTAAATGAACCATGGGAGAAAGAATGATTAATTCTCCATAGAAGAGAAACATGGAATCCAGATGTTGTTTTAGGATTACAGATATGGGGAAAATCAAGCCTCTTAGTTGTCAATCAGAATTTGTGATTTTGCAACCACTCTCTTCAGTGCTATCAAGGATAACTGTTTCTCTTTATCAAGCTTCATAACATCTAATTTCAGTATCTCCCAAAGAAGACATTACATATAGAGTTTCTGTAAATGATGAGTATTGTATTAAAAAAAATTAGTTTCTTAAGGGCCAGGATATTTTCTCTAGTATTCCAGTTTTCATACCACTTAACAAACCAAGGAAGGCTAAGTCTATGTTAAGCTGAAAAATTGAAAGTGTTTCAATATGGAAAGTATACAACATTTGATGTATGATGGTTGAATTTCCTACAACTCATCTGATTTTTTTTCACTTACTTCTTTAAGAATGGAAAAAGAGGCTTTGTGTCATAGCAATCAAAAGGAAATTCCAAATGATCTTAAATGGGAAAAAAATCCACAATAAAATATGAGAGATTTCTCCAATAGAATTCCTCACACTCTAGTTCTTTCACTAAATTATTTAGGCAACAAGATTAGGCAAAAGTTAGTTGAGTTGAGGAGAACATATCTTCCCAGCAAATAATTTGTCCTAAGGAAAGTAGCATAAAAAGAAGAAACTATCTTATTGTCTTTAAAAGCTGTTTTTAAGTGGACAAATTTAAGAGAGAGATCTTCAAGAATTATCCCATAGACTTTCATGCAATATTGTCAAGTTTGACATAAATTAAATATTAAAAAAACAGATTAGGTTGAGGAATTGATTTTTGAGAATGATAAAGTAATAAGTAGAAAAAATATTTTATGGGGAGAGTATACTTTGATCTCACACTTAATGGGACTGTCTCCATACATAACTATGGATACCATCTATATAATTATCATGGGTACATTAAGTAGGTGCTTTAAATCTACTTTATAATGAAACTGGCCCGCATTAATAATTAAATGTTAAAAGTCATCATGCATCTGAAAAGTCAGCTATGCTTTCTTAGGAGGGCTGCAATAGGTTAAATACATGTCCTGGTTGAATTTCCTAGAACTCACCTATCCCAGCTGATTACCATCACTCTTCCACTTGTGCCACTCTTGTGGCATAAATATTCAAATCTTTGTGATTTGGCATATATCTAAATTGTCAATATCATATTTCCCACTGCTTTTCTTTACATAATTTGTCACATAATTTGTGTATCATCAAAGCCAGACCCTGGGAATGTCACCCATACACACAGGGAATGTCCAGATAAGAGACCTTCTGCCTCCATGTTTTGTATTTGTGTATTTGTGTGTCTTTGTTTATGAGCAACTAAACAAAAGCATAAAAAAAAATAGAGAGATGACAAAACAAAAGCATGAAAGATATGTTTGTTTTTCATGCTTATATTGTGGCAGTCTTGCAGTAAAGGGCAAAGTGAAGTATATTTTACAGGCCCAACTCGTATTTTACTTGAATGACTCTTGTAAAAATCTGAATGTGAAACACTTGACCTTCATTATTAAAATTTTCTTACTCCTATGTGCCAAGATGAATTTATCTTCCTGTTGGACTTCCATAGCATGATGGAAAATGTCTCGCTGACTACCTTTTGCATTGCCTTATAATTATGGCTGTGCCTATGCTAACTCTCCAATTTAGAAAGCTAAATTGTCTGTAGACGGTTCAGTGACTGATTAAGGATGAACCCTGAGAACCTCACAGACTCCTGACAGTGCTTTGTCCACAATGATTTATCTTTAAACACGTACCTGTACCTTTTAGGCCAGCAAATGGTTAAGAGTATGTATATCAGCAAAAGTGTTGGTCAGGCTAATTTGATGGATCACAGTGTTCCAAAAACAAAATAAAATGAAACAAACAAAACAAAAATAGCAGAACTGTGTTCATTAAATATATTTTGAAATTTCTGCAGAATGGTTTATATGGCTACTTATTCTGAAAATTGAGATACTTTTTGTAAATTTCTTCAAATTCCATTTGTATTCTTTGACTCAGTTAGGACATAATGATTTTTTTTAAGTCATTAAAAATTAAGTGAACTAAATTATGCTCGGAAAATTACCTTAAGCTATTTCCCCATTTTGGACCTCTGAAATAAATCAAACAAACTATTTTGTGTGAGGTCCTTCACAGGCTAGAAAAAGCCTGTGGAAGAGAATAATCAAATAGTCCTATAGAAATTGTTTTCTTTTCCTTTTTTTTCTACTTCTAAGTATAATTTTAAGGTCTGAAGACTGGTTTGCTTTACTTTCTCGTGTGTGTGTGTGTGTGTGTGTGTGTGTGTGTGTGTCTGACTATGGATTGTACCCACTAAACTACATTCCCCAGGCCTTTTTTTAAATTACTTTATTGTTTGGAGACAGGAGCTCACTAAATTGCCTAGGCTAGCCCCAAACTTACAATCCTCCTGCCTCACCTCCAGAGTTTCTGGGATTATAAGTATGAGCCACTTCATACAGCTGGTTTTTTCTTTCCAGGTCTCCCAAAACCTCTATTCTTACTCTCCACACAGCTATTATCTCTGTCTCATTTCTTCTCAATTTACACATTAAATTTCAGTAAGAAAGTGTTCCCCTTCTCTCCTTCTCTAACTTCCTATTTCTGAATTTGCCAGTCTCATCAATATCTCCTTTCCCTTTCTTTCTCTTTCCTTAATTCATTCCTCCTTTCTTCTCTCCCTCCCTCCCTCAGTCACTCCCTCTTACATGGAACCCAGGCCCTTATGCCAGCTAGGCAAGTGCTCTGCCACTGAGCCATATTCCCCCTCTCAATATCTACACTTTAAAAATAGAACTAAAATGAAGATCTATTTCTGAAATCATACATTGTACAAATGGCAATAATATTTGCTATTGCTAATAGCCTACAGAGCTGCAGACACTTGACATGCACCACACTACACTTATATTTTCCAGCAACTTTAATAGTCAACAGCCTGCACTATGTCTCAGCAGACACAACTGAGCCTGAGAGAGGTGAAGCACTTTTGCTTGGCAACTTAACCAGCCAGTGAAACCTGGAACTGGCATCTACTGATGCTGATGCCCAAGTTCTTTGCATTGACTGGGAGAGAACTTTCCCCTGCATTGTCTCCTTTTATATATGCAAACTAATCATGTAATGGCAAAGAGTATTTATAAAAGTCAAAGAAAAAAATATGTAACACCCTCCATTTTTTCTTACTTTTTTTTTTAAATTGGAGACCTCTGTCTCTATAGTTGATGTAATTGTTGCTTTTACAAAGATGGAAAATATAGGGAATGAGAAAAAAAATTCTGCCTTTAAAAAGCACAGATTCTGACTGATGAGATACATAGGAAATTTCTTCAAACACTGCTTTAAAGAAAGATCCACTAATGTGTCTTAGATTAACACAACAGAAATTATAGTTATGCATGTTCAGATTCATTTATCCTTATGACTGGTCCAAAACCACATCCTCTGAATTGGCTCAAGGAGATACATTCCCACTGAGGTTCAAAAGCTGTTATTTCTTTTTGGCGGCATCTTTTCTCATAATTAGGGAACATAACGTAACATTGGTGCCAGATTGTTCCATATCAATTTTTCCCACAGTGTAACTGACTAGTTATGTACATCTCATTACTGGTAAACTCCTAAAAATCAAATAATCTCTTAGATTACATGTATTAATTTCAAAAATATGCAAAAGTACCCTTTTGACAAATAAATTGAGCCCAGAAAGTTCTCCAGAAATTGTGATAGCTTGGCCACCTTCAACATCTGAGTCAAAGTCTACCATCCTCATTCATGAATCCAGGGCTTTCATCCAAAGTCAAGGTCCCTGACTTGCTTTTGTCCTCTCTTTTCTTTCCAACATCTTATGCCCTGTTGATTTATTTTTCAACAAGAAACTTCCATCATATTTTCTTTTATGGTAACTATAGCAATAAGTTACTGCACCTTATAAAAATATCAAGGATGGCTTGATATAGATGAATGTAGTTTGATAAGAAATAAAATCTTAATACTATGTTACTCTAATATTTTGTTACTGTAATTTGCACAGGTTGACAAATAAGTGCCTACTTCAGGAAGAATTTCATTTTCATTTTTTAGCTTATCCTTGAATACAGCCAGAGTTTTTAAATCACCAGGTTAAAATGTTTATTCTCACTTTGTTCTGATTCCAAGTTA
Organism: Callospermophilus lateralis; assembly: GCF_048772815.1. Classification (NCBI taxonomy): domain Eukaryota; kingdom Metazoa; phylum Chordata; class Mammalia; order Rodentia; family Sciuridae; genus Callospermophilus; species Callospermophilus lateralis. Next base: position 91,789 of record NW_027512409.1, read on the forward strand.
TAGGTAATATTTTTTTTAATACAACAAGTCCCTTGATTTCTGTGCAGATTTCTATTTACACTTTTTTATGACAGACTTTTTAATTCCAATTGCTCTTTTTTTTTTATTTCTTATGTTTAAAATCAAACTTTCTGGAAACTCCCAAGTATATTCACAGCAGCTAACTCCTTAACATGAACCTATGAGTGTGTGTAAATGACCATTGTTCACTTTATAAAGTCCTGTTGTCTCCTCTGTTAGCACATGCTAAGTGATATCAATCAGCAGCTCAAGGACAAAGGATTTTCTAGTCAACTTATTGTGTATAATGTTTGTAATATTTCTCAATACACAAGATATACATTTAAAGTTACTAGACCTTAATCTATTTTTTTTAATGGCAAGGGGTATCACTGGGAGGCATCCTCAGCCTTTTTATTTTTGATTTTTGAGAGAGAGTTTTGCTAAATTGCCCATGTTGACCTGGAACTTGTGATCTTCCTGCCTCAGCCTTCTGCGTAGCTGGGATTACAGATATGCCTAACTTTACCTGGCTATCACAACTTACTCTTAGAGTAATTCATCAAAAGTATGAAGATGAAATTTTGTCAGCTGTCCTAGTTTACCTTTTTGCTATTCCTGTTTGCTCCTGAACTTCATTACAAACATTTAAAATTATCACATTGTGGGATTCCTGGATAAAATGCTGTGTGGGTTATTTTTTCTGCAGTGTATGTTATGATATACTTTTTTTTTGGTCTCATGTATTATCTATAAGAGCCTTAGGACTAATAAAACCAAGTAGCATGACAGCTCTGCCTTGCAGAAAATTACCCTTTGATTCTGGCTGCCATGCTGTTTGGTTTCTAAAGTCTTCTTGGAGCTTCACGTGAAAGATTGTATCTTGTCTCTTTCCCTTGGTATGTTTATTTCATTCTGTATTGTTTTCTATTTTAATAGGGAAGACTTCCTATTCTTACTGAGCTATTGGCATAAATAAGTAAAGGCTGAACATAAAGCACTAAAAAGTAGCAGAAAACAGGATCTTCTATTTCCAAACTAATTTTTGGAAAGAAATTGTGACCCATATAACACATTGACTTTTAGTAGAGAATGAACCTATTACAAAATAATACTTAGTTGCTTCTTATAAACAGAGTCAGAAGAAAAGGAAAAAGAACAGGGATTTTTGAAAGCACTGATATATGAAGTCTGCATGAAAGGAAGTACTTTTATTCACTCAGAAATGAGATATTTAAAGAGCTGCTAGAAGCCCTCTTTCCCAAATTGACTGTTTTTGTTTTTAACATAGCATCTATGTACACTTTTTAACCATAACACCTGAGTGTATTTTGAAAAGTTAAATGCTCTTTCTGATAAGAAACCTTATGTCCTACTCTTCATTTCTTGCTAACATCATCCAGCAAATCCCTAATTGTGGACTTCTTAGGGAAGTCCTAATATCAGAGTTGACTAGCCAAAGGTGTATTATTGTTAATACACCGTTTGTCTACTCATTTATATAGAGTCAATCAGCATGTCAAGTGCTCACTCACACACTTCCCTATAACATCCCCACCACCCCGCTCAGTGCTGGAGATTGATCCAAGGGTTTTGCACAAGCTAAGAGTTCTCTTTTGTGTATTTTTATTTTGAGACAGAGCCTCATTAAGTTGCCCAGGATGGCTTCAAACCTGCAATTCTTCTATCTAAGCCTCCTGAGTAGCTGGGTTATAGTGGACACCACATATCTGGTTTCCCTATAATTTGGAAAAAAGTTATAAATAATATTGGAAAAAAACATTACCTTAAATTTTCCATCACACCCTTTCTTCTTAAAATATATTTTTTAAATTTATATCAGTGTAGTCCTATCATTATTTCCTATTGCTTTTGTATAAGCAAAAGAATACCTAAAGACTTTGTTCGTTGGTATGATGTAGAAGCTGCAGTCTCAGTCATAAGAAGGTCACATAGGAGTACCATCTAGTGGAAATTAATAGCATCCAAGGGACTATGGGGAAACTGGAATTCACCCACCATAAAGTTAGTGAAACTGATGAGGGGACTATCACATCCACTGTTGTCTGAGCAGTGTCTAGCAGTGTACGTTCAGCGACTGAATTTATGAATAGCCATAGGCATGCCTTACAGGCACCTCCCAGGGACTACAGGGCTACAATAATGGGTGGTTAATTAAGTGGTTTGGACAAAGGCTATTTACCTACTTTAATATTTTGTTTTTTCAAGAATCCACAAGCATACCAGAGCATATTTACCCTTATAATTAAATCTGCCACTTATTAATGGTCTTTAGAATTCAGAGAAGTTTTTAAGGTAAAAAATAAAATTAACTGAATAATAACAGTCAACAGTCAATTTGTTACAGAATTAGTAAAATTATCCAAACTTTAATACCTTTAAAAAACTGTCAGCTACACCATTTCGTATTTTATTTTAATAAATAGAAAAATAATGAGTCAAAATTGAGAGGGAATGTATAAGGTCTTCCCCTAGAAAGTTTAGCCCAATCCATATGTATCATAGTACTCAACTGGTTAGAAGAAACCTTGGTGCTGCAATAAGGAAGATGGCAAGAGCAAAGCACGTGTGTGATTCCTTATTTAGGGGGATTTTGAACATATTTTTAACTACTCTTTTGCCCAAGATACTTTATTTTAAAAGAAGCCACATCTGAACAAGTAATGTATATAATAAAATAGCATCAGAAAGACAGAATCTCAAAGAATATTTTATTGGGGGTGGGGGTACTCAACCACTGAGCCACATACCCAGCCCCCTTTTTTTGTATTTTATTTAGAGATAGGGCCTCACAGAGTTGCTTAGTGTTTTACCATTGCTGAGGCTGGCTTCTAACTTGCTATCCTCTTGTCTCAGCCTTCCAAGCCCCTGGGATTACAGGTGAGTGCCACCATGCAGCCTCAGATTATCTTCTTTTAAAGTTTAACATCAGTTGAAAGACTATCTGTTGACAACTGCATGGCTTTATTAATTGCCAGATGGCTGGGCTGGCAAGATGAGCTGAGTTCAAAGGAGCTGGATGCAGCAAAGAATCCATGCAAAACATGAACATGAGTTTCTAAGGACAGGGTAGGACTGCTCAGTTACCCCAAGGGTCAGCTCCACGCTGGGCAGTGCTGGAAAGAACAATAAAGCAAACCCCCAGCCCCTAAACCCCCTATTCGTTGGGTAGAAGACATTTGATAGAATATCCCACCCAAAAAAGGCAAGGGGTAGAGTTTCGAAGGGTGGAGTCTTGCTTGGTGATGTTATGTTGTCAGCAGATTGACTGACATCTTGGCAAGCCACACCCATCTCAGGTGCTGTGTGGGATCACGGTAGAACTAGATGAAAGGCATTTGCATTACACAGCCCAATGAGCGTGCAATGCCAGACCATCCCCTCATATGCTCAAATGCACACACAGCCCATGGATGGCTCACAATGGCTCACCTTTATTTGTTCATTCATTTACCTATTTTTTAATACTTTGTGTACATATTGTGCAAAAGTAGGAGGTAATGAGATTATAAAATGCTGCAAGAGAGGTAAACAAACAGAGCTGTAGGATGACAGATAGGAGAGAGATGGCAAAAGAACTGCCCCGTAGAAATTATCTTGTGAACAATATCTGAGTTAGGCAGGTGTGTGTCTTAGGTCATTATCTGTGAAAACTATAGACTGGGTAGTTTATAAGGAATAGAGCTTTATTCAACTCATGATTCTTGCAGGCTGGGAAGTCCAAGAGCAAGTCACTGGCACCTGCTGACAACCTTCTTTCTGCACCATAGCATAGTGGAGGGCATCACATGACAAGGCAGAGCAAGTGTGCCAGTTTTGGTGTCTCTTCTTCTCTTTAGAGTGCCTGTAATGCAATCACGAGGGCCTCATTCTCCTGACCTTCTTAAATTATAGTCACCACCAAAGGCTTCACCTCCAAATATCATTAATTTGAATTTGGGGATTGAGTTCCCAACACATATAGTCGTTGTAGACATTCAAAACATAGTACCTAGCAAATGAGAAAAAAGAAGCCACATTTGCAAATTAAGGGAGAGTGGTGTGGGGACTCTGAGGCAGAAGAGCTAGAAGAGACCAGGATTTAAGAGTATAAAGAGCCATACCAAGGATTTTGAGTTTTATTTAGAACATAATGCAGGCACTTTCTTGGAATCTGGGAATCCTTTCTATTCAAATGTGTGATTTAGAGAGTTGCTTAGAATAAGACAGGTTGTGAGTTTACATATTAGTTGAAAAATTACTGCAATTGTTTAGGGATTGACTATAAAGTGTGATAATGTGTTGACTGAACACTTCTATGTTATTATGGGTTGCATCGATGTGAGTATAAACACCTATGGGTAATTATAAATAAAAATGAGTTGATAAATATTTTTATTTTAAAAATTGCATAAAGGAGGAAATCAAGTGCAGAGTATCTGTTTGTGGCTATGTACACAGTGTAACTACTCTTACAGGTAGAATAATGAAAATATCTACCAGGATGACTGTAGTTTGGGAGTTATTCAGTTTTATTCTTTATTTTTAAGATGCTGCCATCTAGTGACACTTTTGTAAAATCACTTTGTGGTAATCTCAAGTTTGCATCTTCCAATCTTTTCTTCCAAACAGTCCCAATTTAATAATTCATGCTTTCTGCCATCCATACGAAAAGGACTATACATGCATTAAAACATATTGTAGAAGCTGCAAGTGATTTTTTGATGTGATACCACAGCTGTGGCCACAGGACTTTTAATAATGGGATCTACTAGGTGAAGTTTTGTGGTTTCTTGGTATCTTTTTTTATAAATAATTAATAATGAAATAAAAGCACTGCCTTTCCTATCCTTGAGTTTTCTAAGAAAAGTTGAGTTGTAAAAAAAATATGTATGGAACGTTTAGTTAAAAAGTGCTTAATAAAATATCATTGTTCTTATTAGAAATGTTATTCAGTAGGAAAAGGATATCAAATTCAGAGAAAGCTTTAACTTTTTCCAAATGGAATTCCAGTACTTCATGTCCATCTTAAAACATGAACAAACTAAGTATATAATGACTATCAAACCTCAATATTGTTCTACAACTTTGATTACCTCTAATTCTGGATGAAAATTAATTATATTTCTTCTCTATCATTCTCAAAAGTTACATAAGCACAGAGAACCTCTCTTATATTATATATTATTATTATATTGCACTAAACCTTGACAAGTGAGAACTTCTTAGGTGTTGCTTTATGGAATGTGAAGAAAAATCACTGAAATCACTAAACTTTCTGTACCTTATTATATTAAAATCCATTGATGTATATTAAATATGATTATACTGAATATGTTATATATTGAATCTATACATGATTTGTAACATCAAGCATTGATCATTTGGAAAATATTGGTTCATTGAATTATATATGTTTTCTAAATATTGACATTTAATTATAAACATTTTTAAAATTATACTTTGTGACTAAATTTATCAGAAATATCTCAATACTGGGAAATAATCATGCTCAGAGAAGTGGATACCAGTTTTCCACAATTCTAGTTGGTCTAGGAAAGTAATTTTATCACTTGAGTAAAAATACTACAGGCTATTTTCCTTCAAGTGAAACTATACATTTTCAAAAGAATGTCTGTCAGATACCCAGTATGAATCACAAGTGTTTGTCTATCACTTGCTTTTTCATGCAAAACTGGTTCTCCATCCATGAAATTTTAAAGTGACTAGTTAATCTAACAACCAATTACACCAGTGCATTCCTTTGTGGTCACCATCCAATTTCTAAATGTGGTCACACATCAAACATTAAAAACATGAGAAACAAGTCACTCTTGTTTAATAAAAATTGATCCTTTTTGTAGCTTTAGTAAGGATAATTTTAGGTGAACGCTCTCTTTCCCCCTAGTGAGTGGTGGGACAAATGCAGTGACTTCTGATACAGTCTGGTGCTAATGCTTTGTGTTCTGCTAAGGTGCCAGATTTTAGATTGTTGGTGCAAATGTCAACCTAGTGAAGAAAAGGGGGGAGAATAGTCTTTGTGAATCAAAGGTTGAACCATGACTTATGGCATAACAGTTTGCTAAAAATTTACTTAAAGATATTTGTGTTACTATTTTTAATCATTGCAATAAATTCAGATTTTTTCATGTTCTTTCTTAGGGTTGTTTTGTTGGCTTTGATCTGGCAAATGCAGTTGGAAACGTTGAACTCCACTTACATGACTGGGGACTCGATTTTGCCTGCTGGTGTTCCTACAAGGTAAAAACAATTTAACATATTTATAGCCTTTTATTTCACATTGATATTAATCTAAAGGAAAAACTGGCTCCATGGGCCAATTTCAAAGATTGAAGTTACTTTGCTCCATTTCTTTCATTACTGTATGGTCTGATTTGGGTTATAAGTAGAATTGTATGAAGAATGATATGATATTTAATTTTAGCACTTCCATCATTACAGAGAACATATTTCTTTAATTCCTAACCTGTTATGAAAAAATCAAAAGGTTCTAGAGAAAGAGTCCCACAATTAGAACTTAATTCAAATTGATTAGGATTCTTAGTGTTAGTAAGCTGTGAAATTTCTACATATGTAAATATAATTCTTAGGCAATCAGCTTGGTATTTGAAGAAAATTTAATTAATTGGTGAAAATAAAACAAATTTAATATAGGCATTTAAAAATGTGATGCTTTTATTATTATTTCAATATTCTTGTGGCAAAATAATTTAAATATGGGAGCTTTGAAATTAGACCTCAATGGAACTATCTACTAACTGAGGAAAAATTTGATCAAACTTTTAAAAAGACCAGTTTTGTTATCAACCTAACAATACAAATTTTCATTAGGTTTTCATTTAATAAGATTCCCCAGGATTCTGTTTTATTTCAAACGTTCAAAAATTTTAAAGTAAAATGTTATATTTTTATTTAAAAACTATGATATTGTTTATTTTAATATATTTAGGTAGATTCATAAAATTTAACTAATTTTCCATCCAGTATTTAAATGCAGGAGCAGGAGGTCTTGCTGGTGCCTTTGTCCATGAAAAGCATGCCCACACAATAAAACCTACGTGAGTACCATCTTCAAATTCTTCTTTGGCGATGAACAAATAAATGCATTTTCATAGTATGAAAAATTTACAGAAATTTCTAAGATGCTATCCAATGGGAATCAGGATTGGATTGCAATTATTTTACTACTCTATTAACATTAAAATGTTTTATCAAAAATAAACGCTTTTGAAAGACTTCAATTGGTTGAACAAGAAATTTAGTCATAAAAGGGAAGCTTCAATGCTAAAATGAGCCACTGCAATCAGCTAGAGCAAATGGTTATATGAAAAAAAGACTGCTTGAATTTGGTTTTTCAAAAATTAGACTTTAGAAAATTTTGGATTCCTCACAATGATGAATAAATCAAAGAATACCAGAGCTGTGCCTAATAGAGGCTTGAACGTGGCATGTTTTATTAAAATTAAATCTACCTTTAAAGCTATAAAATGTTACAGGATGGCTTGTAGGGAATATCTTTTGTCCTAAAAGATTTTATTTTCCATGAAACCTGAAGAAGCTAAACACTGAACAACACTGATGACATAAAAAAGTAGTACTTTTCTATTTTATATAACTCTCTTTATGTTTTAAAGAAAGTATAAATGCAAATGTAATACACCAACACATTTACACATTTTTATTTGACTGAGGAACTTATAACTGTTCCTTTTATTTTTATCTGGTATGGAGATAAAGGAATAATATTCTGAGAAGTCAGGGGGGTAGCCTTTTTATTCTTGTTGTATTGGAATGTGTGTGATGGGGAGACTGTCTAGACTCCCAATAGATAACATAATAATGTTTGATTAGTTTTCTGAATCCTTTCAGACACTGGCTGAGTGGTATAATCTTTACAGGAATTGAAGTGGAATTAGTAATATGTCTTGCAGCACCTCACATTTCTGAAGTTATGTGCATATATAAATCCTAGGAATTTAAAATGGTTTTCTATTATTTATTTAATAGTGTCTAAAATTTCTTCACAATTTTAAAATTTTTAAATTAAAGAGCACATTTCCTTTAGACAGACATTTAATAAGTCATACATCTTCATTGTTGTTACTACATTAGATTTTTCTCTCTGTCTCAAATACTCAGAGAACATTATCAAGTATATATTATAAGGTTAGTATACATATTTTAAAAGTCCTCTTCTATATTTTTAGCAAATCCCATTGATAGCATCTCACATAGCACAATTATTTTCCACATAGGTGGTACCCAAGATGTTTCCTGCTTTTGTATGATGACTCACCACCCTAGCCATTTCTTATTCTCCTTTAATTAAATTATAGTAGACCAGGTTCATATTCTAGCTTGACTTCTTGCTGATCTGTTTAGGCCTCTTAATGGAAATATTATCAGCATTTACCTCATAGTCAAATTTTGTGAGAAAAAAATGAGATGATGCATCTAAAGCACTAATTGTAAACACTTCAGCATTTTACTATATGTGATTGATACTTGTGGAGCTATATTTTAAGAATCCAAAATAAGAGAAATTTTAAAAAATGATGGGTGACATTTTTAACAATGTCATTGGGGCATTCTTTAATGTTATTCGGTAATTATATAATATTTACTCCTAGATATTGTGTTTACTCATTGTAAATTTGTATACTAACATACAGACTTCTGCCCAGTGGAGATCATTTTTTTCATGCAGTAAAGATAACCTCTAGAGTTACAGTTTGTGACATTATAGGATTTTAAATAATTTTTACCTGTCACCAAGTTTATTTCAACAGATCTTTCCCCAACTGACTGTATAAATCCCCATTCCTGAACTTTCTTTTTTACTGCCCTTTTCATCTCACTGGTTCTCCCATTAATTACTGAGTTGAATGACATATTTCTTGCGTGTTCACTTTGTATTTGTGTGAGAGCAATGCTTTTAGCTTTTTTGAAAATATATGCATTGCATTTTATCCAATTCACTCTGGAGACAGTTGGGACTCAAATCAGGCTTGACTAGTAAATTCTGCCTTAAAGGAAATCCTGTTCTTAACCACTGAGCTCTGAGGCACATCCCCAGCCTTTTTGTTGTTGTTGTTGTTGTTGTTGTTGTTTGTTTGTTTTTGGTTTTGTTTTTTTGGTATTTTAGGGTCTCACTGAGTTGCTTAGAGCCTCACTAAGTTGCTGAAGCTGGCTTTGAACTCATGATCCTTCTGTCTCAGCCACTTGAGCCACTAGGATTACAGGCGTGGGTTACTTACTGCACCTGGCTGGAAACCCTGTTCCGAGCTTATTCATGTTGTTTTCTCACATTCTTAACTTTTCTTAATGTGATGCCTAGTGACTAATTCAAGTGCTGCCAATTTCTATCCTTAATTTCCTCTCCTCTACAAGGTATCATGCAATGTATTTGATTTGTGTTAGAGAATTAGAGCTTTTTAATTACTGATGGAAAGTAGCAGATTTATTTATACAAGGATCTGTTATTTTCATATAATCTGTTCAGTATCCCTGAGAGAAAAAGAAATGCTTTGCCAAACTTTACTTTGTGTTCCATGAATGTATTTTACTTTTTTATGAAGCTACAAATAAACACCACCTTCCACAAGAGTGTTAGAGTAAGCAACAGGAAGACTTGAAAGGCAAAAATATCACGTTGAGCAAGACTCATTGTTTAGATGTTAGGATAATATTCAATAAGTAAAATTATTTTAAAAATGAGGGGAAGAAACATTGCTTGTGGAAAATATGTATAGCGCAGAGATTAAATACAACTTAAACTTCAAAAGTTCCTGTATGAGGACTAACTCTTGCCAGTTAATCATTATATTTTAGCTGTTAGGCTTTGAGGATCAGCTAATTAAATATGTTTAACAAATCTTCCATCACTTGTAATTTTTTTTTTCAATTTTCTTAGAACATTAGAGAGACTATGGAGAGTTTGTGTTGTTAAATTATTCAGTATGATAGCTGAGAACCATATGGAGAACATCGAGTATACCAGAATGAATGTAACTGCTCATATATATATTACACTTTGTGAAGTCATCTTTGTTGCTCAAAGAAAGGTGACATCTAGTGTCTAAATATATTATTTCAATGAAATGCTATCCAAATAACGTTTCTTGTTTTAATTATTCACCCTTTAACAAGTACTTTAAAGTGTGTGTGTGTGTGTGTGTGTGTGTGTGAGAGAGAGAGAGAGAGAGAGAGAGAGAGAGAGAGAGAGAGAGTGTGTGTGTGTTTAAATGATTGACTATGTGTTTAATAGTACAAGAATTTCATAGTTAAAGCCTTGAAGAAAGAGGAAGAACAGGATGAAGGTGAGAGTCCACGGAAGGGGGAATTCCTTGTGTGTGCTTAAACAGCAGGCTTAGACACTAATCAAGGCTGAGATAAGAAAAGTATTAAGGGAATGGGCAGTCCCTTGGTGCAGAGTGGATTCCAGCAACGTAACAGTGAATTGGAGAGTTTAATATTGGTATGTGATTCTGAAATTGTCATTAATATAATGTTTCCATTAGCATCTGAGAGAATTTATCAAGGAATCCTTAGTAGATTAGGTAAAAGAGATTTGATAAGGTACTTCAAAAGCATATGACTTGAATATTAACAGTATAAAGAAAATGCTGAGTAACTAAAAAAAAATCTTTAAAAACTATTACCTTAAAGGTCATGCTGAAAAGTTAAACATAATATGAAGTGGATTATATTTTGCTACAGTATCATTTTGTCAAAGTACATGCCAAAAAAAGAAACCTATATTTACTATATTGTCTTTTTAAGATGAGCATATTATAAATTTAATCTAAATGTTGTCAAATTATAAGTTTAAATCTTTTATAATTTTTAACTTTATATTTTAATATGCATTTCAGTGACAATTTTTTTCTTTGCTAGGTTTAAAATTGATTTTATTAAGAGACATTTTCCCTTTTGTCTTTAGATGATGAGAACTTCCAGTATGTCTGTATGCATATGAATATGTGTGCATATATGTATGCACGTGTGTGTGTGTGTCTATTTTCTATTTCAAAAATTTAATAAGATAAAGTTCACATTTTACTCTGACACAGGTATTTTTCTAAGCTGGTCATTGTTCATGTAAAATTAAGGAAACAATCCTTAATTGATTAAGAAAGCATAAGCAAATATAACCAAAAAATACTTCTGTGCAAAAATCTTTCTTAAAAAATAAAACTTTTGGACTGGGCTTGTGGCTCAGTAGCAGAGTGCTTGCCTTGCACATGTGAGGCACTGGGTTCGATCCTCAGCACCACATAAAAATAAATAAACAAAATGAAGATATTGTGTCCATGTATAACTAAAAAAAAAATTTAAATAAATAAAACTTTCTTGATGGAATTAAAAAAAGGTTATTGTTTATGATTTTTAAATCTTACTGGCCTTTTGGAGAGAGATCACTTAAATATTCAAAGAGTGAGATAAATGACAGAAAACCCAAAATTAGAATATGTGTCCTAAGGCAACTCTAATTAATGGGCCTGGAGAATTCTCAGACTAATTTTTCCATAGTAGCTGTGGAGACAAAAATGACTAACTCAGAGGTTCTTGGGAAAAGCTTGAGCAAGGAGGTAGGAAACTAAAGACACAAATCCTCTGTAAAATAGAACACAGTGTTAACTAAGTGAATAAATTCACTCTCTGTTACTTTGAAAGCTGAAAATGTTGCCTATAAGAGAGATTCACTTCATAAATTTCATAAATTTAAGAAGGTATAAAAAGAAGAAAGAATTATTTAAATGGCATTTTTTAAAGGGATATGTCAAGTGATCTTTTCCTCTTTATCTCTTTACTAGAATTTTTATGGAATCTGAGTTATTGACTTAACATTTTAAATTTTGCCTCATTATCATAAAATATTTTAGAAATTATACATGGTGGTAAAATCAGGATTTCAAGCTCTCACTTATTTCTAGAGCCACACTCATGCATTACATCTGTCCTCTGTCTTGGTCTTCAAATTGTCCCTCCAAGGGGTCCAGAAATGGGCAACATACTTAAAGAACACTCATCTGTAGCATCATAACACATAACCTAAACTTATTTTCATTCAGAAACTGTTTTATAAAAATTGTTAGGAAAGGATTTCTTGTTTTCTTGGCTTGACAGTTTCAACTATGTAAAATTTTCCAAATAATTTTCCTGTATGGTGAGTTTAAGCTGCGATCATAAAAATAACTTATTTGTTTGGAAGTGTGATCACAGTTTAAAATAAATTCAGTAAATAATCTATTTTTTGTTTGTTTGTTTTTTGCTACTCAGGAGATAAAATAATCCTAGTTCTTAAATTAAGCCAAAATAGTAATTATCTGTATTTAAAAATACATTAAGTCCACTTCTGTTCACAAATCACTACTCTCAGATAATAATTACATAATCATTAATTCAAGAACACTGAAATCCTTTGAAACCTCAAAATTTATTTTTTGTTCTAAAATGCAGTCTGTTGTCTCTGAAGATATATGGGGGTCAATGATCTTTTCAGACATTAAAAGTAAAACTTATCAAAGAGCTTCAGCTTTTGTTTTAATTGCTTCAAGTTTTTTCCTGAAAGAGACATTTGAAATATACAGGTTTTTTTAACTAACTTGCTAATTTTTAATGTATTCTTATTTACAAAGTGCATGTATTCATCATGTTCTTTATGAGTGCCAAAGGAGCCAGGCTAGAGGTTTGTTGTCATGTCACATGTACTGTGTATGTAGGTGGCTCTTGTATGTGGACTCTTCACACACAGACCAGTGGGGGTCCTGAGACATCGAATACTGGGGTTAGCTTTACAGACCCCAGGACACTTGGAATATATGCTCAGGACAAACATCTAAACTATGGGATCCATTTTATCTTTGTTTACCTGCTTTTACTCTCCAAAGAAGATAATTTGGGTAGGAATTACCCTTTAATCCATCACTTTTATGATCAGCTCCTGTACAGGTAGCATGCTGTTGGTTCCCACATCATTTCCTATTCCCATCAGCTTTGGTCAGGGCTCAGAAGATTTGACATTGACCATGGCAATATATGCCTAAAAAGTATGTGGAACTTTTTTAATGTAAGGGGAATATGATCCTAGTAAGACTTTATCTTAAGTGATATGATTGAAAAAAATTGATTATAAATTTAAACCTTCAATTCTAAATTTTTGCATGCAGGGATATTTTCATTAATATTTCTTTAACAATCCATAGTGATCAAGAATTTTCTCTTGAATTTTGTTAAATATATACCTCTTTACTCTCAGCATAATAGACTAACCATTTTCCAGCATATGGAAGATTTTTACTTTGCACATTATTCTGAAGGTGGGTGTGACTTGCAAAACTCTGACAAATTAAATATGCATTTCCATATGCTTCTGTGAAGACCAAATATATACATGAAAATTAGCTACATAGTTAAAATTCTTCATGAGATTTTAATCAGCATTGATGAACAAAATTCAAATTACATTGTCTCTTTTTTTGTGTGTGGGGGGGTGATACTGGGATTGAATCCTGGGGTACTATACCACAGAGGGTTCCCCCAACTCTTTTATGTATTTATATTTTTATTTTGAGTCAGAGTCTCATTGAGTTTTCCAGGCCTGGTTAAACCTGCAATCCTCCTGCCTCAGCCTCCTGAATAGCGGGGATCACAGCTGTGCACCAGTGTATCTAGCTTTGTATAGTTCTTTCTAAAGTCTGAGATTGAGACATCTTTCTCTTTTTGTACTTGGAACATCTGTATTTATTTCAAAGCATTTCAAAGCATTATAAACCTATATTTTAAGATAAGACAATTCAAAAAGTATATTCAGAAAAATTTCAAAGGCTTTTTTTTTTCTGTGTGTGTGTGTGTGTGTGTGTGTGTGTGTGTGTGTGTGCCAGAGATCAAACCACCCAGGGGTACTTAACCACTGAGTTATATCTCCAGTCCTTTTTTATTTTGAGACAGGGTTTTACTAAGTTGATTAGGACATCATTAAGTTACTAAGACTGGCTTTGAACTTGCAATCTTCCTGCCTTGGCCTCCCAAGCTACTAGGATTATAGGCTTATGCCACCATGCCCAGCCAAAAGCTTTCTGATTAGTAATGTAGTTATATCAAAAATATCAATTTGGTTCTTATAAGAACAGCATAATATCCTGAGACTTCAGAAAACAATTTTCATTATCTGCATTTTTTTTTATTTTAGGAAGTGCATTTTAATGAGTATGCTTGTCATACTGTTAGCTCACTGGACATATTTGAACGGCTCTTCTACAGAGTGGGATTTGAGAAGGCAATTGAGTATGAGCCCCCCTGTGTATTTACAGGTGGGTGAGCAAATGAGAGAAAGTAAACAAATTGAACTTAGTAAACTTTCTTCAAACTACTTTCTAGAGTAATGTTAAATCACACAGGTTAGAACAGAGCCCAGCAATTCTGAATAAACAATTTTTTTTAGAAAATAGAAATTGATAGAGATCTTCTCTCTGCAAGGAGTGAGGTGATATTCTACCTACTTCCTGTCATGCAATGTCAAGCCTTATATCAGCTATGCCTATGGCTGGCTGCTGGTGTCTAGGGATGAGTATACAACTTATCAGTTGAACCAACTTATTTTGTCAGTTTGAAAATTTTTTTTTTGTTTGTCTGTTTTCCTTAGGACCTTTGAATCTGTGTTTATCACCTAGCCATGCTTTTACTTTCCTCACCAAGGTGCTAATTTACAACTTCCTAGCTTTAAATTCTTCTTGCTCTTTTTCTCACTTTTTTCTATTGTGATTTTCGACCTTGTTTTTAGTTCATACCTAATGCCCTCTGGTCTATATTTGTATGGACTAGCATTACCTTCTTTATATGTGTTTGAACTGCTGTTATTTCTGAACTCCAATATCTACTGAAGTGTAGCAAGTGTTTCTCTGTTTTCCCAACTTTTCTACTCACTGCAAAGATAGATTAAGAACATTAATGCCCTGCCATGAAGTCATGGCTGAAGAATTTTACCAGGGAATTTATGTAGCTATGCAACCAAGCCCAAACCCTACCATACTGAATGCTTGCCAGAAGCAGACTTCCATTATACTCAAACCCACATTAGTTTACATTTGGTTATACAAATTGGATTGATTATCGATCACTTTGGCTAATAATAGAAAACAGAATTTGGATCAAACAAAAAGAAAGAGCAAATAAGTCTAAAATGTTGTTCATGAAAGAAGTTGATATTTTCACTATATGCTGCCGAAGAATTTTGAGTTTTATTTCTTGAAATCACAGTTTCATAATGCCCCTGTGCAACATTTACACTCATTAAAGATATATTTATTGAGCATCTATTATAACACTCCAGGAATTTTTTTAAGTCATTTGGAATATACCAAAAAAAAAAAAAAAACAAAAACACTCACACAAAATAGAGTCTCTAACATGATGTCTGAAAAATCAGTACGTCTTATAGATGATTTTTAAAGTATAAGGGGGAAAGGAAGTATCAGAACATACTAGTGGCATGCTTATCAATGTGACATGCTTATCAATGTGCAATATTAAAAAGGTATTCATGAACGATCACATTGAGAAAGTAAGAATCAGATGAAAACATGAAGAAAAGAAAAAGAGGGTGAAGCATTTACCTGTGGAAAGAATTTTGGTTAGAAGAGGCATTTTATCAAAGATTCTAAGACAAGTGTACATCTTGGATGCTTGAAGAAAAGCATATCCACAAGCTGCAATAGATTGAAAGAGCTGGAGACAGATGGACAAGAGATAAAAGCATGCAAATGATGCAAGCCCTTGGTTGGCAATATGGAGACTTGAATCGATTGCCTATGTTGACAGAAGAGTGACCCTGACATAAAACTTTTAAAATGATCACACCAGGGGCTCTGTTGGGAATAAACTGTAAGAGGGTTAGGAGTGGACTTTGGAAGACCAGCCAAAGCACTATTGTGGATAACAGGCTAGAGATGAGTTCAAAGCAGAGGGGTAGCAGAGGAGGTGAGGAGAAGTGGTAGGACTCTGAATCTATTCTGAGATATATAGCAATCTTTGCAGAGTTCAAAAATAGAAACATGATGAAGTTTTATTTATGTAAGTTGATTACATTCTGGAGAGCTTTACAATATTGTGCCTGTAGTTTCACACAGTGTTGTACACTTAAATTTGTCAGGAGGATGGGGTTACATGTTCTTACCATGATTTTTAAAAAGTAAATAAAATATTAAAATGTAAAAAAAGAATAGAATTGGAATGTCAGTTAACTGATGGATCTTTGCAATAATAGAAAAGGGAAATGCTCACTATCTAAAATGCAGTAATGGCATATGGGATGGAGAAAGCATTACAGTTGACAGTTATTAGGAAATTGAATGAAAAGGGCATAGAGAAAAATTTGGATAGAGGGACAAGAATGAGAGAATAAAGATGAATTTGATGTTTGTGCAAAAGAATACTAAGTCATAAGTCCTATATCATATACTTATTTAATAACTATGAAATGTTTTTCTTAAGCATCTACTATGGGCAGAACAGTAGGCAAGAAATCATTGAAGACAAATGAACCCTCTCATTCTGGAACTTACCACTCAGTGTGAGCATTCCAAGGCAAGAGAAAAGCTGGTTAATTTTGCCAAGGTGGGGGCATTTATGCTGACTGGAGACGTACTGTTAACTCAGACTCTGGGGGAACAGGGAAGAGTGGGGGACTAAGACAAGGTGGTTTCACATGCATCTTAAGCAAGGGCAGAACTTTAAGGTTCTTATGTTCCAAGAAGGGAATTTTAGTTTTATCTTAAGGACAAAGGGGAGCCACTCTTTGTATGGAAAAAAAAAAGATTACAAATTCAGCACTCTTCATCTTTCCAGTCTGTTTTTGCTTATGGAAAAAAAAATAGATCATTCTGAAATTATCTTTTTTAACTTTTAAACTTTGTGATTCTCAAGTGATAAAAGTAAAGCATCAGGTTAAGGTTGGAATCCGCCTGCCACTGGCCATATCTGTGGCTGTGATGACTCTCTCCATTCTCCCTTTACTTTCCTAAAATGTGTTCAGAAAACTTTATCCCAAACTCTGACATACTCAGTTTTTTGCTTTACTCATGTACAGAAAGGTACCTTTTATATATCTCTGTTTTATTAATGTGGATGTGCTTTGTTATTTTGCTGCATAATAATTATACATATTGAAGAGATGCAGTGTGATTGATTCATGTATACAATGTGTTAAGATGAAGTTAGTGTTATTAGCATATTTCTCACTTTAACCTCCTATTGTTTGTGGTGAAGCATTCCAAAATCTTCTTTTCTGACTATTTTGAAGAATACAATACTTGTATTTTTTTTAATCAATGTCTTACCATGCTTTCCAGACTGGTCTGGAACTTCTGCACTCAAGTGATCTTCCTGCTTCAGCTCCTGTGTGTTGGGACTCCAGGTATACCACTCTGCCTGGCTATAATGCATTCCTTTCTGTTTCTTTTTCATTTTTCTTTCTTTTGTTCTTTTTAAGATATGCATGACAGTAGAATGTATTTTGAAATATTATACATCCATGAAGTATAACTTATTCAAATTAGGATCCCATTCTTCTGACTACAATGCATTTCTAATTGACTATAGAAACACTGTGTATTGTAAAACACCAGAATGTTTCTTCCAATCTAACTAGTTGGATACTCATCATTCACACTCCAATTATTCTCCTTATTCCTTACTTTTATAAGCCTATACTGTTCTCCCTTCTATGAGCTCAACTTTTCTAACATTTACACATGTATGAGATCATGCTGTATTTGTGTTTCTGTGCCTGGCTTATTCCATTTAACATAATATCCTCCTGTTTCATCTATGTTACCATGAATGACAAAATTTTATTTTTTTTTGTCAAATACTATCTCATTGTGTATATTTTCTTTTTTCATGGACACTTCTTTATCATGGGCCATTTCAGCCAATTCCATACCTGAGCTACTGTGAATAGCATTATAATAAACATAGGAGTGCAGGTATCTCTTTGCATGTAGATATTTTTTAAATCAACCTGCCAATGTTTTTACCATGAAAATTAAGAATATAGCTGGACTCACTGATGAAGATCTGTGATCCTAAGGAATAGGAGGCTGAGACAGGAGGATTGGAAGTTCAAGGCCACCCACAGCAACTTAGTGAGACCCTGTCTCAAAAATAAAACAAAACAAAACAAATGGATTGGGGATGTGGCTCAGTGATAAAGTCTCCCCGGGTTAAAAAAATAATAATAAGAAGAATATTTTTAAAAATATTTTAATTAGTAAATTTATGATTATTCTTTGAAGAAAACAAACTTTGTAGAATTTTGGACTCCATGAAACATGATGATTTGATGAGTAGTTTATTTGAAGTTAGCTACAGAAGATGCTAGAATGACAGACATTCTTACTTATCCTTAAATATTTATGCAGATTTTGTTTATATTCAGGTTAAACAATTATGTTGTACTCACATGTTCCATGATTTTGTAGTGCTATAACAATTTGTCTGATTCAACACATTTAAAAAGCTGTGAAAGTGGTAAAACTATTCTATTTACTTTTAAGTTGTGACCTTGAGACAGAGAGAGAAGAGAGTGGAAAAAGAAAGACTTCTAGTCATGCTCTCATTCTTAAACACAGAAATTATTAAGTGTGTGGTCATAAAATGTCAAGTTAAGAGACTTCATGAAATTAGCATTTCTTGAATATGTTCTTAAATAATATCTGGTTTTATCACATTTTGAGTTTTGCCCCAATGATGAACTAGATGTTTATTCTAATATAAGTAACAAAAACTAGAATGTTGTTTAGTTTTGTTGAGGTTTGGGGTGAGCAAAGGTGAGGGGTTTAAAAGATAATTTAATTCAGTGCATAAAAGATTTAAAACTAATGCCAAAAGTTGGGCCATTAAAGGTTTGTTGAGGAGATCAAGATTGGCTGTTTCATTTTGTAACTGAATCTGGTGATGCCTCAAAGATGCCTTTATAACAAGTCATACTGTTGATTTAACATTTATTTGCAACTCCTTTTATGTAATTTATGATGTTCAAAGAACACAAAGAATATCACGATCTTTACTTTTTATTTACTGGCTGTCTTCTAGCACCTCACTTCTCGCAAAATTTTGTTAATTATCCCCATTCGAAGTAAATTAAATTCCTGCTTGGTTTTCAATCTTTGATTAAAAAAAATTGAATTTCTTTTCCAAGTTCAAGGAGATTATATCTTGATTATTATTGTTTATTTTCAATTTTTAGGAATGATTTAAGCTTGTTACGATAATAGCTACTTAGAACTAATTTAGTTTTCTCATTCTGCATTGTTAGGTTATAACATTGAGATTTGTTGCTGTTGTTGTGTAAACCATGCTAAGGTTTCAGTTTAGATTACATTTCTATTTTGTTTTGATTTTGCTTTCTCTACATTCCAAGTAGAGGGCTCATAATGAATTGAATGTTTTCCTAGGTTCTAAATGTGGTACCTTTTGAGTGAATGTATCTTGAAATACTTATATGTATTTGTTTTGTTTTGTTTTTGAAAGATTTTAAACAGTCCTCATTTCCTTTAGTAGGCTTGAAGGTATAACCTACGGAAGACCATGCTTATTCAAGTTCACTAGATCACACATCTAGATTTACCCATTTTGAAGAAAGAGAATTGACTACAGAGATTCTGGAAGAACAAAGAAGGTCCAAAGAGCAGGTTTTATTTTAGGAGGGTACATTGTTCATACTAAAAAGATTGTGGGAGTTCTGCCATCTAAATTGTGTCAACAGTCTGGCATTCTCCCCCCTCAATATTCTAAGTGCAGCACTTAGCCTGTCCTGGATGTTGTTTCCATGGAATTACCAGGGCATTGAAAATGCTTGCCCTACATGACTTTGCATTTTATGTGAATATTCTGATATTTAGGGTCAATCACTACAGTTGGGCTTCAACAACTAATAACTGAGGAATCTTAGGCTACACATCAAGCTACTGGAGTCTCACTTCCTCATCTTTACAATGAGGAGAATACTAGTTTCTACTTCACAGGAGTATTTTAAAGATGGAGTGACTGCTTAGAGTAGTGTCTGACTTAGAATGAAAGCTCCGTTGATTTTTGGTTTTGCTGCTTTCAAAATCACTAAACAACTAAAATAAGCTAAATCAGGGAAATAAAACTGCAACCTGTTTGCCTGTTTTATAAGAGTTTGGTTAAATATTTGGGGAGTCATCAATCACCCAAGTTCGGGCTGTTTGCTCTCTTCCATAGAAAGATAATTTGGGGGCCAGACTTGATCTCTTTCACATGTGGTTTTACTAAATAGAATTCTTTTTCCTAATTTTATTTAAATTAATAATATTTTATAAAACTTCCAGCTAGTTTACCA
The DNA here is from genome assembly GCF_048772815.1 of Callospermophilus lateralis. Classification (NCBI taxonomy): domain Eukaryota; kingdom Metazoa; phylum Chordata; class Mammalia; order Rodentia; family Sciuridae; genus Callospermophilus; species Callospermophilus lateralis. Next base: position 112,175 of record NW_027512409.1, read on the forward strand.
TATATTATCATGACCACTTAAATTAAAAGTATTATATCATTGATGTTGTTCATGAAAATATGCTGAATAACCTGGAAAATACTGCACATCAAAGAAGACAGGCCAAGAATTGTATATCCAACAGGAGTTTCTGGGAAAAAAAAGCAAATTTTAATAAGATAAAAATGGCACCTTCTTGTTAGAGTACATGGTTTAGATGGTTGAATTTCTTTTTATCAAGTGAAAATGTATAGCAATTAATCTTAGGAAGTTGAAATTTTTCCAGAAGAAATAACATTTAGAATTTCATTAAGATTAAAAAATGGATACCACCAGTGATTAAAATAACAAGGCAGTTATTAACATTATATATCAGAATAAAGAATCAAATGAAGAAAAAATCATTCAATAAAAGCTAGTGGGCCACCAATGATCCTATTACTTTATAGCAGTTAGAATATGAAAAACCCTCTATCCCTTCTTTTTGAGCACCATATGACAGAAAACTATGCAAGAATTTGCATCTATGATTTGAGGGTTTTTTTTAAAAATATATTTAATTGCTCTGACTGCTGAATTTAATGACATCATTGTCATATCAAGATATTAATATTTCAGTCCTATTATAAAGAAAACTGTATTATTATCCTGGTTTGCAGATACGATCCTATTTACTACTTATAAATAGAGAATTATCTTTGAGATCCTATTTACTACTTATAAATAGAGAATTATGTTTGAAACAAAGTCTCTATAGAGAGCTGCTATTTTCTTCTATTTTTCTTACTTCACTTCCCCCTTGAGGCAGAAAGACATCATTGTCATATCAAGATATTAATATTTCAGTCCTATTATAAAGAAAACTGTATTATTATCCTGGTTTGCAGATACGATCCTATTTACTACTTATAAATAGAGAATTATCTTTGAGATCCTATTTACTACTTATAAATAGAGAATTATGTTTGAAACAAAGTCTCTATAGAGAGCTGCTATTTTCTTCTATTTTTCTTACTTCACTTCCCCCTTGAGGCAGAAAGACATCATTGTCATATCAAGATATTAATATTTCAGTCCTATTATAAAGAAAACTGTATTATTATCCTGGTTTGCAGATACGATCCTATTTACTACTTATAAATAGAGAATTATCTTTGAGATCCTATTTACTACTTATAAATAGAGAATTTTGTTTGAAACAAAGTCTCTATAGAGAGCTGCTATTTTCTTCTATTTTTCTTACTTCACTTCCCCCTTGAGGCAGAAAGATCTGGAGTTCAAAGCCAGTCTTAGCAACAGCGAGGCACTAAGCAACTCAGTGAGATGCTGTTACTTAATAAAACACAAAATAGGGCTGGGGATATGGCTCAGTGGTTGAGTGCCCCTGAGTTCAACCCCATATACCCCCAAAATAAACTAAACTAAAATAAATTAGTATTCACATTGATGAAACTGAAACATCTTATCTTCCTGAGTTTCTGTGTTCATTTCTTTCAGGACTTTAAACTGCCGAGTTCATATTTCCTTCCTGGTTGAATATGTCAGCATCTCTGTCTTTTTTAGGTATAGTTCAATATCATACATCTAGCTTTGACTCCGTTTCCTTTTTCTTCATTCTTTCTAGCTCAAAGTGTCCTCCTTTACTCTGCTTCATGGGTGTGGAGTCCGAGGTTCTGCTTTTGGTCAAGAGGACAGTTGTTCCACAAAGGCCCAAACGCCAGGAGACAGGGATGGGAGCTCCTTAGGAGTCTGCCCACCACACTTATGCTGAGTTAATGCCTGTTTAAATTGCCCACTACCCCCAGCCACACACCCACCCAAAAGACCTTAGATTCTTGTGGTAGGGGTAGCTGGCTTCTAGTCAGGGGTCCTATTAACTGTTCTAGAGAAGTAATTAAAGAAATATAGAAAAATATAATAGTCCTCAGGAAAGAAGGGTGATTTAGTTAAGAGCATAAACTATAAAAAATCATCCTTGTTAAAAAAACAAACCCTCCCTAATTTACCATTATTAACTATTTTGCTTTATCGAAGTCTGCCATTTATGTCTTCTCCTCTACTCGGCTCCCAGAGATTGAGCATCTCCTCTTCAACCTGCTTACTGGCTTGTTCAGATACTTATTTTGAGACTTCATTCAACTTCCTTCTGAAAATATTATATCAACCACAGCTCCTAGCTTGGGGTTAGTGTTCCTGTTCATCATGAGTTTTGTTAGCTGTGTCCCTTTGGAGGAGTCACACAAGTTCTTTAATCCTTATTTCTCTGAAATCTGAAATTATGAAAATGACATCTATTTTAAGTTGTTATTATGCCAAGATTAAGCTAGAATACAAGAAATCTTTTGTGCTCATTTCCCAGAAAACCTTTGTTAGTTTTTGTTCTTTTTCCCTTAGCAGTTAGCTGCTCAAGAACATTGCTTAATCATGCCTTTGGAATAAAATTTCTTAAGGGCATGAGAACCAATAATCTAATTGGCCAGACCATTCCTTAATGCTCTGTGGGATTATATAATTTCCTTCCTAGGGTAATAGATCCAAATGCTGTGAGTGTCTGGAAAGGAGATGGACAACAAACAATTAGCTTCAGTGGAGCTGGGCTAGGGTCCCGGGGTCTCCTCATGTCCTTTGCCATTGGAAAGAAAAATATAATGTCTTTAGTGAATCAGTGTAAAAGAGAAATACCAACATCAAATTATGAGGTAAACAACTTTGAAATTCTTCCCTTCTACATAATCATATTGTATTTGCACATTTAAAATGTAGTTCAAGTACTTTCACAGCTTTAGTAAATAAAGCCTAAAAAACGATGATGTGGCCTCAGTTGAGAAATCATTTATGAGGTTTTTCTCTAAGAATAACACATCTCCCCCTTTGTGCAGTCCCTTGTTTATTTCATATTTGGTTTATGAACATGTCATCTTCTATTTTCAAAAGCAAGCTATTATTTCCTCCTGTGATACAGTGTTGGAACACCAGGTCTTTGATGTTTCTGTTAGATACACCAGCAGCCATCATAACTCATGCTCTTGAATTTTTAATATCACTCCACAAACTGAAATGACAAATACCCAGTTCTTCAGTGAACACACAAATATGAAAGAAAAGTTTACTAAATAGAGAAGATTGAAATCTCTCTTCCAATTTTTGTTTTGATCCCACTGAACATAAAAGGAAAAAGAATTGTGTCGCTATGTTTTTTTTCCCTGCTTTGTCTCAGTTACCATTTTTGCCTCAGATTAATAGAAAAAAAAAAAGAAATTGCCAAGAGGTAAATCTGTTTCCACAGAAAGCATTATGTATGCAGTCCTGTATTTTTTTTAATACGTGACTAGAAGAAATATTTCTCTTTAACAAATTTTAAAAATTTATTTTTTTAAAATATGAAAAATTATAATAATGCTAAATTTATATTTTTCAATTTCCAAATTGCCTATTTCTTCATATCTGAAATACTTTTAACATCCTTTATTTTTTTCTCCAGATCACTCAAAACCTGTTATTTGCCTATCAATCTAAACAACAATTAATTCTAGAATATACCTTTTTCTCAAAGCTCCATCTGTTGAAATATTTGTCAAGTTAACATTGAAAATAAAGCTTGCCCTGAAACTGAAAATGCAAATGGATATATATATATATATATATATATATATATATATATATATATATATATAAAGTATTAAGTTAGTGGCTCTAATATTAAACTTTACAAAGTTACAAGATCATTTCAGTTAGAAGGAAAGAACAGTTCTTCACATCTGAGGCAAGATCTCCTCTACAGGCAAAATTCAATTTTCTTTTTCTCATAGAAGCATCTTTCAGTGTTAATATGTAAACTAGGGCTGGGGATGTGGCTCAAGCAGTAGCGCGCTCGCCTGGCATGCCTGCTGCCCATGTTCGATCCTCAGCACCACATACAAACAAAGATGTTGTGTCCGCCGAAAACTAAAAAAATATAGATATATTAAAAAATTCTCTCTCTCTCTCTCTCTCTCTCTCTCTCTCTCTTTAAAAAATATGTAAACTAGAAAACAATTTGGTTATTTCAATAGGATTATAAAGCTCTTTCTTCTATGTATACAGTATAAATTTATAATGTTCTATGTGAACATGGATATTATAAATTATTACCAGAAAGAATAAATAAATAAATCATTATCAGAAAAACATCAGATACATTTTATTTCTGACTTTTAATTCTTATTTTCAAAATTAATATCCATTGTAATTATCTTCAAAATCTCATATGAAGAATTTAATCATAATATTTTTCTCCTCCTTTATCCTAATGAAGAAGTTCAAGGAATTATATGAGCTTCTGTACATATTATATTACACTTGAGAAAGTTCTGACTTAGCTGCTAAATATACAACAACAACGATTAAAAAAAAACTGGATAATTCTGCTTTTATAGTTTGACTAATTTAAAAATTTAAAAGCAATTTTTAGAAATTATTGGATGTATTTCAATTAATTTTTCTTCAATACATACTGACTACATTTCTCATGGGTGGCATAATTGCCATTTATACAACATGGAGAAGTCTTCTTTGGAAGGAGTGTACATTTTTGCTTGTTTGTTTTGTGGTGCTGATATTCAAAGCAAGGACATTGCACGTGCTAGGCAGCAGTCATCGGTTTTGGGAAGGTCACTTAACTACCAAAGTTGCTTGCCCTTTCTCAGCTCTGGAACCTTGTACATGCTGCTCTGACTGTGTAGCAAAAGGAGGAGAGAGAGTCCTTCCCCTTTTTCTAAAACATACACAGATAGTGGATAAGGTCCTGACGGTTGCTCCCTGTCCATCTCCAGGTTGGCTTAGTTGTCCTAATTTGTGTTTCACCTGTCAACTGTTTGTCATATGACATCCCATCATCACTCTTACTTTTCCTACAAATAAGTACCAAGAGGTAAGTCTCTGAGCTCCTGAGTTTATATTGTAGCTGAGGAAGAAAGAGGAAAGCAAATAAAGCAACAATTATTCAGTATGAACAAATGATATAATATGTTCTATTCTACACCTTTCCTACTCATTCACTTTTAACCTAAAATTGCATAGTATTTATTATACAAAATTACCACAGTTTATAAAATCAGCCTCCGAGTAAAGACAATGTAGTTTCCTTTCAATCCTGGATTATCACTAAAAAGATGCAGTGACTACTAACACATAATTCACCTCATACTTCTGTAAGTACTTCTTCAGAGTAAATTCCAAAACATGAATTTTCCAGGTTAACTGTTATGTATTTATCACTTTTATGGCTTTATTCATTTGTTTCCCACAGGAAGGCATCCAGTTATACTCTCATAATAATATGCTGGAATTTTCCTTTTTCTCACAGTCATACCAATGGAGCATATTAATCAAACTTCTGACTTTTTGTCGATCTTAGAGATGAACAATGTTTTCTCAATGTAGTTTCAGCTTGTATTCTTATCATGAGTAGGTTGATGATTTTTCTTTTTAAATTTTAAGAGTCATTTTTCTTTTCAATAAGTGATATATTTAGATCTTTGGCCTATATTTGGGTGTTGTCATAAGGCAAATCTTAAGATATTTTTTTCATTTCTGTTTTTTAACTGATATGTAAAAGTGCAAAAATTGTACATATTAGTGGGGTACGACACTTTGATTCATGTATACATCATGAATCAGGTTAAACATATCTGTCTTCTCTAATAGATATTACTTCTTTATGGATAGAATGTTCAACATCTTTTAATTAGTATTTTAAGGTATGCAGTACACAGCCATCTGAACTTTTTGCTCCTGCCTCATGATAACTGAGTATCTATCGATTAACTTTTTTTCATCTCTCCCTTCCCTGTACTCTCAGCCTCTAATAACCATCATTGTTCTCTCAATCACTTTGAAATCAGTTTCTTATATTTCACAAATGAGTGATATCATATGGTACTGTATTCAGCTTATTTTACTTGCCTGATGTTCTCCAGGTCTATCCACGTTGCAGAAAATGTCAAGATTTAATTCTTTCTTATGGCTGAATACTATATCTAGGTCTTTTTATACCTAGAAGATTAGCTAATACATGGCAATAAAATTGAAAATGATTTTTTAAATAGACTGTTGCTTGACATTATTTTCTTCTTATTCATTGATCTATGGAAACAATACCAAGTTTCCCCTTAGAGCTGTTAGTACAAACGACTGCATATTATTGGATTTGTTAACACAACACCACAATGTTTGAATTAGCATTTTTACTAAATACTAGCACCTTGTAGAAATATATCCCTCCATTGTTCTTATGGTTTTATGGAATTCTTATTATATCTTTTGTTTTGTTTTTTTCCATATAATATTAGAATCCATTTCTCTATAGTTATAAGTAAAAAACAATAAACAAAAATATACTTTCATTTTTACTTGGATCATATTAAAGGTATACATTAATTTAAAGATAATTAACTTTTTTTCTTAATGTTGAATGTTACTCAAGATTTTGTTTGTTTAAGATGTAAGTCTTAAACATTTCTTGGTAGTGACTTTAAATTCAATTTTTCATTTTTATTTTATACCAAAATGCAACATTAAATTATCCTTTTGTTCATGGCAGGCACAAAATTACATAGTTTGAAAATGGTAATAATTTGCTTCCTCTTTTTATTTTTTGCATCTTTAAGTAAATTCTTCTTATTAACAAAAGTACCTTTGGTATTTCGTGGCTAAGTTTGACTTTAAGGTTTGAGATAGGTAGTTTCCATTATTATATTCTTTAATTTTTTAATTAAAAATTGTTCTGAAAGGGTGTAAATGTCTTTATAGGGTCTGTGGAGATAACCCTATGATTTTTCTCTAACACATATAATAAATTGCATAATAATAAATTTGCTAGTATAGAGCTACTCTTGTATGCCTGATATTAACTCCACTGTTCATAATGTATAATTATTTTAATGTGTTGTTAAAATCTGATTGCTAATATTTTATGTAAGATTTTATATTAATATTCTCAAAATTAGCTTATATTTTTAAATATGTGCAATTCTAAAATGGTTTAATATTAACATTAATATGAGTATCACAAGTATGCTAATTTTTTCTATAACACTGTTTTGATTTGTATTTTGTTGTCTGTGCACTGAAATAATTTTAAAAACATTGGAATTGGGCTGGGTTGTAGCTCAGTGGTAGAGCACTTGCCTAGCATGTGTGAGGCACTGGGTTTGATTCTCAGCACCACATATGAGCATATAAATAAAGGTCCATCAAAAACTAATAAAAATATTTTTTTAAAAGCATTGGGATTAACTGAAAAGTTTAGGTAGAATTTCTCTATGAGACCACCTAATTTTAGGAGTTTTAGATGTTTGTGATTTTTCTCTACTGCTTCTATTACTATCTGTTGATTTTGATTTTCTCTCATTTTAGAATTAAGTTGAATATTTAGTATTATATTTTAACAGTACTATTTTTATTTAGTTTTTTAAAATTAATATAATTTTTATGATATTCATCTTTTCCCTATTTTGTGATTTTTCCCTCCATAAAATGTTTATACTTCATGCTTACAATTGTATTATCTTGATTAACTGACATCTCTCCCCCACCACAACTGAAATTTGATCTATGTATCAACATAATTGTTATTTGTTATTTGGAACAATCAGTTTTGACTTTTCTTAATTTACTCATTATTTGGTTTCAGTTTTTCTTGTTTAATAAATTTTTCAATTTTTTCACTGATTTATTTCAATTTCCTGAATTGTTCTGAGATGTAGTGTTATGAATTGTTCTTTATCTACCATCTAGCAATACCAAAGTATTGATGTTCCTACATATTGTGTATTTTGTGTTTGGCTAATTAACCTCTTTTTTGGAACCAGGAATTGAACTCAGGGGCACTCAACCACTGAGCCACATCCCCAGCCCTATTGTGTATTTTACTTAGAGACAAGGACTCACTGAATTGCTTAGCACCTTGCCATTATTGAGGCTGGCTTTGAATTCACAATCCTCCTATCTCAGCCACAGGAGCCTCTGGGCTTATAGGCATGCACTACCAGGCCTGGCCTTAACATTTTTATTAACAATATGAAAGTAATCAATTTCTTTAGAGCTTTCGTTTTAGAATACCAATGAGTAAATAGTGCTTTGGAGCTACCATTTCTCTTTAAAGATTGTGAAAATATTATATTAATGTTTTACCTTATTGTGATTTTAACTTTATTTTGAAATTAACATACTCCTTAACATTTCGAGTCATTTTAACTAAGAAAAAACTACATTAAATAGATGATTTGCCGTATAAAAATTAAATTGATTTATCCTTACTTTTGACAACCTTGCCTTCTTCTATCATTTACCTTTTATCTGTTTAAATATTTCATAACTTAAAACATAAGTGATTTTAATATGCTGGCTGATTCCTAAAGTAATAACCATTTGTGTAGGCCAAAACATCTAATGGGTACCTTATATTTTAGGTTAGTGGGATGGTTTGGCCATGAACTCAGCACCAGATTTAAAATGGATAACAGTAAGTATATTCAATTTTATTTCATAAGTCACTTTATTTTAACTTCATTTTAATTTTCATCTATGTGTATAACATATATAATATACATACCCCATGGAAATTGCACTTTGAAAATGTCACTGAGATTTTTTAAAATAAGAAATGACATTTTCAGTGTGTAAGAGTGTTTATAGATTTTAGCATAATTTTGAGCCTATTCATTTGTAGAGAGATAAAAGGAAATGAAATTTAACTTATGGCCCATGTGGCTTGATCAGATCCTCTCAATATGGAGTGCCCAAACCATCAAGCAGTGGGAACAAGAGGGAATTGGGTACTCAAGGTCAGACCCAGAGAGTCTTGGGTCTTTACTGTGTAATAGTTTTGTGATGCTGCAAATCACAGTATTCATCTTGTGTCCTTGCTGTTTTGTTCCACATGCCTAATATGAATAATATCTATTTTAGGCTCTTGTTTAAGGGTAAGTCAAATTCAAAACTGTAAACCAAATAGCATATAGCAGTACTTTTAAATATGATCATATTTTTACCCTGTTTTTCCAAATACTTTTTATGGCTTTTGCCATGTACCAAAGAATGATGTTAACCCCAGTGAATAAAAATAAAACTGTGCTGTATATTTGTCTCAAAGAGTGCCCAATTTTATTTCCTAAGTGACCCTATTTTTAGTCATATAGAATACAGAAAGCATTGTAAGTGCTTTGAGAATTCATTGTAAACTAAATATTTCAGAGTGCTTCCAAACCTATGTATATATTTGAATTTGCAACAATTAGGATACAAAGGATCCCAGAGGGCAACTTTAATTAAATCATGAAAGCTTTTTATTTTTTTTAATGTGGTTGTTGAATGATTAGCTCTGTTATGACTGTTACTTAAATTCTTTAATTCTTTGAGATGGGTTTTCTTATCAGTAAATAAAGAAATTTGATTAAGTAAGGAAAAACATTTTCTATCACAAAAGACATGATAGGAAAAATTTTAAGTTTTTTTGTGTTATATTTGTCTCTGAGAAAATATTCAGCTCTGCATTGTGGAGCTAAAACAACCATAGATATGCACAGATAAATGATTTTGATTATATTCATCAACTTTCCATCCTTGTGACAAAATAACTGAGAAGAGCAAGTTAAAGGAGAAAAGATTTATTTTGACTCAGTGTTTCAGAGCTTTTGATCCATGGTTAGCTGGTTGCATGAATTTTGGGCCCATGGTGAGGCAGGATATGATGGTCAAATAGCAGGTAGAGCAAAGCTGCTCACCCGTGGTGATCTAGAAGCAGAGAAAGAAAGTGTGTCAGAGGTTAGGGCCAAAATAAACTTCAAAGAAATATCCCTGGTGACCCACCTCTTCCAACTCAGTCCCACCCTTCCCAAAAGCATCATCAACTGAATCCTGAGTCTTAAATACATGAAACTTTGGGGTACATTACAGAATCAAACCATAGTAATGCCAATGTTCTAAAAAAAATTTTATTTTAAAAAATAGGTGGTAGATTGGATTTGACCTAGGGGTCACAGTTAAACTTGCCCCAGATTAAAAGAATTTTTAAAGACCTTTTATTTTTTTTAATATTTTCTTGGTCTTACTTAGTTTTAGTTTTATTTCTTCCTAGCCATCTTACCCTGTTGGATTTAGCTTGCTACAATTTATTGTACTTATTCTAACTGGAATAATATCTTTTATCAATTAATATTTCCAATATTTCATACTTAGGCAAATTTTTTCCCCTTAGTTCTCCTCTTTTTCCTAAGTAAGCTACTTGACCTAATAATCCTGGAGTTCAAAGTAAACTTTGCAGTTTATTTTATTCATTTTTCTATTTTATTCATTATTCATTTTGGGTGACATTATAATTACATAGCATTCATATCTTGATATTCTTTTTCAGTCATGCCTATAATCCTAGCTACTTAGGAGGCTGAAGCAGGAGGACCGCAACTTCAATGCCAGTCAGAGCAAACTTAGCAAGAGCCTGCTCCAGAAATATAAAAATAAAAAGGACCAAGATATGGCTCAGAGGTAGAATGCCCCTAGTTTCAATCCCAGGTACTGAACAAAAGGAGGAGGAGGGGAGGGGGAAGGGGAAGAAAGACATTGCTCCATGACAGAAAATCAAAGCATGGGGTGAACAGGAATATTGGCTTGGAAGTTTGGAAGACAGGCAGAGGAGAGAGTCAGTAGAAAATTACCAGAAGAGGTTATTTTTGTTGTTTATTTGCTTTGTTTGTTTTTGAGATGGGATCTTGCCCTGTTGCCCAGGCTGCCCTTGAACTTGGTGTGCTTCTGCCTCAGCCTCCTCTGACTAACTGGAATTACAGGCATGTGCTACTGCACTCAGATTAATACACGACATTCATTTTGTATATAAGGGCTGTATTGATTGGTAGTTTGCTGAGAAGGTAGGAACAGGAGAGATGGGAATTGCCAATGAAAAGAAAATATGCCAATATTTTCACTCCATTAAGTTTCTTATCTTAGGCATTCCCTCTGAGTAATAAAAATATTTAAGTCCTAATATTTTACTGTTCTTTCTTGTCTTGTTGACCCTCTTGAAAGCATATTCTTTAATAAAGACATGATATTAACTTTTCAGAACTGCAGTTAATCCCTGGGGTCAGTGGATTCTATATTTCCAATCCTCCCATTTTGTTGGTCTGTTCATTGCATGCTAGTTTGGAGGTAAGAGATTTGTATGTCAGTCTTTCCTGTCTTTACTTTTTCTCCTTACCTGGTTGCCACAGGTTGTAGTATTTTTTTCTGCTAATAAGCAAGATTATAAATGTACACTTTACATAAATGAAGGACAAAAGGCAGCATCTTCCTATTGGAAAGGTGACTATATGGTGATTGCACCTGTCTTTTACATTTTCTGCCCCAGACTCAGTGCTTGGCACATTGTTGGAATGTAGTAAACACTAAATGGAATTTAGCTAAGGAGACATATATTTTGGTTCCACTTAAAATCTGTGTGAATTTGAATAAGTTATTTGACCTTCTCTCTCTATATAAATAATTTAGTGTTCAGCATTTAATTCTTCAGTAACTCACTCAAACAGCATGTATTCATTGAGAAAATATTTATGTGCCAGGCATGATTGGATTTCTGGGGATTCTGTTTCTTCTACTTCTGTGAGCCATTGAACTGACAAAGTGCCTGGTGACAAAGCTATAAATGACTTACCTTTAGGTGAGAGGAGTTATTAATAATTAGAAAAATGAATTCTATTATATATAAATTATTATAAAACATCAAATTAAAAAATAAATAAATTTTTGTTCTCTTTTATAAAATAATAATATTAGAGTAAATCAAGAATTCTGTATGATTTCCTCATTAGACAGAGTTCTTGCTTTCCTGAGCCTTCTATGCCATTATACAATCTATACTATTGTGACTTAATATGGTCCTTTAAATTAATATTTTATTTAAATTTAGTTTCACCATAAATTAATATTTACATAATGAGTTAAGTTTTATATATATATATATATATATATGCATATATACACACACATGAAAATAGAAATATATATATATATGTATATAAACCAAACTAATTTTTTTGATATTATTTAGGAACAGATTCAATTTATTTGCATAAATATAGATTGTTAATAATTTTATGCTATATGATTAACAATCTTAATACACATATTAATTAAATTATATATTGTATATACAAATATTTGGGTAAAATATATTTGATGTAAATGTACATACCTATTCTAATAGAGGTTTTGTATACATAGCTATTCAAATAAGGCTTTTATTTTTTCTTCAGTGCCTCTTAAAATCATCAAGCTCATGATATTTTGGGAAATCAAATTGTGGAGAATACCAGAATCAAATGAGTGACTGAATAAAGACTTCCAAATCCCTTCTATGCCCTAATTGTCAAATACTCATGGCAGTTTCTCATTATGACCACTGGATGGCAATGTCAAGTTCCTTTGTTTTTATTCAAGTTCACCACTATGACAATGACAATTGCCTTATATTCATTTCATCACAACTTAGAAAGCACCTACTCAGGTTGACCACTTGATGGGGCATGAGCTGTTTTCACTTTGGGGCAGATTTTTTTTTTTTTTTAAATTGGATTACACACCCAGTGACAAGATTTTTCAGACAGATATTTTTAAGTAAATATCTTAGTAATTCATAATATTTTAGTTGCTTTATAATATCTACTTAGGAAAAAAAGTGTTTCTCAAAGAAACAACATTTTAAAACAAAGTGAAATGTCAATTTACTCTGCAAGTTTGTATCAGGAAGATGAGTTACAATCTGAAAGACACCAAGACATATCATAGAAAGACTAGAAAATAACATGATTTTATCTGATTTTCTTTATCTTTACAAATAATTTTTCAGACAACTAGAAATTTTCTTTTATACACTGTCTTTTTGGTATGGCCTGTGCAGTAATCTGGTATTTCCTCCAATAGTCACTCTTTCTTCTATGGAAAAAGAGAGGATTCTTGTTTTTCTCTACCTCTAGTTTCCTACCAAACTGCATTAATGGAACCTAGACAAAATTTTATTCTAAGACTCTGAAGACTGATTTTTTCCCTTTAATATATAAACTTAAACCTAACCAAAGGACCCTAAAAGCCATTAAAAGGGGAATATAGACATCCATGGAACTTGTCATCACTTAATTATTAATTCTCTAGAGCCTTCTATCAAGGTCATTCACTGTAAGACTATGTTCTGACCATAAATATCTTTAGTTAGTCAAGCTTTATTTTTGTGAAAGGAATGTTCAAAATCCTCCCCATTATAAATTGTAAAATGTTTAAATTACAAAGTAATAAATGTTCCACATTGTGTGCTTTCTAATATGCACAGAAGATCAGAATCCCCCACACACACAAAAAAGAAAGAAAGAAAAAAAGAAACTCACCATGTTTCTTCACACTGCGTTAGGGACCTAATTTTAAGAATGTAAGAGAAAAGTATCACAACTAAAAACATCATACTATGTGTACAATTTTTAGTTAATCTTATCTATCTTTTCCAGATTTCTGTTTATTTTACTCAGTAAGAACAAAATAGCCCAAGTAGTTAAAACTCTGCCAAGAATTCTCATAAGCTGAACATTTTTAAGCTACATTAATTTTTTCTAAAAAATTTTTTTGAATACTGAAAACATAAATTAACAAGAAACAAAAAGAAAAGAGATTATTTGTTTTATTTTCCTGTTAACTTCTATTAGCCTCTATAGTATTTTTATGTGAGGACTCAGAATAGACTTTTATATTCTGTGAGAAAAAATTAAAAGTGCTTCAAAACACAATTTGCCCTTGTTGTGGTTGTAATGTGGAAAATATTAAATTAAAGGTTATATTCTTATTAAAGAGTAGCAACTCTTTAACATTTTAACATTCTACATTCATACATTCTACAGTATGTTAAAATCAAGACTATTTGCCATTTAAAACTGATTTCTAATTACCAAGAGTAATCTAGAAGAGCAAAATCTCCTAACTCACTTTAAAATTTTATAAATGTAAGTAAATAGTGCCGCAGTCTGTCTGGGCACAAATCACGAGCCACCACACAGCTTGTAGATTCAAACAGCAATTCTTTATTCCCGATCTCACACCGGCCTTCTACAAACACGCTCTGGGGAAATCCACGTTCTCTGCCCAAATTCACCTCCACTGGGCTTCTGTCTCCCAAAATATACTGTCTGACCCTAAGAACTCAAGAGGAACTCAGGCAGCAGGATACGCCCTATTCTAAACAGGGAACACCCTAATCTCCTATTACGCTAAACTGGAAACACCCTAAACAGGGATCCGCCCTGGTCCTTGAGCAAGGTCACCTTTCAGGAGTCCTTCCACTAGACAGCATGGGAGTACGCTGGCAAGGAAATTGTCATACCTACTTGGCTGATAGCTCCCAGCAAAATAGTACCTAAATTTTACAAACCTTTGAATACAAATTAATTATCATTGTAACTATACAGGCAACCCTCCATATCCACAGACTCTACATCTATGGAGTTCACACTTGAGCTGAAAATAATCATGAAAAAATTTTTGCTTAAGTACAGATTCCTGTTTTCTTGTCATTAGTCCCCAAATAAGGCAGTATTGCAACTAGTTACACAGCAGTTACATTATACTGAGTACTGAAGGTAATCTGGAAATCATTTAAATTATATGGGAGGAAGTACATAGGTGATATGCACATACTACACGATTTTTATTCAACAGACTTGAGTATTGTGAATTTTGTTATGCAGGATGATCCTGGAAGCAATCCCCTGTAGATTCCAAGGGACAACTGCACTTCACTCATTACACCCATCTGTATTTTATGGCGCCTATAGTATAACCAAAAATGTTTCTAGAATTATTTATTAATTAAAACATCTTAGCATATTGTTGATCTCCTAAGAGTCTTTTTTATCTATCTCATATTTTTTTTTATTCCAAACTTATCCAGCAAGACTTATTGTGGGCCCTGCCTTGTGAGGCTCTGCTCCTGTCCTCTGGAACTATGTTAATCCAAAAGTTATTGAGTTCCCTTGAGTTTTTATTGTTTGAAGTCTACCTACATTTTGCTTTACATAAGGAAATGATGAAATACCACATATCAAATTCCATGAAATCTGGGTCACCTAAGTCTTGAAGCAGTTTGCTTGCTTCCAGATCTTAATTGTCCTTCTGAAAATAAAAGTATCAGTCTCCAATGGTAGCTGATTACCTTTGCAGGCCTATAAACATGGTCCCTGAGGTGTGGTTGGAGAGTCATGTTATCATTTTGTCTTTTCTGCCCCACCCCCACTTTTTTAAGAAACCGTTACCTTTTAATACAATTCTCATCTTCTCCTTCAGCCAAATTCAAAAGCTCCAACAGTGTAGTTCCTGAAAATATATACCTTCAACTGAGCCCTATTAGAATGCCAATCCACACATGTCACATATAAATACAAAAAAAACTGTATTTGAATACTTGAGGAACTCTAAATATCACCACATTACCCTATCTATATCCTTAATAGTTTTGTTCATAGTTCAGAAAAGGGACATTAAGTGTCATGCCAGCACATCATGGTGTTTGAAGTCTATTCAATTCTTGTGCATAGGATATATTTTTAAACTTTATTTAACCTTCAGAGATAAGCCAAAAAAGCATGTCTATTCTTACCCTAATGTTCCAACATTTGGTATTGTGGGTCCTTGTCACTCATCTTAATGTATGACATCTCCGGCAGCAAATGGTACTTTTTTTACAACAGTGCTTCTTGAGTTTATCAAAGAAAAAAATTATAAAATAAAAGAAATAAAGAAACAAACAAACTATCCTAATGCTTCAGTAATAATAAGTGTATTATGTGACATTGTTTGCTTCTTGGTCCAAGAAAATGTAGCTTCCTTATTTAACTATTTGTTTTCTAATAAATCAGTTAAAAATGACAGATAATATTGGTAACACTGCCTTCACATAAGCACATATATTTATCTCATATTGCACTTTTTTTCTAACCAAACCATATATAAGATAAAAAAGGTCTTTTTTTAATAGGTGGGCACAATATGTTTATTTTACTATTTTGTTTTTATGTGGTGCTGAGGATCGAACCCAGTGCCTCATGCATGCTAGGTAAGCACTCCACCAATTAGCCACAGTCCCAGCCCTAGAAAAAGTCTTTTTGATTATGATTTTATTAACTGGTTTTGAGAGAAAAGTTTAAATTTCAAAATATTTGAATGCATTAAGTTATGCTTTACTTGGTGATTAAATTAATATAAAATAACTCTGAAGTCATATGCTATTAACTCAATTTTTCTTCTTTCACAAGTATTGTTTAAATGATATTTGCAGTTTTCCTCTCATGGAAATTTGTCTTTATATTTAATGGTAAAATACTTAGAAAAGGACATGTTTTACAAAAAAAAAAAAAAAAAGATTAGCTAAAACTGAGTGTTTGTTCGATAGGGCAAAAGTCAGCATCTCCTTTTTTATGCATGGTTTACACTTAATTTTGGCTTCTTTGAAGATCACTAAAATACTGCTAACCTGATTGTTTGTCATTTGCCAGATCTTTAGGTAAGCGATCATAAAAGCACTGAATAAAAAATCTATTTTGCTAACTGGTTATCTGGAATACATGATCAAGCTTTACTTTAACAAAGATATAGGAGGAACCAAGAAACCTATTGTGAATATAATTACTCCAACCAATATAGAGGATCGGGGCTGCCAATTGACACTAACATTTTCTATTGCCAAGAAAAATGTTTTTGAAGAACTAGAAAAAAGAGGAGTTGTTGTAAGTATATTTTCCCCATTGCTAC
Source organism: Callospermophilus lateralis (assembly GCF_048772815.1). Lineage (NCBI taxonomy): Eukaryota > Metazoa > Chordata > Mammalia > Rodentia > Sciuridae > Callospermophilus > Callospermophilus lateralis. The sequence goes on from NW_027512409.1 coordinate 128,972, forward strand.
CAGGATATTTGTGTTGCAATTGGGGGTAAATTTTGGATTTGTTGGTTTATTCATACTTGCATGTCATTTCACATCAATCCATTAGGATAAATTTGGTGCCAAATAAGCTTTCAGCGCACTGCTAATTGTAGGGCACAGAGATGTATCTGTCATTTCTGATAAAAGAGAAGATATCACAAATTTTTGTTGTGAGAAATGCTGTTATATAATTTACTCAGTTTTAAATTATAGTGCAAAAAGAAATTATTTCATTATGATGCATTAGTATATGTTTTTTATTAATTCAGTAGATTTAACTCAAGAAAACTCCAGTATACCTTTATTTAATCTATGAAACAAAAGTAGTTAGTGAAGGATAAGAAATAAATTGGTCTTACTTAGAAGCCTAATAAACTCAGTTATTTTTACCCGTGTCAAAAAGATTTGGAGACAATTCTCAAGAGAAGTAACATTGCAAGGAATATATAGTTTTTTAACCCCTGGGCCTATGTGGACTTTAGTCTCCTGAAGAGAAATACAACAAATGATGGGAATTGAATAGGACAGTGTGCATAGACTATATATTATCTCCTTGACTTACAATGTTTTTTCTTGAAGTAGGCTATAGTGATCTTCAGGGTCAGGCCAAATTTTCTAGTCCTACAGCGTTTCTGCATATAGCCAACTTCTTATCTGTAACATCAGGGATTAGATAATTAAATTTAAGGAAAATGTGCTAACACTCCCAGTAAGAATATCATTCATTTAAATTTGTCCAAGGATTCTACTCTGTCCAGGATTTCCCCACAGAAAAAAAATGAATATATGATCTATTGGATGGTGAGAGAAGATAATTATTGATTGGACCTCAGGCCCAACCCATTATTATTTTCATTATAAAGAAGAAAGTGATTCTGCAATCTTTGTAATGTTTTGAATAACCAATAAAAAAAGAAGAAAGTTTCAAATTACAGAAACACCATGTTTTACTGAAAGTGAAAAATTGCTTATGCATTAAGTTTCAAGGAAGCCAGCATGAATGCTTTATGGAAGTTTATCTTGAATGGATATTTTCAGTATGTGCTAAAATTTTTGTGACTTTATATTATTTTATTTTTCCTCCAGTGTAACAAGCAAGAACCAAATGGGATTCCACTGGCTCCAGTTCCTCTCTACAATTCTTTTCATGATATTTATAAATTTATCAATTTGCTTTCTTCTGTACTTGATTCTGTAGAAACAAAAAAGTAGCAATGTTCTTATTATTAACTTACACAAATTTACTGAAAGATGCCTTATTTTACTACTATTCAATTTTTAATTTTTAAAAATAAATTTTAATTATTAAAAATATTTCAAAATTGATTTCTTTTATTGATTCTTTAAAAAAATAAATGACAGAAGAATGCATTACAATTCTTATTACACACATATACTACAATTTTTCATATCTCTGTTTGTATATAAAGTATTATGACACCCAATTCGTGTCTTCATACATATACTTTGGATAAGGATGTCTATCACATTCCACCATCTTAGCTAATCCCCTGCCCCCTCCCTTTCCCTTCAACCCCCATGGAAGGAATAGATCAAAATTGATTTCATGTAGATGGCAATAAATCACATGCTTTATATTAAAAAATTGTCATTTTTCAAAATATCTGTGTCCTTGTGAAATCCACATGGTTATCCAGTTTCTTGAAATTTGGGGAATCAAAGACTATGTGTATCAACCATTAAGAACACAGTCTTAATTAGCTATCACATTTCATGGTTATTGAAATGTTTTCTGTTTAATTTATAATTTGACAACTGCATAATTCTTATGGAATTCTTATGTCAGTATTGGAAATGTATTAGTTTTAATTTATCAAAGAGTACATTTTAAGACCTGAGATTGAACTGTCATATATATATATATATATATATATATATGATTTTACAATGTTCCATCCAGTTCCAGGCAAAACAAGTACATTGTATTGGGCAATAGCTTTCAATTATTTTCAGTCACGATCTATAATAAGAAATATATTCAATATCAGAGACCCACATTTATAATGTGTACATCATACTTTATTGATTCTAAGACATTTTTGTCATGTTGAACATCTCTGAAATAGGACATATCTTTTTATTTTCAGAAAACAGCTTCTTGAAATCACCATTAGCCCTGCTTTTATGATCTCTCACAATGAATATATAGTATCTTGGATTTTATTTAGAAAATAGTATAAGTTACAAAAGATTCATAAGTTATTTGGCTGTGCTCTAATTTTATTACTTTATTTTATCTCATTCAAGAAATGCTGGTAGCTGGGCATGGTGGTACATACCTCTAATCCCAGTAACTCTGGAGGCTGAGACAGGAGGATCATAAGTTCAAAGCCAGCCTCAGCAACAACAAGACCTAAGCAACTCAGTGAAAACCTGTCTCTAAATAAAATATAAAAGGGTTGGAAATATAAATCAGTTGTTGAGTGCCCCTGAGTTCAATACCTGGTACCCCCACCCCCACCCCCCAAAAAAGAAATGCTTGTTATAAATAATTCAATTGATTTCCCTACCCACACTTGATCTTAGTTGGTACTTTTCAAGAATGGTCTTTTATTTATATTATCATTATTTCTAGTTTCTTCCAATAGGAAAGTCCCCTGACATTAGATACTACTGTCTCTGAAGTACTGAATATTTGCTATTGAGGGGAATTAGGAAATGTGTGATTCATCTTTCAACTTCTTTATCCCAAATTTTTGGACCTTTCTTATCTACTGTGAAAACTAAAGTTATACTCACCTCTGTTAGACTTCCCTAGTTTTCCCTTATTGAAGCCACAATAGTATATATAAATTGACCAAACATGAGTGTACATAACCAGCAGTAAAAGGCCCATATATTATGATTCCTCTTAATTAAATAAATTTGAATAAAATAAGCTGACTTAGACAACTATTTTGGAGGGTAGAGTTAAATAATAAGACATAAAACTCCAACGTCAACAACTACCAACACTGACAACTACTCGTATTTATCAACATCTTGTCATGCACCTTGTTGTGATATATGTACTATATCACTTAAGTGAATGATTACATAATTGCCTATGGTAAATTTCCTACTTCTTCACAGGGTGAAATTCATCTTCAGCGATGGAAGAGTTCCCTAACCCTTAAAACTCAAGCATGAGTGGCCCCATATAGGAGGAACTGTTTGTGAACCTCCCCAGGATGAACGAAACAGAGCAGGTGCCCGTTCTCAAGGAACACACAGATTAGTAGGAGAAACAGATATTAAACATGGAAACACCCAAGTATGTGACTGCAAATTATAATTTCTAGGAATGATGAATTGATGACGCTGAGTTATAAAACTGATGGTATTAATTAGATGGCTGAGTGACAAAGTGCTTTTAAGAGTATATGATATTTCATACTAATCACATTAAAATTATATCCAGTTATACATACAAAACAGCCAAAGAATTAATAATCACCATGGTTCCATTAGTAAATAGAGCATTAGAAGTCCTTTCCTTCTAGCTCACATTCACCTCCATCTCAAGAACCAGAGATAACCAATATATTCACTAACTTTGCCTAATTATAAATGTAATCACAGGGCTGGGTGGGGATGTGGCTCAAGTAGTAATGCACTCGCCTGGCATATGTGAGGTGCTGGGTTCGATCCTCAGCACCACATAAAAATAAAATAAAGATATTGTGTCCACCGAAAACTGAAAAATAAATATTTAAAAATTCTCTGTCTCTCTCACTCTTCTCTCTCTGTCTTTATAAAATATAAAATTAAAAAAATGTGATCACATTTTATATATTCTGTTTTTGCTCAACATTGTGGGTTTACTGTTTTTTGGTGGAGTGATTCATCCATTAGTTGTCACCTTCATTGCTGAATAGTATTCTATTCTAATATTCCAAGTTTTACAAACATTTTAGAGACGATTCATAAACCATCTAAATCACCTTTACATCTGAATACAACTAAAATATTTTTATAAATGGTGGGATGTGATAAATCTATTTTATTTCCCCAATCGAGATTATTCATATGATCTGTAGTTCATTTTTTATGTCAGTTTTCTGCTTGTGTGTGTGTGTGTGTGTATGTGTGTGTGTGTATTTCAGAGGTATCTGTACTTTCTGATTGGCCAATTTGCTTGGTATTTCATCAATTCCATACTGCCTTAATTACTATAACTTAGTGTGATCTGGCATCTGCTCAATTAAATGTCTCAGTTTCTTCTTGTAAAGATTGCCTTGGTTATCCTGGGCCCCTTTATTTTTAGTTATAAATTTAGAATATATCTAGTTAAATTTAGAATACATTTATTGTGCTCCATAAAAAACTCCTGCTGGGATTGCAATTGAATTGCAATTAAATCTTAATTCAGTTTCACAAGAATTGACTTATTTCAATGTTGAACCTTTCTACCAAGAACATAACATTTATCTCCATTTATTTATGACTTCTTTAATGTTTTTCAAAAAGTTTTATTTTCTCCATTAAGGAACTTCACATTTATAGTTCAACATACTCCTATTTATAAGTGCATTATTATTCACATATCTTTTATAAATGTAATGTTTAACTGATAGTTGGCACTACATATACACATTTGATAAAATTTGTACTCATTTTTTTTTTATCAGAGGTACAATTCTTTAATCATTTAGCTATTGATTCTTTTTATCTGCAATATTCATTATCTGTGAATCAGCACAGTTTCATTCCCTTTTCAATTCTGTTATTTTTTCTATTTTTCTTCTGGTGGTTTGAGGTGTGCATGTGTGCATGTGCTCAATCTGATATTCTACTATGTAGAAGTACTTGTTCTTTGTTATGTTATTAAACTTTGGCTATTTTAACATGCGTGGATGACAAAGTTTAAATTAGCCTTTTTGTTCTTTCCCTTAATCTGTTGAAAATTGAGTGCTTTAACAGTATAGCATTTCTGGTCCAGATTCCCACTCCCACACATCTATATACACACATTGAACACTTTGCTCACTAGTCCCCTTTCATCCATATATGGATGAAATTTATTTAGAATTTATTTTAATGATAATTATTCATTAGTAAATTCTATTAGTCTTTGGGGAAAATACTTCAATATTTTTCTCATTCTTAAAAATGGTTTCACTTGCAGAATTCTATGTTGACAGTATTTTTCTGTCAGGAAATAGAAAATATTGACTCACTCTACTTAACCTGGGATTATTGCTGTTAACTTTTCAGCCTCTCCTTAATCTATTGCTCTGCAGTTTTATTATGATTGTCTAGGAAGTTTTTTTACTCTATTTTTCTTTTCTTTTTTTTTTTTTAATTTGCTATACTTCCAAAATCTCAGAATTAGTTCTCTTTTTAAGTTATTGGAAATTCAAAGCTATCATGTCTTCTATGACCTATTCTCTATTTTTTCATATTGAAACTTCAATAAGATGTATATTAGACTTCTTTTTACTCCATTCAGGTCTTTAATCTCATATTTTCTATTTCTTTAAACTGATTTCTCTCCTGCATTCTTGAATAAAAATTTTATTTTTTATTTATTTTTTTAACACAAATTTTAAAACATATTTTTAAGTTTCTAGAATTTTAATTGTACTCTTTTTCAAATTAGTTGGGTATTCTCAATCTTTTGAACCTGCTTCTGTTTTTAAACATTTGTAGCGGGCCTTGGGTGCACATCTAGATGCCCTTCACCAGCTGCTGTGTGTGGTGTCTGCCAACCACCTCCAGCTGCCTCCTTTCTCCCATTGGATCAGGATGCATAGAATCATTGATTGGGAAAAGAGTAAAAATGGAAATAACTTACCCTTTTGCATCAATGAGTGGTGCAGATCTTCACACTGCTGTATTTGCTTCAAAAACCTCCTTCCACTTGTGGATTAAGCCAAGATTAGAATTATACCTGAGACTCTACATTGTTCTGAACTTTCTCTTCACTATTTTTCACTCTCTCCAGTTTTCCAGATATCCAAATCCCAGTGTCAAGCTCTATGTCCTGGAGATCCAAGATAAGGGAGATTTTTCTCTTCTATTTCTAATAATAATAAAATCCTTTATACTTGTTACCTAATATATAATGAATATACAGTTCAGTTGCTATTAGTTTTCACATCTAATGCCACCTTTTCCTCCATATTTTGTGATTGTTGACTTTGAGCTCTTTATTTGTATTGACCCCTTTGAATTCTTTGAGGATTGACTTAAAATTTGTTTTTCCCAAGATTACTTATATTTGCTTCTGCCAGTTGCTGAGGATTACTGACAAGAAAATTTTAAAGTGATTTTGGGGGTTTTTTTAGACTATATGAAGTCCATGAAGCTTAATACATGAATCCATGTGAAAGTCAAAATGTAGTGACAAATTGTCAGGAGGTACTACTCTGGCTGAACTGTTTCATATTCCTTTGGTTGCCAATATTATGCAAGGGTTTTCTACCAACTTTTTCATCTTGGACAATCACAGGTTTTTTCATAGACCATTTGATGAACACTAAAGAAGCTCGATGTTTTTTGGATTTGATAAAAACTCTTCAGATGAAAGTTGGCTTTGAATGGTGACTACTTCCCTGCCTCCTGATTTCATTTCACATTGGGGTTCTGATAATTTTAATTTCATGCCATTTAATTTCAATGATTTATTTATTCATTTTTTTAAAAAAAATTAGTACCACGTACTTAACCACTGAGCCACATTCCCAGCCCCATTTATTTTTTATTTTTGAGAAAGAGTCTTGTTGTTTAGAGTCTTCCTAAGTTGCTAAGACTGGATTTGAACTTGTCATCCTCCTACCTCAGCCTCCAGAGCTGCTGGAATTATAGGCATATGCCACCACACAGGGCCCATTTTATTTTAAAAAGCTTACTACTTTTTTTCTGGTATCTAATCCCCTACAACTTGCCAAACTGTCAAAAAACATTATAAGACTAAAAACATAAAATGTTTTCTACTAAAAATTTTCTTAAGTAGAATAAGTAAAAAAAATAAATTTTAGTATCATAATAACTTAAGAAAATTTATAAAAATACAAATTATTTTATTGTGATGACCTTGGGGGCTATTATAACATATAGATCCATTTGTGAAACATTGTTATACTTTTTTATAATGCTTTAATTTATTTAAAAAAAACTGACTCAAATACAAACTATATAGTCAATATGTCATTAACTTAATTACAATGTAAATAAACTTTTTCTATTAAGCTCTTTTTACTAAGCTAGTTTCTGCTGAATATCTTTCAACTTACTCTCTAGGTTTATGTCCAAATTATATAATTGTTCCATAAGCAAATTTGTTAAAGCAGTGATTTTTTTAAAGTAAATGGATTTGAACAATGTTCAGACAGAAACATGAAAACACCCTGAGAAGAATAACATCAATAAAATGCACCTGGGATTCTCTGTATTAGTATACCCTAAATATGGATTTGATACTATATGGGGCATTTTATCTGCATGGTGTGCATGATATACCCTCTGCACACTAATAACATACATTTTAATCTAGGTAAGATGTATTTTCAGAGAACAAGATATTAAATGAATCATTATAAAATTGTGGTTTTAAATATTTCTGATGTTTTTCTTTTATTGCAATAATTGTTTTAATTCTCCAATTTTCTAATTTTTTTTTTTACTTTTAGAGTGACTCTTGAATCTGTTTTAACACAACCCCAGCTATTTTTGATAACTTTGTTGCTCATGAAATGGCAAGGTAGAAGGCTTTCCTTGTGAATATTTTTAGCACAGACTTGATATCACATATTTCTCTAATTTATCCAATTCCTTTCAAAAGGAAATGGTATGTAGAAACCAAAATCTTAACAGTAAGAGTGCTTAATGTAATTGGCCTGATCATTGTTTTCAAGATTATTTTAGTTAGTAGGAAATACATATTTTTTAAAAAGAAGTTAGATTTTTATGCCATAGTAACATTTTAAATTTCATTTAGAATAACAAAATTTTAAAAATTAACATTTGATTTTATATTTTTGTTATATTGAAAAGGTTAGTTCTAATTATTATATTAATTTAATTACTGGCTTTGTTATATATGTTACCATTCTCACACATGCAATTTTAGAATTATTAGTCTCAAAGTCATAATGAGTAATATGTTCTTTATAATGAACCAGCAGCATGACTGTTTCCCTGAGTTCTACGAGACATTGTAGTAGTTAATTGAACTTAGGTGCACCTCCTTGGTCAGAGCACAGGTAAAACAACCTACGGCATTTTGGGGGGGCATCAGAAGTGAGAGGCAGCCTTTTAGGACTGAGGCTTCAACCTGTGGAGTCTGATACTGTTTCCAGGTTGATAGCATTAGAATTGAATTAAATTAGAGGACACCCAGAGGATAACAACTTCAGAATTGGATGCAGGTGGAAAGAAATTCCTAGTCACATTGTAATGACCAGAGGTGAATTATTCTGTCCTGATACTGAATGATAGAGTAGTAAAAACACTGTTCTCTTTCTATAAACTTACAGCCACTCATCAGATGCAAAATTTAGAATTTTCATTTTTCTTCATAAACCTTAATGGTCTCCTTTTTATTTAAAAAATATTTTAACATTAGGTAAAACATTTTGATGGTTTCAAATTAAAATCTGCAACATGAGATATAGCTCTAGAATCTATTACTACTCCCTGCATTCTATTCTCATCCATGTATAAGCATCTTCCCATGTTTTATCTTCCTACTATTTTTTGTTCCTTTGTTTGTGAGATTTTTATTTGTGGTTGAGGGATTTGATTTTAGGAAGTCACACACACTAGGTAAGTGTTCTTCCACTGAACTGCATTTCAGCCCCTTTCATTTTATTTTTGGTCTGAGTTGGTCCTGCTAAGTTGCAGGATTTTAACAAGAATGGAAATTTTATTCAATCATTAACTGTAATAATAGAATTGTGGGAATGAGGCTGGCCTCAAACTTTTTATTCCTCCTGCCTTAGCCCCATGAGTATTAGAATTCAATATATAATATGTATAATAGGCATAAACACACACACACACACACACACACACACACATATACTTATGTACTTAGTACACAGACATTTAAGATTTTAAAGTTCTCTTGATGAATTTTGAAGTTGTTTATCTCTGATGATAATTATTATTCTAAAAACTATTTTGATCAATATTGATACAGTAGGTAAATCTACTTTGTTATTCATATATACTGATTTATGTATAATATTTTGTAAGGATTAATCATATATGCAATCAATGCTTAATATATGCAATCAATGCTTAATATTTAATACTTTTATACACACACATACATATATAACTTTCTAGGATATAATATAGAATATAGGAGCATATTATAAAAATTTCACTTATTATACTAGGGGCTCAGACCCAGGATCCAATGAAGTAGAGAGGAACAAGTTAAATGATACTACAAAAAAGAAAATGCAGAGCATTTAACATGTCAGCTGGTTTGGTTTAGTCAACAAGCCAGTGACATAACTAAAATGGCACAAAAGGAGAACTATCCTGAGTTTGAGACTGAAGAAACACAATTTAAAAATTGTAATGTGTGGGCTCAATTTAGATCTTGATTCTAAGACCAACTATATAAATACACTGTTGAGGGAATTGAAAAAACTTTAACAAGAATGGCAATTTTATTCAAATCATTAACTGCAATAATAGAATTGTGGGAATGAGAAGCTATTCATTATTTCTAGATATCTGTCTTTAACATCAAGTGCATAGGAATGAAGGGATATGAAGTCCAGAATTGGTTTCAAAAATTTTTGGTAAAAATATCAAAGAATAAACTAAGGCACTTCATTAGTTACTTATGGCTACAGTAACAAATTGCTACAGACAGTGGTTTAAAACAGCATACATTAATTACCTTACTGTTTCATAAGTTAGAACTGTAATATGGGTCTTCATTGGCTAAAACAATGTGTAGGCAAGGTATCTTCACTTCTGGAGGCTCTAGAGAAAAAATACACTTCATTAAATTTCTGAATTCTAGAGGCTGCCCACTATCTTTGGCTCATGGTCTTCCTGCTTCTTCAAAGCAGAATTGTTACCCATCTCTGACCATTGTTCATAGTCATATTGCCCTCTAAATTGATTCTTCTTCCTCCTCCTGTTTTTATGAATCTTTGTGATTTCGATGGGAATTATTGTATTAACCAATTTTCCATCACTATATTAAATACCTGAGACAATCAACTTACAAAGAGAAAAGGTTTATTTTGGATCTCAGTTTTGGAGGTTCCAGTCCATGGTCAGTTGGCCCCCACTGCTTTGGGCCTGTGTCATGGAAGCAGGGTCACATGGTGAAGCAAAATCACCTACTTCATTACCAGGAAGTCAAAAGAGAGAACAGAGAAGATGTGCTGGGGGCATCTTCCAATCCCTTTGGGGGCGCACCCTCAAAGAACTAATTTCTACTAGAACGCAGCTTTCAAAGGTTTCACCATCTCCCAGTCCCACTTCTGAAGAGATAAAGCCTTTAACACATAGACCATTGGGAGACATACGATCCACACTGTAGAAGCACCCAATTACATGATCCAGGATTATCTATCTTGAGCTAAAATGATCAGTGTCTCACATAAATATCCATAAATTTGGGTGAGACTTGGATATTTTGGGATGTCACTAGCCTTCTTACTAAAAAAGAAGAAAATAAAGAAGTGAGAAAAGAAAGAAGGGAAGAAGGGAGGGAGAAAAGAAAAGTGGGAAGGAGGGAAGAAAGGAAAGAAAGAGGGAAGGAGAAAGAGGGAGGAAAGGAAGACATGAAGAAGAGAAGGAAGAATGGAAGGAAGAAAAGATAATAAAATCTGGATAAATTTGCAAACTTGGTGATGATATTTAAGATTTTACTTTTGTTAACCATTGAAAATTAAGAAAAACCTATAAACAGTGATGACTTAGATAAGAATAAATTGCACCTGTATTCACATATATGACTTCAATAGTATCACACACATCCTCTTTCCCACCATATATTTTTATGATGGAAATAATTCCTTCTGTCTCCATATGTCAGTAGGTTGGGGGTGTTACTGGGGATTGAACCCAGTTGCGCTTCACCACTCTACCTCATCCCCAGCCCTTTTAAATATTTTTATTTTGAGGCAGGGCTTCACTAAATTGCTCAGGGCCTTGCTAGTTTGCTGAGGCTGGCTATGAACTTGCAATCCTTCTGCCTCAACCTCCTGAGCCGCTGGGATTACAGGTATGCACCACTGTGCCCAGCTGTCAAATTTTTTTATCTGTAATTTTCTTACATTGATCATTTGTTTTATTTTTTTTTAACTTAGGGTATGTAAGATGGAGAGCACCCACCAATATTTAGAAGGAAAACAAGATGTGCTGCAGTCTCTGGCTGGGCACAAATCACTGGCCACCACACAGCTTGTAGATTCAAACAGCAATTCTTTATTCCCGAACTCACACCGGACATCTACAAACACGCTCTGGGGGAATCCACGTTCTCTGCCCAAATCTACTCTCTGCCCAAATCCACACTCATATCTTTGCTGATGGTGTCACCAGTGATAGATTCCTCCACTTTGAACTGCTTACAGAACTTGCCTAGACTATGTAACTATCATTTGGTACAGCGAATTGTGGTAATGCTGGCATATCTTTGCTGATGGTGTCACCAGTGATCTTTGCTGATGGTGTCACCAATGATGCAATTTTTCGAAAGGAACTGTCAATTGACTTGGTGTCGTGGCATTTCTGTATCCTCCTCCCTTCTGCTAGTGATGGTCTAAATTTGGGAGCCAATGGCTATATGCTGGACCGGTAGTCAGTGACGGGTATGATCCAATTGCAGTGATATCAACCTAAGACAGGAGGCTGACGCCTAAAGGTCAGTTGCCTAAAGGTCAGTTTTCCAATGACAGGTAAGAACCATATGTTGAATTGGACAACCTACCAGGCATGGTCCTTAAGCCACATTAACCTCACTCCCCCACTGCCACCAAGGCCAAATTTGGGGGCCAACAGAGGTGAGGCAAAGAACCTCACCCCCCCACTGGTGCATAGACCTATCCACAAGTATGGCTGTATGCTGGACCGGTAGTCAGTGACGGGTATGATCCAGTTGCAGTGGTATCAACCTATGACAGGAGGCTGACGCCTAAAGGTCAGTTTTCCAATGACGGGTAAGAACCATATGTTGAACTAGACAACCTACCAGGCATGGTCCTTAAGCCACATTACTTGTTGTTTAATTAATCAGAAGGGGGGAGATGCTGGGAGCCATCAGCCAAGTAGGTATGACAATTTCCTTGCCAGCGTACCCCCATGTTTCTTTAGTGGAAGGACTCATGGAAATAGGACATTTTGCAGGACATTGCATGTAAGGTGACCTTGCTCAAGGACCAGGGCGGATCCGTGTTTAGGGTGTTCCCCCTTTAGAATAGGGCTGTTTAGCATAATAGGAGATTAGGGTGTTCCCCCTTTAGAATAGGGCGGTTTAGCATAATAGGAGATTAGGGTGTTCCCCCTTTAGAATAGGGCGGTTTAGCATAATAGGAGATTAGGGTGTTCCCCCTTTAGAATAGGGCATATCCTGCTGCCTGGTTTCCTCTTGAGTTCTGAGGGTCAGACAATATATTTGGGCAGAGTGTGGATTTGGGCAGAGAGTGGATTTGGGCAGAGAACGTGGATTCCCCCAGAACGTGTTTGTAGACGTCCGGTGTGAGTTCGGGAATAAAGAATTGCTGTTTGAATCTACAAGCTGTGTGGAGACTTGTGATTTGTGCCCAGCCAGAGACTGCGGCAAAGATGTAAATAGTTTGTTACTTACAGGTCTTTGAGTGAGGACACAGCATGCCTAGAGGCACACATCAGAGGGCGAGTGGACAGAGAAGAAGGCTCCATGAGCTAAGTTCTTATTGGGATTCAAGTTTTATTCAAACATGTTTCCCACTGTGAGTCTTATTTATTTATTTATTTATTTATTTATTTATTTATTTATTTATTTATTTATTTATTTATTTTAAAAAGAGAGAGAGAGAGAATTTTTAAATCTTTATTTACCAGTTTTCAGTGGACACAACATCTTTGTTTGTATGTGGTGCTGAGGATGGAACCCTGGCCCCATGCATGCCAGGCGAGCACGCTAGCTACCGCTTGAGCCACATCCCCAGACCCCACCGTGAGTTTTAATTGGTGAATTTAAAGCAAGTGGAAAAGAGTTCCAAGAGGTCACAGAGCGATTAAGAGGAGGTCGGAAGGGCATGTTCACACAGCCCGTGCAGGGAGTGTGGCCAGCAGAGCTGAGTAACTTGCATCCAGCTGTCCCACAGGAGGGTATTTTCTAACAGGAAGTTGACTTAAGCAGGTATCTGGATCACCCACACTGAAGAACTTAAATGAGATACAGAAGAGGAAAGTGGGTCAAGCATGACTGAGCTCTGCTGCTGGCATGAGTCCAACGTATATTTAAAATGAGTGACAATGCCACATAAAATTATCAGAATTCACTACAATTTTGAAAGGAGCATTACGTCCTACACTATATTTATGTACATGTACATGTGCTTGTCCTATCCGTAATGTACTCTGCTCAATGATATGGTAAATGTACTGGTTTTCTTGAACTGCTCTCAAAATTTACCACTGTGCTGCACACATAATTAGCCCCACACCAGGGGGGTCATTAACAAGAAATGTATGGCTCTAACAAGTCATATTTGCTGTACATATTTACTTTGAGGCACCCAGTGCGGCCTTTGCCTCAAAAAGTAGCTCATAGAAAATCCTTTACAATTGAATCTGGTTCAGACTTGACACCCCCTCCCCCCAGAATATGGGAGGAACATATGCTACATAGAATACCTAACATAAAAAAACTACCAGTTTTCCAAATGTACAAATTCAGTTTCATTGCTATCCAGTTTGGAGATAATTTAAAAATTTTTAGATTCAAGGCCATCGAAACACACTGATTATTCAAATTTACTATGACATTTCAGTTTCCTTGTCTTTCAGTGCCTCACCTGAGACTAAATATGGGAAGGCTTCATGGCCATCAATCTAATAAAAACATTTTGATTCACTTCTTCTCAGAAAAGGCAAACAAGCTAATATTCGATTGCTTGGCCTCATGGAAATTTTAATTTCATATACTTAGACGATATTATTTTAGGTGAAAAGAACTGCATTTTGTGCCAATATTTACTCAAGAGAGGTCTTAACTTTTCCTCTTTTATGGTACATGGGAGCTTCACTTCACACAGCTCTCCTTCGTTCTATTGTGTTAAAACAGCAAACTTGTCAAGAATGGAGACATTGCAGTGATAGTCACAGTGTATGGGAGACATTTTCTATGGGTTAAAGTAAGCAGTTGGATCTAAGTCAGGACATAGATGCTACAGCTGGTCTGGGAAAAAAATGGCAATTAAGAGGGAAAAAAAGAACAGAAAGAGAGAATCACAGACAGTCTTTTTTTAGGTGGCAACAACAGAACCAGACTGCTTGAAACTGGTAACTGACTCCAAATGTCACATTTTTCGCTGAATGCTAAATAATATTGCTATTTTATAACTGTTACTTGGTTATGCTGGTGGCCATATTAACTTATTTCATAACAAACTTGTTACATATATTTTTTGTAGCTATATGTGTTATATTTTTCCATGTTTCTTTGTCTCAACAATACTTAGGGGATTGAAGGAAAGCAATTTAAAAATAAAGGAACAATTCTTTTGAATGGTTTTCAGTCCAACAAAAGCTGACAGGTTCACTGTGATCTATTCAGGCACTCTGTCCCATTTAACATGCAGTACTCATGACCCCCCCAAAATATTTTAAATGAAATAAGGCAACAAGACCATTTCTGAAAGGTAGTTGCTTTTAATAAAAACAAAATGAAACAGACTACAATTCCCATTTTGAGACCATTGGGATCCAAGAATTGTGCATGGAACCTAGTGCATTGTAAAGATTCATAGATGTTACTTCCCATCTTTTGGAATTCCCTAGCTATTTGAGTTTGGCTAAGTCAGTTAATCATTCTGACCTCAGTTGTTTCATTGTTAAAAATTATGTTCTTTATGAAATTAGAAATAAAATTAAATATATGGAATCTATAATGCTAGGTGATGGATGGAACACAAACCTTAATAATCAAGACTAATGTCTTGAATAAACAGTTGAGAGAGCCACCTGCTTCATGATCTTGTGAGAGGCCCAGGGTCACAGTGTTCCTGTATGTAACCTGGGTCTGAAGTCTGTTCCAGTGTTTTTCCATAACATATGTTCTTCTTCTAGTTCAGATATTTCCTACGTTATCATCTACTGATTACCCAATAAATGCTAGGTGTGTAAGATTCTTCATCTCGTGACCTCATAATAATTCTGCACTTTCCTAATTAAAAAAATAGAAGTTCACAGATTTTTGGCAGAGTGCCCTGGTCATATCCTTAGTAAATGGAACCAAAATTAGAACCCAAGAATGTCTGACTTCAAACTGACTGTTCCTGATGTCACAGGTTTGAGGCCTGAGTATAGGGTCAGCAGCCCTGAGAGCCCAGCTAGAGTGACCTCTTCAGACTCACCTTGCCCAAACATCCTCCTTAGAGCATCCTGGAAATCCCCTCCTATAGACATCTCCACCCAAAACCTGCTGTGGGAGAGGGACCCTTGCCTTCTTTGACTGGCTCTTTCACCTGAATGTCCCACAAGTGTAATTGTGACTCCAGGTGGCCAGGCAGTATCATGATTATTTTCCCACTAGGAAACACACATAAGATGGTATTCCAGGCCCCGGGCGGTGCAAGACCATCACAAGTATCCTGTAATTTTAGCTGCCTAAGAATTATCTCTTCGAAATACCTTTTTCTAAAGCCTATATCCTTCACCAAATTATAGAAAGCTAGAATTATGAATAGACTTTGAGACCTAACACATTTTCCAGAAAGGAGTGTGTATGATGAGGTTTGCTCTTCCAACAAAATTTATTGTGTCCTACTAGGTGCCAAATGCTGGTCTTGTCCCAGAGTGTGCCAATATGAATAATAGATGCCCTTTGATTTCAGAAAGCTCACAGTTCAGTGGCAAAGACAGATACCAATATATGTTATGATACAAAACTGGCAACTTTATATGAGTGGTATCGGAAAATGGACTTTTTGTGACTGGAAATCTGAAGGCGAGACATTACTCAGGAGCATTGCTCCCTGACTCAGCGTTCTCCCTTCTTGAGGACATGCTACCCAGGGGCTGTTTGGTTTGTGAACCAGAAGAGCCTGCTCATAGCTAGATGGTGATGTCAGCCCAAGTATAGGACGGCGACCATGTGGCAAGATGGCAGCTTCTTTCTGGAATACAACTCCCCGAGAGGATGTAGCATCAGGATATAGCTGTACAACCTGTGGGAAGTCAGCAACAAGGGAGAACTGTTTGAGAATATGCTGAATGGGTTCCTTTTCTGTGTATCCACTTCCGTTAAGTTCTGTATTTAGCCATTACCTAATACTTTGAGAAATTAATGGTGTGTGTGGTGGTAGGGCTCAACCCACGGATCCAGAGCCTTTCCTGTTGGGAATGAGGACAGAGGGCTATGGGGGATGTTCTTTGCATGACTTGATAGAATAAATAACATCTCATCCAGGCCTCGATGAAATAGTTTGTAGTTGTAGAAGTCGGAGGGGAGAATTCTAGGCAGTGGAACCAAAAGAGAGTGATAAAAAGGCCCAACACACCCATTGTGCCTGGGAGAGATTGTGTGGAATATAGGTTAGAATCAGATGATGAAGGCCAGAGAAGAAAATTGTACCAATAAGGAGCCAATGAATAGTTTTAGGCAGAAGAGAATGAGATGAGATTTGACTGTTAGAGGGATTGAAGGCAGCAATGCAGAGGATGGATTGGGGAGGAAGAGAATAGCATGGGAAGAAAACAGACAGGTCTAAGCTATGGCAGAGAGGGCAGGCTGGGTCAAAAACTCTGTCTGATCTGGAGGTCGAGGAAAGAGTTGAGAGTGATCCCATGGATTCTAGCTGGGCTGTCAGTCATTACGTTGGATGAAAAATGTAGGAGACTGAGTGGATTTGGGATTTGGCGGTGGAGGGTAATATGCAAATAATGTGAAGAATTTTGCAGGTGCTTAGTCTGAGGTGTTTATAGGATTTTGGATGAAGATAGAAACAAATGGAACTGTAGCCCACAGGATGGAGATTTGGCAGTCATTGGCTCACAGAGTGGCAGCTGAAACTTGGGAGCAAGGTCATCCATCAAGAAGACGAGGAGTAAAAAGAGAATAACTGAAGAGGGAACATCAAAGTTTAAAGTAATATAGAAGAAAAGCCAGCAGTGGAGATGTTGGTGTTGAACTCCAAGAGAAGTAGAGGACAATGCTCTCCTAGAAACTGAGAAAGAATTGATGTATTTAATAATAGTCATGGCTTGACATCTTAACTTCTGTTTCACACAGAGCAGAAAACTAAAGTAAAATCGGGAGAAAGAAACATATGTAATCATTACTTTTTTTTGGTACTGGGGATTGATCCCAGGGGTGCTTAACCATTTTGCCATATCCCCAGCCACCCCCGCCCTTTTAAATGTCTTATTTAGAGATAGGATCTTTCTGAGTTTCTTAGAGCCTCACTAAGTTGCTGAGGCTGACTTTGAACTTGTGATCCTCCTACCTCGGCCTCGTGAGCTGCTGGGATTACAGGCATGTGCCACTGCGCCCAGCTGTAAGTTACACTTTGGAGTTCTAGCTACATGTTCCGAAATTTCTCATGTTTTCTCAGGGAGTTCTTATATTAGTTTCAAGAATTAGGTGTTATTGTCCTCATTCTTGATAAAGAAATAAAAACTCAGAGAGGTAGTAAGTGTTTCCCCAACGAAGAAGAGAGGCTGATAGAGTGACAAAGGCCTTCTAAATCCATGTCCAGAGCTCTGTCTGTTGAGCCACCTCTTTGCTCCTAAAGTAAATCAAGAAATGACCAAGAAAATAAGTTTCAGAAAAGATAAGGAAGAAGCTTCCCTTAACTTTCTGCTCATTATTTATACTTTCTTGAGTGTTAATTAGCATGGATCAGAAATTAAAATTGCTCCCCAGCAATAAGTTTTTATTTCATGCTATGAAATCATTCCCTGTACATCTGTTTTGGTCTGTAACTCTTCCCATGTCTGAAAGATGGGGAAGGGAAGTCCATGTACCGGTTCACCTTTGATTTAGTTAAATTTCCATAGCTTGGCTTTGACGTTCCCATTTTTACAAACTAATAAAGAATAAATTCATTAGAGAAGAACTAGAAAGTATAAATAAAAATTTAAACATACAAAAGCAATCCATACTACCCCTACTAGGAGAGGATTAAAAATTCCAGATTTTTCTTTTAGGCACCGTAACATTTAAGATGAAGTCACTATATGCAGTTTTGTAAAGTTGTCAACCCTCTGGGTCAGTAAACTTAGATTTATATCTTTCTTTCTAATGACTGTAGACTTTTCCATTTTATGATTCTAAATATAGAATCATAAATATAGAATCATATGTTTTTTTTTTCTCACCCAGCATTTATTAGGTGTTCCTGAACTTTGTTTTATACAAAACGCCAAGTAGACTTTGTTTTGTCTTTTGCGATCCTGCATATTTGACCTTATTTGCCTTCCAAGTGGTAGCAGATTTGGATTCATGATTTCATAACTACCAACTACCTTAGTATTGAGCTGACCTGATAGAAATTGCTGGAATAGTCCAGAGAGAAGTAAATAGTTGTGTAATACTTATTTCCAGCACGATGCCCTACAGTGAAGCACCGGATAAGGAGTGATTAAAGTACAGATCAAAGTGTCTCTGAGTGAAAAGCATGGGTCATTGGTTTATTGCTTTTCATATAAAAGTGGAAATAAAAAGGAAAGAAACTCATGGATAAAGTGTAAATGAATTTGACTCACTAACCCTTGAGAAATTTGGGATTTGAGAACTGAATCTTAAACACCTTCAGAGACACATTGAGTTCAAAATTTAATAGATCAAACGAGGACATGGGAAGATAAAATCAAAAGCATCCTCAGGCCTCCCTGTGCAATGGATATCTCTTTTGAAAATTTCAGGGCATCCGTGGGAAAATTTGCAGGTCTGTTAGTAGCTGGAAATTACTTATTCTGAGCAAAAGAGAAGGATGAATCCAGGGTAATGATAATCACTGTTCTTACTTACATTTCTTAAGCACATTTAAGAGAGGTAGTCCTTGATGTGGGAGAAAGGAAGCAATGTAATAGAAGACCAATTAAATTAGTAACCAGGGGAGCTGGGTTGATCCTTTCTCTGACTTGTACGGGTCACGTATCCTCTTGGTATTTCAGTATCTTCATGTATAAATTGGAAATGATGCTAACCCTGGCTTGACCTACATTATGGACAAATGTTGAGAATCAAATGACATGATGCTATAAGGGGTTTGGAAAGACTTTGAGAGCTCTGCAGATGAGGCGGTTGTGAAAAATAACAATAACCTTCTTTTGTTTCCATTCAATCCAATAAATGCCAGGGTCTCTTGTTCACCAAATTCAATATTTAAACACCAGAAACTGTTTTCCATGCTGGAGCTCTGCAATTGAAGATCTGCCAGCCCAAATGGTAAATATCTCCAGATTTAGTTATTAGTTTAAAAAATGGATTTTCAGTGTTTTTTTAAAAATATAGTTTCATGTCTTGAAAATTTATAGCATCAAGGTATTTACAGTAAAACATAAGACCATTTCATTCAAAAATGGTCTCAAAAATGGAAAGAATGTAGTTAGCTAAAACATAAAAAAAAATCAGCAAGAAGTAAATGAACATTCTGCTCAGCTAGTCCAAAGACTAGATTATTTCCATAAACAAAGGCTACATATTTTAAAATAGGTGGAAAATATTTTAGAGGCGGTTGACATTTTTATGAACTAAACGTGTGTGAGTGTGTGTGACTGTGTGTGTATAATGCACATGTGTCTGTGTGTGAATAATGCACATGATTTCTTTAATATTTCTGTGTCATGTATATTAACCAAGAAGTTAAACACTTTTTCCAGCCCCTCCTCCTCTAGTTCAGCCTCTTCTTTTCCAAAGTAACTCCAGACCGGGTGACGTACCTTCATCAGGTGGTTTAGTTTGATAGGGGTCTTATTAATCTTTATGATGGTCATTTAATATATTTCTAAAATGTAAGGTATTATAAAATGCAAACAGCAGTTTACAATGACTAGTGACAGTTGGTGTCTTGGTCACTGAGGGCTGTTCCTTAAGAATGGTGAGATCACATGAACACGTACACTTGCATCAAAACTAAATTTTTTAAAAATCATCTTTCTTAAACTGTGGGAAATTACACTTAGAATTTAAAGGCACTTTCATTTCGTGAGCATCTAGGCTCATTTCCTCTTTCTTTTTGCACCAGGGGTTTGTACTATAGGTGACATAGGGTGCGACAGAGAATATAAAAGCCTTGATTCTGCCTTTGAGATCTCTGCATGGTACCTCACTCACTCAAAAGACTTAATGCCCTTCCCCAATGTGAGTAATTTTCTCTTTATTCATTGGTAGTATCTGTCCTAGATCAAAAAGTTCAAGGTATAACAAGGAAAGCTAGGCCTTGAATTCAGATATTTAGTTCCTCGATTTAAATCAGGGACGTCTCCCCATCTCCACCCAAGAAATTCAGCTTATAAAATTTCCAACAAGAATCAACAGATGAAGTTGGATCTGGAAAAGTACATTTATCATTTTTTAATAGTAGCTTTTATACAAGGATGACCTTTAATGTTTGTGTGTGTGTGTGTGTGTGTGTATATATATATATATATATATATATATATATATTACTTTGAAAACATCCATATTCCACATATCTAAAGAAAATTTAGAGAAGGAAAATATGTTTTGTATGTTACCTTAGCTTTGGGGGAGGTGTTTGAATCTTGAAGTAGTTTTCAGTGGCTTTTTCCCATCCTCCCACCCTAAATCAAGGTCATGATGACCTTTTTCCCCCCGGATCCTGATCCAGGAATGGGGGTAGATTTAATTGTCCCACATGAAGAGAGACTACTGACTCCATGTTGTTTTCAGAGTGGCACATCTTCCAAACCAGCCTTTCATGTCTTCTCTTAGTTATTGGCCCCTTTTCAGCATTCTTCCTTTTTAATCAGCTTTACTAAAATATATCTTCTTCATCAGTGATGAGGACCAGAAGGAAATAAGTGGATGTGAGGCTGGAAGACCTCATCCTGCTGCGTACATTAGCTATTGGAACTCTGCAGGTTGGTGTTCAGTTGCTTGATAAGAAGATTCACCCAGATCCTGTGGGATAGCAAGAACCATAACAGTCTTACAATGACTTGAGTTCATGGTAAACATCAACCACTTCCTAGGAAACATCAGTAACTATTAGTGTCTGAAAACACACATCGTTCTCAGTTTATTGAGTAGTCAGGTGGAGGGAATGAGAAGACGTTTCAAGTTCACTCTTCTCTTTCTCCAGATGTTTCTACTCATGCTGCTCATGGGCCTTTTACTTCCTGCCCCCTTTTGTTTCTTCCTTTCACCATCAGACCCCCAAGTTTAGCTTCTTTTTACCCAAAGTAACTCCAGACTAGCTAAGGTGACTTCATGAAGTGTGTTCACTTGACATGGGTCTCATCCATCTTTATGTGGGTCACTTAAGGTGTTCTCCATGAAGCACAGCCAATTTTAAGCAAAAAAAAAAAATCATGGAGGAAAAATTATAAAGTAAAAAGAAGGAGGAGTAGGCACTAAAAACAAACATCTCAGTACCTTCCAGTGCCTGTTTTCACAATTTCTTTTCACTATTTTAGGAGCCATTAGAAGTTTCATCCATTCTTGATGCATGCTAACATTTTTTATTGGAAGGGACCAGGTACACTAGCTCATACTAAAGTGTAAATGAACAATGGATAGCTCCACTGGTCCTCTCCCCCAGCATTTGCATATGTCCAGAGCCATATGTTTGAACAGAAACATGTTGTTGCTTCTAGAAATGTTATGTTTCATCCACCAAGCAGATTTTATGTTCTTAGCATTCCAGTTCCATATGTAAGTTTCCTTAAGCAGATTGGCTCTCGGTCTGCTTGGAGTGCATTCTGATTTGTTGTATTTACTAGAATTATTGACAGAGTCTAAGGCAAATTTGAACTGGAGTTAATTATGGAAAGATCTATTGGTCTCAAGTTAGAAATAAAATATACAACCAGGGGTAATACTCACATACGTCTCTTCAGGACAGCTGCGGTTTTCTGTTTGCTTATGCCTTTCCTCCCATCTACCTACCTACATACATTCATATTTTAAATAATTCCCATTGTAATATTTATACCACATGGTGACCTACTTTTTCCTTAAGATTGTTATACATCCTCCAGGATTTCTTGCAAGTAAATTTTAATGAATGAATAACAACCTAGGCCAACGTATTTAGTTGTTTTTTTTGCCTGTGTCCCACACTGAATATATATGAATATATATATATATATATATATATATATATATATATATATATATATATATATATATATATATTTATTTATATTGTACTTGGTTTTATAATTTAGAATTTTCCCTCCATGATTTTGCTTAAAATTGGCTGTGCTTCATGGAGAACACCTTAAGTGACCCACATAAAGATGGATGAGACCCATGTCAAGTGAACACACTTCATGGAGTCACCTTAGCTAGTCTGAGTTACTTTGGGTAAGAAGAAGCTAAACTTGGGGGGTTTGACAGTGAAAGGAAGAAACAAAAGGGGGCAGGAGGTAACAGTCCCATGAACATGAATAGAAACATCTGGAGAAAGAGAAGAGTGAACTTGAGATGTCTTCTCATTCCCTCCAGCCCACTATTCCATAAAGTGAGAACAATGTGTGTTATTAGACACGAAGAGTTATTGATATTTACCCACAAAGTTGTTGATGTATACATGCACAGGTGTATATACAAAAAGAGAGGATTCTTGAGATAATTCTTACCTCACAAGGTGTGATGCACTTTGATTATTTTCTCTTCTGCTTTTTTTTTCCTATTTTATACTATTTTCTTTTGTGAAGAAAAAAAACCCTTCTGACTTTGACCCACCGTAATATTTTCACCTCTTATGAATAATAACTTGTGGCTTGGAGAATACTGTTCCATCTTTTCCTATACTGAAGTCCATCCCCTCTTGTTGGGCATTTGGGTTATTTCCAGCAGTTGTTTCTTCTTCCTTTCATCCCATTCCTGGCCTTCCCAGTGTGTTCCTGGCTCTTCTTTTTGTTATTACAGGACATAGTGCTACAAATGTTACACCAAATATCTCATTATTGTTTGTTTAAGTAATCCTAAGAATAGAATTACTAGGTTGAAGATTTTTTTTTCAAGTATGGGCCTTGTATTTGTGCAGTTGAGTAGAGAGTATTTCTTCCATGAGAGGGCTGAATGGCTAATCACAGAATGCAAGCACTTCATATGGGTGGGTAGGAGTCAGGTAGATTTTCAATACAGAAAGACCTATTTTTACAGACATCTACCAGATACTTCATAATTGCTGGCTGGGCAGGATAGTGTTATGTGAGAAGGATCAGAGTCAGAGCCCTCGGTGTCAATCTCAACTTTGACATTTGCTGGTTTTGCATCCTTGGGCAGCTCCATGAACCTCAACGATAGCTCCCTCCCTGGGCTGCTGTGAGTAGTAAATAAAGTAATAACCCACTGAAAAATGTTAGATATTGCTTTATTATTACTGCCTCTATCCTTAAGGCTAAGTCTGGACACCGCTCTCCTAAGGAAAATTCTCTTCCCCATGTAGTCCTTGGGGCAGCAGAGAAAAATTGAGCAAATCATAGCTCCTTTGCAGCTTTCTCCATGTTCACAGACTGGGAATGATTCCCAACTCCTCAGGCATTGGCTGATGCTGGTGGTCCTAAGGTCATGCTCTTTTGTTCCCCCCACTGGGATGCCAAGCTAAGAACTGAAAGAAGAATGAACTGAAGAAATAACTCATCAGAAAGCAAAAGAAAACTCATAAAGCCCCTCTAAGTAATATTGACCTTCTTTCTGAATGCATTGGAGGGACATGTGTGTATTTTTTTAAAAATATTTTGCATTTGTCCTAAAACTATCATTTTCTGGGAAAATGTAGCATTATTGTTGGGATTCTAATACATGTGGCCCATGTTTACCTAGGGTAATTTTGATTTACTTCACTGTTTTGAGTTATTGAGGGTTTCTGATGCAAGTTGACATCTATGGTCAATGGTGGAAAAGAAATTTTTGCTTCAGATCAGGAAACTCTCATTGTGAGGACAAATTAATGTTAAAAGTTCAAGTACAGTCAATATCTGATCTTTCCTGGGATTGACTAGTTTGTGGGTTAGCTAGCTTTTACTTTTTCCACATATTACATCTCACTTGTTATTTATTTATTTATCATTGGCTTTACTTTGTGTTTACAATGGAGAAGATGATTTTGTAAAAGAATTCACTGCAAACATTTGGAATTTCCTACCTGATTTTTCTGATAAAAATGGAAATTGTAGTGGATTAGTGACTATTATTTATAATAAGGCATCAGTGAATTTCAGTTATCTCATGAAGGGTAGAGATGAGGATTGAATGAAATAATAATTGTAAGGGTCCAAGTTTACCACCTGATAAAGAGATATTCTGATCCTTTGGTTGAAAAAAAAATATTACTGCAAACACAAATACCCTTATCTTCTGTTCTTTGTCCTTTTATCTTCTGGGGAACTAATATCTTCTAATTACTTTTTAAATCCCATTTTGATGCCTAAGAGTACAGCACCTCAAAATCAAGATTTCTAAACTTATTTTGTACCTTTTGGTACAACAATGACTCAAGAACTCTGGAGAAATTTTCCTGAGGAAACTTATTTCAAGGAGGTTCACTGAATTTTTAATATTTTTTTCCTAGTAGACGGACATAATGCCTTTATTTTTATTTTTTTGTGGTGCCAACAATTGAACTCAGTGCCTCACATGTGCCAGGCAAGTGCTCTGCTAATTGAGCCACAATGCCAGCTTGTGAAGTATTGTTTTTTGAAGTGAAAAATCAGTCTGTGGAAGAGCAAGGAAAACATGACACTCATATTGGATTATTGCATAACTGTTAAAAGAAAAGAAATAAATGTATATGTTCACTTGACCAGAGCTCTAACACACAATTTTAAATGAAAATCTCAAGTTTTCAAATTACAGAAATAGTAATTTACCCATATATTAATCTAATGAATAAGTTTTTATAATCATATTATTATGAGTAATAATATTGAACTAGCATACATGTATTTATATAAAGAATTAAAAGACTTTAAGGATAGGGCTGGGGATGTGGCTCAAGTGGTAGCGTGCCCATGCCTCGCATGCGTGCGGCCCGGGTTCGATTCTCAGCACTACGTACAAACAAAGATGTTGTGTCCGCCGATAACTAAAAAATAAATATTAAAAAATTCTCTCTCTCTCTCTCTCTCTCTCTCTCTCTCTCTCTCTCTCTCTCACACACACTCCCTCTTTAAAAAAAAAGACTTTAAGGATATATGTTAAATTCATGATAGATGTTTCTTTGGTAAAAGAGGTGGGTAGAATAGAACTAGAATATGGAGAGGGGATCCAAGATGGCGGGCCAGAGGGAGGCAGCATTCTGTGTCCCTCCATGACCTGGGACTCAAGTAGTGAGACTATTGCTTCTCTGCAAGTGATATTCCTGCTCTCGCACAGGAATTACAGCCACTGTGCCTATGCATGGCTCTAGGCCTCAGCATCAGAGTAGGTCTCCCAACTACTCGCCCATGCAGCACTACTGGGTGCCCAAGCAGGACCATCAGCATCAGCACTCATGCAGAGCTGTTGGCCACCCACCTGAGCAAAAATCCCAGATGCTGCTTCCACGCAGGACACACAGCAGCTACCCACATTCAGGAACTCTGGCCCCACTCCTGTGTGGACCTCCATCTACCAACGTGGGGCTACCCTTGTTGCCTCCATCTTGGGACTCTGCAGCAACAAAGATAGTCCCCTATGGGTGTTAGCCTGCCTTAATCTGGGAACTTCACACAGGCTCTGAAGACAGCCAAAACCACACACTGCATGCCACAGAGTTGTCTCTGAACACATCATCCACATCCAACACCATCACCTGGCTCCCTCCACCTGACCCAACACCCCACCACTGAAAGCAGACACCTCCATCTTGGGCCACCTTCATCACCATCTTTAGTGGGGCAATTCCCAATTTGGAATTCTGGCTGGCCAGGTACCCAGTTTTTAACTCCTGCCTTTCCCCAGTAGCCACTAACCCAGCACAGTGACACCCTGATTACCTTCACCATCCAGAGGGCAGAGATAGCAGCTAATAACAGACAATCCCATCTATTGAATGAGAAGGGAAGCAGGAAAGATACTGTTCTCCAACCAAAACAATCCTCGTTTCATGATTTTTTTCTTCTTCTCCTTCCCTATTCTCCCACACCTACATCCCCAACATATGCAAAACTAAGTACTTTGCATGAATTAGGATTTTGAGAACTGGGACACAAAAGGGATTACACAAAAATGGGATTATAGTTATGTTGTATATTCTTTTTTTTCCCCTCCAATTTTTGCTATTTTAACATTTTTTATTTTTCTTAATATACATGTGTGTTTGTTTTATGTACTCTACTGCCCTCCCATTTGCCTGTCTACCCAAAATACTTCCTCTCTATTCTCCTGCTACTAACCTTCTTCTTTAGATTTCTCTTCCACACTTCCTAAGATATAATAACTCTATATCCTCACCTCCTACCCGCTCAGCATATCATCCTATACCTTACTCTTGGTTCTTTGTCCACCATCAGAAACTATAAACCCTTTTATAGTTTACTAATTATATTGTAAATAATAATTAAATTCACCATTGCTTTATATTGTGACCAAAGTGTAAACATCTTAATAGCAACTAATTGTTTTTAAGGTTGTATATTGTTTATGTTGGGATCTTTTAACATTGTCCTTACCCTCAAAGGAGAGGTAGTGGAACCCTACAGGGACTCTATAAGTCTACAGGGTAAAAACAGAATCCTTGGATCCACAGTGCTAGAAGGGAAGACATATAAGCAACATGAAAGACAAGGGAGAAAAGTGACCCAAACAAATCAAGACATCACATTATTAGAATCATTGGCCAGAGCAGCAGAAGAAATTACAGAGAAGGAGGTCAAGATGTAGATAATTAAAATGTTCTGTGACTTAAAGGATGATGTAAGAGAGCAAATACAGGCAGCAAAAGATTGTTTCAACAAAGCTATGTAAACAAATATAGGAAGCAAAAGATGACTTCAATAGGGAGGTGACAGTTTAAAAAAAAAACAGAAATCCTTGAAATGAAAGAAACAATAAACCAATTTAAAAGTTCAATTGAATGCACCACCAACAGATTAGACCACTGTGAAGACAGGATATCAGACAATAAAGACAAAATATATTATCTTGAAAAGAATGTAGATCACACAGTGAAAATGCTAAGAAACCATGAGATGAATATTCAAGAAATATGGGAGAGCATAAAAAGACCAAATAAAAAAATTATTGAGATAGAGGAAGGCATAGAGTTCCAAACCAAAGGAATGACATTTTATTCAATGAAATAATGTCAGATAATTTTCCCAACACAAAGAATGAATGGGAAAACCAACTTTAAGAGGCTTACAGGATACCAAATGTACAAAATCACAACAGATTCACACCAAGGCACATTATAATGAAAATGCCTAATATACAGAATAAGGAGAGAATATTAAAAGCCACATGGGAAAGGAATCAGATTGCATATATGGGGAAACAAATTAGGATATATGCAGATTTTTCAAACCAGGCCCTGAAAGCTAGAAGATCCTAGATCAACATGTATCAAGCTCTGAAAGAAAATGGATGCCAACCAAGAATCTTGTATCCAGCAAAATTAAGCTTTAGATTTGATAATGAAATAAAAACATTCTATAGAACTAGAATGTGGATATTTCAATTATTTTCTGCATTATTATATTTCTTTTTAACAGAAGAATTGTAGTTCTGAAACAAACATTCAAATGAAAAGACAAATAGTCACAGTATCCTAGAAATTACTAACCCCCATTGAAAATGCCACTATTGCTGAAAATATCATCATTTTTCAGATTATCTAGGCTTGAAAATCTCAGAATGACTTTTAAAAAAAATGTTATTCTCTTTTCTATGTCAGCCTTTACTCTTGGTGTGTCACATCTTTTAAAATGTGTCCCAAATCTGTAAATTAATATTTCAATTCCTATATCATCACCCATAGCAGTCAGGGTCCCTACAAAAACGATGGCACACTTAAGTTGTGTAATTGAGGAAGGATAATAAAGGGATTTTTTTTAAAGAAGTACACCTTACCTTGTTATAAACTATAGTGATTGTGCTATGCAACAGGATCTCAAAAACTTATTCCTACTAGTAGAAGCTTTGTACCCTTTGATCCCCTCCACCCCCATCTCTATTAATCACCATCTTACCCTCTGCTTCTATGAGTTTGACTGTTTTGAATTGTACACACAATTAAGATGGTGCCAAATTTGTCTGTCTGTGTCTGGCTTATTTCACCCAGCATAATGACTTCCATGTAGTCACAAATAATTGTATTTCCTTTCGTTCTTAAAGCTGAATGATCCATCGTGTATGTGGGCCACATTTTCTTTATCCATTTATCCATCTGGTGGATTCTTAGGTGGTTTCCATATCTTGCCTTTTGCAGCCTGCCACAGTGAACATGGGTGTAGGGATCTCTTTGGTATACTCATTTCACTTCCTTTGGATGTTTACACAGAAGTGGGATTGCTGGATCGTAATGGTATTAATGGACTCTTAGCAAACATTTGAGCATTGAAAAAGCAGGGAGACATGGGAGACAGGGAGTAAGGCCATGTTGGGAGGGAGAAAGAGAGCTGTATATACGTAGAGAGACTTACTAGCAGAATTCTGTAGCTTAGTAGAGGATGCCCCGGGACCTGGGGAATGCACATCCTGGCCTCTCTTTTGTCCAATCCTCTGTCCATGCATTCTATTGGATGATACAACAAGAAGCCAAAAGCAGGTACAGAGCTGCACTTTCCATAGGTCAGGTGCTGGGGTACAGAGCAACACAAAGAGTGGAGAGTGGATCTGGAGGCCTTAATGGAAATACTGGCGCCCTCTCTCATCTTCTCATCACTGGAATGAAAAAATGTGTGAGGACAGTGGAGGATCTGGTTCTGTTTTTTCAGATTTTCCAAGCCTCAGGGGTTTATTCTTACATCCGCTGTTTCCAGTGATGTGATCTGGAGCAAAGTACTTAGCCTCTCTGTTCAATTTTCTTACCTGTAGAGTAGACATGATCATCGTGGTTTGTCTACGGATGAGATTACATTATTCTTGTTCAACCCCAGCACAGAGCATAACATGTCATAAGCATATCCATTAAAAGTTAGAGTGTATTCTCTATCATGTTGAAAGTTATTCTTCAAGTCCAGGAAAACCAAGCCGCAGTTATCATGCTTTTCATTTATAGCACATGAATTAACAGTCATTAATTATTAATGTCTTATACAAGAGGTGAGATAGAGAGTCAAGGAGCATTGTAGGACTCGACATTCTCCACTTCTTTCAAGTTTGGCAAAAAAATTATCTTCTTTTTATAAAGTCTTCTTTGAGTTTTGCAGCCCCATAGACCTTCATCTTCACTCCTCTTAGAGACCAGACACTAGACTGTGTGATTATATATCACCTTGTATGAGGCTCCTGTTATAGAGACATATTACTCTTTACTCAACTAGGTCACGTACTTTCAGAGGACAGACAAAATTTTCTGAAAAATTCTTAGAATTGCATGTTAATCCATTTTTCCTTCTGTCCCTTCCTCCCTCCATTCCTCCCATTCTGCTTTCTTTCCTTCCTTGCTGTCTTCTTCTCCCCTACTTCCTTTCTTTACTGTATCAGTTAAGCCACATTAATTTATTGAGGATTTACCAGATCCTGTGCTGAGTGCACATGGATGGACAGCACGTGAACTCTAACCTCCTAGAGCAAAGGTCGGGCAGATAAACATGCTAACCATAATGGTAAGTACTCCATCAATGACGCTACACAATAGACAACATAGTGAGAACTATTAGAAAACCATTGTTTAAGTCCTCTTCTTATTTAGACTTGAGTGAGATGAACTTTGAAGAAGGAGCAAGACCTTATCAAGGAGGACTTTGATGAATGACTAGAAATTAAGAATTCACCCTCACTTCTTGCTATGGTGGGAGTGGGCCACATAGGCAAAGGGAAGGCTGGACTCTGCTATTACCACTGTAGGGTTTCCATAACCTGCAAAAGGTCAGTCTGGAGAATCTTACTTCAGTTAAGGGTTTCTTGAAGACATCTCCGCCCTGAGCTGTTTATCACAGCTTTCCAGATCAACACCTACAAGTATGAAGCTCTTTCTAACATAATTCATTGATGTTTCTGACAAGCACCTGGTCTTTCAGAATCAAGTTTGGAATGACAGCCTGGCACCAGTGAATGTCATTGCATAGATTTAATGACATTAAGATGCACAGACCAGAAATGATGATATGCAAGACACATCTTAAGTAAAACTCAATTTTCCAGAAAAACCCATATTTTTCCACTTCTTTTTTTTTGGTACTGGGGATTGAATTCAGGGGCACTTGACCACTGAGCCACATCCCCAGCCCTATTTTGTATTTTATTTAGAGACAGGGTCTCACTGAGTTGCTTAGCACCTCATTTTGGCTAAGGCTGGCTTTGAATTCATGATCCTCCTGCCTCAGCCTCCCAAGCTGCTGGGATTACTAGCTTGTGCCATCACACCTGGCCATATTTTCCACTTCTCTCTGAAAAAAAATCTGTATCAAAGTTCTAGGATTCAAAAAAGATGGGAGAGAGTCATGTGGTTGGTTATGTGTTGAACAGGACTGATGTGGTTATTATAGGTAGAAAATAATTAGCCAATGAAGCAGTATCAAAGGAAATCAGAGAACAGGAGAAAACAGCAGTCGACACTTTCTGGAAAATATCCTGAGGCCTACTTGAAAAATGGCATGTAATACTCAGCATAAAACATGTCTGCAACCATGAATGGAGGAAGGGTGGATCCTGTGTTGTTGTCCATAATTTATAAAGTGGTTTCTTTCTGCCTATGAGTGATATCAGTCGTCAACATTTATGCACTGTCTGTGTGTTGACTCACACACGTAATGGCCTCTAGTTGATTATTGAGACAGTTCCACCTTAAGTAGCAGTTGGTTGAGAAATGACGACAAGTTATGAATATGAGCAACTCCTGAGAAGTTTGGCTGGGAGTGAAAGAAAAGACAGTAGAAGAAGATTAAAGTGTGTAAGATGCACTTTCTTTTACTTCTGACCTGTGCAACACAGGCACAGGTTGTTCACGTGACCCAAGAAGTATCTAACAGGTTCACTAAAGGATTTAATGTCCGTTTATTGGCTTCTAGGACAATATTGATATTCTCTCAAATCAGAAAAATGTGGACAGGAGGCTCCTGGTTAGACTTTTGAGAGAAGGCTGCAGAAGAGAGCTAGATTGTTCCTAGGAGCCTGGAAGAGCATTTGAACCTCAGTAACCCTCCGTTAACACACACAATAACAAAAACATTTGCAGGGCACTTACTACATGTTAGATGCTAATTGTACACCATCTTGTTTTATCTTTATAACAATCTTACAAAGTGTGTAATATTATGTTCCTTCTAAAGGTGAAAAAAATTTAAGCCCAGAGAAGTAAAGTAACTCCCCCCATATGATATCAGTACAGAATCTAGTCTTTGACTCCAAATCACAGATTAGCATCCCCTACCACCTCTTACAATTATCTTACTGGGGGAAGGGGTGGGGAAATGTATAATAAGGAGGTGTTTAAGGTCTTCGATTATCTGTTTTCATCTATCTCCTGATTGGGAAGCAGAAATTCTAGTCACTATTACCTGGATACTATATCAGGACAGATTCTCCTCTCTTCTTACATTGCCTCCAGACTCCTAGAGAATAGGCTTGATTTTCTTTTTGCCCAAGTCTGCAATGGCTGAAGTCTGCTTCATTGTCACAAATGGGTTAAAAAAATCTATTTTCTCGAATTCTAGTACATCAGATGTGAAGTGAATGCTACAAATCTGCTTAATGAGTCTTGAATGTGAACAGTGTATTGGCATATTTAAGACAAATTGCAATTGTCAGAAATTCCTTTGTGGTTTCCCCTCTAGCCTGTGAATGGAGGTAAGTTAACTCTGTTTTTCTGGCACTTTTAATCTCTAATATATAATTTTGTTTTCTTTTGGTTTGAAACCATGAAGGATAAATTATCTGCTCAATGCTCTTGGCACATAGAGGGGAAGCATCCCAAAGGTCTCAAAGTAAAAACTCTGTACCAACATATAGCTAGCATGATCATGCAACTTCCAAGGGTAAAGAATACTGTGCATTAAAATAATAATAATAATAAAAAATAAGGGCCCAGAAAGCTTTCCTAGGAGACAGGTTTCTTTGCTTTTGGGATTCATCAGTCATTGCCACACAAAGGGCATTTCTGGTGTTAGGAGATAGAGAATAACAAGGGGAATATTTTAAAGAATCTGCTCTGAAGTAGAAGACTGAAAAGCAAAGTTTAAGTGGAGCAGACAAATAATATTTCAGCCGGGCCATATTTTAATGTAGCATGTTGTGTGTTCATGTATGTCTGTTGCCTTGACATGTGTCTGTATGCTGGCCCATAATTTACCTTGTTAGAGGCATCAGCTGATTTAGGAGTGACAGGGCTTTTAAGTATTTAGGATATTTCCTAATTCTCTTGCTCCTCTGACCAGAGGACTCCAAGTGTGGCTTGGTAAGGGCCATCCCTCAGCACCTGCCATGAGGGACACTGTTGGGGGGTGGGGGGAGCCTCACCTTCCATCTGAAGCTCTCCCACTGAGTTATTCTAAAGTCCACTTCCTGGCAAACATCAGCATTAAAGATCAAAGTGGTGTGAGGCCATGTGAGAGAAAGGAAGTTTTGTAATCTGAACCCTGGGGCTAAGAGGAGTTATTCTTCCAGACTTTTTTTGGCAGAGGCATTGTTTTGAAAGGCAAGAGGCCAGCCAAGGGCTGAAAAATCATGGCCATTGTTTCTGAAAACAGCCGGGGTGTTGATCAGATAAAGCAAGGCCAGCAGGGTGCATTTTGAGTGAGCCCTGAGAATGCTTGGGAATGTGTCTGTCTTTGTGTATGCCACATCAGCCCCTGGGCCTTGGCTGTTGTCACTCTGATGGATAGCTGGAGCTAATGCTGTAGGTGCAAAGACAGCTGGAGGTGGGGAAGGGTGGCATTTTTGAGAGAATTCTGGTTTAATCTAGGGCTGTTTTTTCTGAAAACAGAGGTTTGGGTAGCCATAAAATAAATGTGGCACATTTTTCTTAGTAGTCAATTTTACTAGAAGATTTGGGGTGAAAACGGTCTTTCTTGAAGCTAAAAGGATCAACAAAGGCATTGTGAAATAGAAGGCAAAAACTGTGTGAACTTTAAATATAAATTCAGGTATTTTAAAAAAAGAATACATTTCTAGTAGATAGATTCCTGCTGCCTCCCCTATCCCCCCATCCCAGTGAACAGGTAAAAGCTGTAGTGTGCATTTATCAGCCCTGCATTGGACATTTTTGAGCAATTAGATATAATCCAGCATGAACCCAAAAGGGATTAAGGACATTTTGTTGATTAAAACAGAAGCTTTAAACTGAAACTTGAAGTTGAAAATTGTCAGTCCACAGGCTGAGTCTGACGCACAGGCCAGATTTAATCAACAGCACGTTTAGTGTGGTCTATGCTGTGTTAATTTTTTAAAAGTTAGTTGCTAATATTTGTAAATCAAATTCCTCCTAATAATCTAGTTTCTCTTTAAAAAAAAAAATGGTGGGGAAGGTTTGGCAGCAGGAAGCCCGGGATCTTGCATGGCAACACTTAGCTGGAGCTGCTTGGTTCACTGTGAGTGACAAGCCAGGCTGCTTCTCTCACTAGCTTAGCTGCCTAATCTCTGTAGACACTTCCTACCTGTGATCCCTCCCTCAGCTGAGATACCTCCAGAGTTTTTCCTGTGGTCTAATCTTTATAGCATTTACCCCTCTTTCTCATGTGGCCATGTGGCTTCCTGATGACCTTGGCTCTCATGGTAACCTAATATCTGGATTCTTTGTATTCTGAGGCCTAGTTCTTGGGTCTTGATCTAACAGTACACAGACAAGCTGCATGTATCTGACTGTGTGAAGACTCAGCCCAGACACTGGTGTTTGCTACTTTGGTATCAGAGACCTACAAAAAGCTGCCCATCTCTACTTTCACCCAGTGTTGGATGAGGTGAAGATAATCCTTTAAATATTATTCATTTTAGAACTTATTATGACAGAGGCAGGCAGCAATTTTGGTACTGGGGAGAAAGTGTAGAGAACTCGGTTGCTTGGCGGCTTTCGTGTTGGAGAAAGACTCTGATGGGGAATTAGGGGCCCTGAGTGGCCATCCTGACTGCACCTGCTGTACATTCTCAGGCTTGGGATTGAGTTGGTCATGCATGGCTTCTTCTCTGATGTGGCTCTTGTCTCCTGAGCCTTGACTACCTCACAAGCTTTCTGAGAAGCTCCAATGTAATAATGTCAATTAATTCTCTTAGAAGATCATAAGAACATTACAAATCTAAGATAACACGTTCCCATGAAAGGTGGGCTGTGCCTTTGCAATGTGAACAATAGAATCCCCAATACATTTATATGCTTAGCAGTGGTAGTTGCTGATGGTGAGGTAGTTTCCCCTTTTAAAGACTGAAAATTCTGTTACCACAAAAGATATCTGTATTGGCAAGTCGAGCCTTAAAATGATAAAAGAATATCTTGCTATCTTTTTGTTCAGTGAATACCAGAGTCACCTACTACCAGCTCCACTAAGAAATAATGGTTATATAAAAATGTGTTTGATTTTTATAGGCTCAGAGGTAACTGGGATCCAGTTTTATATTCATTATTTGCTAACACTATTTTCCTTTCATGTGCTATGGATTTGTGAGGGTCTTTTTTTTTCCATCCAGTCAGGAATACGAATTTGTTTTTTATTGATCTGCTTATGGCAGTTGGTATAACAGCATGTTTTAGCAGACGTTCTGCTAGTCATATCTCATTTTACCTTTTGTAAAAATTTTAGTGTTTCTTGTTGGTGGCAAAAGAAAAAAAAATCAGTGTTTCTCCTTGAACAATTCTGAACATGTCGTTTGATGTTTTCTGGCTTAGCTCTTAAATCTTGTATGGTGTGACTTTAAAAAGAGAGAGAGAGAGAGAGAGAGAGAGAGAGAGAGAGAGAGACATTAGAGATTCTATCATCAATCTCATTCTTCAGAGCATTCAAAAGAAAACTTTCAAAGGCACTAGGTTTTCTATAGCTGCTGAGATTTCTGGCATTTACATTCATAGACACGGGTTGGACAATAATCTTTTTCAACCAGAAAGCAGAACACTATTTGTTCCATTACTTATGGTATCCCATGGTCAGGATTTTTAAGCCATTGTAGAGTTTTAAATGTAGAGTTTAGGACCGTGGATACACTAGAGGCTGTATAAAATCTTACAGTTTTGATTCCATACCTATTTCATCGAGGAACCAAGAAAGTATTAAGACTTGCTTTTTAGACAGATTTAGCTCACATAAGTACTTTACATGGTGGGTGATACAGAATTAACCTAGACCCTGTTATACATAGAACCACCTAACTAATGATCAATACCTCATCACACACATGTGCACACACACACGTACACATCCCAACTGTCAGTTGGTTATGAGGTCCTGTGTTTCTTGAAGTGTGTTCTGTAGACCATTGGTTCTACGGATGCTTTCTCAAAGTAGGGTTCTGGGTTGAAATGAGCATTAACCCAGCTTGGAGTCAGCTCACAACTTGATCTCTCTTTGAATCTAGTTCCCTATCCTACAGGAGAACAGAGAAATCGTAGATAACAGGACCAAGAAGAGCAGTGCCATTATCTCCCTAGCTGTAGACAATATGTTGCTAACAGACTTTTGAGTTTAGTTTTCAACCTGATTGACATTTATTAGGAGCACAGGCTGGTACCCCTTAACTATGCCTAGGGCAACCACATAATCTATTATTTAAACTAACCACAATTTAGAGAGTGAAAAGGGTGGGGGTGCTTTTGATCATTATGCTTGACAAAAGGCATAATTGGGACTGCGTTGGATAAAGTAGGGTATAGAGTCACCCCAAGTCTGATGAACCTCAGAGCCCAGCTTACATCATAACTTTTCCATAATGCCTTTCTGATTTTCCCAATTGGAAGCCATTTTTTTCACAACATGGAAATCTCTTTTATTAAATGTATAATGTTCTACTTTGTCTTAATAATTACTTAGGTACCTCCTGTATCCCCCCTATTAGGCTCCAAGTTCAGACTCATGATCTGCATTTATGCCTTCTGTCTGTCTGTCTATAGCACCCTTTCATATTAGCCTGTCATGGTGAGTACAAATGAATACTGTTGTTTGAGTGAATGGATGAATAAAAATCTCAGCACCAAAAGTCTGGTGCCCTTCTCAACTCTACTGCTTTTTCCCCCTTAACAAATGGTCTACCCTCAATGTGATCTCATAATCACACATCTTTCATAAACCTTATGTCCTACAGGCAATTTTCCCTCTTTCTTATTTATTTTCAATATCAGATCTGTTCAGGTGTCTATTGGATTTGTGTCTTCTTCATTCCCGTGGTCACAATTCAGGCCCAAGGCTTTACTCTGTTCTTCTTGGATGTACACTAGCTTCATAGCTCTTTGCCTTGTTTTGAATTTCTTCTCAATTCCCATTTTGAACCTATACCTGCCCACTTTACCTGCAGTGGAATTTCAATGTTTTTCCCCTATTTTAGAGCCAAGTAACCTTTGCAATAGCCCCTGTGTTGAAATTCAAACTCCTTGAACTGGCATCGAAGGCCACTTAATTAACAGAATATAATTTATAATTTATAAATTCAAACTTTTGAATTTTTTTCCTCTTTTTTAGAATTAATTGTCTTCATCTGATTCTCTTATGTGAAAAACCAAGTTCTTTAGGGTAGAGATATAGCTCAGTGGCAGAGCACTTACTACTTGCTAAGCATGTTTTAGGCTGTGAGTTTAATCACCAGTACAGCAAAGGGGGAAAAAAGAAGATGAAGGACCGAGGAAGAGGAGGAGGAGAAGGAGGAGGAGGAGGAGGAGGAGGAGGAGGAGGAGGAGGAGGAGGAGGAGATAATGAAGTTCAAAATCTGGTTCTTTCTTACTTTTCCAGCCATTTATTTCTTCTGCTGTTTTTTTCCCTTTATAGTCTATACTCCGTCTACCACTGAACTATGCAATTCCCAGATTGTTCCTTAAATATCCATACTTTTGCATGTGATATTCATTCTGCTTAGAGAACTTCTTTTTATTAATACTGCATATTCTAACTCATTCCTTTAGATTTATCATAATATTGCTTGCTATCTTTGCAATTTTTTTCATTATTCTTTCTTCAACCACTCTTAGCAATTTGCTCTCTGTGTTTGTAAAGTTCTGGTACTATATGTATCCCAGTGAATTATTGACTAGTCTGCTTCTCTTCCACATTGAGAATTTCTTGAGGCCAGGGACTTTTTTTTTTGCACTCTTTTATTGGGCCTAAGAGTGATTAGTATATAATAAATTATTAACAAGTATTAATTAGTATATAATAAATTCTTAACAGATATCAATTTGGGCACACACTTATTGAAAACTTGCTATGTGTTAGGTATCACCTTGTTCAATCTAATTTAATTTAATCACCGTGATTGGCATCTGACAAAAAAATTCATAATATCTCTGTTCTACACAGAGGAAATGTACAGACTCAATAGTAACTTATCCAAGGAGTACAACTTTGGATGACAGAATCAGGGCCAGAAACCAAGCTATGAAATTGCAAAGTACTGCCTATGTTCATCAATATCTATCTCTAAATCTTGGCTTATTCATGGAAGAATTTGAAGGCATAGGCCCAAATTTACTTCCTGATTATTTCTTCCAGGATTATATCAGCCATATCTTATTCTATATCCACTCATTTGGCCACTTGTGTCATAAAGTTTATCAACTTAACATCAGTGACCTGACGTGCATGATTTTCGTGTTTGCATGATGTGTTTTGCACCTGGTGAACAGAGGTCTCTCTGTTTCTCAGTGCTATGTCCTGAGCTGCTTTTCTCCTTTGTCACATCCTTCTGCCTTGATATTCTGCCTCACTCAGGCCCAGGGAAATGGAGTTGGCCATCTATGGACTCAGACCTCTGACAGTGTGCTGGAAGAGAACTGACGTCACCAGAACGAGGCGGAGGAGATAACTACATTGAAACCGGCGGCGGCAGATTTAGCAGTCCAATTTCCTGAGAAATGCTGGAGGAATTGGCTGTCAGTCAAGTGAGACAGATGAGTCTACTCGGTCTTACCAGGCAGTATCAGTTACCCTGCATCTCTCCAGTGTTATAACACTCATCACATGGTTTTGTTGATATCTATTTCTGTATTTCTATGTTCCTCCAAATTGGTGATCATCCTGAGGGCAAAATGTGACATTTCATCCCTACATTTGTAGGGCAGTAAATGTTATCATATGTTTAGTGTACGATAATATGTGTCAAGTTCATAGTGATTCATTTTAATTTTACAATGCTAGTCATACAATGTGGTAGGCAGGTTAGGTTATCTTTGTCTAATAGATGTGGAAACTGATATCTGGCATGAACGATGGGCAGATCTGAATAAAAATAAATGTATATGGTCCAGTTGGCAAAAATCACACTTTGAGCTCCTCAAATCTACCCTTCATAGGAAGCAGACATATTGGCTATGTCTTTGTGAGATTCACAGAACACACAAAGAAGTTCATTAGGTAATCCTTTCCAGTCCCATACATTGTTTTCTACCTGGACTCCTGTGAAACTTGTGTTCTTGATCTCATCACATTTGCAATAATCACTCAGTGCCCCAAAACTATGTTTCAGCTCCCCTATTTGATGGGGCTCTTATTACTCAAGTGGTTGGTTTATGCCTAATCTATTTCTGAGTCTTTGTTATAGAATTAATCTTCTGTCTTCTATATACAGAGAATGGATACACGGAGCATGGACAGGCAATGCCTATTTCTTGAATGGATGAATTAAGACATATAATGTGCAAATTTTATTTCACTGACTTGTGGACACTTGAAGATTTGAGATTCTTTTTTTGAAACATGGCTTGTTTATGTTGAAAGCAGGGAAAGCTAGGATTGACATTTTAAAGAATAAAGGCACTCTCCTCATATGTTTGTCTCATCTCTAGGGATGAACCATATGCTTTTGCAAGGTATTAAGAACTTTAACAAGAGTTAAAAATCTAACCTTGTAAAATTTTAATAAGAGCAAGGTGATCATGTTTCCAATATACACAGCCATATTGCTAATTAAACCTGACAGTGGCTCCCTGGATCACACATTGTCTAAGTGCCAAAATCAGGAAGAAATTTAAGTGTTCAGTTTCTCAATCTACTTCATCCTTTTGCCTTGGTTCTGGGAAAGCTTTTGTTTTATATCAGCATATATTCTTCTAGGGCTCTGTGTCTGGGAGAGTTTCATTGCATGCATCTTCCTCTGCACATTCTCTGTAGTAGAGGTGAATTATTTCCTCTAAGAAGACATCATTCCATCAGCTTCAATGACTATCAAGTGAAGGGACACTTTCAGGCCAGTTGGAGCCACAAGCTAGTACTTGCTAGCAGACATTTCTCTCTTTGGCAAATAATGTTTCTCAAAATACTTTTTCCTGTGTACCCTCCTCCTATAGTCTGCCCATTGGGTCAGGTGATCTAAAAAGACCCTTGGCTTTTATGCTTTTGCATGTTTTTGGACTTCACTGACAGAATAATTAAGAATAAGAAGCAGGGAGTTGTGAATTTGTCCAGGTTTATGGAAGAGGTGCCTTTCATCCTATAATGACTTCCAAAGGCTATAGAGTGGGGTTAAATTTTACTACTCAAATTAGATTCACTTATAAAGTGCCATTTTAATTCTGCCATCTTCCACTCAGAAAACCCAGACCCTGCAGTTGCCGCATCACTTTTCTGCAGGCTCTGGGATTGGATCTTTTGTCCCTGAAGCTAGGCTTCTGAAGTGCCCTAGGCATTTC
The DNA here is from genome assembly GCF_048772815.1 of Callospermophilus lateralis. Classification (NCBI taxonomy): domain Eukaryota; kingdom Metazoa; phylum Chordata; class Mammalia; order Rodentia; family Sciuridae; genus Callospermophilus; species Callospermophilus lateralis. The sequence goes on from NW_027512409.1 coordinate 169,216, forward strand.
CAAGAAGAAGAAAAAAACTCTGTAGTTGTATTTATAGATGATTATTAGTTCTCCTTAAAATGGGGTGATTGATTAAATACTGAGAACACATTGGGCTCTTTGACAGACTTATTTCCCTGACTAGTAACACATAATAAAGTAAAAGCATCCTACTAGAGAGTCCTCTAGTTAACAGTGGGAGAACAATCTATCCCAGAAGATTTGGCAAATCTTAACTTAGATATACAGAAAACTTGAGAAATCAAGGAAATAAAATGCATCCAAAAGTCTATAACCCAGCAATATCTGAATCCTCAGATATCAAAGTAGATTAAATGCCAGGAAAGGATTTAAAAAGTGTTGATGGTTAAAATGAACAACAAACTAAAAGATATAATGAACTAAGAGAGATAATACAGGAGGTAAAAGATAATTTCAATAAAGACATAGATATCCTGAAAGGGAACTAAACAGATATCCTGGAACTAAATAAATCAATAAGTCAAATTAAAAATTCAGTGGAAAATATCACTAGTAGATCAAATAGGTATATAAAAAATTGTAGCATATATGTGTAATAAGAATTGTAATGCATTTCACTGTCATGCAATTCACTTTATTTTTTTAAAATCAATTAAAAAAAAGAACATGCAGAAGACAAATTTTCACATCTTGAAGACAAGACATACAATCTTGAAAACTTAACAATAAAAATGATAAGAGACCATGACCAAAATATTCAAGAAATCCAGGACTACATGAAGAGACAAAATATAAGGATCATTGGCATTGAAAAAAAAAAGTAAGACTAAAAACCAAGAACATGTATATCCTTTTCATTGAAATTAAATCAGAAAAATTTCCAGATCTTAGGATTGAGATGTATATTCAAATACAGGAGACATTCAGAACTCCAAATAGACAAGATCAAAAAAGGTAATCTCTATGACATCTACACCTTATAATTAAATGTCTAATATATGGAATAAGGGTAGTAGTATTTTTAGATGTTCAAGAGGAAAACAACTGGTCACATTTACAAGTAAGCCAATATGAATCACCATTGATATCTCAGACCAGATTTTTTAAAAGCCAGAAAGTCTTAGAATAATATATACCAAGCTATGAAAGATAATGTTTGCTAACCAAGATTGCTTTATCCAACAAAGCTATCCTTCAGAATTGAAGATAAAATAGAAACCTTCCCATATAAGCATAAGCTAAAATAATTCATGACTACTAAACCAGCACTACAGTAAATATTTAAAGAAATATTTTATGTAGAGGTAATGTAAGTCAAACTTCAGAGCCAGCAAATGAATGAATCTCACTAGAAGAGTAGCTTAGAAAAGGAGAGCCAAGTCTGAATAAAACATTAGAAATAAATCAAAATGTCAGGAAATAATAATCATCTGTTTCTACTGAATGTAAATAGTCTAAACACTCCATTTAAAAGAGACTGGCAGAAGGGATTAAAAAACAGGACCCAAAAATATGGTGTTCACAAGGGACTCACATAACAGGAAAACACATTCACAGACTGAAGATGAAAGGTTGGAAAAGATATACCATAAAATGGAGAATGAAAACAAGCCAGAGTAGCTATTCTCAGATCTGACAAAGGAGTCCACAAGCCAAAATCGATCAGAAGAGACAAGGAAAGTCATAGTGTTAAAGGGTTCTACCAACAAGAAGATGTATTAATTAAAAATGTTTGTACCCCAAATATTGTTGCACCTAATTACATAAAACCAAAATTACTTGACATAAAGTCCCAGATAGACTCTGATAAAATAATATTGAATGAGTTCAACACACCCCATCTCACTAATAGATAGGTCATAGATCATTCAGATATAAACTAAGTAAAGAGTTTTCAGATCTGAAAAATACTGTCAGTCAAATGAACCTAACAGACATGTATAGAATATTTCATCCATTGACAAATGAATTTACTATCTTCTCAGCTATACATGGAACCTTCTCCAAAATAGACCATATTTTAGGACACAAAACAAGTTTTAGGAAAAATATTGAAATAATTTCTTGCATTTTATCAAGCCATAAATAAATGAAATTATAACAGAAAATGTTTTAGCACATGGAGCTTGAATAATACACTTTGTGGGGGTGGGGGGGGGCAGTATTTGAATGCAGGGGTCCTTTACAACTAAGTTACATCCCAGATCTGTTCTATTTTTTATTTTGGGGACAGAGTCTTACTAAGTTGCTTAGGGACTCACTAAGATGCTGAGGCTGGTATTAAACATGTGATCATCCTGCCTCAGCTTCCGGGGTTTTTGAGATTACAGTTGTTACATCTTAAGGTCCTAGGAAAGCAAGAACAAACCAATTCCAAAAGGAAATAATTAAAATCAGAACCAGGAAATAATTAAAGAAGTCTGAAAAGAATTAAGATTAGAGGCAAATTTAATAAAATTGAGAATAAAAAAATATAAAGGATCAATGCAACAGAATTGGTTCTTTGAAAAGATAAACAAATCTTAGCCAACCAAATCCAAAGAAAAAGAGAAGTCCCAAACCAACATAATTAGAGATGAAACAGGAGATAACACCATAAACATTGCTGGAATCCAGAAGGTCTTTAGGAACTCATTTTGAAAACTTACATTCCAGTAAATTGAAAAATCTAGGGAATATTGACAGATTTATAGACACACATGACTTGCCCAAATTGAACCAATAGTATATGGAAATCTAAACAGACCAATATCAAGCAATGAGATTGAAGTGATAATTAAAAGCCTTCCAACAAAGAAAAGCCCAGGACAAGATGGATGCTCAGCAGAGTTTTATCAGACCTTTAAAGAAGAACTAATGTTGCAGATCCACCCACAGCAGCCTGTGCGGAACCCAGGCCCACAGTAGGCCTGGGTCTACCCCTTTACTGATGGGACAGACACCCACTGGGGCCCAGCCTCGGGCACAGGACTGCCTCTCACCACCAGCAGACTATTGCAGGAGCCCAGGCCCAGCCCAGATCTGCCCACACCAACTTGTAAAGGACCCAGGTCCAGGGTAGGTTCAAGTTCACCCCTCCCCCTCACCTGGGAATCTAAGTCTAACCCACTTCCATCTTGGAACATGGCAGTCATTGCCATAGCCTTCCCCATGCAGTAGACCCTAACTTTTTGACAACAGACAGGACCTAGAAGCAGCTGCATCTGAGAGCAGGCATCCCAAAGAGTGTGAGGCCCACCCTTTCAGCCCCATCTCTGTAAGACATTGCTTCCATCTTGGGGCACCTTAAATATTACTTCGAGTTACCTCAGCTATTGCCATCACCACATTTAGATGCAGTATCATACATTGAGGGACACCAGCAGGGTCCGGAAGCCCAACATCAAGGTGAGGTACAGACAATCTGCACAGGTACTACAAGAACACAGGGAAAAAACAATAATATCTCAGATCCATGCTTCAAGAAAGGAAGACACATAGACAACATGAAAACACAAGGGAGGAAAGTGCCCCAAACAAACCAGGACACTATAATAACAGAACCCATGGACAGCGAAGTTGATGAAATGTCAGAGAAGGAGTTAAGAAGGTTCATAAATAAGATGATCTGTGAATTAAAGAATGACCTAAATGAGCAAATACAGGCAAAGAGATAAGAGAGCAAATACAGGTAGCAAAAGATTACTTCAAGAAAGAGATACTCTCAAAAAACAAACAAAAAACTTTCACACAGAAATCCTTGAAATGAAGGATACAATAAACCAAATAAAAAACTCAATAGAAAGTGTCACCAAAAGACTAAAAAACTTGGAAGAAAGAACGTCAAATAACGGAGTCAAAGTATACAATCTGGAAAATAAAGTTGATCACACAGTGAAGATAGTAAAAAACCATGAACATTCAAGAATTATGGGACAGCATCAAAAGGACAAATCTAAGAGTTATTGGGATAGAGGAAGGCACCGAGTTTCAAACCAAAGGAATGCACAATCTCCTTAATGAGATAATATCAGAAAACTTCCCAAGCATGAAGAACAAATTGGAAAACCAAATACAAGAGGTTTACAGGACACCAAATATACAAAATTACAACAGATCACACCAAGGCATGTTATAATGAAAATAAATGCCTAGCTACAGAATAAGGATAGAATCTTAAAAGCCTCAAGAGAGAGGAATCAAATCACATATAGGGGGAGACCAATTCGTATCTCAGCAGATTTTTCAAACCAGACTCTCAAAGCCAGGAGATCCTGGAACAACATATACCAAGCTCTGAAGAAAATGGATGCCAACCAAGAATCTTATATTCAGCAAAACTAAGCTTTAGATGTGATAATAAAATAAATACCTTCTATGATAAACAAAAGTTAAAAGAATTTATAACTAGAAAGCTGGCACTACAAAACATCCTCAGCAAAATATTTCAAAAAAAGGAAATGAAAAACAATGATGAAAATCAGCAGAGGGAGGTATTACACTGAAGGAAAATCTAATCAGAAGAGAAACCAAGTCACTTTAAATACCAAAAATAAACAAAAATTGCTGGGAACACAAATCATGTTTCAATAATAACCCTGAATGTTGATAGCCTAGGCTCACCAATCAAAAGACATAGACTAGCAGATTAGATAAACAAACAAACAAACAAACAGAAGAAAAACCAACAACATGCTTCCTCCAAGAGACTCATCTCATAGGAAAAGACATCCACAGACTGAAGGTGAAGGGTTAGGAAAAATCATACCATTCACATGGACTGTAGAAGCAAGCAGGGGTTTCCATCTTCATATCAAATAAAGTAGACTTCAAGCTAAAATCAATTAAAAAGGATAAAGAAGGACACTATATATTGCTCAAGGGAACCATATACCAACAAGTCTTAACACTTATAAATATATATATGCCCCAAACAATGGAGCATCTACGTTCATCCAACAAACTCTTCTTAAAGAGTCAAATAGACCACAACACAATATTTTTTTGTGACTTCAACACACCTCTTTCACTACTAGATAGATCTTCCAAACAAAAGAAACTGAACAAAGAAACTACAGAACTCAATAATACAATTAACAACTTAAACTTAACTAACATATATAGAATGTTTCATCCTTTGACTAGAGAATACACTTTCCTCTCAGCAGCACATGGATCCTTCTCTAAAATAGACCATATATTATGCCAAAAACAACTCTTAGCAAATATAAAAATGTAGAGATACTACCCTGCATTCTATCAGATCATAATGGAATGAAATTAGAAACCAATGATAAAATAAGAAATAAAAGCTAAATAATATGCTACTGAATGAACAATGAGTTGCAGAAGACATCAAGGAGGAGATTAAAAAATTTTTAGAGGTGAATGAGAACACAGATACAACATATCAATATCTCTTGGACATTATGAAGGCAGTTCTAAGAGGAAAGTTCATTTAATGGAGTTAATTCCTTAAAAAAAGAAAAAGTAAACAAATGACTTAACATTACATCTCAAAGCCCTAGAAAAAGAACAAATCAACAGCAAAAGGAGTAGAAGACAGGAAATAATTAAAATCAGAGCTGAAATTGATGAAATTGAAACAAAAGAAACAATTGAAAAAATTGACAGAACAAAAAGTTGGTTCTTTTGAAAAAATAAATAAAATTGACAGACCCTTAGTCATGCTAAGGAAGAGAAGGAGAGAGAAAACTCAAATCACTAACATACGTGATGAAAAAGGAAATATCATGACAGACACTAGAGAAATACAAAAGATAATTAGAAATTACTTTGAAAACTTATGCTTCAATAAAATAGAAGATATTGAAGGCATTGAAAAATTTCTAGAGTCATATAATTTGCCCAAATTGAATCAGGATGACATACACAATTTAAACAGATGAATTTTAAGTATAAAATAGAAAACGCCATCAAAAGTCTACCAACCAAGAAAAACCCAGGACTTGATGGACACACAGCCAAGTCTTACAAGACCTTTAAGGAAGAACTAATACCAATACTCTTCCATTTATTTCAGGAAATAGAAAAAGAGGCAGCACTTCCAAACTCATTCTACGAGGCCAATATCACCCTGATTTTAAAACCAGGCAAAGACACATCAAAGAAAGAAAACTTCAGATCAATATCTCTAATGAACACAGATGCAAAAATTCTCAATAAAATTTTGGCAAATTGAATACAAAAAACATATCAAATGAAAACTTCACTGATATTTCATCTCACTCCCATTAGGATGGCACCATCAAGAACACAGATAGTGGGGCTGGGGTTGTGGCTCAGTGACAGAGTGCTCACCTAGCACAGGCGAGACCCTGGGTTCAATCCTCAACACCACATAAAAATAAATAAATAAAATGAAGGTATATTTAAAAAAAATACAGATAACCATAATTGCTGGTGAGGCTGTATGGAGAAAGGTAATTCATGCATTGGTGATGGGACTGCAAATTAGTGCAACCACTCTGGGAAGCAGTATGGATATTCCTCAAAAGACCCCAAATGAAAGTACCATATGAGACAGCTATCCTATCCCTCAGTATTTATTCAAAAGAACTAACATCCACATACTACAGTGATACATGCGTACATACCAGTGTTTAAGACTGTAATTCATAACAGGCAAATGATGGATCCAGACTAGGTGTTCCTAAGCAGGTGAATGGATAAAGAAAATGTGGTATATAGACATGATAGAGTTTTAGCCTATAAAGAAAGATGGAATTCATTTTCTGTTAAGTGGATGGAACTGTAGAACATTATGCTGAGGCAAATAAGCCAGACTCAAAAGGTCAGGGTTGAATGTTTGCTCTCCTAGGTAGAAGCTAAGAGGGAAATAAAGAATTTAAAAAGGGGAATCTCAGGGAAATAGAAGGGAGAATAGTGGAGGAGAGAAAGGAAATCAGGTGGGAAAGGGGAGGAATAGGAAAGGAGAGGAAATGTAGAATAAAAATCACTGAAGTATGTGCATGTATGACTATATCACAATGAACTCCACTTCTATGTATGACTATAATGCACCATTTAATAAATAAATTAATAGAAAGAAGAGCAGTAGAGCCAAGGGGAGCGATCAGGGGGAATTGAAAAAGAGCAAATTATGTTATGTGCATTTGCCAGTATGCCAAAATGAACTCCATAATTATGTAGAACCAAAATGCCCTATTAAAAAAAGAGAGAAAAAAAGAAAAAAAAAATGTTCCATTTCATTGTGGGTCCTTTTCTTTTAAATTACTTTTTTTTTGTAAATATGAGTCACATTTACCATCAAAAAATTCACCAAAGTGGGCTGGAGTTGTGGCTCAGTGGTAGCATACTAGTCCTGAATGTGTGAGGCACTGGGTTTGATCCTCAGCACCACATAAAAATAAAATAAATAAAATAAAGGTATTATGTCCATCTGCAACTAAAAAAATTTAAAAATATTAACTAAAGTATAAATTACAAATAAAAAGTAAAAAATTGTCCCAAATCTGACCTGAGAAAACCCATTATCTTTCGGCCAATACCATACAAAGTCCATTTCTGGAATACCTATGTGCCAAAGATGATGTTATACTTGTGTCTGGTTCTGTTTATGTTTTAGTTTTCTCCCAGGTCATAAATTCTTTGAGGGTAAGAGTAGTGTCTCAATAGCTTTGTGCAGTATCTAATAAGGCATTGAATACTTGAAACAAAGACGTCAGAGGTTACAAGTTCTACTGAAAACCCTAATTTTGGATGAAATATGCGCTCCTGGGAGCAGATTGTAAATGGAAGCTAACGATAGCAGAAGACTGGGGGAATTAGATGAAGTGACAAGGCCCATAGACTTTTCTTTGTTTGACAGTTATGCTGGGGCACAGTCTGTGGGTGCCCTGGTGATGAGCTCGAGTCCTCCGATGTCAGCTCACAAGCTCAAATGGAACATCTCACCCTGGGTACTGATTGATGGGAATCAGGATTCAGGATTCACTGCCTTCAGATTCCAGTGATTTTTAGTAATGTGTGTCTTGGTGAAAGGACAGGGTATTAGCTCAAATGTCATGTTTAAAGGCAGGCTGTCCATGAGGTTCCAATTGTGTAGCCGCCAACAAAGTTGGAATTACAATATTAATAACAAGTCAGTTTATGATCTCTTAATCAAAAGTGAAGCATGCGAACAAAGCTGTGCCCTAAGAGATGGCCCAGGATTTCTGCCTTTTCAGTCTGGGCACATTTAGCCACAGGGCATGCTTTGATCCAACAGAAGGGCCTGCCACTGTCTCGGGTATCTAGACCCATGAGATATTTAGGTATTTTTCTAAATAAACTTCTTAGCCCTGTGCTTGGAGGAGGGACTCAAATATATAGAGCCCTGCTGGGCAGTGTGCAGGTCTGGCCATTCATCTGCTTGGGCACTTATAATAAGAGTTTAAATAGACAGATTTCATCATCTAAAATAGACTGACTTCAGTCAGCCTCTTTCCATTGCCTGAGAGATCCTCCTTTCCCGTCTTTCCTTTTTTTTTTTCCCTAAGTGAAATGATATCCATTCTCTCTCCAAACTCCCCAAACAAGATATAATCACTTTCTCTTTTTTTAAACTTTTATTCATTGAAAGTTCATAGAGATAATACTGTGCAATACCGGGCAATTGAATCGGTTATTTAATAATAAAGTAAATTTAAAATGTTTACAATAAACCTTTTCTATTAATCTCTTTCATTCATGTTCACATCAACCATCCTTATTTCTTAGAACTTGGGTTGTCAACAGAGTAAATCTGTTGAAAAAATTTATTTTAATTCTCTCAATTTTTGTTATTAAAAAATTTGTAACATTTTATGTTAAAATGATTTTTTTTTTTGGTACTGGGAATTGAGTCCTGGGACTTGTTCATGCTAGTCAAATTCTAGCATCCCCAGCCTTTTTTATTTTTTATTTTGAGACAGGGTCTTACTAAGGGGCCCAGGCTGGCATTGAATTTGTGATTCTTCTGCCTCAGTTTCCTGAGTAGCTGATATTATATGCATATACTACTATTCTCAGACTGAAGATGATTTCACATATAAAAAAAGTAAAAGTGTTACAAAGAATCCTCACCAGATCTCTAAATGTTAATATTTTCCTAAATTTGCTTTGTCAATATTTATTTATGTGAAATTTTTTTCTACTTAGCTGCTGCCATGATTCCTTCAGGAAAACTTTAGGAAAAAAATACCTGTAATATCTACAATCACTGTGTTGAAGGCTTTTGCTACATGTTCAACAAATAAAAATATTGCTAACACTATTAGCAGTTAACATTCTTTACGTGCTATGAGCCACAGAATGTGCTTTACATACTGTATCAGAATTCTACTAGAGAAAGAGTCAGAGTGGATGTGTGTGTGTGTGTGTGTGTGTGTGTGTGTATTTTCTTCCTTAAACAACCTCAGTTCTGCTTTTATTATCTTTCAACTGACTGTGATATCGATGGTTACCAGGGAGGAGTTCTGTTCCTTCACAGGTTGGAGTATGACATTAGAGAAGCAAGTCGAGGCAAGCATATAGAGCAGGGTTTATTTTAAGGGGTAACAGACTTCTCCCAGGAGGGAGAAGGAGGCCACACCTGGTATCCTGGTATCCCGAGAAGTAAGGTGTTCTTCTTTTTTTATATGTCCTAGGCTTCCTCTGTTCTCCTGCTCTCTTCCCCTTATCTCTCTCCTTCCTGCTTATGTGACTAGGCCCAGGAAATGCTCCATGGGATGGCCAAGAGGTGGGAAAAAAGGTGGGCTGAAGGGGAAAGGGCAGGATGGAGCAGCCCAGGACACATTAATGAACAACCTTATAGCTCCCTCTAGAGAGGGACAATTCCTGGGACAGATGACCTTAGCAACAGGTTGGATGGGCACAGGTTATCTTGATAGAGTGGATGAAGAGTTCGGAAGGAATTAACTCTTCAATCCCTCAGTGGGCAGCAGCCAACTTCTGGGACTCACTCATTTTGGCCTCCCTAATCCTACCTGACTCGATTTATGTATCTATACTGACTTCCTATCTAATTCTGGCTTCAAATGGATCAGGTCACCTGGGTTAAAGAAATGATGCCTTGTTTGTAAGATAGCCAATTGTAGATGTTGACCACTTCTATGAAATACTTTTGCAGCAACAGCTAGAAGGGTTTGGGTTGCTAGGTGTTATAGTCTAGCCAAGTTGATGCATAAAACTGATGATCAAATATTATTCAATTTATTACTCAGAAGCCTGTGACAGAGGTGTTATTATCTGTATTTTTATATCTGTATTTGGCTATGATCAAATTGACGAGCAAGCGGTGGAAATACAATTTGAGCGCATATTATTTGGGCTCCAGAGCTCTTTCTCTAAGCTACTACACTACAGTGTTGTCTTGAGAATAAAATAATGGGTTCTCAGTTTCTTTGTAACATCTAAAAGAACTCAGATGTACAAAGCGAAGAACTGATGAATGAATTTGATTCGTTTAGACCTTATTTTGAATGTACTAGAATGTTGCTGGGCATTAAAAATATGACATGCATCTTCCTCAGGTAGTGAAGCAGGCAGGCAGATGTTTTTCCACTAAACAAGACAGAATAAACACAGCTTGGGGAAAGCAGTTACTCTGAGGTTTGGAATAAACCTGGATTTTGGTTCTAGCTTTGCTACTCCAGAGTGTTCTATCTTAGCCTGCTCTTCAAATGGCAAGCAACAGCTCTCCTCTCAACTTTAGTTTCTTTGTCAGCAAAATAGAAGGCAAAAAAAGGTTGATAACCAAGGTCATCCTTTCTAGAGGGATGACCTGATTGCTCTCTATTGATTATGGGCTGTCCGTGGGATAAATGCCTTATTGGGTTCTTGAAAAAACTGATGAGGTAATCATCATTACTCCCATTTTTCAGGTGAGCAAACAGAGATAAGAGAATTTAAAAATTTGCTCACAGTCACAAGTAGCAAGTGAGAGTCAGGATTTAAACCCAGGTAATGTGGCTTTTGAGTACAGATTCTTAATATATGTGTTATATCTCTCCAAAGTACATAGGGAAGGTCTTAATGAAATCTGAATGCATGACCCCTGGCTTACCAAGGCAGTATTACAATTCCTGAGCTACAAAGTGTTTGAAATAGCGATATAAAATTGTTTAGTAAAAATATGTAATTTATAATACATAGTTATTTCTGCCATAAACATAATATATATGTGTGTATGCATATATACACACATATATACACATCATGTTAAATTTATACTGATTTTTTGCCCTCCCTTTTTTGACATTATTTGGGCATTTAATGATAAGTAGGTGCCTATCAGAAATAAATAAAAACTTTCATTTTCACCAGTGTTTTAAGATTCTGCCTTGTATTTTGAAGTGTGGTAGACTTGTGTAATGAACTCAATTAAAAAAAATAGTGAAAGTCTTATCATAGGTGCAGAAGTCTGAGTTTGGGAGAGAGGGGAGCTAAGCTTGGCCCCTCCTGAAGAAGAAATAGAAGGCTGCTGATGTGACTGTCGCAGGTTATAGTTCAGTAGACCCCCTGAGGCATCTTGCAAATTTAATGGTATAACACTTTGGTGTCCAGCTGTGGCCACTGTTAATAAAACCTGAACTTTGAGAACAAAGGGAATGGAATTTGCATGTGTATTTGTGCAAGGAACACCCAGGTGGTTATTTAAGAGTAAAACTGTCAGAACTGGAAGGAAAGGGTTGTGGTTTGTAGTATCCCCTAAACTATGGGTAAGAGTGATCCTCAACTTCTGGAAATACAGAACTGATGAACCACCATGCAAAGAAAAAACTACCAACTCCAATTTTAAATCAAATTAAAGCAAGCTTGTATTGTGTACACCAAGAAAGCTGGTCACTAGTGACTCTCTCTCCCAAACCCACGCTAGAGATCAGCATCCCAGCTCTCCAGGAACAAGGTATTATAGCACAAAAAGTTGCAAAGGGGGGTGTCTTGAGAAGGATTTTGACAAGCATAATACAAAGGCAGATAGTAGGCTAATGATCTACATGGCATGGTATTTCAAGGTAGAGAGTAAATTCAGATCCCAACATCAGAATTTATGAGGTGCCGCTGAAGTTTCAGAGAGGGTTGTTATCTGGTCAGGGGAAGCCAGGATTTATGAGGCACCACTAAGGTTTTAGAGAGGGTTGTTGTCTGGTCAAGGAGAGCCAGGGTGAGTTCAGAGCATGGGCAGGAATTCCAAACAAGCTTAGATATCTCAGTAATTCATAGTAAAACAGAAATTAACTTTTCATGATTTTTTGATGAGATGTCTGGGTTCATAAAGAACTTCTGGGAATAAATGCTCTGTGAAATCAATTGGAGTCTAATTTTTTTAGATGAGTAAACTAAAGTCCAGGGAACAGTGACTTTTCCAGAATTGCATTGGATTACTGGGTGTTATCATAGGCATGGGCTCCACACAGTGTTCCCTGAGTGCCCCCAATTTTGAAGGAGATAATATATGTGATTTGGGGGACAATACCATCATTTCATTAAATTCTCACTACTCTTCTAAGAAGTAGATTTTACTGTCTTTATTTTGAAAATAAGAGCACTGATGTTAGAGAAGTTTAATAGTTTGCTATCAGCAAACAGTAAGGCAAGATTTTGATCCTAGGAAATCTGCCGCCAGAGCCCCTATTCCCAAGTGCTGGGCTATGCTGCCAGGATAGCGCAAGAGCCTCTGCTCTCCCCTCCCTACTCTCATCCCTGAAAGTCGGTTATGTGCCCAGGGTCAGCAGCTCCAAACAGTCTCAAAATCGTTCTCATCATGTTGCTACAAGGACCCACTACTAGTCAATCTGGCCAAAGTGGTCATGTGACATAAGCCTTTTTATTATCCCTGGATTAGATGATCTCTAAGGACCCTTCCAGATCAAGGATTCTAGTGTGGTTTTAAGGATTGAAGAGAGGAATATTAATAAAACTGGCATACAGGGCACTTTAGCCTTCTGAGCTGGTGTCATGACTACCATTACTTCTTGGACTGAGTTTACACGCCTGTGGTTAGTGTGGGAAGGGATGAAAGGAGTGCAAATTGCTCATTAGGGATTACAAGGTAGCTCTAGTAGAACTGCTCTGGGGTCCAAATGGCAAAAAAATCACATGGAGGAGACATTCTCCATGTGTGTACAAGAAACCCATCCATACACAGCACTTTGGAAAAACATGGCTGCATTTTTGACAGACACCTTCGGCAGAGACTCCTTGAAGAGATTTAAGAGTACAAACACTGGATCTTCCCTTTGGGGGGTCCTGTTATTGACAGGCTGATGACTGTGAGCTATGTACTGGTAGCTTCCTCATCCATAGAAATGAGATAACCACAGTACACAGGGGTTTTGCACAGATTAAGTGTGTTAATATAGGCAAATGAAACTTAAAAAATAAAATAGCATCTAGTACATAATAATCTCCCTGTAAGTATTGATTACCTTATTGCATTTTATATCTTTTAAAATCTTTTGCTCTAATAGAGTGAAAAAGAGCACTAAAACATGAGTCATTTCTGTAACCAATGACACAAACAACTGATGTGAGTCTAGTTACCTGGTTTGTCAAACTAACTCTTGTTATATTGTTTGATATGTGAGATAGGATGGTGTGTTCAGCAGCTTGAACTATTCAGTATCCTGGCACACACCAGCTGTTATTTTTCTTTTCCTGGAATGACAGTACCCCTCTATGTGCATGGTTTGTTTTGGGGGTATCCACATATTTAACTCATATGCCTGTTTGAATTGCTTCTTGCAGTGCTACTTTGAGAAGGATTCAAAAATTCTTATTTGGCTTTAGCGGGAAACAGTGCCATATGCAATCAATAATGTGTGCCATAGGTAGATGCAAGGGGAAGGGATGCATGCTTGCCCACAGGGCTGGCTACATAATTTGTGTGGCCCAGTGCAGAATTAATTAAAATGTGAGAGCCACGCAGAAGCTCAGGCCCCAGTGCAGGACTACCTCCACACATCAAATAGAGGGCCTTATTGTGTCTTGAAAGATGTTGTCCAATAAGGTAGCTGTGAGCGACATGCAGCTATTGAGCACTTAAAATATGGCAAGTTTGAATAGAGAGGTTCTAACTATAAAACATGATAGATTTTGAAGATTTAGCATAAAATATAGGATGTAAAATTCCCATGAATATTTTTATATTGATTACCTGCCAAGATGGTAATACATTATGTGTTGCATAACAGCAGGAATAAGTACTGAGAAATGTGTTGTTGGGCAATCCTGTTGTTGTGTGAACGTGATGGAGCATACGTTACAAGGTGATATAATCTTGCAGGATCCCCATTATATATGAGGTCCCTTGGTGATCAAACTGTCACTATGATTTTCCTGTTTTGGAAAGAGTCAGCTTCTGGCCTCTGAAACCTCAAAACTGAGAGCATATTTATACCCTGGAGGGTTACCTCGAGGTTCTATGTCTTTTACCATGTCACAAAATGATTATCTTGAATTATATCTAAATGCTATGTATACAGTTTGGATTACCATGAAAAGAAAAATAGAAAAGAGGAAGGTTTAGGGCCTCATGAACATTCAAAGATACAAAAATACGTAAGTAAAAGAAAGAGAGGAAAGAAAGTATGAAAGACGATGGCTACTGAATCTTGTCTTGTTGGAGACAGCTTTATGATAAAAATGAAAGATTCATCAGACCAATGGGCTTACATCTCAAGAAGGCCCATGTAACCCATTCTGAACTGAAAGCCACCTTTTGCTTGCTACTTCTGGGTGTGAAAAATATTGCCGAGTCCCCAGTGCCTACAACTTTGGATGTTATTACCAATAATCCTAAAAATGATGAATGTATAAATGCAGATTCAATAGCAGTTTCAGACAAGTAACCTCCTATAATCATTGAAGACTACAAATCATTCAGGAAAACTTTCATTTCGACTAATATTTCTAAGTGCTTCCATACATCTTTACACATATCTGCAATTATCCATAGAACTTCTCTTTTTTTATTAAGTTGTAAAAAAAAAACATTGAAGTGGCCCAGCTTTACAAAACGAACAAAAGGCCACTAGGTAGCACATCACCATATTTTGAATGTATTCGGTTCAAGTACATTATTAAAATTAACTTTATCTTTTTCTTTTTGCCTTTTAAAGAGTGGACACTAGACAATTTGAAATTACTAATATAGATCACATTATATTCCCATCAGATGTCTCTGTACTAGAGACTGATTGTGGAGACTGAATATTAGGGGTGAAGCCATCTTTTAAGAACACCTTCCACTGACTGAGCAAGATAATAGAGCTCTTTGAATCCCTTGCTCATCATAATCTTTAAGATTTAATTTTGGGCTGGGGATGTGGCTCAAGTGGTAGCGCGCTCGCCTGGCATGCGTGCGGCCCGGGTTCGATTCTCAGCACCACATACAAACAAAGATGTTGTGTCCGCCGATAACTAAAAAAAATAAATATTAAAAAATTCTCTCTCTCTCTCCTCTCTCACTCTCTCTTTAAAAAAAAAAAAGATTTAATTTTGGTGACCACAGGAGGGAACTTTGGATTTTTACTTACCAATGTAAGGAAGTGTTTTAAGCTGGTAATTCGTTTGCATCTCAGATGAACCTAATTCTCCTTGACTGGAAGTTGAGAGGTTTTCTCTTCTTCCACATAGTGTTAGCATCTTAAATAAGAACATCAGCATTAGAATAAAGATTTGAGTCTCCGGTTCCTCATCTAGCTGTGTGACCTCAGGCAAACGATTTTGATTCTGCCTTTTGGAGTCTTAGTTTCTTTTACTAAAAAATAAGGGATTTAAGATATGTAGAGCTGGATGCCTCTATCTTCTGGTTGTATTCTTCATTCATCTCTACTCTGTTCTATGTTCTGTGAGAAAAATCTATTCACCAAGTCAATGGACATCTTTGGCCCTTATTTCAGGTTGAGTTTGGACAGTGAGGATGGATGCTCCATGGTGTGGTATATAAGCCTTAGTGGCCCAAATATAGTGCCATGCCTTATGGTCAGGTCTGGGAAACTAGAATAAAGATAGGAGTGGTCTGACTTACAAACACACCAAATAACCTGTTGGAAGAACTGCTGAAGATCTAATGCCCTAAGAAAAAATGCTTCCAAAAGAGACAGAAGCATGGTTCTGGTAAACTGGAGATTGAATCTGCTTCTGGCCATTTGGAAATCTTTGTGTTGCTGACCTATTATACAGACAAGGGGTCACTTTACTCAGGGGCAGATCCTGATTGACAGGGGGAAATGGGTTATTGCTATACAGTGGGTACAAAGAGGATGATGTCTGGAACTTACTGTGGGCCTGCGGCACTCTGCCCAACTGTCCTAGGTGGTGGGCAACTACAGTAATGCAATAATGACAAAACTGCCCAAGAATTGAGATCCTTCAGAAATAAAGACTAGGGTTACCTTATCAGTAAAGAATGCTGTCCAGTGGAGAAGCAGGTCAAGGGTATGGGGAGCATGGAATAGTGGTGGAGGAAGGCTGGCTGCTATGCTTATCACTTTAGACCTTATATTACCCCTCCTTCCTTTTTATTCTTCTCATATTTGTGAGAACATGGTAGTCACTTGTTTTAGATGTCATTTGGGAAGAGGAATCAATTGACATCATCTCATCTGGATCTGGCATTTTTTCAAGTGGAGGAAAGATAAAAATAGATGGAGGGGGTTGGTGTTAGAGGAGGAGGGGACTGTGTTTCTTTTCCAGATATGTTTTCACCCCTTCCTACCTCTGTGGTCATGAGGCTGAAGTGTTGCCTCCCTGGGATCCCTGGACCTCCTGTTCCAATTGTGTTCAGCCAGTAGAGGGGAGGGAGAGAAAGGGAAGCAGTAATCAGAGGCCTGGTGCTCAGTGGGTTCCCAGTGTCTACGCTCCTGGGTTTCTCCCTATTGTATCACAAGGGTTGGCTCCTTCACTTCATGGGAGGCCATAGCTCCTGCTGCCATTTTCTACCTTCTCTGAGTTCCTGAGTGTTGATACTCACCTCGGCTACTTCTGCAGTCCTTGGGAGATTTTAAACTCTGCTGGGATCCTGACTGATGTGCCTTCCTTGCTGAGTTGTTGGAAGAATTAAAGATAATGAATGCAAATCACTCAGTACAATGGCAAGCGCTTGGTGGGCACTCAAAATGATCTATTTTTTTCCCTCTGAAATCCTCTTAAATTAGAAATTCAAATGATTGCTTAAAGAATTAGCACTACATTAGGAAATAAATGAGATGATATATGAAATATGCTTTATTAAGTGCACATCACTCTATAAATGCAACATATGGATACATTAGGCTCCCTGAACCTTAAATGTGTTATATTTTAAAATCATCCTGCCTTAGTCAGATGCAATTAAGTTTTTCTAAGAAACGGAGGAGGATAGAAACTTTAACTGCAGATTTCCATGAAAATCTCATTGAATTAAACACTTTGTACATCGTCTTCAGGTTCTAGGTCTTTGGTTTTAGTTTCCCATTCCCATTTCCTCTTCTTTCTAGGCCAGTGAAGCATGGCGTCGAGATGAACAGACAGAGAGGTAATTGCTTCTCTGTCTCATTGTAGCCCAAAGAAGCAAAAAGCAGTGAAAAACAGCGTCTGAAACGTGGCAGAAACTATTAGGTCTGTAAGGTCGCTTTCCCCAGTACTTCTGACATGGAGTGGGGAATTGTGAGGCCGGGCACATAGGAGCTGATTTTCCTTCTGCTGTAGAACTTGATATATCCAACTCAGAGCTACTGGGAAGACTTGTGGGGGAGGGCAGAGAGCTGTACCAGGGTTCAGCTACCTTTTCATTTCCACATGGCAAATAACCATTAGGTGCCTCTTCCTCTGTGCTTCCTTTTGGACACTGGTTTAATAATGCCCACCACTTTTTGTTGTGTCCCATGTTGTTTTGTCTTTCTTCCAGATGAAATTGTTTGAAGAAAAGATCTGAGCAAAGAAACTTAGCACTTGCTCATTAAAAATCTGTGGCAGAGTCTCAGAACCACAGAGAGTCCAGAGCACAGTGGTTAAAGACATGCATTTCATCACCTGGATTCTGTCTCTGAGTCCCTGACTTCATGAAGCATATGATGACTTTGTCCACAAAAGCAAGTTTTCTGATTGAGTGATAACATACATGGAAAAGAATCTAGAATAGTGACTGGTCTGTGGCAAGGCCTCAGTTTGTGTTCATTTCCTTCTTTAATAAAGCATTAAAAGGCAGATTTTTCTTTTCCCAGGACACTACCTATAACTAGAACATCTTTCCTTACAGAA
This sequence comes from Callospermophilus lateralis, assembly GCF_048772815.1. Lineage (NCBI taxonomy): Eukaryota > Metazoa > Chordata > Mammalia > Rodentia > Sciuridae > Callospermophilus > Callospermophilus lateralis. The sequence continues at coordinate 187,405 of NW_027512409.1, forward strand.
AGAATTTCAGTGGTAAGGCAACAGGTGATGATAATAATAAACCACAATCTATAAGTTTGCTTTTATTAACATTATACCTTGTGTGGTGCTCATAGCAGCTTCATGAAGAAGGCAGAATGGGTTCTGTTATTATTATTATTATCCTGACATTGCACTTAATGAAACCAAGAAGGTTCTGCACAGTTAAGTGTCTGACTTTCCCAAAGTCTTGTGGCTAGACTCCTTGATGCTACCTTTGCCCCAATCCTTGGTGCCTTTGATAGCAAGCACAGTGAGAATAGCTACTGGTTTCCATTTCCTGGGCTTCGGCCAAGAGGTCTTTCTTTCTGGGAGCCTGGTGATACATATTGGTGACTAGAATTCAAGGGCTGCCTGGTACCATGAGGGACGCCAAGACTGTTAAGGCTGAGGCCCAGGAGGATGACAGTTAGATGGCCTTACAGGAGAAGTAAATACAGAGCAGGGTCTGATTGTAACTGTACCAACCAGTGGGACAGAATCCATGGGAGGGCAGGGTGTGAAATTGCTGTGGTATCATCACTACAGGGTCAGGAGTGCATTCAGGGTCCTCCTCTGACTTCTCCACAGAGAGATGGAAATAGACATTCCTCAGGGTACTCCAGTATCTTGGGAACTTGAGAATGGACGGACCTCAGAGGTCATCCTACCATGGCTTGCGTTTGACAGATGAGTAATTTCTAAGTTCATACAGCCAGTAGTTGGTGCACAAGAGCTTTACTTCTTCCACAGATGCTTCTAAAGCATTTACTATAGGCACTGGTCCAAGGAACTCAAAAATGACTAAGTTATTCCTCCTAGAAACTCTAGGAAGGAGATCCTATAAGTTCATAGTCCCTTACTTGCAATGCTGAATTTCCAAAGATTCTGAAAAAAATATAATCTAAAGAAACTTTGAAGCAAACTCATTTGATGGCAAAACCTGATCTGAAGTGACATGAGTCTATTTATTATGATCTTTATCTAGCCCACATAGTGTTTGTGATCATACATTTTGCTTCAAAACATATTAATGTGTTTGATTATGAGATCTTGCCCAAGACTCTGCAGGAAGTGTTAACAGAATAGTTAATGTAATATCACACCTTTTAAAAGTCCAAAAGTTATGATTTTTAAGAAACCCGAGGCCCTGATGATTTTGGGAACCTGTATCACTATCATCTCATTTTATAGGCAAAAGAACACTGAGGCAGAGAGATTATAAAACTTGTACAAGTGTGCACAGTGACATTTCTGGGATTCAATACCAGAAATCCTGGCTGAACCGTCAGTACTTTTACCAGCCTGTGTCCTGACAAGCACCATACAGTGCTCTTCTGTATGAGCAAACACGGGATTAAATGACTGCCATACACTGCTCCATCTAGATACTCTGTGTACACATGGGATCATGGGAGTTCAGAAACCCCTTAGTCTCTATCCTAACCCCACCTCTTTTGCTCTGTCACTCTCTCTGCCTCTACCAATTTGTTTACTATTGAGCAGCCAGGAGGATTTTTTACAATGTGAATCTGATGCATCTCAGGCCTTCTCTACCAAAATCTTCTTTAGTGCCTTCCTACTGCTTTGGAAGAATCCCAGTCCTCTATTTGGCATGGTTTGACGATGTCTTCCTTCCAGCCTCAGCTCATGGCCCAGCCCCCCATTCTTTCTGGGCTCTAGGAACCTGCACTTTGAATATAGCTTGGTGTTTTTGGCTGCAAAGCCATTGCACACGGTCTTTCCTTTTCTAGGAAGACTCTTCTTATCTAGTACTCCACTCCTACCATGCCCTGATGTCCTGTGACTTACTTACCAGAGCTTGGTTCAAAAGTATTTCCACAGAGATGTCTTTTAAATTCATAAAACAATGATAATTTATGTCTTATATTTATTTGAGTATTACACAAATGCCTGTCTTCCCTCCATACTAGAATTCAGTGAAGGAGTTGCTTCCATTTTTGCTCACTGATTTGATTCTATAGCCACAGCGGCTGCCACCCAGTAAGAGGTAAGTTTGTTGAATAAAACAAATGAGTGACTTTGGGGCAGATAACAACGTTACTTCTTTATTTTGCTGAAATATTGTAGAGCTTGAAGAGTTCTGTGTGGTTAGTCTTACCCAAACTATTTCCACCATCTTCTTCAGTATCATGGAGTTGCCCTTTGAAGTGTCTAAAAGAAGATGGTGGAGGACTTATGGGTTCCTTGCCAGAATGGCCATTTCCAAGGGCCTGATTTCCTGCAGGAAATAGAAGGGGCAGTTGAAGTGAGCAACTGTGTAGAGAAAGTACACTGCTTTCTAGGAACCTCAGATGGCAAACCATGTTATGTTGGGTGCTCCGGTAAAGGCAATGTGACTCTCCTACCGAGTGGCATTGTCTGACCCTCTTAGTGTCTTGTTGAATTTGACAGGCTGGAGTTCTTTGGAGGATGCAGTGCTGCTTTTCCATTTGATTTTAACACGAGTATATTTGTGGGATGTTTTAGTCAGCTTTCTTGACTTAAAGATCTGACAAGAACAATTTTAGAGAAGGAAAAGTTTATTTGGGAGCTCACAGTACAGAGTTCTCAGTCTACATAGAGCAGGCTCCATTCCTCAGGGCTCAAGGTGAGGCAGAACAATATGGCAGGAGAGTGTGGTGGAGGGATGTGGCTCACGTGATATCAGAAAGCAGAGAGAGATCTCTTCTGGCCAGATACAAAACATATACACCAAAGGCATGCCCCCAATGACTGACCCCCTCCAGCCACACCCTACCTTCCTTTAGTTACCATGCAGTTAATCCCATCAGGGGTTACTTTACTGGGTTAAGGCTCTCATGGCCCAATCATTTCTCCTCTAAACCTTCTTGTATTGTCTCACACTTGAGCTTTTCGGGGACACCTCATATTCAAACCATAACATAGAATTTTTCTAGAGGCCTTTAGAAATGGCTCATAAAAGTGCAGTATATACTCAGAGAAACCAGTCTTTCCAATATGTTGTCCTAAATACCCTCTTTACAGCTCCCTCTCTAGTAAAAAGAAAAGCATTTTTATTTACCTATTTTGTCAAGTGCAGTCATATATTATTAGGGAGTAATTGCTAGAGTAATCTTACCTCCTTGGTTTCCAAAAAGCCTCCCAGATTTACATCTCATAAATTGAAAATGAAATGTGGAATTAAAGCTAATAACTAAACCTGACTGCCTGGTAAAGGGGCACTGGGTCAATGGTTAGAATTACTGAGTGTTTTTTGCTTAAATCTTTTTTGAATATGTGTTGAAAACTTATCTTCTACTAGAGTGTCTTTTGAGGAACCATGTTTGACCCAATTTGTTTCTAACAATCCCATTTTCTTCAGATTTGTATTTTCTTTTGTATAATTAGAGATACTAAGTTGCCATGTTATCTCTAGGAACTCATCTCCTATGTGATTCCTCAATCCCTCCTTTTCCTTGGCCTTGGGTTCCCTTTAACCTACCCAATCTCCCTCCCCATCCTGGAAGGATCCACCTGTTCCCCTTGGTTTCTTGACCCTCGACACCTTCTTTATCATGTCCCTCCTTGGCCATTTCAATTGTCCCTTCTGGATGTGGGTTTTCCATACCCAGTTACCCAGAATGTCCACTCCTTCCTCCAACTTCATTTTGTACCATGATCCAAGATAATCCTGCAGCACAAAGCATTTTCTGAACTTATTTCAAGAGCACTTGTTATATATATATGACCCTTTATAATGGATGTAGGTGTGGGGCAGTCTGGCAGAAGGCATGTGTTTGCACACCTGCTCATGAACAGTGTAACCTGGTGTTTGTGAATAAAAGTTCTGGTGACATCCTGGATTTGAATCTTGGCTTGAGCATCTCCTATCTCTGTGGTCTTGTGTTACATTTAATTTCTTGATGCCTCAGTATCCTCCTCTATAAAGATGGGGACAATTATTTTATACGATATGGGGGAAATTTAGTGAACTATTTTATACAAAGTGCTTACAACAGAGAAAACACCCCATTATACTTATTAATAGATCTAGTCTCTAATCCTTACTCTGCCACTCAAACCCTTGAATTTATTGTTTCATAAAGTGATACAAACAGAGAAAAGAGTACAGAATTTGAAGCCAGAGGGTTCAAGGAATTCATTTTGTGGGGCTAGGGATTGAACCCAGGGTGTCCAGTTTGTTGGGAAGGTGCTCTCCCACTGAGCCACACCCCAGCCCAGCCCAGCCAAAAGGTTCCAACCCCACCATTTATTGTTGTGTAATTTGAGACAAGTTAATCAGCTTCTCCATGTTGATATCTTTGAAGTTATCTGTCCTCAGCAGTTAGTCACATGCGGGTCTACCTGCTACTCACCTGCAACTTCCCTCCTCACCCCACTCCTCACCCCACTGGGCCACTTTATCTTCTACTTTATTGGTCACAGATTCCTCCCTCCTCCTCCATGATGACCCTGTGTAGTTCAGTAAGTGCTCTTCACACACACTGTGTAATTTGTTCCCATGACACCCGTGTGGAGCATAGGGCGACAGTCTCATTGATGTTTTAGAGTTGTGGAAATGGAGAGCTGGAGAGGTGACCACAGTGGCCCAAGTTAGCACAGTTGTAAATTGTGAAGGCAGGACTTGAACTTGCTTCTCTGCACTCTTTCTTCTGTTTTGCACAAATCTACAAGTTTGGCCTTTGTCATACCTCTGTGCGTCACTGGCCTTGGATCCTCCTGTGGTTTCCATCAGATCTAAACCTCTCATTGTGAGACACTGTCCTCCCCTGACTCATGCTGGCTGCAGTGAGTGACAGCCAGGGGTGGCAAAACTGCACCAATAACCAACCTCCAGCCCCTGCAGTTTATCTCCCTGCCACCATTTTTGTCTGGGTTGGCTTACAAGACTCCACCCTTTGTCCACCTGGCAAACCCACTCTCAAGTGAAGGCTTTTAGTTCCCTCCCTTCCTCAGGGAAGCTGGTGGTGCGACTCTGATTGCTCCGTCGCTACTCTGCACATTCCTCTATTGGCTCTCATTTGGACTTATTTTATTTTTTAATAACTTTTGCTGAGTATGGAAGCTATTCATGCTTGTTATAACAAATTATGGAACACATGATAAGAGGGAAACCAAAAGCACTCCTAATTCCACTATCCAGAGATAAACATGGTTAATAACTTAGTATTTAAACTTCTGGTTTATTTTATACCAAATGAATTGACTTGGCTTCTGAGTTTTGATGGCAGGGGCTCCAATAGAGAAAGTTCAGATAATCCTTTTATAACGGGAATGATTGAATTTATAGCTTGGGACAGATGTGAATTTTGGGGAGGTCAGAAGGCAGACTATGGTATACAGAATAATGCACCCCAAAGACGTCTATATCAAAATCCCCCAGACCTGTCAAGGTGTTAGGTTACATGGCAAAGGAAAGTTAATATTGCAGATGAAATTAAGATTACTACTCAGCCCACCAAATAAAACGGGTATCCTGGATTATAAGAACAAGCCCAGTATATGGACAAGAGTCCTTAAAAGTGTAAGAGGAAACTGAAAAAAATAAAGAGATGATTGCATGAGGAAGAGTTGGTCTGATGTTGCTAGCTTTGAAGACAGAGGAGGAGGGTAAGAACCCCGGGATGTGGAGATCCGGAGAGGTGAAATAATGGATTCTCCCTTAGAGCCTGCAGGAAGGAATCCATTCTTGCCAACCCCTTGGGATAACCCAGCAAGGCCTATTCCAGCATTCTGAGATGCAGAACCTCCAATATAGGTAAATAATCAGAGCTATCATGAGGAGTCAGCTCATTAACACAGGAAAATAATTCAGTAGAGTATCTAGAATTTAGTAAACACTTCATAAAATTGAGCTAACATTGTTTTTCTAATTTTGTCTGTACTTTTTTTTCTCCTTTTCATATTTTTTCCATTTCTTTTTATGTCGATGCCACACACCATGACACTTTTCAGTCATTCCCAATTCTTTGTTGCTGTATGCAGTCTGCAGGTTAGCAGGAGGGCATCAGCAACACACTGGGCGAAGAAAGGGCCATCATTCCACTGCAGTATCTGTTTCACCCTCAGGTCCTGAGAAGAGGTGGCTACGGAAGCCTCCCAGTGTATTGGTTAATGCTGTTCCTAAGGCAATGGGATCAGGAAGATCTGAGGGTATGCCAGTTGTGTGGTCTTGAGGATTTTTCTGAGTCTCAATTTTCTTCCGAGTGAAATTTGGATAATTAAAATATCTATATAGCAGTTGTGCAGATGAAATAACATTATGCATACAATCCTTAATGTGATGCCTCGAACAAAGCAAAAGCTCAGTACTTGCTAAGTAGTATCATTATTGTCACTGCTATTGTTGCTCTAGTTGCTTATTTATCAGTTTCTCTGGGATTCTGGGTCAAGAAGGTTGGGTATAGAGATGACAGGCCTTCAGTGCATTATCTGTGTTGGGCATGATGTATCTTATAAATAATACATGACGCCAGGAAGAGGCATGTTCTTGATGCTAAGAGACTGTGACAAATAAATGGAGGGCAGAGGGCAAAGATTCTTTAAAATCAGGCACAAAAACATATACCTGAATAAAACATTGAACTGTTTGCTATGGCATTTTGGACAGATTTCAAACAGATGCTAGAGCTCCAATATAAGAAATGTTATTTGACAAGGTGGTGGATCATCATGAGATTGTTTGCTACAGTCAACAAATTTTTCAGTTTCTACTAATTTTCAGTTTTCTTTGATTATTACTGGACCCCGCATTGAAATTTTAAAACATTGCTTTTTTTTTCATTTATGTGATACATTCTTTAAAATGAAGCTGTGCTATTTCAGGGGAAGGTGTGATTGCTTTGAAAACTAATCTAGGGATGTGTGTTGAAATTATGCTCATATACAGTCTTTTTATCACTACTGGTCCGTGTTCATTTATTTTAAAGTTATTTATCTTACAGAGCATCAACTAAACAAATGGTATTGCTCAAAAGGTCATGCTTGAGTTTTCTCTGATGTGATTCATTTTATCAGTCTTTATTATTTCTCAGACACTCCTCTTTTGAGTGTGTTACTATTCATTGTTTTGGAAATTGATTTGGTAGAGACTAATCTCGTGAAGGATGGCCATTTTTAACCTGCAGAATAGGGACTGTAGGGCTTCCAAATTACTTCAGAGACAGTGATTATGATGTAGCTTTTACTTTTTGTTGGAAGGATTTCATAGCTGTTATTTTTCCCCTAAGCTTATGCATATTTCAAATTTCCCAGGCCCAGAAATGTGAAATCATTAACTGACACAGATTGTGTGGGGGCAGTGACAGTCGTTCAATATTTTAGTATGTGTCTTGGGAGTTGTTTGTCCTCCATTCTCTCTTCTGTATGAAATAGGATTAATTTCCTTCTAGCTCTGAAATCCTATGGATGTCTCTACTCTTTCTCCAATTTCCAAGGTTATGTCACCGAGGCCAGAGGAGGGTAATGGAGGCTTTTCAGAGGAAGAAAAGATTCCGGGATTCTAGCCTAACTTTGAAACTGACTGTATTGCAAATTTGTGCATTCCTCTGGGCTTTTATGCTCCTTGTTTTCTCATTTTTCAAATAATAATTTTTCAGCCTGTCTCTCAGCAGTACAGCAAGAAGCAGATTTTATGTGCAAAAACAGAAGACTACAGGTGCCAATGAAATAATGAATTATTAAGCAGTGTTTTCAAATCAGCATCTAGATTAAGAATTTTGCATTTGAAGGGGAGCACGTTTGCTTCCCCAGTAGTTTGGTGTTAAAGTAGTGTCCCTGCAAGTATCCAGGAGCTGCACTTTCTCTGAGAAGCATCTGATAGGAGGAGGAACAAGCTTGTGTGTCCAGACCAGAGAGCTAGCTCTGACTCACAGGTCATTTCCAGGAAGAGGAGGATACTTACCACCCTTTTGCTGTGGTCTGAATGTTTGTGTCCACCCCCAAATTCAGAGGTTCAAGTTCTAGCCCCTACGATGATGATGTTAGCAAGTAGGGTCTTTGGGAGGTGAATGGGTTGTGGGGGTCCCCTCATGAATGGGGACCCCCAGAGGGCTGCCCTTGGAGAGCACAGCAAAGAAGAACCATCTATAAACCAGGAAACCAAATTTTCTGGTGCTTTTATCTTGGACTTCTCATTCTTCAGAAATAAGAGAGAATACATTTCTATCATTTGAAGCCAACCAGTTAGTAGAATTTTGATAGGGCAGCCCTGGGAAACAAATACAGGTTGCTATGCAGATGACTGAGACAGATCAAAAACATTTTCTAAATTAAAGTGCCACATGGTGGTTAGTTGGTTCTCTTTTGTTCTATGTCACTCATTATACTAAGTTCAGTATTGAACTCACTTTTGGGCCATTTTACTAGTTATACTGCAGGAATAGAAGGAAGGAAAATGAAGCCATAAGGCCAGGTCTCTTCCCAGTGGGAGCCAGTCTCCATTCCTCTCATTCAATTAGCGTAAAGAGGAAGCCAGCATGGTGGCATATGCCTGTAATCCCAGTGACTCAGGAGGCTGAGGCAGCAGGATCGTAAGTTCAAAGCCAGCCTTAGCCACTTGGCAAGGCCTTAAGGAATTAATGATGCCCTATCTCAAAATTTTTTAAAAAGCATAAAATAAAAGGGATGCAGATATGGCTCCGTGGTTAAGCACCCTTGGATTCAATCACTGGCGCTGCCTCCCCCCACCCCCCAAAAAAGGTAGAGAAGAACATGTAAGCAGTGGTCTTTGATTGCCCGACTTATGCCATCACTAGCAGATATAGCCTACTTTCCTGGCATCCTTGAGGACTCTCAGTGAGAATGTGAGGGAAGAAAAGACTGGGGTGCTTGCTCTTTCATAGGTATTTACACGGTACATCTATTTAAAAAGATCACAACTTTAACCCATGCTTCCCTTATTCTGAGAACATTCCTATGGACTTATGGATAGGAGTGGAAATGTAGTAGTATCTCATTTGGGACTATTTGCCCTTTAAAACTCCTGAATCACACACGTGGTTGAGCAAGGATGGCCGGACAGCTGTGTCCTTGTGCATCTTCAGCAAGAACCCTTGCTTCTTGCTGCTGCTCCCGAGGCCTAGCTGTAGAAGAAGCCTCGGGAATATGCACAGCTTTGGTCCTACACAGAGCCCCCGTGCACAGGAGGGCTGTGAAGATAGGGGATGGAGCAGAAAGATAGAGGAATTGGGGTAATGTGTACAGTTACCATACAGAGGTGTTTGGGTCGACCTGGGATGGACAGGTGGTTTCCAGTTGTTTTAACAGTTTTCTTCTACTTCCTTCCTTCCCCAAATCTTCTGTTGCCTTAGAATATGGTAAATTTATCTCTTTCCAAACTATCTGAGTTCTGTTATTGAAAGTAGGTGATCATTAATATCCACAAAATAAAATCGTCAAACTTAGAAAGTGAGCAGGTAGTTTTATCTCAATAACCGGAGGAATTAGTATTTCCTGTGTCTCAAAGACAATACTTATTTCCCCAAAGATGAATAATTAGGAATAAATGGTGTCACGCCCTGAAATGGGCGATTTTATATATATCATCACATTTTCATAGCTCTGAAATTCTATCCCTCACCCCCCACTTTCCAGACAAGGACACTCATGCCCAGAGAGCCACTGTTCAAGAGCTGAGGGAAAGATGACCAATCTTAGTGGTTTAGAAACAATATATCGCTTTGGTTCTATTTTTTGCCGGGTTCTAAATGGATCACTTCTCAACGTTTCCTTCTAAGCAATCTTTAATTGTGGAGGTTACGAGTGTCACCCACCCAATGTTCTGGCTTCCACTCCTGCTGTGGAGTGGGAGGGCACTGCTCACCTCCTCAAACATGAAGGAGTCAGCCGCCTACAGGTGGAAGCTTTCACAGCTGTTCACGATTTGCCTTGCTCCATTTTCTTCCAGCATCTCAATGAGTGACACTGTTAGCTTGAGTCCTAGAAGTAGGATGGCACAGAGTGACCCCCTCTGCCAGCCTGCAATGTCTATGCAGTGTGAGAAACACATCTTCCCTCTCATGCAACGAGATGTTCCTAAGAATAGCAGCAGGACTTATGCTCTTCTGACCCGCTCCGATTGTGCAATATGAGTTTCATGTTTCAGCTCTTTTCTCCTAATTTTCAGACTTATAACGGTTAGACTACAAACTTCTGTACAGGAATGATGTGGCCTTCTTACTCTATGATTTTTTTAAAGTATTATTTAGTTGTAGATGGACACAATATCTTTATTTATTTATTTTTATGGGGTGTGAGGATCAAACCCAGTTCCTCACCGATGCAAGGCAGGCATTTTACCAATGATACAGTCCCAGTCCCTCACTCTATGGTTTTATCCAGTGCCCACCTAGAAGCGTTGGCTAATATAGAAATTCAAATGATACAGACTCATAAACAAAGTCATTTAATAAATGCTTAGTGAGTTTTTGTGATGTACAGGACATTCTGGGGGACGCGTATAAATTAGGCAGGTGACCTGCCTCAGGGAACTTACAGTCTAGCAAGGATGGGCTGTATTTATATATTAAATATGTGACAATAAAAGGTACACAGTTCATTTAGTTATTAAAACATATTTGTTTAGGTCCATGACTCCTAAATTGGCCAAGTGCTAGGGATTTAGCAGAGCTAAAGAAATATGGTAATTTCCTCATGGAATTAGGCCTAAAAAGAAAGTTAAATTAATCATACAAATATGTGTGAAATTATAACTGGCAAAAGAACTACAAAAATAAAGAAGAGCTACATGATCTTATCAGGGTTTATAACATATGTATTTATTTCTGGGGTATAATGAAGATCTCATAGCAACTTTGAAGAAATGCTTTCAGCTTGATAATCAGGCAGACCCTGGTTTAAAGTCTGATTCTGTTCCTTTGAAGTCTGATTCTGCTACCTTTCTCAAGTCATTTAACTTCCAAAGAAGATACTAATGCTTCTTTCACAGGACATTTGTGAGATTAACAGAAGCTTTTGTCCATTACAGTGCCTTACATATAGGATGTGTTCAATGACATTTAGTTAGTGATCTTCTTTCCTCAAGTGATTGGTTCCCTATGGTGAGTGCAGAGTGGGTCTGTCTGGAGAGCTAGGAAAGGCTTCATGGAATAAATGGCATTTTGGCTCAGACTGGAGGAATGGAAAACATTTCAATAAAAGGAGTTGTGATTATGTGATTAAATCATCATAATAAGACACGGGCAGCATTACTTGGTAGCTAAGATCACAGGGTTCAGAATGAGATCAGCTCCAGTCCAAATCCAGGACCATCATTATTAGTCCTGAGAACCTGGGCAAGGTACATCTTTTCTCTGTATAAAAGTTACCCCACTCATAAAGGATGATATTAGAGCTTATTCTCGTGAGATTATGATAAGTATTAAATGATAAAGGTACATAAAGTGTTTAGCACAGATCCTAGAAACTAAGGGAATGCTCAATATAACTAGAAACCAACGTTTACTTTTACCAGCAGGGAAAACATAATTTCTGGGTTGCTTTTTGTACTGCTTTAGATTCAAACTCCTAATGCTTTGTCTTACTGCAAAGGGCTTACGTCATTGAGTCCAGCCTGAGATGTACTGTTTCCTTATGGTATTAATACCCACCAATTAATGGTGACAAGTCACTACACATTTAGTACCTAATGATCTGCATCTCCTCAGTAGGGGTGGAGAGGCATGGCAAAGGAACTGTGTGAGTTCAACTTATCTGACTTCCTTCTTTCTGGTTGGCTATGACCTCCCCACTGGGCTGCCCAAGAGGGTTGACTCCATTTAAAAAAATGCATTTAGAAATGTTAACATCTGGGAAGCTCTGGGCTCTAAACTCTCCTTAGAACCACAGATGCAAAGAATGTCAGAGTCTGTCTCTATTGAACTTGGAATCTCAAGTCCTTATCTTAAAAATGGTGAACAGAAGGGTTGAGAAGGCTAATGAGATGACGAAGGTCACAGTGCTGGGGATATAGCAAGGAAGACATTGGAAAAGGCCCCTGCTCTTATGGGGCTAATGATGCGGTGAGGGAGACAGATAAAATGTACAAAAAAAAAAAGAATGAATAATTCCAAAGGTGAACAGGGTACATTGATGAACACAGTGAGATTGGGGGATATTTTATAAAGTGGTCAGGAGAGTTTTCATGAAAGAGGTGGCATTGAAGGTAGACTTGGAATATCTAAAAGTACCAGCAAAAATCTAAGGCAGCAGTATTCCAGATGGAAGAAATTCAATGTCAAAGTTTGAAAGGGAGGAATATGCCAAATGTGTTTATAGTGGAGTATGGCAGAAGCCCAGTGACCCAGGGTGACATCGGTTTGAGATGAGGTCAGAGAGAGGTGGGCAAGGCAAACTGTATAAGGTTCAGGCCACTTTCTGAAGTTCAAATTGGAATGTAAGGACAAAGCTAAGCAAGCCTACTGGGAAGTTTCAAGTGCCGGAGTGACAAAACTTGATTAATGATTTAAAAGATCATTCTGCCTTTTCACATAGAATAGAAGCAGGGAGACCAGTTAGGAGTTTAAACTTCGGTTAAGAGTCTATTTCAGTAGTCTGGTTGAGAGATGGTGATAGAGTGGAGGAGAGGAAACAAAATGGACAAAGTGAATCTCTATCTTGGAGATAGAAGTGATAGGGTGTCAGCCAAGTGCAGTGGTACATACCTGTAATCCCCTCTACTTGAGAGACCGAGGCAGGAGGATCACAAGTTCAAGGCCAGCCTTGGTACCTTGGTGAGACCCTGTGCCAATATAAGTATAAGAAGCACTGGGATGTAACTCCTGGTAAAGCACCCTGGGTTTCATCCCTAAGACCCAGAGAGACACGGGGAAGAGAGGAATTGGCAGGATATTGGGAGAGAGAGACTAAAGGGAATGAATAATCAAGGGAAAACCCCTGAATTTTCCCTTGAGCAGCTGAATTTACCAAGTGCCATTTACTGAGATGAAGAAAACTGGGAAAAGAGAAGATATGGGGACATAAGATTAAGAATATAATATTAGGTAAAATGAGGTGCCAATGTGACATCTGCTGTTGTCAGGTGCTCGGCTACACAAGCCTTGAGGGTTTTGATACCTACTCACTGGTTATAATACCAAGCAGTAGAACTTGATGCTGCCACATCCCTACCCAATGCCCTCGCAGAAACTGCTAGTAGATGATGAAACTCTGTCTCCTGGAGCTTGGGTGTGGCTTTAGTATCTTGTTAGAGTGGTCCAGGCAACCACATCGGCACACCTTTGGAACCGGTGTTCAGAAGACCTGTTTGCCTTTCCCAGTGTGTTATATCACCATCTTTTCTTCCACAACATGTCAGCTAACTGTTGCTTATAACAAAATATAGAGTGAACTACAATACATTTTTACAATACTCTATGCTCTTTCAAGGCTCTGCCAAGATCAAGGTGGGGGAAAGTTACCATGTGATTTGATCCCTCCCCAAACAAGTTTACAGCTTCACTAGCGTATCACAAGAAAGTGCAAGACAGTGATTTAATATCCAAATTCGTGATTTAAATAGTATATTTAGAAGGGGATAGGATCACCATGGGTTAAAGAATTCTGGAAGTACTGTGAGGATATGAAGATTGCTCTGTCCTTGAGGAAGAACAGGATTTGCATGGAAAGGGTGGGAGCATCCACTGGGATAAGCAGTCCGACGAGAGAATGTAAAGTGGGGAGTGGGAAATAGATAGGAAAGAGGGAAATCCTTCATAAAGATTTAAATGGTGGCCATCGTCTTATTCTTACAAGCCTCTAAATTGGCGGTTGGCTTAGATGATACCCTGCAGCACCAGGTTGTTTTGTTACTAAAGAGCACGAGTTTCTATCTTTTTTGATTCCACTATCCATTTCTTTGCCATCTGCTGCCTAAACCAATGCTGTGCATTTTAAGTTTTTGTGGCAACAGCATGCCAAATTTGGTAATAGATTTTGTTAGCTGGCTGATCTGGCAGATAACCTCCCCCCAAACTACCAGTGGCTGAATACAATAAAAGTTGATTTTTTTTAAATAATCTAATGATTTGATATCTGACATTCTCAGTCAGATTAGCTCTCCTGAATGACTTTCCTCCCAGGAGTGATTGAGGGCCTCCGGCTTTTTCCATGAGTCTTATGTTTTTCATATGTGGCTTTTAAGACTGTCCCAGGGCTGGGTCCATTTTACTCAACCAGAGGAGCAAAGAGCCGGAGGAATTGTGGGAAGGTGTGTGTGGGCTCCACCAATGGAAAACTCCCTTCCACCATCTCCCACTGGTGAAAACCCAGTGTCACACCCAGATCTTAATGCACGGGAGGCTGGGGCACATAACCCAGATGTGTGACCTGGAGGAAGAAATGAGTTAGGTGACCATGTCTCTCACTAGGTGACACTTGTCATGAGATTCTTAGCATGGGAGCCCCCGAGCCTGAAGTTCATTCGGCTTAGCACTTGGGCCGGGAGTCCCTCCTTCACAGCCCCTCACCTCACCCAGCTCCTCGAGAGCGGAGCTATGTCTGGAAGCAGATCCCTCCCTCTTCCTTACCAAGTTCATTTAACTTTCAGTCCTGCAGCTCTGACTCTGAACTCGTTCTCTGTCTTCATTTCACCCTTGTCCAGATTCCTATTTGAACATAGATCTTACCCCTACACTTTAGACTTGACCTCTGATATCCATCCCCAAAGACACTCTGCCTCAAGTTCACTGGGTTTCATTGGGACTACCACATCTGGATGCTTGTGGCTTTGGGTGTGACAATTTGTCTTAGTCCTCAAATCTGTGAAGCTGAGCTTGCAGTATTGCAAAGTAGCCTTGGTATGTAATAGGATTTGAGGTATCTGGAAATTACAATGATTTGGTCTGATCTTTTAGGAAAGAACAGTGTTTATATGGAGTTGTTAGCTGGATTTGAGTTAGTCATTTTATCCTCATAGTACTGCTACAGAATAGGCATTATTATTCTTATTTATCAGTCAGGATATAACCAGAGAAAGAATCAGTAAGATGGGTAGATGCACACATATATTGTAAGGAATTGGCTTATACAAGTGGAGGCTGCTAAGCAATTCCTAAGTCTTTAAGGTGGACTGTCAGGAAGGGGAATCTAATTTTAGGGCATGAGTTGAAGGCACAGGAAGAGTTTTTTCTTTAGGGAAATTTCATTTCTATTTTTAAGGACTTTCAACAGACTCAGTCAGGCCCACCTAGATTATCTAGAATAATTGATTTAAAGTCAACTGACCATGGACTTTAACCAGATCTACAAAATACCTTCACAGCAATACCTAGAATAGTGTTTGATTGAATAAGTGAGGACAGCAGCTAGTAAGGGGACACATGAAACTTCCCATCACAAGGCATTTTACCAGTGTGTGGAAATAAAAGCTAAGGGTAATTAGTTGCAAGATTGGTTGTTGGGCTTTATTTATTAAGCTAAAATATTTCCTTAAGTATTTTTTAAGTCCTTAAATTTCATGTATTATCCACAGCATAATCTAAAGAAAATATTTGGACTGACTTACCAAGAATGATCTAAGTGATCCACTATTCAAAACCTCATAATGAAGAAGAAAGTCATTTATTGCAAGCAGAGGATGAGAATGACTTATTTCACTGTCTAAGAGTCTCATCATGAATAATTTTCAATATGGTTAAGGTCTTGATATGAAGTCAGCCTGTGATAGCAGCATTTGCTTCTTTAATTCTTGGTGGAGGATTGCAAGAGACACAAATCCTTAATATTTAATTCTAGCCCCAAGGCTGAACAAGTTATTGGTTTAATTATAGAAAGCTGAACTTTCATCTTTCCTTAATTGAGCATGGGTGATTTGTACCTGTGATCACTAGCCAAAATGTCATAAAATAACTTACAAAGTCTCAGACTCTCGAACTGTAGAAAAACACCAGTTATTTTCCAGGCCAGTGAAGTCAACATTTTAGGCACAAGTTTCACTTTATTGGTAATTATCGTCAGTGCTTTATGGCCAACATGGTTTGGAAAGCCTCACTAGCAGTGCCATTTCCCTTTTGGTGACAGGCTGTACATTCAAAAAGAAAAGGCCAATGAGGTGACAGATGCTGGCTTTGTGGGCCCATGGTTTGAATGACAATCAAAGATCAAGCGATCATTATTTTTCTCAGCAAGGAGAGGAGACAGGGCTTAAAATCCTGAACTTTATGTCAGCCTTTGGATGCAAAGGAGTTAAGAGTATTTTTATTTCTTTCTCTTCAATCACACTCTAGGAAGACAAGGCCATTATTACAGGTTATGTGTAACCACTGAACTCATGGTCTTTAATGAGAAGGCACCCCGGAGGTCCAAATGACTATTGTGTCTGTGTCCGCTGTAAATTTTGATGGTGGAAAACAGCATTGCCACTGATTTATTGCAGTCTTCGAGATAGTTAGCACCCCTTGTGCCCAGTAACAGTTATGATCTAGTCTTGAAGGAATGGGCTTGATTGCAGGAATAGTCGGTGTAACCTTGAGGGCAAAACTGATAGGGTGGTCAATTTTTTTATCCTTTTCTGCAGAAATTACCTTTTTGTTTAAAGGATAGTTTACAAATTTAGAGTTGAAAGAAGCACACTGTTGGAATAGGATGTGTTTCCCCAGAGGTACACAAAGAGTGCCTTAATGCTCTGTTTCTCAACCCAAATTATACAGCAGACAGCTCAAGAGTACACATTTTTTACTACAGGTGAATAAAATATGGGATAGAGGAAGAAGGGAGAGGAGCCAGGGAGAGGGCTTGGCAGCTGTTGGATCCATAAAGAACAGGGAAAGGGCAGGTGCAGACCCACGGCGACCCAGTACCTGAGGGGAGAAAGAAGTGGTTTGTGGTTTCCTGTTGGTAGAATCTGAACAAAGTGAGGAACTTGCTCAGAGAAGAATTGGAGACATGGTGGTAAAAATGTACCAGGAGGCCTATGAACAGTAGTTTGGAAAACAGGAGTTTCTCCATCAGAAACCTAATAGAAAACAGAAGGCATGCCTAACTGAAATTTCTTCTCTCTCTCTCTCTCTCTCTCTCTCTCTCTCTCTCTCTCTGTGTGTGTGTGTGTGTGTGTGTGTCTCTCTCTCTCTCTCTTTTTTTGTACCAGGAATTGAACACAGGGCTCTTTACCATTGAGCCACATCTCCAGCCCTTTTTATTTTTTACTTAGAGACAGAATCTCGCTGAGTTGCTTAGGGCCTCACTAAGTTGCTGAGGCTGGCTTTGAACTCATGATCTTTCTGCATCAGCCTCCCGAGCTGCTGGGATTTCAGGTGTGTACCACCGCACCTGCTATAACTGAAAATTTTAAGTGAAGGGAATGAAAGCATAACTTAGAGATGGATTGGACTAGGTTGAGGCACCCAGAGAGAGATAATGGGGTGCCAAGGATCAGCACTGGTAGAGACTCATGATGCTGCTTAGGCCTGAAGAGCAAGGGGTGAGCCTGGGGACCTGGTGTCCATGCTGTCCCAGGAGACTTGTCACTGTGCAAGGAGCTCTAGACCAGAGTTGAACTTGTGAGGATCCGGCCATTATCAGCTCTACAGTGCTGAGACTGGGAGAGCTCCCGGGGTCAGACGTCCCAATCCCTGTTTCTTCCCACCTTCTGGTCTTTCTGTTGTTGTCGTCCTATTAGCTCCTCCAACCCGAGGTCAGAGGAAAGGGGGCTTGTGTGTTGCAAAAAAAGGGTGGAAGCTGATTTGGGGGAAACAACCAAAAGCATTTGCAGTACAGGTGGCCGGCTGGGAGGGGATGGGACACAGGATGCTCAACTCGCTTGGGTAGCCTACTTGCTGAAGCTCAAGACAGCTCAAGAGTACACATTCTTTACTACAGGTGAATAAAATATGGGGTAGAGGAAGAAGGGAGAGGAGCCAGGGAGAGGGCTGGGCAGCTGTTGGATCCACAAAGAACAGGCAAAGGGCTGTTCTTTATGGTTCCACTGGATCCATTCCAAGTTTTCTGAGAAACCTCCATGCTGAAGGATTTTAAGCAAATACTCTGTTCCTTTTTAGTTTCTATTTTGCCTCTTGCCAAATAAAAGGGAATAATAACTTGTCCATTTCCTGGGGTTGTTGAAAGAAGATCAGATGACTTAGTGGGTTTACTTTGTTTCATTAATTTATATTTGTGTGGCATTTTATAGTTTGTAAGTCCTTCCTCATGTCTCTTATTTCACTTGCTTCTCGAAACTAGCAAATAAGGTAACGAGATAGGTTTTATTACTCCCCTTTTACAGCTAGGATGGCTGAGTTGAGGAAGATTGTTTCCCCAAACTCACAAGGATAATACTTCTTTTGACTCAAAGTTGACTATAATTTCTCCTACCACACTTGGAATGTTTCTTAATTCAGCATTTTAGGTAGTTTTGATGGACTCCATGTTCTTTGTAAAGGCATAAAACTTCCAGATGAGGAGCCTGAGATAGCACCACTCAAGTGGTCTAAAAGAGCCATGTCAGTGATTCAGGTCCTTTTTTTTTAATCAGAGCAGACTTTGGGGAAGAAAATACAGAGAGGAAAGAGGCCCTGGCTTCTAGTTTCCATAAGTGACCATGTTCCTTCTATCTTAGCAAAAAAGGCAAAAGAAGAAGGCAGTTTGTGGGTAGCCAGCATCATGCTGGAGATGCCTACCCTGATTGCCCTTGTCTAGTAAGAGGTCTTCCTAACCTGGGAATGGCACTTGCCTGTGAATATGCTACTGACCAGCCACTTTCCTTCCCCACCCTGGTGTCAGGCCCATAAATATTCCAGGCATCTGAGACAACTCAGGTATATGTCGCATTAGAGAGAGATTTTACCAACTGCTGCTGTTGTGTGGTAATTTCCACGCAGTCTGCTTCTCCCTGACCAGGATCTGTGGGTGCAAGCTTGCCCAGGGTGTGGCCTGAAAGGAAATAAGAAGTTAGTCCCCTGGTGTGTTCAGATAAGGAACAGTTGCATTGGCTGAACCTGAGTGCCCAGGGAGGCACTCACTCTTTGACCATTGATGTCAACTGCAGATCACAAGGACATTCCACTGTGGGGTTAATCTTGTGAAATGTGAATAAATGATCCAGACCATAGCTCTGCCTCCCCTCAAACATTTCTGGTTACAAGGAACTCAGTGCCCTCTTTACTCTATAAAGAGGTCAATAAAAACATCTCTCTTCCCAAACTGAAATTGGAATAGATCGCTTCTCTGATTCTAGTTATCAAACTCCCAGGAACATGGGATTAGGTTTATTCGACAATAGCATTGCACACTGTTAAATTATATTAAGCATATTACCTACTAAAACCAGTTTCCAGTGTGTAATTTTTACATGACTTACTGCTGCTAAATCAAATCTTAGTTTCTATAGGTTTTAGGTTCAATCTTCTATTTATGTGTCTGGTAAACTTCATTTTACCAAGACTGTTTTTATACTGTCATGACAAATTAATTAATTAATTTATGTATTTACTTATTTTTTGGTACTAGGGATTAAACCCAGTGGCACTGAACCACTGAGCCATATCCCCAGCCATTTTTTGTATTTTATTTAGAGACAGTGTCTCACTGAGTTGCATAAGGCCTCATGAAGTTCCTAAGGCTGGTTTTTAAAGAAAAAAAAATTTATTTGTTCTTTTTAGTTATACATGACAGTAGAATGTATCTTGGCATAATCATACATATGTGGAGTATAACTTCCCATTTTTGTGGTTGTATGTGGAGTTACACTGCTCATGTATTCATATATGAACACAGGAAAGTTATGTCCAGTTCATTCTACTGTCTTTCCTATTGCCATCCTCCATGCCTTACCCCCAGTCCCCCTTTCCAATCTAGTGAACCTTCACAGCCCACTGCCTGTAGGCCTATTATAAGTCAGCATCTGAATATCAGAGAGAACATTGGGACTTTGGTGTTTGGGGGATTGGCTTATTTCACTTAGCATGATAGTCTCCAGTTCCATCCATTTACTGGCAAATGCCATAATTAATTTCTTTTTATGGCTGAGTAATATTCCATTGTGTACATATACCACAATTATTATTTCATCTGTTGAAGGTCACCTAGGTTTGTTCTATAGCTTAGCTATTGTGAATTGAGTTGCTATAAACATTGATGTGGCCGTGTCACTACAGTATACTGATTCTAAGTCCTTTGGGTATATACTGAGGAGTGGGCATAACTGGATCACATGGTGGTTCCACTCCAAGTTTTCTGAGAAACTTCCATGCTGCTTTCCAGAGTGGTTGTACCAATTTGCAGCCCCACCAGCAATGTATGAGTGAACCATTTTCTCCACATCTTCACCAACATTTATTGTTATTTATATTCTTTTTTTTAAAAATATTTTTTAGTTGTAAATGAACACATATCTTTATTTATTTATTTTTATGTAATGCTGAGGATTGAACCCAGTGCCTCACACATGTGAGGCAAGAGCTCTACCACTGAGCTACAGCCCCAGCCCCATGTGTTCTTGATAATTGCTATTCTGCTGAAAGTGAGATGCAATCTCAGTGTAGTTTTGATTTGCATTGCTCCAATTGCTAGAACGTCAAACATTTTTTTCATATATTTGTTGAACATTTTATTTCTTCTTCTGTGAAGTGCCTGTTCAGTTCTTTGCCCATTTATTGATTGGGTTAGTTGTTTTATGGTGTTAAGCATTTTTGAATATCCTGAGACTAATGCTCTATCTGAGGTGAAGGTGGCAAAAATTTTCTCCCATTTAGTAGGCTCTTTGTTCATGTTCTTGATTGTTTTCTTTGCTGTGAAGAGGTTTTTAGTTTGATGCCATCCCATTTATTGACTCTTGATTTCACGTTTTGTACTTTAGGAGTCTTGTGGAGGAAGTCGATTCCTGAGCCAACATGATGGAGATTTAGACTTTCTTTTTGTTCTAGTAGGTGCAGGGCCTCTGGTCTAATGCCTAGGTCCTTGGCCCACTTTGAGTGGAGTTTTGTGCAGGGTGAGAGAGAGACAGTAGTTCATTTTCATTCTACTACATATGGATTTCCACTTTTCCCAGCATCATTTGTTGAAGAGGCTATCTTTTCTCCAGTGTACATTTAGGGCGCCTTTGTCTAGTATGAGATAATGGTATTTATGTGTGTTTGTTTCTGTGCCTTCTGTTCAGTTCCATTGATCTTCATATGTGCTTTGGTGCCAATACCATATTGTTTTTGTTTCTATAGCTTTGTTATTTAAGATCTGGTATTGGGATGCCTCCTGCCATACTTCTCTCGCTAGGGATTGCTTTGGCTATTCTGGGCCTTGTATTTTTCCAAATGAATTACATAATTTTTTTTTTCTATTTATATGAAGAATGTCATTGGAATTTTTATAGGAATTGCATTAAATCTGTATACTGCTTTTGGTAATATGGCCATTTTGACAATATTAATTCTGCCTATCCAAGAACAGCTCATAGTATGTTTTAAAATGAATGAGTTTTGGTAGCGAAGGGCCTGAAAAAGTGGATTAAATAGAGTCCATGAATCGATTAATTCTGAGTAACATAACTTGAACCATTGATTTTATTTATTTTCCTCCAAATTTACTGGGGTATAATTGACAAAATCTATATACTTAAGGTGTACACTCTGATATTTTTGATGTATCGATAGTGAAATGATTATCACAAGCTAATAACATATCCATCAGCTTGGATAGTTATCTTTTGGGTGGTGAGAATACTTACCATCTATTTTATCAATAAATTTTTAAGTACATAATACTTTATTGTTAGCTATAATCATCAGGACCAATTATTTTTAGGATTTTGACTTTCTTACCTTTTTAATTCATGTAAATTTAATTTTTATAAATTTCTTATGCATGCTTAAAAAATCATAGAGCCATTTTTAGACTAGGGATTATGAGATATATTAGATGAAATGTATTTCCTACATTATTTCAACTCTTTATCCTAATTTTTTCATTTGAAGTCATAGGAGTTAAAGGATGTGCTTCAATGTTTTCCATTCCTATTGTATTTAGGTGAATGTCTCTTTTTTAACAAAATTTAAGTACATTTATAATATGCTGCTTGTTTCATAGATGTTCAAGTTTCTGTCTTAATTGTGGATTATTAAGTTAATCTTTTTATCCTCCTTAATGCTCTTTTTACATGAATTCATCTTTGTCTGCTATTAATATCACAACTTCTGTACTCTTTTAATTTTCATTTGCTTGGTAAAACTTAGCCATCATTTCACTCTGAATCTTTTTGAATCATTTTGTTTTAAATCTGACAGCATTTACTTTATTCTAAAATTCCCAGAATTACACAATTTATCATTAGTTGAATAGCAATTATTCATAAAAAACAAAGGTTCATTTTCACTCGAAACCTGAACATAAAATGTCCAACATTTGAGTTCTGAAATGTTAAATGTTAAAACATGTATGTCTCAGACTGCAGAAAATATTTTAGTTGGAATTAAGTTTTTGAACGTAGTTGAAAGTCTTTTTCTTTAATATTTGAGTTCATGGCATTTATATCTGTTGCCATAGTAAGTAAACATGCTTAGTTTTGCTGTTATTTTATTGCATTTTATTGTATGAGCACATATCTTTATTTATTTATTTTTATGTCCTTTGCTGTCTTCTTTGCTTTATGTGGTTTGTGTTTTTATTGATTAGTTTGTGCATATGAATATGTAATGAGTCACCACTGCTAATTTGGTAAGTTTATACTATTGGTTTTTCTAGGGGCTCTATTTTTATCTTTAAATAATATATTTTATTCATCTTAGGCACATATCAGTTTAAGAAAACAATTGGTCTTCCTCTATGAAATGTACGAGAACTTGTGTATGTACTATTGTTCCATCCTTTATTGGCACATCTTGCAATGTTGTGTGTGAACTTTTATTCCAGTGGGTTAGCCACTTGTATATTTTAGGAAGAATGCTAGCATGGTAGATATGAGAAGTTAAAATTGGAGCTGGACAAGGAGACCAGTTAGGTGTTATTATAGAGAATAAATAAAGGTTACCAGAATTTTGAGAAGATCAGGACCACAGAGACAATTTTGAAATGCAATTTTGATTTCACCTTTGCTACAGGACTTCATTCTTTGAAAATAAAAGTGGTTTTTCCATACATTCTACTTTCGTATTGTGTCTTGCTCATGCCAACAGGTCACTCTCCTGTACAGTTAGATCTGAATCTTTCAAATATACCTACATTATATTCTAATTGGAGCATACTTGAGTGTACCTGTTTTCCTTTTGTTAGTGATATACCTCTCTGATTTGTGTCTCCTTGGACAGTTTCAGCTGTGTTATTTTGGAACCTTGTCATCTTCATACTCTGAAGTTCCCAGAGTATCCAGGTCCGTGTGACCTACTTCCATGTGACTCCGTGTGTGTTTTCACTGTGGCTTCTTCTTTCTGCCTCACTGACCCCCAGCATCAAGTGAAATAAAGAGCTTCCCAGTTCTGCTGTGTCTGGGTACTCTCATAATTTGTTAGCTTTTTATTTCTTTGTTTATTTTGAGCAAGGCTCTTCCACTTTGTTGTGATAGAGACAGACATTCAGCATCAAATTTTCATGTTAGAGTCTCCTCACAGTGGGGCTGTGTGAGATGTCTGTAGTCCAAGTGGCTCTTCGTTACTAATTCTGTTTTCCCTCATGGATTAATTTATGAGTATCATTTCAAAGAGACAGAGTGAGAAAGTGCCTTCTCCAGCTGCCTTTAGTCAGTGGAGTTACAAGGCTCCACATGCAGATCTTCTCCCCCCAGAACCTCCCAGTCTCCTCTGCCTTCCACCAATTACCAGAAAATTCTCAGCAGGACTTGATGAGAATGTGATCCAGGGAATAGGTCTCTCCCTGGGCATCTGGAGTGGTAGTGTCTTTCCCATGGCAGAGCCACACAATAGTAAAATGATAACCAGTTTGTACAAGACCCGAATAAGCTATTGTGCATAAAAGGACTTTATTAATATCTACACACTAGATCTCTATGTGTGAATGACAACTCTCGCATACACATGTTCTTGTGCCTCATTCTTCTCATGAGCATTAAGTAGCTGACTTGTGTACCAGGTGTTGGGCTATGTGTTTTACACATCTTGCTTCCTACGATGCTAAAACAACCTATTGATGAATATTATTTGTTCCATTTTATAAATTTTATATTTAAAAATCTTCAAGAGATAAAGTCACTTTGTACATGTCACATAGACCATTATATAGCTCAGAGTCACAACCAAGGCATTCATTTTTCAATCCTATACATTCAAATCCCAAACACCCTGCCTCTTTAACATACCTTCCATGGTCCTTTAAAATATCTTCCAAAGTCCTGTTACCTTTATACCATTAATACTAGCTGCAGATGGTCATCATTACCCTAAGTACCTGTTTGAAGACACAAAGGATGTGACTCTACTTTGTGTACAACCAGAGATATGAAAAATTGTGCTCTGTATGTGTAATATGAATAATAATTATTTCTGTTGTCATATATAACAAATTAAAATTAAAAAAATAACAAGGTTATAAGCATTAAAAAAATACTAGCTGTAGTATATGGAGAACCCAACTTGTCTGGTGTCCACCTGTTAATTAAAACTTTTTATTATATAACAAGAGACTTAAGATTGATTCTCCTTGAGGAAAGAAGAGTAAAATCATGCTGTAAAACTTTGATCACAGGAGACTGCACATTTCATCCCATTTCTAAACTCTGTCTCAGTCCACGTGAATTCCATTTCATGTTTCCTAAGGTGCTGAGAATCTGGGCTTGGTTCCCTTATTTAAAACTTACATGCTTTGGGCTCAGCAGGAACACAGCTAGGGTTGTCTTGCTCAAAGAGCACAATTCTCTTTCTATCTCTTAAAGAATTTCAAATTCTACTGCTTCTCCCTGTGTAACTTGATTTCAAAGAACTCCAACTGTATGGCTTTAGGCATTAATAGAAAGAAACGAATAGAAAGCATGTGTGTCCATTAAAGAAACAACCCATTGTGCTGTATTTACATCTTTTGGGGGACACTATGAATCTCCCCCCCCCCACTTAGGAATTTATGTCCTTGATCAGTTCTGCATACACAGATCACTCAGAGCAGATTCTAGTAGAAGACGAATGAATGCTGAGTTCTAGTTTTATATTCAAAAAATGGAGATAATTGTATATGAACTTCATAGGACAATTATGAAGCTTTGATAAAAGAATTTGTTGTATGGAAAACATGCAGTATAATTGCAGTATAATAGCTAAACAATGGGAAATGTTCAAAAGTGTTACTACTGTGATTATAGGCAGGTTTAATATTCAGAACTTCAGATGGAACCTAAAAGTTCATTGTGGTCATCCTCTGGATGACAAACATCATCATTATCATCAAATTGCTGGATTTTTCATTAGTTTTTACTTTGCTCTATAAAGGCCAGTCTAAGTACTTGACATTCTAAGTATTGACATTCTGTACGACTTTTCCACCACGACCATGATTATCACACGCTTATAGCTTAACGTACAGAAATGTTACTAATATAGTTCAAAAAGCCAGAAGACCAACCCAGGTGTTATTGGGCAAAAAAATAAATCAAGGTGTCTGAACGGCTGCATTTTTTGCTGGATGTTCTAAGAGAGAATCTGCTTCCTGATAATTTAGGTTGTTAACAGAATTTGGTTCCTTGCCATTGTAGGACTGAAGTCCCCATTTTTCTTGCTATGGATGGATGACTATCCTCAGCTTCAAGAGGTCACCCACATTGCTTGACTCATTGCCTCCTCCTTCAGTTCACAAACTCACAAATGGGGGGGCAGGCTTGAGTCTCTCTTTTGCTTTGGAACTGTGCTGCCACTTCTCTATACGACTTTCCTGCTTTCTTTTACTTTGTTTGGCCCATGTGATTAGATCAAATCTACCCAAATAATCCAGGACAATAATCCCTATTTGAAAAGGTGACATTTTGATTCCAATTATAGCACCTCTTTTTTTGGCACATATTTTCCAATATTTTCACAGGTTCTGGGAATTGGGACATGGACATTTTGTGGCAATGTGCCTATTACACATTTGCTGTCTCCTTGAATTCCCCTAGTGTCCCTGTTTCATGATCCCCATATTATAGGGGAGAAAAGAGAGACTTAGATTAAATAATTTTCCAAAGATCAAATTAATAGTGATCAAATTAAAAGCTAGGATTTGAATCTGATCAGTTATCTCCAGAACATGCCTAGTTTAGACCTCCATGATGTTGAGCTGTAAGATGAGCTCTCATGCTGGTGCCAGGAACCCCTTGTCTGTATTTATGTCCTGGAACAACTTTATAGAAGAAAATGAACTGCGTGTATTTAGAAGCTTGGGAGATTTTACTTTCCACGGGAGGGCGGAGAACCAAACAAGTACCTTGAAGTCTGTCTCAAGAGATGTATGTTTCTGACCAATTCTTCTTGAGGCATGAACACCTTCTTACAGCTGGTTTTACAACTTTTTCCTAATTTCACATCTTGTTCCCTTTTAACATTTTTTTGCTGGCAAATATTTCACGGGAAGTTGGAGGAAACATTATTAGGAACAATTACCTCAGCAAATAGATAGCATGACCATGTCTATGAATCATTTATTACTATTCTAGGCTGAGTGCCTTACCTCACTTGGTGACACTGTGAGGTCAGTACTATTAACAGCTGGATAGACAAGAAACTTCGATACCAATAAATAAACTTGCTGGGATTTGACAGTGTAGTATAAAACTTCTATCTAGTATGGCCCCTGTAATCTCATCTTCTCAGATGGAGATACTTGAATTTTTTCTGATCTTGAAAACTTTCACACTTTACCCCTAACTGAAACATCTGATATCATGCATCTCTGGATTTGGGCTGCTCTCCTATGTCCAGATAAATACCATTATAATTATAGAGCCTCTCTGGCACCTCAGCTAGGCAAAGAAGAAAACCATTTTTAAAATGCAGAGTTTGGGGCCTCCTTTTTCTTTTATTAGGCACAAGATCTCTGTTCACAGTTCCTAAATCTTTGATCCACTTTGAGTTGACTTTCATGGAGTGTGAGGGATAGGAGTTTAATTTCATTTTGTTACACGTGCCTTTCCAATTTTCCCAGCACCACTTGTTGAATAGGCAATGTTTTTGGCGCCTTTTCTAGTATGACATAACTATTTATGTGGGTTTGTCTCTGTGTCTTCTGTTCTGTACATTGGTCTATGTGTCTGTATTGGGGCCAGTGCCATGCTGTTTTTGTTATTAGGCCATGTAGCATAGTTTAAGTTCTGGTATTGTGATGCCTCCTGCTTTACTCTCCTTGATAAGGATTGCCTTGGCTATTTTAGGTCTTTTATTTTTCCATATGAAGTTCATAATTGCTTTTTCTAGTTCTGTGAAGAATTCTATTGGTATATTAATAGGAATTGCATCAAATTCTGTATAACGCTTTTGGTAGTATGGCCATTTTGATGATATTAATTCTGCCTATGCAGGAGCATGGGAAGTCTTTCCATCTTCTAAGATCTTCTTCAATTTCTTTTTTTAGTGTTCTATAGTTTTCTTTGTAGAGGTCTTTCACATCTTTTGTTAGATTGATTCCCAAATATTTTTTTTGAGGCTATAGCGAATGGGGTGGTTTTCCTAATTTTTCTTTCAGTAGATTCATCACTGATATATAGGAATGTGTTTGATTTATTGGTGTTGATTTTAAATCCTGCTACTTTGCTGAATTCATTTATGAATTCTAGAACCTAGGATCTGACTTCATTAATAAGAATCCTAAAGTGCAAGAAGTAAAATCAAAATCAATAAATGGGATGGTATCACACTAAAAAGCTTCTTCTCAGCAAAGAAAACAATCAATAATGTGAAGAAAGAGCCTACAGAATGGGAGAAAATCTTTACCACATCTACTTCAGGATAGAGCATTAATCTCCAGGATATAAAAGACCTCAAAAAGACTCCGGGCGCGGTCCCGCGGGGCTGGGCGTCTGGGCCTGACACCGGTCACGCTTCCGCGGGAGAGCGGGCACCTGGGCGTCGTCGTCCTGGAGACCCGGGAGAGATGGAAGCGGCGACGCCCTACGCCGAAGCTGGCTGGGCGCGAAGAGCTAGATATGTATGTAATGAGGCCTTTGATAAATGAGCAGAATTCTGATGGGACATCAGATGAGGAGCATGAGCAAGAGCTACTGCCTGTTCAGAAGCATTACCAGCTTGAAGGTCAAGAGGGCATTTTATTTTTACAAACTCTTATGCGTCTTCTTAAAGGAAATATTGGAACTGGCCTTTTAGGACTTCCATTGGCAATAAAAAATGCAGGAATAGTGCTTGGACCAATCAGCCTTGTGTTTATAGGAATTATTTCTGTTCACTGTATGCAAATATTGGTTTAAAAAGTCAACATTAGGTTATAGTGACACTGTGAGTTTCGCTATGGAAGTGAGTCCTTGGAGTTGTCTTCAGAAGCAAGCAGCATGGGGACGGAGTATGGTTGACTTTTTTTGGGTGATAACACAGCTGGGATTCTGCAGTGTTTATATTGTCTTTTTAGCTGAAAATGTGAAACAATGTTTTACATTTTGGTAAACATGTGAGACCATAGGAAGTCCTATTAGCCCATCTCTGTCTCTAGAGGGCACCAAAGGACTCAAATGTTTACCTGAATCTTGCTCTACGTTCATGAAGGATTCTTGGACAGTAAAGTATTTGTTTTGAATAGTACCAATTCGTCAAATCCATGTGAAAGAAGAAGTATTGACCTAAGGATATACATGCTTTGCTTTCTTCCATTTATAATTCTTTTGGTCTTCATTCGTGAGCTAAAGAATCTATTTGTACTTTCATTCCTTGCCAACATTTCCATGGCTGTCAGTCTTGTGATAATTTACCAGTACATTGTTAGGAACATGCCAGATCCCCACAACCTTCCAATAGTGGCTGGTTGGAAAAAATACCCGCTTTTTTTTGGTACTGCTGTATTTGCTTTCGAAGGCATAGGAGTGGTCCTTCCACTGGAAAACCAAATGAAAGACTCAAAACTCTTCCCTCAAGCTCTGAATATTGGCATGGGGATCGTTACAACTTTGTATGTGACTTTGGCTACTTTAGGATATATGTGCTTTCGTGATGAAATCAAAGGCAGCATAACTTTGAATCTTCCCCAGGATGTATGGTTATATCAGTCAGTGAAAATTCTGTATTCCTTTGGCATCTTTGTGACATATTCAATTCAGTTCTATGTTCCAGCAGAAATCATTATCCCTGGAGTCACATCCAAATTTCATGCTAAATGGAAGCAAATTTGTGAATTTGGGATAAGATCCTTCTTGGTTAGTATTATTTGTGCTGGAGCAATTCTTATTCCTCATTTAGACATCGTAATTTCCTTTGTTGGAGTTGTGAGCAGCAGCACATTGGCCCTGATTCTACCACCTTTGGTTGAAATTCTTACATTTTCTAAGGAACATTACAATATATGGATGATCCTGAAAAATATTTCTATAGCATTCACTGGAGTTGTTGGCTTCTTATTAGGTACATATGTAACTGTTGAAGAAATTATTTATCCAACTGCCAGAGATGTAGCTGTTACTCCACAAAATCCCTCTCTGAATTTGAATTCAACAGGCTTAGCATCTGGTTTGAAATAATAGAAGCAGAGTTCAGATTCTTATGTTTTGTCTCAGTTTTGAAAGCAATTAAAATAAGAACAGTAAAATACACATCACCATATACTAAAAAATAGATCGTCCTCTCCCCATTTTTGGCACAGTGTTAATATTTTGGCAGAAAACTACAATACTTTACCAGTAATGGTGAACTATGACATGCTTTAAATAATATAATACTGTTTAAATTACTTTGGACAATTGAAAAAATTAAAATATAAAAAATTAAAGAATAAAAATATTTCTAAATTATTTATAATTTCTGTATGAAACACTTTAATCAAGATTTCTCTCTTACCCCCATGCTACCTTTTTGCCACCAAGTTGAGGAGATATAGGACTTCAACAGTTTGCGAATTAAATCAGGACATACATAACAAAAGTCTCTCTCTAGACCATCCCAGTGAATATCAGAGTAAGCTTTTTGTATAACGTAAGAAAATCTGGATTGTTTTTATTAGGTATTTAGCCAAATGCTTACTTATGCTTAGCCCATCCATTGGGAAATACACTTCCCATGATATAAGCATCAGAAAATCCCTCAAACAGAATTATTTTTACACTGTACTGTATAGTAGGTGATCTTCATATCAGGCAGGAGGTACTTAGCAAGATTCTGATCTAGTGTTTCAGTCAGATTAGGAAGGGACTTTAAAGGTTACCCAGTACAACTCCTTGTAAGTTGTAAGTGAAGACTCAGAAAAGTTAAGCAACTTGGTCAAGGCCGCTTGGGCTTGAGAAAAAGAGAACCTGATTTCTTGACTACAAGGCCAGGGATTTTATTTTTCACATCATATCCAAGAATAAATTATCTTCAGTTTAATTTTATTGTTGAGTCTATTTAATTATATTTTTATATTTTGAAAGTGTGTATATGATCTTTGAATAGTATACATCACCTGAACAGAAAAGCAGGAAACTAAGAACCAAGCACTGTGGCTTCATACCTCAGCAAGGGAAAGAAGCAATTGTTTTTTAATACAGAATTGAGACCATTGCTGCTATGACATGGTGGGCTAGAATGGGCCGTGCTGCAGTGTTTGTGGCTGGAGCTCTCCTTATGTTCCTTCTCTTTCCTCAGTTTCATAGGCACTATCTTCCTTAATAGCAGAAAATAGATACTGATGAAATATAGGACTTGTGGATTTTTTCAGCCTTATGGCTTTCCTTCTTCCAGTCTTTCATTGATCTGAATGGGCAGAATAAAAGAACCATAAAATGCATGGATAGGGGGCTGGGGCTGTAGAGCACTCGCCTAGCATGTGTGAGGCGCTGGGTTCGATCTTCAGCACCACATAAAAATAAATAAATAAATAAATAAATAAATAAAGAAGTATTGTGTCCAACTATAAAAACTAAAAAAATATTTTTAAAAAATGCATGGATAGGAAAAATTCAAACAATAATAATCTGTTAACTAAATATTGAGACAGTCCAGGTATCTTCCGGAGAAATATCTTCTATTCTTCCAAATTCTTCAAGCACACTTAATAACCAAAACAAATAATCTCATTTGATGGGGAAGATGAAAATAATTAAGTTTAAAGCATAAGGAAAAGAATTTCTTCTGACTTAAAAAATTCAAACTTTAAAACATGGAACATTTTAATTGGCCTGGTGGTAGTCTAATGGATAATGCTGCAAGATGCCATTAAACTCACTGTAGAGAATATATTCTCTATTTTTGTATATAAATGTTTACATGGGTATTTTTTGCTTATGTCATTCAATGATCATCAATATGATCCTAAAAATATATCAGAAGCTTTATTTTGCTACAGATTCATAAGAATCAAAACTTCTTAAAAACATTTACATTAAGCATTGCCAATAACAGTTTTTGTAATACTTTTGTATTAAATATGTTACATTGAGTCTTTATTCATACTAAGAGAATATGGAAAAGGAAAAGTAATCTTCATTGAAACTAATGCTATAAATCTTGAATCTAAGAATAAATTAGATGTTTAAAAAATTTATAAGTTGTAAAATGATTAAAAAACCATTGCTTAATGGAAAATAGCTTTAGTTTTTTTGTCAGCTGTCTTCACAATGTATTTATAGTCTGTGTGAAATTTTATTTTTGTACTTTCACCTATTTATTTCCTTATGGAATTAATAAAATATAATGAAATGTTGAATAGTTGATCATAAGAATAAATTTTACATTTAGCATCAACACATCTTGAGCATATTGTCAACTAGGCTTTCATATGCAGTGATAATGCTGACTCAACATCCAATTTGAAAGTCACTAAATTATCAAGATTCTACAAGAAAAAGTTGAAATTTAGAAAGGAAGAAGGGCTAAAGGGGGAGAAAATGGTTTTAATTTTTAAGATACACTAAATTCAATGTTTCAGTGCACTCTTATTTAAGCGTATTTGATAATAATATTACTACATAATCATTACAGATTTTATGCCAGTTTTTTTGAAAGTGGGGTACAAGCATTATGTGAAGTTTTTTTTCTTTTTTTTTAAACATTGTGTTGGTATTACTTAAAAATCATTCCTTACTAAGCTGTCTTTGGTGAAAGATTAGGATGCACAGAATGCTCATGAATATGCATTAGTTCAGTGTCAATGATTCTACAGTGAAATACATATTTATCATTGGAAATATTTTTCTGAAATTTAGTGTTTATGAGTCATAACATTTTCTAAAGATTCTTGGAGAAAATACTTTGATTGTATCAGCTGTTGGTTTTACTTTGGGAGCTGGGAGAATTGAGAGTGATTGTACCTGTGGAATTTTGTGTCTACTGTTTTTTTTGGTCCATCATGATATGGTTGAAATGACAGCATCAATCTAATACACAGTGAAAATTTTTTTTCTGAAAGTTGTCTTGTCTGAGAGTAATCTCTGCTGAATGGGTGGGGCAGGGAAGAAAACCTTTATTTACCTCTGGTGAAGCTCTGTTTTTACCAAGTTATCTCTGCTCCCTTACACCTAGAGTTTTATTAGGATCAGAGTCAACTTGTTGTTAAAGCACTGCTTCCCAAACATTTTGTCAGAGGAAATTTATCCCTCATGGCCAGATTTCTTTACAATTAGTAAGAGTTTTTGTTGGTTGAAGATTACTTTAGATGGTGTTACCAAATGAAAATAAGTGTTGTATTAGCAAATGCCACATTATATTTTAATTCTGTCCTTAATTCTTCTTTATTAAAATCATCTCTGCCTCTTGTGTAGAAAATGCACTTAAATTTTTACAAGAGGATTATACACTGCATGTGTTATAAATTTTCTAATGGGATTTGATTTCCCTCAATATTTGCTTAATAGTTACATAGAAGCTGTTTAACTTCAAAGTACTATAAAATACTAAAGTTCTATATTATGCCATTTCTAGTGGTGAAAAAACACAGATCTTGCTGTAACTTACCTGTCTATTTCTTCACCACAGATGTCAATGCAGCATCTGAGTAATGCAGTTGTTGACAATAGGTACCCAAATTCCATTTCTTTATCTCTTATTTTTCATTTAAAAGGGAGAAGATACAGAGTAGAGTTGATGTATATATTAAATAAAATTATTTAAATAATACTAGTATTTCAATCAATGTTGAGACATAAGATAATTTGCTATAAAAATAAACATTAATTTTAAAAAGTTGATTTATTTTGGTCTTTTTGGCTCCCTCTTCATACTATAATTTGAGAAGCTGATCTAAAAGATTGGATACTTCTTAAATTACAGACTGTAATAGTTAATACTTTATAGAATTATGGTTAGTCTAAAACATACCACTAACATTTCCTTCTAGGTCTCATATCATTCTGAAACTGGTTGGTTTTTGGCCTAGGAGATCAGAATATCTGCTTAAGAAATGACTAGACATGATATTTGTTGTCCTCTCATAAGTGAAATGATGGATCACTCTGATTCTTTAAAGTTTATGTTAAAATAGGAAAATTCCTGCTGGAATGTGTGCACCCACATGTACAAACACACAGCAGTAACTTACATGAACTAGATAAAAATATAATCTACCATTTAAATTGGATCCTGAAAGATGATATATTGGAAATATCACTCTAAAAAATGTGCATTTGAGTTTTCTAGGCAACAAATAGGAAAAAGACATGCTTATGACCTAAATAAATCAAGCTGTGGATTTTTGTTTTTCAAAAGGATTTTGTTAGTTTTAGAACTGAATATCATTGTGCTCGAGTCAAATGTTTTATTTTTCTTTGTAAAAGAATATGAAAAAGTCTGTCTTAAAGTACTGTAATGCTTCTGAATTTTCAATAAAACATAATTATTTTGCTTTCAAAAAAAAAAATAAAAGACCTCAAAAGAACTTAGCACCAAAAAAACAATAACCCAGCCAATAAATGGGCCAAGGAACTGAATAGACACTACACAGAAGAAGAAATACAATCAATCAACAAATACATGAAAAAATGTTCAACATCTTTAGTGATTAGAGAAATGCAAATCAAAACTATTCTAATATTTCATCTCACCCCAGTCAGAATGGCAATCATCAAGAATACAAACAACAATAAATGTTGATGAGGATGTGGGGAAAGAGGTTCACTCACACATTGCTGGTGGGAATGCAAATTGTTACAACCATATGGAAAGCAGTATTGACATTCCTCAAAAACTTGGAATGGAACCACCCTTTGACTCAGATATCCTACTCCTCAGTTTATACCCGAAGGACTTAAAATCAGCATATTACAGGGATATAGCCACATTGATGTTCATAGCAGCTAAATTCACAACAGCTAAATTCTGGAACAAATCTAGATGCTCTTCAGCAGATGAATGAATAAATAAAATGATATATGCATATATATATATATATATATATATATATATATATATATATATATATATATATGATGGAATATTACTCAGCATTAAAGAATAATGAAATTAGGACATTTACTGGTAAATGAATGGAGCTGGTGAATATCATGCTAAGAAAAATAAGCCAATTCCCCCAAAACAAAGGCCAAACATTTTCTCTGCCATGCAGATGCTAATTCACAGTAAGATGGGGGCAGGGAAGAATAGAGTTACTTTATGTAGAGGGGAGGGTGTATGGGGTTAGGAAGGACAGTAGAATCAATTAGGCATTATTACCCTGTGTGCATATATAATAATACAACTGTGGGATTCCACACCATGTACGACCAGAAGAATTAAGAATTATACTCCATCCATGTATGCTGTACCAAAATGCATTCTATTCTCATGTATTACTAATTTTAGAACAAATAAGAAAAGGAAAAATGGGGTTGGATTCCATTTTGTATACATGTACCAAAATATCATTTAACAATCCAGAAATATGTACAAGAACTATGCATACATTAAAAAATAAAAATATAAGCCGGGGTGGGCGGGAGACAAGAAAACATAGACAGTTTTCAAATTGTCACCCAGTTGTTCTCTTTCACTCATACGTAAGCACAGAGTAGAAGAATTTTGTATTGTTTATTCTGGAATAGATTAGATTACAGACTCCTGAAGTTTAAGTAAGGAGCCTAGAGCTTTCTCATAATTACAATTAAATCCTTATTATAAGTTCCTTTTTTAAAAAATATTTATTTAGTTGAAAATAGACCTTTATTTTATTTATTTATATGTAGTGCTGAGAATCAAACCGAGGGCCTCACACAGGCTAGGCAAGCGCTCTACCACTGAGCCCCAGCCCCAGCCCAAGTCCTTATTATAAGTTCCATGCATGGAGTGTGTGTGTGTGTGTGTGTGTGTGTGTGTGTGTGTGTGTGTGTGTGTAATTTTCTTATATTTGTATAGATCTTTGTTGTTTTCAACATATTTTTACATGTTCTTATTCCATTCTCAAAAACATCTTGTGAAGTAAGATAGGAAAAAAAAAAAATCTTTATAATGATAAGATGGTGGTGGTGGTGATGATGAAGAATGTTTACCATATGCTAAAGCCAAATACTCCACTTCTTTTGTCTTGCTTAGTTCTTTCAACATCTGCTAGCGTAGATACTCCTGTTATTCCCATTTTAGAGACAAAGCTAATTGAATTCTTCAAGGTAGCCCAGCTTGTAAGGATGCATTTTCTACTCAGGCAATTTAATTCGCAGAACTGCATCCTAAACTAAAACTTGATAGCATTATTTCCATTCTGTAGCTGAACCAATTAAGACCCAGAGTGAATTAAGTAGGGTTGCTTAAGATTTCCCAGCTGTCAGTTCTAGAACTTGGACCAAGTTTCCTACCTTCTATTTGGAGGTAGTAACTATATACCTGAATTATATGGAATCAGGGAGACTTCCATTCAAATGATGCTCCATTGGGCACTGAATGTATGACCTTGGATACATCATCTAATTTTTAATTCACTCAGCTCAAGCAATGGAAGTTAACATACCTACTTCCTTACGTTGTCAGCAGAATGGAGATTTTATATATATATATATATATATATATATATATATATATATATATATATGATGTCTGGCCTGCAGCAAGTAAACATAAAGTATTTATTATTATTTGTCAATAACCAGTTCTTCTACTGTCTCTCTAAGTGAGGGTCCAGATCTAGAGGGTCTTAGGTGTGGTGAAATCGCAGTTGATTGGGGAAAGCTGTCATAGAAGCCCTCAATCATTTTTAAATATGAGCCACAGGCTGTTGGCAGACGCCACCTGATAAGTCAGCGCCAGCTTAGGAGAAGGCTCAGAGATGGGTCCTGGATCTGAGAAATGCAGTAAGGTTCTGGTGAACTTGGCACATGTCAAGCAATCATATCTTGAGGGTTGGAGGTTTAATAATCTTCATGCTTTCTCCTTAGCAGAGCTGCTGGTGAGCATGATTTCTTATTATTTCTTCTACTAAGTACAGGTTCCTTCCTGAAAGATGAGATTCCAAAGGTAGTTCTGGAAAGCTGAGCAGAATATGGTGCTAAAAAAATGGGTGAATGCTGAAGGTTGTTCTCTATGTGAAGTTGTTCTCTGTGTGGAGTAGACTACTGAAATACACAATTGGTGGGTAATTTTTCAAGGTTGGTCTCCTGAGTAAACATTGGCGTGCCTCAGAAAGAGTTCTGTTTCAGAATGATTTATGGTCCATGGGGCTGTAGCATGATCTGAATTACCTTTGGAAGGAGAAGCAACTATCAAATGCATTTAGAGGATAAAAATAGGCAGATGAGCATAAACGCAGAAATGTCCTAGGTTTCTCTCTGTCTTCCAAGGAGATTTTCAGGGGCACACTTAGGGAAGCACTACTTTCTGATGCCTACTGTCACTGAAGGTTGAAGTGTAGAAATTTGTGAATTGTCTGCTTCCTCGTGAGGTTTCTGTATGCCACCCCCCCACCGCCCTGCCACCCTGCCACCCTGCCACAAAACTAGAAGGAATCTCAGAAATGAATGGTGATATCTAGCTTTCACAATGGACTTGAAGTAATGCCCAACTGTACAGGTATTTTAGGCATCTCAGGCAGAAGAAACGATCAAGTCAAGTATACCCAACATTTTCTGCAGCAAAGTGATTTCCAAAAATCCATTCTGAGGGGGAATAGAACCCTGATAGTAAAGTAGGCCTATATATAAAGTCAAGAATCAAGCAAATCTACATTATCTCTAAATCCTACTTCTGTCACTTAAATAGCT
Organism: Callospermophilus lateralis; assembly: GCF_048772815.1. Classification (NCBI taxonomy): domain Eukaryota; kingdom Metazoa; phylum Chordata; class Mammalia; order Rodentia; family Sciuridae; genus Callospermophilus; species Callospermophilus lateralis. Next base: position 224,591 of record NW_027512409.1, read on the forward strand.
ATGAATCTGTGGGGAAGTTATAATATTCCTCTAAACCTCCACTTCCATATCTGTAAAATGGAAATGATAGTAATACCTATGATATAGGTTTGTTTTAAAGATTAAATTAGAAATCCACATATAGTCCTTAACAGTTTCTAGTCTGCAGTACGTGCTCACTGTTACCTTTTGTATGATTATTCTAGCCCTCCTGTCCAGATTCTATTGATCCATTAAGGTTGGGAAGTTAGAGTGGGACCACTTTTCTCTATCTTTCTTGTAGGTCAGTATTCATAAAAGGTCAACCTTCACTCCAGAAGGCAGATCTTCAGCTAGGCCTAGCCAAGACAATTCCCAGAGCTATGAGCAGAAAGAGACAGTCTTAGCTGTTGACAAGCCCCTTAGGTATCTTCTGGCCCTGTCACCAGAGACAGGAGGCTCAGAGAAAACCGTAGGCAACAGCTCTCACTTCCAGCCCACTGCCAAGGCAGGCAGAAAACAGGATCTCAAGCCAGCCAGTCTGCAGGTGCAAAAGCCACTGGAGACGGGAGACGGCTCCAAAGCTGCCTGGCACAGCTGTTGAAAATGAAGGTCAGCCAAATTCATGAGGCATCACCTCGATTGCACTGGAAGAGAAATAAGGGGAAAGTGGATTAAGAGAAGTTAATGTTGGACGTGGCTCTTCAAGGTGGTCAGCTAGAGTGCTTTCATTATAGGATTGGACTATGCTGTTACATTGGGGCACCCTGAGAACCAGAGAGGGAAATGAACTGTCCCGTTCCAGTTCCACAGAGATGGCAGTGCAGAGTCAGCTTTTGGTCTGGGTCTCTGGACTCTAGTTTTTCCTTTACACAATTATAGCCACTGCCTCTTGGCAATTTGAAGGATCAAAATAATGCAAGAATTTAGTGTACTGAGTTTCTTAATAGTGAGTTTTTGAAAAACAATATGAAGCCATAGCACATAAGTGAATGCTTTTCTATATGATCTTCTAAATCTCCTAAGAAGGTAAGATTTAAGTGGCCCAAATCTAAATATTTCATAGCTTGAGAATGTGTTTTTTTTTTTTTGAAACAAATGAGGGAACAGATACAACACCTTTTCTAACAGTTGGGCTTTGTGTGACTTGTAACACATTTTTAAAACTCTTTTTATACCAAGGAAAATTACATTTTTCTTTATATGTAAAGGTGGTAATAATAATGGATTTTATAAATGCACAGTACCATTATTTCACTGACCCTATTGTAACCAAGAATGAACATTTGCAAGAAAGCAAATCTAGGTTGATAGTGCATCCCTGGTCCAATAAATAAATAAAAAAGCTAAGCAAAGTGTGTCTGGATGGGGGTGGAATGCTTAATCTTAGATTCATCAGCATCACATTTAAGAGCTGAACTCTGAGTATTCTCCTGAAATGTTGCAGTTAAACATCTACCTATCCCATCATGCAATGCTGACTCCCTAGATTCGTTAAACAGATATTGTACCTACTGCAGCCAATGAAAGATCAAATTGCTGAAAACAGCCAGGCAAACAAACATATTGTTTTGTATTCTACCTTCAAAACACATCAGAGAGCAGGTAAACAATTTCCAACTTACTTGAATACAAGGGAATTATAACATGACATTTATACCATCTTTCTTTTAAACTTATCTAAATGGCTTAATAGTGTTTGAGGGGAAAAAGTATATGCCCAACAGAGCATCAACTCCTATAGAAATATAAGGCTTTACCTACATGTAAACTACAATTGTAATTTGGATCTTTTCCAGTTGAAACATTTTTTTAAAAGTATAAAGAGGTGGGATTAGTTTTAATAATATATTCAGTCATCTATTTTAGCTATACCATTCTATTCAAACTATTATTATTTTAACATATAATCAACATAGAAGTAGTCATGGTGATATTTTACATTATTATTATGCTAAGACTTCAAAATCTGGTGTGATTTTCATACTTACCAAGGGTCAGTGGGACTGGCGACGTTTCAGTACTAAATAGCTGTGTGTGGCTGGTGTTAGATTGCATGACTCATGAGACAGCCTGCAGACCAGCTTCTCCTCAGTGGGGATTCCAGAGCTTGCTACAACTGCCTAGGACGAATTCTCAGAAACATTTGGTTTCCTTAGTCGATACTCTTAAGGCAAACAACTCAATACCTACTAAGCACAAACAAAAGTAAATATTTGGTAATAGATTTTCCTCAGGACTCAAGGAATTCATTTACTCAGCTATATGGGGGTGAGTGTGTTTTAATCAGCTTTTTTTTTTTCTGCTGTGACCTAAAGACCTCACAAGAACAATTTTAGATGAGGAAAAGTTTATTTGGGGGCTCACAGTTTCAGAAGTCTCAGTCCATAAACAACTGGTTCCAATCCCCAGGGCATAAAGAGAGGCAGAACATCAAGGCAGAAGTGTGTGACTGAGGAAAACAGCTGGGAACATGGTACCCAGGAAGGGAAGGGGGAGGGGGAGAGAGAGAGAGAGAGAGAGAGAGAGAGAGAGAGAGAGAGAGAGAGAGAGCCTGCACTATGTTTACTCAACAAGGACAGAACATAAACCCTAAAGGCATGCCCCCAGGGACCCACCATCTCCAGCCTACCCTACATGCCCACAATTCCCACCAAGGTAATCCCTATCAGGGGATTAGTGCACTGATTAGGTCTTACCTTTTATAATCCAGTCATTGCATCTTTCAACTTTCTTGCGTTGTCTCACACACTGGCTTTTGGGCGACTTCTCATATCTAAACCATAACAGGATGTACAAAGGAGGTTAGTGTATTTTTATAAGCCCCCTGAAGGTAGTTCCTTTTTTGCTCAAAATCTCCTTCCCTTCTGGCATCCCCCTGTGGTAGCAGATAGTTGAATGAGGAAAGGAACTTTTACCTCTGACCATGGCTGCTTTTGAGGCTGGATGGTTACATAGACACACTTACTTCTGTCGAGGCTTGAGACTTAACTGGAGGAGATGTATACACATCCCCCTGCTTTGTCCCATTATCCAGTCTTCAAAGCTTATTTCTAAGGGTGAAGCTGTTCTTTCTAGGAAGACCAAGTAAGAGAAAGTGAACTTGTCGCTTCTGAAATTGTCTAATGCTGTGTTTGCCTCCAGGCTAAGGAAAAGGCCTGCTTTTTGTTTTTTTTTTTTTTCCTCCACAGAAGGCAAGTTTTGTCAGTGGTTGCACTTTTATTGTTGAAACTGTACCTCTGTATGAGTGTTAGTGCAAGGCTCATAAACCTTCGCAACTTCATTACTCACCAATTAGTTTCAAATGAATTTTACTGTCTTGACTCTAATGATGCTGTTCATGGAGCAGGCTCCATGCTCATAAAGGATTTCACATCTGACTGCCTGGAAGGAAGGTGCAGAGTGAGAGCCACCACTTCTTTAGCTGGGAATTATGCTTTCAGAGAGGCCCGAAAGCTCTCTGAGGACAAATTGCTTCCTGTCGTCAGGGCTTTCCACTTCTGCAGATTTCATCTTCCTTTTCCTTAGAGTCTACACACAAGTATGGAAAATGCCCTGGAAACAGGACCAGATTTGGGTTTCCAGGTTATTGTGAAAATTGTGAGATAATGGACATTAAAGTGATTTATGAACTGTCAAGTGTTTGTTTCTGCAGATGTAAGAAAGGAAGGGCCCCAAGGAGAGTGTATAACTGTCAAGAACATGCTTATCCTGAGAGTCATTCTTAATTGCAAGAAAATTGGGGTGCTAGCTCAGATTTATCTGCTGAGGGTACCCCAATTCTGTTCTGGCAAGGCAATATCTTAGGAACAATGTAGTAAGAATTCATTTTTCTTCTCTTCCAGCACCAAATTTATGACATTATTTCCTTTCGAGGCAGTCAACGATAGATATTTCATCCTGTTTGTACTTGGATTAAAAATTTGAGAGAGAGCAGCATTGTTATTGTTCCAATGCCAGGGCAGGTTGGGCTTATATATTCTTGGTCCCTGTACCTTCTCTGAATTCAGTTCACTTTGCTGATTTCTGATTACCCTGGAGCAGACGTGAATTTATATAGAGCCCATTATCTTGCATGTCCAGGAACTTTGTCGCAGAGATAACCAGCTTACTTTCTTTCCTCTCTCCTTTCTTTCCTCCTTTACTTCCTGTCTCCCTCTATTTGATATTAGGATAATAGTATTTGATATTAGGATTATTTGAAAGTTTGGGTCCTTTTAAATGGCTGGACTTGTTAAAGTATTAATAACATTAACCTGGAAGATTTTTGACTATTGGGACCCTATCTGTCTTTATTTTTTTCCCCCTTGAACCTACTACATTGCCTTACATGCGGTAGGTGCTTAATCAGTGTCCACTGAATGAACAGTGAGTAGCAATAAGCAACCCTTGTGAGGCTCTAAAATGTGTTGAGAACCCTACTGAAATATTTTCTTTTGCTCTTCACAGTGGCCTTAGGAGTTAGGTGACATTGCCCCCATTTTATAGATGAGAAAACTGATTGACAGAGCCATATGAGATTTTCCCAAGGTAATGCAGTGGCATGATACTTGGGTTTGAAATTAGATTGGTGTCTCTCCAAAGCCACTGCAGTTTTTGTGCTGCATTTTTGAAACTTAAATGCCTGCCTTCCAGTCTTAAAATAAATAGTTTTTCCTCAGATAATGTAACTTCAGGGACATTTATATTTAAGTAAGAGAGTCTGACATGAAGATGAATCCACCTTTTCTCCTCTAAATCCCATTCTTCCATGAAATTTCTTTTTTAACTTTCACAAAAATAATCAACACTTACTGTTTATAGGCCAGACGTTGCCATTAGTACTTTACAGGCACTTGATTCTCCCAGGACCTCAAGCAGCAGACACATCACGTTTTCAGTCGTCATATGAAGAACTTATGACATGAGGTCAGTACAAACCTTGTCCAGGGTGGCACTGCAGATCCTGGGCTTGTTTTAGTTCTGTCTTTCTGACTCCAGAATGAAATCCTTTTACTGTTTCATGTCCCTCTTTACTTGTTCTGTATCCAGAACCATCAGTTATATATTCCTATGTCTGTGGTTTGTTGAGAATCCCTATAAGATTGTAAGCTCCTTGAGAGTTTGGCACTTTGTCTTTATCTTCTGTATTGTCCCAGCTAATGCTCACAGAGGGCTCATTTAACACTGGGACAGTTCTCAGATCCTGATCAGATGATGAGCCAGTCTTTCTGTGATACTAAGAGAAATGCTTGTTTGTATCTCCAACGTTATTATTACCAACATCATTCCTGTGCCGTAAGCAGACGCTTTTTATACCCTGAGCCACATGCCCTCCATCTACCACTGATTTCAGCTGCCTTTGTGCTGGACAGTTACCAGGCAAGATGGCTGCCTCCCATGTGCCTTCCACTTGTCTGTACTTTTGCTTCAAGGCTTTTCCTAAAGCCTCTGAAACTGTTGAAGGCTACCTTTGGGCAGCATAGAACTGTGGGGGAGTTAATGCCCTGGGGAAAACTTCAGCCAATGGACAAAGGAAGAAATGTCTAGGCCTCTTGTCCTTCAGAAGGAAATTCTTGGGTACACTCTACCCAGTCCCTTGAGAACTGACCCCCAACTGAATTGAGCACCACACCCAGTACCAGCACCTGCTGCTGTTTTTTCTTCCAATTTTTTCTGCTTTTCTCCTCTCCCCCATTCCCTAACTGCTGCTTCCTGAGAGTCTCTTCAAAATCAACTCCTTGCACCCAAGTTCTTTGTCTCTGTTTGTGACTATTTATTTATTTGAGGGTTAGGGTAAATGAAAAACTAAATAAGATACACACTTGTTTTCTAATGGTCTCATGCCAAAACCCACATGATCTCACTTAAGGTGAATAAATTATGTGATTGGAGTAATTAGAGGCATTATCTCATAGGAAATAGAGCTTTGAAGGTCTCGGATAGATAGCGGTAAGGTGAGTGGAGAGAGTTTCATTTCAGAATCACTCTTTCCAAGCGTATAACCAGTTATACTGATGAAAAAATTATAAGGCTTAGAAAGGATGCTAAAATGAGTCAATTTGCTGCAAACTAAGATGACCACATATTCACTTTACCTCCATTGTTACTTGCATTATTGATTTTGGTGTAAAACAAGGCTAACCTCTAGTGCATTCCTAAGTCTGTGGTCCATAAAACTTGTCAGTCAATACATTTTTATGACTCTTTCCCCTTGAGTCACTGTCCGGGATTTATTTATAAAAAGATCTCAAATATGATATTCATAATCACCGAGCAGTCACCTTACAAAAAAAAAATTGAGAAAGGAACATGGCAGATGGTGTCATGAAAATCAGACTAAAGAATACCCCCCGTAATGATGAGAATGGTGGCAGTGAAGTCCTAGCATATAGATGGATGGCAGAAGGATTATCTGGTGTTTCTGGGCTCATCATAACCAATATATCAATTGTTTGAAAACTTTTTAATTAGGAGGATCAGCAGGATTTGTGAATGAGTCACGAAGATAAGACCTTTCACCTTAAGTAAATGAGGACAAACTAACCATCAGTAGCAAGAGCTGCATTTATTTCAGAGTCCAGTGCAAATAGCATTAATCTAATGAACAAGGGCAAGGGTCTAATCCCTATGTGGGCCAAATCAGGCTGCCTGGTTCTTCCTCCCTAGCAGCTCTCTCTCTCTCTCTCTCTCTCTCTCTCTCTCTCTCTCTCTCTCGCTCACACACACACACACACACACACACACACACACACACACACATACACAGAGAGATCTAATTGATTATGCCACAAACTACAATTTAAATCTGACCTTGGTGCTTGCCTGATGAAAACCTTTTGCTGGTTTTCCACTCTATTTAGCATAAAGCCTGATCCAGAACAGGTTGGCCCCTTCCTCTGATTTCTACTTTGAGGGACTGTTTCCTTGGCTCCTTGATTCAGCCAAATTGCCATCTTACTCATGCAGGATATTGAAGAGCATTTTCACGCCTTGCCACTTGCCACTCTGAAATACTGGACCGAACCTGTTTTCCTGGGTTTGTAGATGGCTGCCTCCTCTATGTCTCAGCTTAAATATCATCTCCAAGAGGCATCCTATCCCCATTCCCCTTCTCTCTTCCCAGCCTTGTCTGTCACAGCCTTCTGCTTATCCCCTTTGTCACATAGAACAAGTCTTATTTAGTTAATTTATTTGTTTGCCTGTTCATTGCCTATTTTTCCTATGAAGAAAATATTTGTTCTTCAAGAGTCAATATGGTGCCTGACCTCTAACAGATACTCCATAATCATTTGTTGATTGTAAAATTCACACTCCAGAGTGATAGACTAGTACCATCTTTTGTACATAGGATGGACTTGAAATAATTTACAAAATTTTTTAAGACTTCAAATCTAAGCTTTTCAAGCATTAGTGGGTGATTTTTGTGTTGGTCCTAGCTGGAAAACTACTAATAATGTTTGGAACCTCTCATGTTTGCAATTTGTTTTGACATACTGTACATAGGTCTGATGTTGGTTAGAAGTATCTTGACATCCATTGACAACCCTCCAGCTATCGAGTAGAGTTCTTGTATTTCCATTAGTTCAGTGCTCATTGATATACTGGAGTGAAGAGGTGAGAGCATAATTTGAAAATTGTATGTCCCATCTTGCTTAGTTTTGAAATATATTACAATTTCTTGAGTTCTTTGTGACTATGAGGTTTACTGTTTCAAATTGATTTTGCAAGGGTAATGTTCTAGCATTTTGAAGGCACCTGACAAATACTTAAAAAAAACATGGTACTCCAGCAGCTTATGGAGAGGTCTGTGTGGTGAGGTGGAGGCCCCCTGCCATCCTCCATGCATGCGAGCCATCTTTGAAATGGAACCTCTCACCCCAATCAACGCTGCAGATGACTAATGCTCCAGCCAGCTCAGCTGCTTCTAGATCTCTACTTCACACAACTATGAGATAATAATCATGCAGTCATTTAAGCTGCTTTGACCTAACTTTTATATTACAATAAGTAATAAATACACATAGGTATCAAAGCAATGATGTAAACAAAACATCATCAGCCAAGCAGGCATTTGTGTTAATTCCACTGTCTTTATTATTCTTTACCTAGCCCCCTCCATTGGTAGCTTATTGACCTTGTTCTATTCTAAAAATGGTAATATAGTGTCACGTTCCCCACTCCCCAGTGTTTTCCCCAGTCTGCTTTTGGTCTCTGTTGAGGGTTACACTTTTGATATTCAGAAATGTGTTCATTTGCAGGTGAAATAGTAAGTGCATCTCTTTCTTTCAGAATTTTTCAAAAATAAAAAAACAAAAAATTCCAGTTTACCTTTCTAAAGCTTGTAGTACATACTCAGTTTTTAAATGGCTTTATTTTTGCATATTTAAATCTTTTAAGGTAATTTATTCTGGTGTGTAGCTACTCTTGTGTCAAGTATAAACTTCTCCCCACCTCATTGTGGTATGGTCTAGTGTTTCTCTTACATGGTGTTCTGCATGCATTGTAGAATTTAAAGGACTTATAAAGTCAAAATAGATTTTATACCCTTGCTCCCTTTATTTACTTGGCCTTACACGTTGTCAAAGAAAAGTTACATGGGTCTACTCTGTATTAAGTCATGGGATTGCTGTCTGATATGTTATTTCTATAAATTCCTTGCCACTTAAGTTTTAGATGGTTATTTTTTTGAGTTTCTTATAAGTAAAAAAGTCCAAGGTCTACAACTTCATATATCTTGTTCAAAACCTTAATCCACTTTCTGGCTTAAAGAATTTCACCTTGACCTTCTGCCTTCCTTTGGGTTTGGGTCTGATCTAGCAGTCTGAACCTGCAGAAAAGTCCACAGTCAATTTTCTTTTAATTAATATCCTTACTGGAGCTGACATTCTGTCACCCTCATTTATGAGTCATTAGTGCCTTCCCCAACAGTGTTCTTAAGAAAGTCGAAAAGACCCATCAATTCTCTTGATAACTTTCTTTAACTTTCATGCAAGTTCAAAGTAAAATATCCATTTTGTGGAAGAAATTTTAGCTGTGACAAAGTCATCTTGTAATTTCTGTAATTGGGACTTGACCTATGACTCTGGGTTTTGAATGGTTTCCAAGCAGCTACACTTGAGCACAAGCTGATAAAGGCTGTTCTGCGTTTTCACCCGAACTGCATCATGCTGGGCTGACATCCCTTGGTGCTTCTGCAGTAGGTATCACTGGCAAATCATGCTGTCTGGTTTTTATTTCCCCTAAAGGCAAGCCCTTTTTTATGCATGGTAAACCCATATCTTTGGGTTTTTTTCTGCTGAAACATTTCAACTTGAAAAAAGTCACTAGTGCTCTTAAAAACCATTCCCTCTTTATTATCAGAGTACCCTTGTCATTCAACCGTACCAGTGAATGTTTCGGTACTGTCTTTGTGTTAGGGGCAGAGTTCTTTCAAATGATTTTTCCACTCTTACCTTCCTATTACACCTACTACATCTTGTGCTTTAACAATTAAAGCAATGTTCTATGCCCTGTTTTATATCATCTCACAGATATGCTATAGCACTCACTCCCATGCTTTAAACTATCCAGTGGCCATTTCTATAAACTAGCTGTTTCCTGCTACCCCTGGGCCTTTGAACAAGGTGCTGCTTCTTCCTGAAATGTACTTCCTTTTGGCTTCTCCCTTTTTTTCACTGAGTTAATCAATAGTCATCCATCAAATCCAACTGGAAGCATTGTTTTCTCATTATTTTTTTTTATCTTCCAATCCTCATCAATTTGTTTGCATGATTTTCATGTTCAACTCTTTCTCAAGACCACAAATTCCATGACAGCATGAGCTGAATGGGTCTAGTTTGACTCAGCATTATGGCCCTTGCATCTAGTGCTATGCCTGGAATCAGAGGCACAAGTATGTGTGGATTGAATGAAGAGTGGTTCCTGATTATATATATGGAAATCAGCCCTGTAAACCTTTACTACATCTATCATGGTCCTACAGCAACTAAGTGGCAAACATAGACTCAAACCTAGGTCTTCTATTGATTATCTTTTTATGATCTTTCTATTAAATACAGCTCTTCACACTTTTAAGTCAATCTCAAAGTACTTTTTTTCTTACCCTTGCAAGTGACAGGATAACTGATCCACACCTTGAATGTGGATCCTCAAAATAGGAAATAGGAATATAGCAGTGTGTCTACCTGTATGAGGATGGAAAGTGCAGGATGGAAATCATTCTTTTTCAATGGACTTTTTATTTTACTGTATTACTATTTCAGAGAAATGTACTGAGCTTCAGGAGGTATCACAGACTCATCAGATCGAGGAAGATCAAAGCATTGTTTAGAACTTACCTCATCTGCTTAGCCTGAAATTTGTGAGATGGAAAGAGTATTAGACTCGGTCAAGATTTTTCTCTTACTGAATATTCTACCCATTAACTGTGAGACTTTGCACAGGTCCCTAGACTTCTCTGGTGTTAGCTTGCGATCTAATAAATGACATGTGTGCATGTTGAAGAAGGTGATGACTCTAGAATTATTGGCAGAACTTCTGATTATGTGACTCCCTTTTCCCTCACATTCTTTAGTGACCTAGAATGTGCTGTGACTCAGGAATCTAGGATGGAAACTTACTGCACTGTAGAACTCAGTTTTTCTGAGCACTCAGGCAGACCAGTCCAACCTGTGTTTGAATTATAGCAGTTTTGTGGCCTCATTGTGGACCATTTTTAACAAGGAAAAATTGAATCCATGATATGTTTATTTCCAGTTAGAATAATGACATGTTAATACCTGCAGGGACTTTGGGAGTCAGTAACTATAGCAACTTACTTTATCTATGAGAAAAGCTGAAGCTCAGAGAGAGAAAATGGAGAAGTGGGACCCATAACTGAAGACTTTGGACTCACAATTCAGCTTTCTTTCCACAACGCTAAGCAACTTATTTTATACTCCATTGTTATTTTCAGCACACTTTAAAAGATCTTAAAATTATCTCAAATATAAGCAATGTTCATATCTGCAAATCTTAGTGAAGGATTACATTCTCCTTTTTTTATCTTTTCTGGTAGAAATACCCTTTTTCTAATCATAAAGAGAGTACATGCTCATTGTAACAAAATTTAAACTGTTCGGAATTGTACAAACTAGAAAATGAAGGATTCTCTGCGATTCCCAACCCTACAGTTCCCAACCCTCCAGAAGACAATCATGGCTAACTTGATCCAAGTTCATGTAGCACACTATTTTCATTCTATTTTTTTAATCCCTATTTAATGGACTCATGGACAACAGTTGAGCACCTTTTCTTGTTAGTGCATCTAATTTATTCTTATTGGCTGAGTGAGAATCTCTTTGTTACTATACTATCCTTAAGCAAACCTCTCCTGGTGGATAGTTACATTGTTTCCACTCTTTCTCTATTTTAGGTAATGCTTCAGTAAACATTCTCTTGCACTTGTCTTTGCATATTTATGTTTCCTCCTGACACATTTCTGCAAACCACACTTAAAGTTTGTCCTTGGGCACAGAGCATGTATGTAGAGCAATAGAGTTAGCCAATTCTTAAGGCAGGAAAAGATAGAAATCTCAGACTGGGGTGATTTTAGGTAGAAGGCTACAGAGTACACAAACCTTTTCTCTGTCTGGCTTTGCCATTTTGTAATCACCGTTTTGGGGAACATTTCGTTGCACCACCTTTCTCTATGACAAATTTTCTAAGTTTTTCCTAGTTACTTTGTACATAGTTGTTTCACTGGAAATGCCTTTAATCAGGTCAGAGATCCTAGAGTTTACCAACCCACAGCAGTTATTATCCCTTCAGCTCTTTTTTTTTATGATACCATCAGGTATTGGGAGAGTCTACCAATTATGTGTCAAGGAGTGAGAAAAAGTGGAAAAAATATTACTTCCTGCTAAGAAATTGTCATTTGTGATTTGAAAACAAGCTGAAGACCTCTCTGAACTGGCTTCCTGCCCAGGAGAATCATTGACAAGGGAAGAGTCGCCTTGGGTTTGGATTTTCTATTCCCTATGAAGCACTTAAGACATACCTGGGGTTTCATTAGGTTATAGCTTCCCTGCACTGTGTGGTCTGTGTCTATGATGAAGGATTGCTCTTTCCTTAGCATGAATCCAGAGACTCGTGTGGTCTGAAAAGGAGACACCTCATGGGGTGACTTCTTACCTCTGGAATTTCTCTGGCAGCACCTCTGTAGGTCATCTTTTTTTTTTTGAGTGGCTGCTTTTGTTCTTTGGAGCAAAACTTGCCTTCCTGATGCAGTTGTTCAAACCCTCTGTAAATGAGATAGAGATGACCTTTCTAAGTGCATTTCCTGCCTCCTCTAAACATGCCCTGTACTCCAGTCAGTCCTCAATGTCTTTCTTTCTTGGCTGATGCCATTTTCTCTTCCCAATAATGACATTCATCTAGAAAAATGTCACCACTCCCACAGTGTCTTCCTTCCTAAATGCCTCTGACCTCTTGTGGCATTTTAGCTGTTCCTTTTTGTGTGTGACACTAATAATTTTCTGTTCTATGCTGTAGTTTGCTATGTGCCTGTCTTATTTCTCCTAGAAGCATCTAAGCTTTTTTGCGAGCAAGATTTATAGGTTTCTGACTATTCTTTCTACTCCTTCGATGCCCAGGACTTTGCCTGTTTTACACAATAAGTGTTATGCAGGAGGATGGATAAACTATAGTGGATCTTTAGTTGAAAATCTCTGTGCCAGTAATGTTACAGGATGAAAGTCCTTCCATTTGGGGACAGTTTTAGTTGTTAGGCATTCAGAATTAAAAAAAAAAAAAAAACAGTGTTGTATATATCCAGGGTATCTAGAGTCAGCAGCCTTCCTCAGACAATGAAAACATCTGCCCAGTCATAATCAGATGAGTTTCCTGATAGGTTAAACATGAATTCATCCTTTGATTTTGCAATTTCAGGGATTAAAAAATTACCTGTACACCATGACTTTGTCTCTTTTTAAAAGCACTGTATCAAACCCAGTAATGGCTTCCTAACATTCTTGTATAGCCTTTTAATTTGGGGATAACTTAGCTAAATTTGTAGTTGAAGTTTAATCACGTAGAACAAGTGTTTTATGACCATCACTGTGGCTGCTCTGTGTGTTAGACTCTGTCCATCCTCAGATTGGTCAGGAGCACTGTGTGAGGTCATGCAGAGTATGTGCTGTCTGGTGTGAGAATGTACCATGACGTGACCCTGGGAACACAGCCGTCTTAAGCTGTGAGCTGCACATTTGGACAGCTGCAAGGAACCATAGTCAGGGGCATACACTTGCAATTTGTAACTCTGGACAGAGATTTCTGGGCTGCTATAACAAAGTACCACCATTTGGATGGCTTAGAAAACAGAAATATATTGTTTCACAGTTCTGAGGCTAGAATCTGGCAGGATGTGTTCTTTCTGGGGGCTATAAGGGGAGGATCTATTCCAGACATCTCTCCATGGAGTGTAGATGGCTGAGTTTTGTTTTTTTCATTGTGTCTTTTCACATCAGTTTCCCTCTATTGATGTACAGATTTTACCTTTTTTATAAGGACATTATTCATAATGGATTAGGGCCTATGCTAACGACCTCATTTTAAATTGATTACCTCTGTAAAGATCCTGTCTCCAGATAAGAACACATTCTGATGTATTGTGGGTTCTGACTCAAAAATCTCTCGTTTTTGTGGGGCTGGTGGGTGAGGAGAGAAACAAATGAGCCCATAAGAACTCCATGTTCAGGACCTTGGAGAGCTCACCTTGAATCCCAGCTATGCTGCTAGCTGTGTCCTGATTAGAGGGGAACATGTGGGCGTGTGCCCCAAGCCACATTTGATAGCAAATCGGGCTATTCTGGAATTATGGATAAGGCTATAGGCAGGAAAGGATAGTGTGGTATCAATCAAGAAACTGAGGCAGAAACTGGTTGTATATTAGGCCAGGCCTTACTCCACATTTTCTGATAATGGTACTATGATAGGCTGATTTTCAGCACCATTTATTTTAGGAAATATGTGTGTCTGGAGGGGATCTGGTACAATCTGGATCATTTCGAAAGCTTTTCTATTTGAAGAGCCTGCCCAGCTCTGAGGAGTTGGGAAGAACAGGAAACCACACATCCATGGACTCTTGTGACAATACCGCAAGACACAGAGACAGCTTCCCATAGATCTACAGATGCTGCCCGTGCTACAGGAAATTCTTGTGTAGCCCTGATTAGTCTTCCAGACATCCTGGTAGTCTCCACCTAGGTGTCATAAAAAGCTTGTAGTTTTGAGAATACCATAGCTGGCTTTTGTGGAGATATGACTGTGCCTTTACCACCTCAAAATGCCATGTAATGTAAGTGGAAATTTATAACACACATGGACACACAGACACACACATTGCATGCATGGAGACATTTGGAATACACACACACACACAAACACACACACACACACACACACACACACACACACACACACACTACATGTTTTGTCCAGAGGGTCACGTGATCCAAGAGGGAGGAGAGAGATTTTAAGTTATGAAATAAATATTTATTACCCTTCTGGGGAATTGGGGCACACCACTGCATCCTCCAGAATCTGTCAAAAACTTTGATCACTATGCCGAGTGGCACCGCCTTGTCCATCTCAAATTTACAGACTTCCCCGGACTCCTTGGCCAAGGTGGTTCTAGATAACCTCATGGAATTGGACTTTCTGTCAGCTGGGCAAGGGAGAGTTTGTGCTATAGCTAATACCTCCTGCTGCATTTATATTACCACCTCCTCACAGGTGGAGACCGGTATTGAAAAGATCAGGCAGTGAGCAACCTGGCTACCACAGACCCTGGACCACCACACATCCATTCTGGATGGGATGGGGAATAGGCCTCACTGACTGGTTCTCTAGTCTCTTCTCTTGGATACCGAGAGGTATTAAGTCTATTTTACTGGGTCTTCTCTACCTCATTCCAAGTACCCTTGTCATAAATGGCCTTGTGAATGTGTCATTTTGTTTACTGCTCTGATGCTGTTCCTCCCTTTGCAACTATGTCACAAAAACCCAGAAGAGAGAATGGCTACAAGAAGTAGAAACCTTCCATTCTGCAGACTCCCTTCAGCTTCCCTTTTTGACAGGAAGTAGCTTGGAGATGTCATTACTCACTTTCCATAGAAGTAGAAGCTAGAAATTGACAGTGGGGGAATGTAACAGGGGTTCATTTGATGCTTTGATGACTATATATCCCTTACAGCTTTAAAACAAATGTTTTTTTTTTTCTATTCCCTGACTCTCTCCTCCCCGAATTTCTTTTTCCTAACCTTCTTCTCCCTGATCTTCTCCTTCCTGATGCCTCCTCTCTAATATCATTTCTCCAAATTTCCCCTTTAAAAAACCTCTGCTCCCCATGATGGGCAGAATCACAGGCTCCGGGACAGGAGTCCCCAAGACTTGCCACCATCCACCAAGATTAGTTCTCTTGAGCATTAAATCATTGGTGGTTTCCTTGGTGCTTTACAGAGTTTCAGTCTCTTTCCTTGGAGACTTGATTCAAGAGAAAGTTTGGGACATATTAAACTTTCCTTCTCAAGTCAAATGGTTAAGCACAGAGAACAAAGGTATGTAGTTAGCTGGGGAGTGGTCTTTGAGAAAAGAGTCAACACACTGGTCCTCCTACCCCATCCTTCCAATCTTACCTGCTCCAAAGTCAAGAATGGAATCCTGGTGGTGCTATTGCAGATTCACTGCCCTCTATGGCACTCTTTACCTCCTGGCCTCTTTTTCTCAGGAATGGTTGTGAAGAGTGTCAGAGGTGGGTGTGGTATGCATGGACAGAGGGAATATTCTTTGCAATAGAAGCTGTGTCCAAATAATCACCCCAAATAAAGAAAAGATCTATACCAATGTCCAGAAGTAACCCTCTCCTCTTTGAGCGGTTGTAAAGGAATCTTGAAGACATCATGAATGTTATCTTCATTTTTCTGTATATTAGGACTGTGATTTTTTAAAGCATTCTTTTTTTAACCTTTATTTTATGTATTTACTTTTATATGGTGCTGAGGATCAAACCCAGTGCCTCACATGTGCTAGGCAAGTGCTCTACCACTGAACCACAACCCCAGACCCAGGACTGTGATTTTATCAAAACTTTTAAAGTTTTTTTCTAACTGTTTAAGTTATTTAAATTTTTAAATTTTGTCTTTTAGAAGAATAAACCTTATCCTAGATTATGAATTAAAAATATGCATGTTTTTTAATCTTGAATTCAGTGGTTCAAGTTACTCCTTTACATACAAACTTAGTTACTACTCAATACAATAAAAACTACAGGCACCTATCCCAAGGCAAAATTTAAACCTTTAAAAAAATCATATACAACATGTGTTTCAAAATATGCCATGGCACAAAATAAATAGTGATTTATTTTGCATTCTATCAGATCATAATTGAATGAAGTTAGAAATTAATGATAAAATAAAAAATAGAAGCTACTCTAACACCTGGAGACTAAATATGATATTACTGAATGACCAATGGATAGTAGAAGATATCAGAGACAAAATTTAAAAAAAATACTTAGAGGTAAATGAGAATCACAACACAAATTATCAAAATTTCTGAGACACTATGAAGGCTCTTCTAAGAGGAAAGTTCATTGCATTAAGCACATTCTTTAAAAGAATAGAAAGTCATCAATTAAATAACTTAACATTACATCTCAAGTCCCTGGAAAAAGAAACTCAAATCAACATTAAAAGTAGTAGAAGACAGGAAATAATTAAAATCAGACCCCAAATCAATAAAATTGAAACAAAAAAAATTGCAAAAAAATAGATGAAACAAAAAGTTGGTTCCTTGAAAAAATAAATAAAATAGATAAACCATTAACCAAGTTAATGAAGAAAATGAGAGAGAAAATTCAAATCACTAAAATTTGTGATGAAAATCACCATGGACACTACTGAAATACAGAAAATAATCAAAAACTACTTTCAAAATCTATACTTGAGTGAAGTAGAAAGTCACGATAACATCGACAAATTTCTAAAGACACATGAAATACCCAAATTGAGACAGGAGAACATAGAAAATTTAAACAGGTCAATTTCAAGCAATGAAATTGAAGACACGATCAAAAGTCTACCAACTAAGAAAAGCCCAGGACTAGATGGATTCTCAGAAGAGTTCTACCAAAATTTGAAAGAAGAACTTATACAAATACCTCTTATTCCATGAAATAAAAAATGGGGAAATCTGTCCAAATTCATTCTATGAGGCTAGTATCACCCTGACACCAAAACCAGACAAAGACATATCAAGGAAAGAAAATTTCAGGCCAATATCCCTGATGAACATAGATGCAAAAAAAAATTCTTAACAAAATCCCATAAAATCACATACAAAAAAAAGAGAGAGAGAGAGAGAGATAGTGCACCATAATCAAGGGGGATTCATGCCAGGGATGCAAGTTTGGTTCAACATATAGAAATAAATGATCACATCAATAGTCTTAAAGACAAGAGCCACGTGATTGTCTCAATAGATGCAGAAAAAGCATTTGATAAAATTCATCATTTGTTCATGTTCAAAACACTAGAAAAACTAGGCATAGTAGGAGCATATCTCAACATTGTAAAAACTATGCATGCTAAACCCAAGGGCAACATGATTCTAAATGGAGAAAAATTGAAAGCATTCCCTCTAAAAACTGGAATAAGACAAGAATGCCCTTTTTCACCACTTCTATTTAACATAGTCCTTGAAACCCTAGCCAGAGATATTAGGCAAAAGAAAAAAATTAAAGAAAATGTGTTAATAAGAATATTACTCAGCCATAAAGAAGAATGAAATTATGGCATTTGCCAGTAAATGGATGGAACTGGAGACTATCATGATAAGTGAAATAAACCAATCTCCAAAACACCAAAGGTCCCATGTTCTCTCTGATACATCAATGCTAATCCATAACAAGGCGGGATAGAGAGGGTAAGTATAGAAGATCATTGGATTAGACAGTGAGGAATGAAGGGAAGGAAAGAGGGATGAGAATAGGAAAGATGGTTGAATTGGACATAATTTTCCCAATTTCATATATGAATACATAACCAGTGTAACTCCACTTCATGTACCACTGCAAGAATGGGATGAAAATTGGAATGGGCTAAGAGATCAGGAATGGTAAGGAAATGTCCCAAAGATATGTAAATGGACACCTTGTACATTTTTTAAAAATTAAAAAAAAATGTACAAGTTTCAGGTCACACATTTTATTTATTTTCAGTTTTATGGCCCTTGATCTTGGTGTTTTGCTTTCTGCCAGTCAGGCGTAGCCATGTACAACACCACAAAATCATTGGTTGCATGTGAAAATAGCTACACTTGTCAGATCCGGGTAGAGAGTAAAGAAATTCAGTCCAAATTAAATTGCACATTAGATTCTATTCCTGCAATTGAAATGTTTATGTGCTTAATAAATACGTGAATTGCACAGGAAGGTATCAGAAGCTGCGTTCTTGGTTGAAGCACACTAGTTTTGACCCAAAAAGAAAGGGTTTCTCGGAAGATCTGTGGCTGGGGCCAAACTGCACTATTTTTGCCCAGGACACAGACTGCCGAGTAAAATTACCCAGGGAATACAGTCTAAGAAAAGCCAACACTCATTTGACAATATTCCTTTAGCCTTTGAAATTGTTCTGTGATCTTTTCCTATTAAAATTTTAGTATGACCACTCTCACCACCTCTACTACTAAAAAATAAATAAATAATTCATAGCAAGTAAGCACTGATTATGGGCTAAGTATGGTGCCAAGAGATCTACACGCACACTTTCGTTCATTTATTGGTGTTTTTTTCATGGCTTTTCCTGCTCTCTACTGTTCTGCCCTAAGTGGGCAGCAAATGAGAACAAAGTAGTCCCACTGGTCTCCTTGCTCATGATGCTTACATCTTAGTAGGGAAGATAATAAAAAGTAAACAAACAACAAGATAACTTCAGAAGTACTAAGCGTCATGGGGAACATAAAATAGGGTAAAGGGATAAAGGGTTCTTGGGAGTGGGGTGGGGCAATTTTAAACAGGAGGACCCCAGAGGGCCCTTCTGAAGCGATGGATGCATATAGATCAGTCAACAGAGTCTCAGAAAGACAGAATTTCGAGGCCTAAGGCATGAGGCAGAGAAGAGTTTAACCATATCCTGAAGTTGGTAGGTTCATCTGTGTGACTTGAACTTTCACGAACCCCAGTTTCCTTGTTTATAAAGACAAACTTGTTAGTGTATCTATAAACATTTAATTGAGCATTTATTATCTGCCAGGTACTATTTAAACGCTGGGGATATATAAAAATGAACGACGTCACTGCCTTCAGGGAGCTGATGGTTTGGGAGAGAGGTGGGTAGACAGACAAGGAACCAATACAAATCAAGTTAAGTAGTGACTGGTGCCTCAGGGAAAAGCACAATTGAGCGAGGAGACAGAGAGTGAGTGTTGGAGGGGAGTTTTAGGGGAGTCACGGAAGCCACTCTGTAGCAGCAACATGTTTTTAGAGAGCAGAATGATGAGAGGGTAATAAGCAGAGGGCATGTGTGACTAGAGAGGGTGGGGGAGCCTTTTGGGTGGAGAGAACCGGGAGTGATCTCGGTGTGTGTTCAAGGCACGGTGAAGGTGCCAGTGTGAGAGGATTTGTGCCAGAGAGGAAGTCTGGAGCCAGTTCATGCAGGACTAGGCCATCCTAAGAAAAACCATTGGAGGGTTTGCAGCAGGGCTGTGAGAGGAGTAAGAGCATCTACAACCAGACGTTGGGAGAATGGAGGGTAAGGAAATGGGGAGCCTCACACAGTGCCCTGTGCTCCATATGTGCTTAGAGGCCTCTTGCTCACCTTCCTCCCTTCCCTCCTCCCTTCCTTTCTTCACACATTCCCTCAGTGTCTCTTTCCTGATTCATTTCCTTCTTCCTTTCTATATCGACTATGCTCAAATACATCTCAGCATAAGATGCCTTCGCTTGCTGTGATCTGTTTACTTGCCACCTTCAGGCTAGTTCACAAGCTCCTTGAGGACAGGAGAGGCGTCTCCTTTTTCTCTGTAATTGCCACATCACTCCAGTGCCTCATGATTGGAAAGTGGTGGCATAATTTATTGAATTGGCATTCAGAAATTCTGCTCCATAGGGAAGGGGGGACAGACTCCTCTCGGTTGGGACCTATGTACAGGCTGCAGGCTATCCTTGTCTGGACCGAACAGTCCCGAGATTGGTCAGGGCTTCAGGAGCATGGTTGTTCACAGAACACCTCCCTGGTTTACCCGAGGCTTGGAGCCAGGGCCAGTTCCAGGGGGATTTAGGCCAGTCACTTAATCTTCCTGAAATTCTGTTTTCTTGTCTGTACAGCAAAGATAATGATCCACAGGACTCTTGGGGGATTGAATGAGATAACACATACAAAGCTCTAAGCACAGTGGACAGCTTTGGATGTTCAATAAATATGAGTAGCATTAAAGGTGCGGTCTCAGTTTCTTTTCTTTCCCCCAATCAATCAATGCAACCCTAGCAGCTAGGAAAAAGGAGCCTGGCCCTTTCCCCAAGAGGTGCATTCTACCCTTTAGTTGTAATTATAGCCCAAGTCTGGTGCTGGGCAGAAGGCTGAGGACCTTAATGATGGCTCCACCCATTCAACCTTGCCTACCTGTCTGAGTTTTCGAGAGTGAAGAAGTTCTTTAATTTATCTGTTATTGTTTAGAAATGAGGTGTCCCTCAAAAGCTCTTGTGTGAGATAACAAAAGAAAGTTTAGAGTTGAAATGATTGGGTTATGAGAGCCTTCACCTAATCAGTGCGTTAATCCACTTGAATGGATTAACTGGGTGGTAACGCTAAGCAGGTAGAGTGTGACTGGAGGAGATGGGTCACAGGGGGTGTGCCTTTGGGGTTTATAGTCTGTCCATGGTGAAGGGAGCTATCTGGCTCTCTCTGCTTCCTGATCCTCATGTCCATACTCTTCCACCATAATGTTCTGCCCCACCTTGGCCCCAGAACAATGGAGCTAGCCATCTATGGACTGAAACCTCTGAAACCATGATCCCCAAAATAAACTTTCCCTCCTGTAAATGTTCTTGTCAGGTCTTTTGGTCACAGTGGCGAAAAAACTGACCGAAATATTATCTTTATAGCAAAGAAGATAACAACTTGCCTGAGGTTGTGTATCCAATAAGGGGCAGAGCCGGCTTTCAGGAAACTCTGCCTCATTCTGAAGTACATAGGAACAGAAAAAAGCATGCTCTCCTAAGAGGCAGGAAACATGATGTGGGTCCTCTACCGTTTATCAGGCCACCTTGGGGAAATGCAGTGATCCTTTCTCAGGAGGAAGGACTACCTTCCTGATTCCCAGCCCCATGCCCTCTCTGTGGACGCCCTGGTGGGTCATTTCCACATACACCAATTAAAGACCATGGCAGAGAATCTGGCCGTCCCATATTTTCCTACCTCGGGGCTGATGCACACACCCTGACAGAACCTGACCTGGTTCTGTAAGGTAAGCTTTCTGCCAAGAGATCTGTATGATCATGCCAGGCACCAGCTCCACCAATACTCAATCCAGGCACTTAACACTGAAAACTAGTGCAGAGAGTCACCGTGTGTTTCCTTCTGGCCACACCCTTTCCCCAGCCTTACTTTTTTTTTTCTTTCTATCACTTACCTTCTACTTCTTTTGTCTCCGATAGGGACCTGGAAGATAGGGTAAATAAATAAATGAATGAATGAATGAATAAATAAATAAATAAACATCTGAAAGACAGATCTGTTGCCTGGGAGAGATCAGAGGATTGTTTATTTCTTTTATTTTCTCTCCCTGAACAGCGTGATCAAACCTTGGCTCTTTTCTGATAACTCTTCCAAGGGCTGGGTAGTTTCTTTGCTAATTAAAAGGTTGGATAATGAGCATTTAGTATTCTTGTGATTAAGACCGCCTCTGCCTCACAGGTCAGCACCACCTGAATTAATTGGCACCTTCTCAGTTGGGGTTTGGTTTTCCAGACTTATCCTACCAAGAATGGCATTCAGAGCTCTCCATAATCCAGTCTCCCACAGTTTCTCCCCCGTCACCACCACTTGTCTCTTCACTGGGTGATGTACCCTCTGCCACTCTTTTGCTGTGTAATTTGCTTCCTTGCACCTACGTGCCCCGTTTCTCCCTGGAATGGTAAAGTTATGGCTGTAGACTCAGGCGACAGTCTTCATTGAAATCATTGCCACTGATTCTGTGACACTAGCTGTTTCACTTCAGCTCTTCCCTCTATAAAAATGGTACCATAATAGCTGACTCACCTGATTGGATAGTTGTGAAGATGAAACAGGAGTGTAATTCCAGCGACTTGGGAAGCTGAGGCAGGAGGATCATAAGTTGGAGGCCACCTTGGTCAACTTAGTGAGACCTTGTTTCAAAATAAAAAAAAAATAAAAATTGGGGCTGGGATTGTGGCTTAGCGGTAGAGTGCTCACCTAGCATGTGTGAGGCCCTGGGTTCGATCCTCAGCACCACATAAAAATAAATAAATAAAATAAAGATATTGTGTCCAGTTATAACAAAAAAATATTAAAAACATAAAAATAAGTAAAAATTACTGGGAGTGCAGTTCAGTGATCAAGCACTTGCAAGGCCCCGAGTTTTATCCCAGCACTATAAAAAAAGAAAAAAATAGTATAAAGTGTTTAGTGGAATATCTGTTGTATATTAAATGTTAATTATTATAATTTTCCCCTTACACCTATTGAAATCTCACTACTTCTGCACTGCTCCTCAAAAAATTCAAAATTTACTTTTCTTACTTTCTATACTAGAAGACTTTTGGACCATTTTCAAATCCAAGGTGATCTTTTCCTCCTATGTTTTTTTTTTATTTTTATGATTTGTATGGCATCACATGATTAGTCCAAGTTTATGTTTATAGTCCCTACCTACTCTGTGGCCAGAGACCTAAGCCTCTTGCACAAATCTCAGGCACATTGCTGTAGACTGAAATTGTTATTGTATGCCTCTGAGTTAAGGGAGTTTCATTTTGTGGATGTTGTCTTGGATTCTTGAGAGGTTTGATTGATTTATTGAATGGTCCACTGAGACACTGGTGTCCTGTGTGTCTTGCTTTCAAGAGTGTAATCCGTTCAGGCTACTGTTTTAAACCAAGGACTAGGCTGTCTGGTAAGCGATGGTAAGGCCTGATCTGTACCACTAATGTTGTATGCCTTTGGAATGCTAAAATACAGGATGTTTTGAAAGAACCTTTAGGGTAAATTGCAAATCTCATTATGTGCAACTGCAGTTAAGGCTTATGAAGTGATGCTTGGTTCCTGATTTTCAGTAGCAGTCTTATCAGATTTTTTAAAAACTGTGAGAAATTTCACATAAGTTTTGCCTCACAAAATACTTATAATTAGATCAGAATTCAGGAAAGTGGGCTTCCATTTGCATAGAATGACATTAATTATGCATTTTCAACTAGCAAGGTTGAAAGAGGATTAATCACTTATTCATGCAAAACCAACTTGCATGAATCATTTATTTATCTTGTTCTGGTAATTTTGCAGAGCTCATTTTTTTTTTACATGCCTCAGGTTGCAAATAAAGCAAAAACTCAGAAGGTGATTTACCTTCCACAATAAAGACGTGATGGCCGTGTAAACAGCATGCTTCCTATAGGAAATCAATAGGTAACCATGGAAATGACTCCACAATGGGAAATTCTAGCTTCTTATGAACAAATCATCAAAAAAGATCAATTGTAAGATGAAAAGGCTTTGCCTGTGCCCTTACCTTTCACAAAGGCTTTCAGTCAATGTGAGGAAGAACATGTGCTCCTTGGTGTCAGCAAAGAATCATCTGAAAGCTTCATTTAGAACAGACACTACTTCTTACTTTCTGAAGTTTGAACTGGAATGTCTGGAGCTCTCTTACTGGAACTCTAACTAAGAAACATCTCAGGGCAAGACAATGTCCCAGAGTACACGCTACTTGAATTCTTAACCTAGCCTAATTTCCAGCATTGGTGAGATCTTTGACAATCTGTTAGAAGGAAAATTCCTTGGACCAATTAAACTTAGTAGAGTGGAGCTGAGCAATTATAAACAAAGCAAAACAAAGTAAAACAAAACAAAAAAAACTGTTTGTGAATCAGGCAACCCTCAATAACAAAGCAGGTTCAAAGGAGTCCAACCAACAATGGGATCTGGCAGTATTTAGAGAAAACAGAAGTGAGGCATAGAGACATAGTAATTGCTTATAGGTTAATTGGTTATACAGCTTTCCGCAATTAATTTAAAGCTTAGCTCTGGTGACTAAACTCCATATTAGTTTGGTCGGCTGCTGCTTAATATAGGAGTCCAGTCCAAACTAATGGACTCCTATAATTTCTAGTTTACACATCTTACTGGCCCTTGACTTCCTCATCTATAAAATAAGTGGCTCAGACGAGCTTAGGGATGGGGTCTGCTTTAACCCAGTGATAGTGTTAGCGCTGCCTGTGGGACATCATCTCACTTTCTTTTCCTTGGAAGACATTACTAGTCAATTCTGGCATTCTTTCTCACTGATCCAAGACAGTGTTAGAATTTTTATTTACACATTTCTCCAGACAGCTGCTTCCTGTGGTTCTGATTTGTCATGTGTAGACATCCATTTGGCTGCCTCTCTGTTATTTTATTTACTTATTTATTTTGGTACCAGAGATTGAACTCAAGGGTGTTCAACCACTAAACTACATCCCTATTCCTTTTTTAAGTTTTTAAAATTTCAAAACAGGGTCTTGCTAAGTTGCATAGGGGCCTCGCTAAGTTGCTGAGGCTGGCTTTGAACTTGCAATCCTACTGCCTAAGTCTTCCAAGCTGCTAGGATTATAGATATGGCCATGGCGCCTGGTTCCTCTCTGTTATATTTAAGGTTCATTAAGCCCTGACATTATAAGAACTGAAGAATAGTTATAAGAACTAAGTGTTTATTCATTTCCATTCAACTATACTTACGCATAGAATCCAGTTTTTAATTTTTAATTAACAATTAAAAACTGTAATAATGATTATGTCTTAAGACAAAAGAATTATTTGATCTCAGTGTAGTAACAATGTTTATTCAAATAAAAAATATTATTGAACTACTCATTAATAAAAGTGGAATGATATTTATAGCTCTGCTGATATCCATTTAATTTGTCAGCTCAGAGACACTGGTAGCCAATCTGATGGCCATTTGCTTGCCTGGTCTTTTTGTTTTTCAACAGTAGAGGGCAGCACATCTAGTGTCTTCTTAGGGAGTCATTTGTACATGACCTTGGGACTTTGTAGGAAGTTTAAAGATGTGGGCTGTGGTGAGTTGCAGAGGAAGACTATATTCATGTGTCCAAAGAGCTACCTTTGCCACATAGTTTAGATTAGAGGGTTGAATTTTTTCTTTGAGACTTCAGAAATCACCCTTTTCCTAGTTGTTTTTATGCATTTTTAACATTTCATAGTGATCCCTTTTATTTTGTTCTTTTTCTGATTTTCACCTGTGATTATTTGTATCACCCAAGAAACAGTATTATGTATGTGAAGAGGGCACTGCTTTTGGCTTGTGAGTGTGTAGACTCGAATTTCAGCTCTCTCTGGCTACCTCTGTGACTTTTAACTGGTCAGACTCTGAGAACTTCAAGAAATCTTCTTTTTTTAGGACAGAGATAGAAATACACAATTTCTCTATTATCTGTCTATTTTGTAAATCTGAAGTAAAATCAATACATGCGAAAGCACTATTGAAATACAGGTTTAAAAAAATGATGAACCATCCTTTCTATGCCTTTAGTTTTAAGAACGTAGCTTTTAATTCAAATGAATTACACAAATAACATTTATGATTTCTTTTTAAATTATAGGGTGGAATATATCATTGGGTAGGTTTGGTTGAAGGGCATACTGGGATATCCTTGAAATGGTATACAGAGATACACAGGTTTTATGTGAATATTCACTTTATCCTGAATAAATACTAATATTGATCTCTGAAACCTATCTGACCTAACATCTCCTCTTAATTCTCAAATATAATCAGTAGATAATGCACTCTATCTACATTCATAATTTTGCATAGAAAGTAAGTTAATATATTTCCCTAATTTTAATATCAAGTTTTAGCAAATGTAAAGTGATTAAAACTAACATAATGTGTGTTTCAGTATGAAAGTGCTTGATGCTGTTTACACTAAAATATTTGATGAAGAAATCAGTCACTTGTTCTTAAAGGAAGAGTAGAAATAACAATTTTAAACGGATATAGGAGCTTTGTACCTGTG
Organism: Callospermophilus lateralis; assembly: GCF_048772815.1. Lineage (NCBI taxonomy): Eukaryota > Metazoa > Chordata > Mammalia > Rodentia > Sciuridae > Callospermophilus > Callospermophilus lateralis. Next base: position 250,818 of record NW_027512409.1, read on the forward strand.
ACTTAGATCTCATGAATGTCATTGTATTATTGGTGAAGTGATTTTTAGGATAGTGAACCATTTTGCTAACGTTCCAACTAGATTCTTGTCTTGATTTTACTATCCCTAAAGCCTATTCTGGGAAATTTGATGCATATTATAACTTACTACAAAAAAGACTTAGGGATTATATTAAAATAATATTAGCATCTAGTCCCTCTCAGATATGAATAAAAAGATTTTACTTCAACATGAATATGCAGATGAGCAAAGTACAACTGATCTTTGTGTGGACTATCTGGTGCATTTGCTGTAGGATGTCCCTTTTCCCTGACAACCACACTCTAAACACTAGTAAAAGTGAGCAGATTTTATAGCTGTGACAACCAAAGGTATCATGAACAATTTCAAAAACATGCCAGTGGAGGCAGAACCATTTCCACTGAGAACCAACGTCAAAGTAAGGAGTCTGAGTAGCAACCTGAGTATGTCAAGAGTGAAATGTAGTCCAGGCCGTGCCTAGTTTACAGGGGATGGAATCCAGTGAACAGAGAGCAACAGTGTGCAGGTAGCAGTAGCTGGCTATTGAGCAGTTAGCTAAATGGGTACTGTGCAGGTAGCAATAGCAAGACAGAATTTCAGCGCTCAAGCTAACAGGCCAGGGTTCCTTATGGGCACTAATAGAGAACAGGAAACTCAGACAGAAACCTAATAGATAAGACCTAGGGCTTGCGGATGAGGTGAAGGGGAAGATTGTAACATAACACTGCCCTAGGTTTGTAATTCACTTTATCCCAAGAAAATGGCGGCAAGGTTAATTCTGGATTCCTACCCACTTGTGGGCCTAAGTCTAATTATTTTGATCATCCTAGTCCCCATATACTCAGGCACCCCACGAACCTGTGGCCATAAACCTACAGAGTTGTGGAGCCTCTTCCTGAAAACTTGTACAGAAAAGCAAGAAATGAAAAGCATAAAAAAGAGAGTTACAAAAACATAGGCGTTGGTTCCAAACTGGGAAGCACTTCAAGGGGAATGGTCAGCCTTGTGTCATGGTGACCTACCACAAATGGCAGTAGTAATCTCTTACATTTTCAAGAAGAGATTTCTTATCTTCTATTAAGTTTCAGTACATTATCTTAAGTCACCCATGCCTTCTGTTATCCATTAGTCTCATGGTGCATTGGCTGTAGGATGTCATGTTGCCCTGGTCATTTATTATTAGCCATCTAGAGAGTTCAATTACAATGAGGTGGTGGTATCTTCACATTATTTTCCTGAAGCCTACGTGTTTAGAATAAAAAGCCACTGCTTATCGCCCTAGTTTGAACTGGTTTTCCATATGGGCCGTGTTTCAGAATCACCTGGAGACATGTTGGAATTTTCTCATTTGTTTGCTTTTTGTTTTTGTACTTGGGATCTGGGGATTGAATCCAGGAACACTTAACCACTGAGCTACATCCCCACCCCTTTTAATTTTTTTTTTTTTACTTTGAGACAGAGTTTAGCTAAGTTGCTTAGGTCCTCGATAAGTTGCTGAGGCAAGACTCCAATTTTTAATCCTCCTTCCTCAACCTCCAGAAGAGCTGGAATTAATAGACATGCAGCACCACACCCATCCCCACCTAGAGAGATTTTTTAAATAAATAAATATCTATAAAATATAGATGCCCCAAACCCACTCATGCTATTTAGATTTAAGATAACAATTATGGAATATGTATTTATTAATTTTTAATTTCAACCTGCAGTACAGGTTAAAAACAACTTTTCTCAAAACATAGTTTCTTTCTTAGAATGTAAGTATCTTTAGCTGGGAACTCAGTTCTGGGTTCAATCCCTGGTACCAAACAACAACAACAACAACAACTCCTAATGTAAAATTTTAAGCACTATGGTGTGTGTGTATGTGTGTGTGTGTGTGTGTGTGTGTGTGTGTGTGTACAAATACAGCATTTTGGAGCTTTGTGGGGCTTTTCTAACACTTTCCAGTTTTTAATATCACAGTGGCTTACTTCCTGCACAACGAAGTCTGATCCTAATCCTACCTCCTTAGCAACTTATTATCCCTTCTATCTTGTCTATTTACTGTGTCTCTTTTCCTCCAACTTCTGTGTTGAGTCCCTAAACATAATGTGATTTTATTTGAAACTGGGACCTTTATGGAATTAGTTAAGGTTCAGTGAAGTCATAAGGGTGGTACCATAATCCAGTAGGAGGGGACTCTTTATTGGAAGAGGAAGAGAAACCAGAGAGTTCCCCCTGGGTGTTCCCTGAGAAAAAGTCATCTGAAGATATAGCAAGAAGACAGCCACCTACAAGTCACCTTGTTGGTACCTTGATCTTGGACTTCAAAACTGAGCAAAAAAGTTTTCCTTTGTCTGGGTTCCTCAGTCTGGTATTTTGTTATGACAGTCTCCCATGGTCTGAATATTCATTTACGCCCCAAATTTGTATGTTGAAACCTAATCCTTAAGGTGATGGTATTGAGAGGTGAAGCCTTGGGGAAGGGATGAGGTCATGAGGAGAGCCCTTGTGAACAAGGTTGGTGCCCTCATAAAAGAGAGCCCAGAGAGCTCTCAGGCCACTTCACGATGTCAGGACATAAGGAAGAGGGGTCATCTGTAAGCTAGTAAGCAGACCCTCATTGGAAGCCCAGAAGGCCAATGCTTTGATCGCACACTTCTCAGCCTCTAGACCTGTGAGAACCAAGTTTCTGTGGTTGATAAGCTACCCAGTTTATGATATTTTGTAATAGACAGCCAAATGGATTAGGACATAGCTCATGCAGACTAATACATTCTTGTCTACCTATCAATCATCTCTTTCTAGTGTGTAGCAGTTTCCTGGCAGATAGTAGCTTTTTTCCCATTAACTCAAAGGTATCCCAGAAATAACCAAGTTTATTTTTTGTAATTATTATTAATAGCAATTCCTGGCACTACATTTTCTCTATTGTATTGCAAAGAGAAGTGGGTGGCATAAAACATCCGATGACCTAGATATTTTTCGGTCCTGGGGCTTGAGTGACAGGCAGTTTAATAACACGGCTGCTGACATCAGGTACGGCTAATGAGACTTTTTTTTAACCCCAGGAATGAGTAGTTTGAGTAGCTCGGGAGGTCAAAGGAGAAGCAATGTCTTCAGGCGCTTTTCTGCATAATGAAGTTTAATAAAATCTATATTTTTAGATGCAGTGGCTAAGCTTCACTTTCTGATAATTCATGAGAATAACAAACTGAGACAATAAGGTGGAGAAGCTGAGAATTTGTGAAGCATTAATTTTAGTTTACTGTCTCATTGCATTTTTTTTGTCTGTAGACTCATTTCCTCTCATTTTCACACTAACCAACGAGTTATAATGGATTACATGCCCAGTGATGAAAGAAAGACCAGACAGTAATTTTCTCTCTTATACTTCTGTTTAATACAACTAAATCATACTCCAGGATCTGCCTTTTCAGATAACCTTTTATGAGCTCTAAGAATGCAGCAAGGAAAGGATTTGAATTTATGAATCTGCCTAGGTAGAGTTCTAAATCAATGCCAAAGCAGTTGTACGTGAAAGTTTTTGGATTGACATTTGGACTTTAGTTGGGTTGAAATGCTTCCTTGGGGGTTTCAATGCTGAAAATTATCCTTCCACTTATGATTTATCTATGTGTCTTTTTCCCTTAAGAACTCATTTCATGTATTCTCTCTGTGTCATCCTCAGCACCTAGCTTTCTACAGAAAAGGGCAGGCATTCATTCGTTCGAAATGTTTATCAAACAGATAAGTACTTAAAAGCCTATTGTCTTTAAGACCTTTTGCAGGCTTGTTTGAGAGATGCACTTGCATGTAGACACATAATTAAAACACTCTCTAGAAAATATGCAAAAATTATTATAGGAAAACAAAGGAAGGAATAAGGAACTCTCCCAGGGAGGCTGGAGAAGAGGTAAAGTTAGGGATCCATCAAGAAAAGCAATGGGGAGTTGGCATAGACGAAGAGAGAAAAGGCTTCCCTGACAGAGGGTGCAGTCTAGACAAAGGCGAGGAGAAACAGCGATGGCCTTTAAAGGGGCTGACGGAGAGGCCTTATCAGATTAGGTCTGGGGAAAACCAAAGGCTGCCTGGCTTTTCCTGTGGACTATCTTTCACACTTTATGCTTGCTGCTTCTCAAATATGTTATTCACATCCATGCCTTTGTCCTCCGGGTTGCTTTACCCTGGAATACCTATTACTCATCCTTCGGGGCTTAGTTCCTCTTTGAAACCTTCTTTGCCCTTTGTAAGTGAAATTTCTTTCTCTCTTTTCTATGGTCCCACAGAGTTTTGCTTGTATTGCTGTGTGTGTGTTCTATAGTATTCTTGTTTATGTTGACTTTTGCCTCACTGGATTGTAAGGTCTTCTAAGACTACTAAAATATATATATGTACATGTATATAACCCATATCTATGTAAATATCTGTAAATACTTTTTAAAATTTGTTCTGATGTGTTATGTATGACATCAGAATGCATTTCAATTGATATTACACATATATAGCACAAATATTCATATCTCTGGTTGTATACAATATAGAGTCACACTATTTGTGTCTTCATACATGTACTTAGAGTAATGATGTCCATCTCAATTCCACTGGCTTTCCTATTCCCATGTCCCCTCCCCTTCCTCTCCTTCCCCTTTGTCCTATCTAGAGTTTGTCTATTCCTCCCATGCTCCCTCTCCCTACCCCACTATGAATCAGCCTCCTTGTATCAGACAGAACATTCAGCATTTGTTTTTTGGGGGATTGGCTAACTTCATTTAGCATTGTATTCTTCAACTCCATCCATTTACCTGCAAATGCCATGATTTTATTCTCTTTTAATGCTGAGTAATATTCCATTGTGTATATACACCACATTTTCTTTATCCTTTCATCTTTTGAAAGGCATCTAGATTGGTTCCACAGTTTAGCTATTGTGAATTGTGCTGCTATAAAGATTGATGTGGCTGTGCCTCTTTAGTATGCTCTTTTTAAGTCCTTTGGGTATAGACTGAGGAGTGGGATCGCTGGGTCAAATGGTGGTTCCATTCCCAGTTTTCCAAGGAATCTTCATACTGCTTTCCATATTGGCTGCACCAATTTGCAGTCCCACCAGTAATGTATGGGCTGGGGATATAGCTCAGTTGGTAGAGTCTTTGCCTTGCATGCACAAGGCCCTGGGTTCTAATCCCCAACACTACACACACACAAAAAAAGAAACTGTAAATACTTTTTATATATGGTTTCTATATGAGGTGTCTTCCAAAGTCTCATGCATAAGACAATGGAAGAATTTTCAGAGTAGGAATTAACTGGGTCAAAAACTGAGGGCAAGTAGGGTTTGACTGAGGGAGATAGATTACTGGGGGCATGTCATTGGGATTTATATTTTGTCCCTAGTGAGCAGAATTTTCCCTGCCTGTTGTTGCCATGTCCTGAGCTGCTTTCCTTCATCATCCCCTTCACCTCACTTTCGGCCAGAGCAATGGAGTTGGCTATCTGTGGATAGAGACCACTGAAACCATGAGCCCCCAAATAAACTTTTCCTCCTCTACATTGTTCTTGTCACATCTTTTTGGTGGCAGTGACGAAAAGTTGACAAAAACACATATTATCAGATTTATAATATCAGTATATAACATATGTGATTTATAAATAAATAAAGAATTCATTTGAATTTAATTTAACGTAATAAAATATATGCACAAAACCCAAATATTCAAATATTCAAATACATATAAAAAGGTCATAAAATACTTATAAATCATTATCTGATATGTGGTTTAAATATATATTAATTATTTTTTAACTTATTATAAATGCATGAATTATAAAGGTTCTCCTTTTTATACATGTGGGATTATATTATTTCCATTATGGGGGTATCTTTCCAGGGCATGTGCGTTTAAATTTGCCTCATTATTTTAAATTGCTTTGTAGATGTATATACAATCATTCTCCTGATGATGGGAATTTTGGTGAATCTTGATATTTGTATTATTATTAACAATGCTATAATGAGCATTCTTATAAAGTATCCTTTTTGCACATGGACAGGTGTCTCTCCAGAGTTCCTTGAAGAGGAATAACTGAGTTTAAGGATATCTGCATTTTGCATTTTAATGTTTGCCATAAAAACGTGTATTAGAAAGCCTATTCAAATATACTCCCCAGGTCACATTACATGGGAATAGCATTTCCTTGAATACTGGGCAAGATTCCCATTTAAGCCTTCTTGCCTCTCTAATGAGCAACAGATTTGCTATGGTTTGTGTACCCCCCTCCCAATTTTATGTATTGAAAACTTAATTTACAAATTTATATACTAATGGTGTTTGGAGGGGGCACCTTTGGAAGGTGATTGGCTCATGAGGACTCTGCTCTAATGGATGGATCCATTACGAATTACCAAACTAATGGACTGGCAAGGAAGTGGCTTTGTTTTAGAAGCGCCTCCCTCTGGCATGCTTGCTGTTCCACTGTGAGTGTGACAACCTCTGCCATGTAGTGACCCAGGAAAAAGGCCCTCACCACTTGATGAGCAGATGCATCCTGGACTGCTTAGCCTCCTCCAGATCAGAGACCAACTGAAGCCTATATACTTCCAAAATCACTGAGTCTCAGGTATTTTGTTATAGAAACAGAAAATGAATCAGGACAGTTTCTAATTTTTTAACTTGAATGAAATTATTTCTATATTATGGCTTTTGCTAGTTGGTGTTCAGCATAGAACTTCTCTCTCATATTACTCCACAGATCTATCCTTCACTTAGAAACCTCTGCATGACATAGAAAGAAAAGGTTAGATGGGGCTGAGAAAGTCTGGATTTATATTCTAGCTGTCATGCATAGTTAGTCCAATCTGAGCAAAACATGACTCTTAAAAGACTTTCCATTGTATGTAGAGATGACCAGACTATTAACCACAATCCCGAGACCTTTAACTTCAAAAGATGTGGCATTTTATTTTAATAAAGCTGTCGACAAGGCTCCCTTTTCGAGTGACTTTTCAAAAGCATCTTTTGTCAGCAGAGGGCTTTTATTATCTAATGTAACCTTACTGTACCCTGTGTTAGGTGAGAGAGAAAGAAAATGTCCTTGGGTACTGAATATGGAAATTGTACAAAGACTCTCAAGGGGGAAAGAAGTTGTTCAGCTTTCCAAGGCTGCATTTGTCACTCTAGGTTGCATCTTAACTAAAAACAATGAAGTATTCTCTAAAGGTATTGACCAGAAAGTAATGTTTTTTTTCAGGTTATACATACAAACTGAATATTGTATAAAAAGAAATCATGGAGGATTACAATGGAAAGACAAAGTGTGAATTTAACTAGCAGTGTGATAACTTGAACAGAATCCGTCATAAAACATACACGACAATAAGAAGTTAGTGGAGAAGACCTGGGAATGAGAAGAGAGAGTGACAGTCTTGTCTCTGGAATGGGTTAGCTGGTTCTGCTGCTAATGAAGCAGTGCCAATGAACTGGAGGGGCATCGGGGAGGGGGATGGATTGTGGGCTCTGGGATGTCAATGTTGTGGTTCTATCAATTTGTCCTTTAAGGAGGAGCACAGTCTATCATGGAAGAAATGATTGACAGGGATTTTGATAGGTTTCAAGACACTAGGAAAATGGATTGGAATTTCAGAGCAGGTCTTCTGAAGCACAGAAACTTACGTGCTATTGGGGTAGAATCCAGCCCTCTGACCAAAGCCAACATGGTAGGGATAGAGAAAGTCACATCTTAAATGGAATCTGGACAGTCTTGACTTCAATGCCCATTCTATCAGCTTTCTCCTTTCTGTGACCAAAATATTGGAAAAGAACAATTTGAAGGAGGGAAAGTTTTATTAGGGCTCATGGTTTCAGAGGTTCAGTCCATAGACAGCCAAATCCATGGCTCTGAGCCCAAGGTGAGGCAGCACATCATGGCCATAGAGCAAGGTGCAGGAAGCAGCCTTCCTCATGGTGGCCAGGAAGCAGAGATGGGGAGAGAGAAGGTGAACCTTTCCAGGGCACACCTCAATGACCTATTTGCTCCAGCCACACCCCACCTAACTATAGTCACCACCAAGTTAGTCCCTTCAAGCTAGGATGGGCAGAATAAGTCATAGCTGTCACAGTTGAGTCCATCATTTCCTCTCCTTACATCCCTGCATTAACACAGGAGCTTTTGGGTAGTACCTCATATCTAAACCAGAACACCCATGAAGAGATAGGAAGATTGGTGTCTTTTCTCCTTTCAGGGACTGGCTCACAAACTGAAGGAGGTACCTAATGGACACCCACAGACTTGGTCCTCAGTGAAGAATCACTACAGAAACCAGAAAGGACATTCTGTCAGCACTGCCCTTAGAGTCCCCAGATATCACCAGATTTTCCTCTCATCTTTGCTCAGAACTGACAAGTAGTTGTGCTTGATGTCTATTAGACTCCAATTCAATTTTGAGGTCCATAATTCAATGGGGATAGATATCAAAAGGGGTTCTTTTTTTTCATTAAAAGGGTAATTTGTTATCAGAATGCTGTAAGGCTGAGAGCTTATAGATTTTTTTCATGAAGTCATAAGTTTGTAAGGGGCCGGGTGAAGTCATCTTGTTCTGTGTTTGAGCCAGGGATGAAATTATCCCTCCTTGATGGATGGGATACTGTTGAACAAGGATCTCTAGAGAACCAGCGTCGACGACGACGTTCCGTGTTGTAGCAACCGTCCCTCATGAGATTCCTTCTACCATGTTGGATATATTGACATTGAATGGAAGACCAGCATCTTTTTTCTCTCCCCTTTGGGTAGAGAGAACCATGTTTTGAATGTCCTCCACTCTCGTTATGTGAAAGAGCACATGCTGAGCATGTTGTGTGAGGTGCTGGCGAGGTGGAGGGCCACAGTGGGGAGACTTGATGGCCGCTGGTGTCTAGCTGAGAGACTTATAATGGATGACAACCAATAACCAAATCAATAAACGACCACAGATTGTACTAAGTGCTGTGGTGGAAACAATCAAGGCACTGCTGTAAAGGGCAGCAGGAAAACAAGACGTCATTTAGATGGCTGGTCCAAGAAGGTTTCTTTTTAAGTGACATTTAATAGGAACCCTGAAGCATAAAAGGAACCAGCTTTTCAGAATGGAAGGAAGAAAACATTCCTGACTGAGAGAACAGCATGGGGAAAGGCTCCCAAGTGGAAAGATTTGAGATGTTTAAAGAGTTCAGTAGGAGCAGAGTGATCAAGGAGAGGGGCATGCACTGTCAGAGAAGTCAGGGCCAAATGTCTGTCCTGGTAGGCAACCAGGAGGGGTCTGGATCATCTTTCAAATAGAATATTTTTATTGTATTTTATTTTGTGGTACTCAGCGTTGAACCCAGAGCCTCATACATGCTAAGCAAGCAAGCCCTCTACCATGGAGCTACATCCCCAGCCCAGGAGCTGGTGAGATGGTAATCCCATCCAGTGGGTGGAGATCCTCTGGGGAGGAACGAGTTGATGGTGGGAAGGATGGAGTCAGAACGTGGGGTTTGTACATGTCAAACTTGAGACGCCTGTGAAACACCCAATGGATCTGTGGACCCCAGGTCTGGAGTTTAGAGAAGTCAGCACTGGAGAAATAAATTTAAGTGCCTTGGTCTGCCAGTGGAAATGGATGGTGTGGGGGAAAGAATGGGATATAGTGGGAATGAGGAAAGAAAAGGAAATGGGTCCCAGGTCTGAGGTCTGAGAAAGTCTGATGACCCACCGTGGCCTTGAGAACAAAGATTTGAGTAAAGACAGCAACAAATAGAGAAAGGTGTGGGTGCTGGTCCCACATACGCCCTTGGGCAAGGAACTTCCAGCTTCTCTGATAGTCAGTGTCTATACTTTACAGAGACGTGTATTTTCCCTGTTTATCTCCAATTCCCTTCTATTTCCAATACTCTGCGATCCTTCCCCCACTTGGTCAAGGGTTCCTTTTCCAATTCCTTTGACCATACATGTAACTTCTTTCACCTACCTTGACTTGACATGCACAGAGCACGAATCTAACTTTAGGTGTTGACATTCCTCTAAATATTTCCTTCTACCAAGTTGTGATGTTTGTGAGGCACTTGTCCTTGTTGGCTATTATAGTCCAGTTCGATTTTGATGGTGCTGGTGCTGGGGTCTTTGGCACAATGGGGGTTGATATGGGTAGGCTTTATTTTTCATTAAAAATGAGTCTCTGTTTCTGTCATTCTTTATTCAACTCAATTTTCCAGTTTCTTTTAAATCTTAGAGATTTGAGGATTGCCAGTAGTGTTCTATTGGATCTCACTTAATGTTTGTGTTTTGTCTACACCATAAAGGAAACCAAACGAACTGGCTCTGTTCAGCACCCAACAGGACTGACAGCCCAGGTAAAATGTGGGTTTATAGATCTGTTCCAATCCTCACACCAGGGATGTGTCTGTAGCCAATGAAGCTTTCAGAGCATTGTTTAAGGATCTCAATGTGGTATCTCTTCTAGATATTTCTTTCTTAATGTATTAATGCTGTCAAATTATTTATTTGGGCTGATGTTTTAAATAAAGGGCTCTTGCTGGCCTGTCACTGTGCTTTCTTGCTAATTTTTCTTATGAGGAGATTTTGTCTTTGTCTTACAACAGACCATCTAAACCTGCTGAGAAAATAAAGACAAAAAATAAAAAAAAAGAATTCATGTTGAAAACCAAAGGTCATTTGTTCATGAAAAATTATAGCTGAAACGACAATTAGATGCCACACAATAGATTTTTGTTTTTTACCTAGTTGAAGCCTCTGAATCCAGCATTTTGGGTCATCTTCGCAAACAGAATTATTGTAGGGGTGACATTTTTTGCTGTTCCAGGTAAGGGCTGTCAACAATTTATTTCTATTCATTTCTACTACATGTCCCTGCTTTCAAGATGCAGGCCTCTAGTCCTGACTGATTTTGTTATTAGAGATAGAAGAGGCTGGACCAAATGAAAGCAGTCATCCCTCGTTACATGCTGGGCGATTCAGCCGGGGTCAACAGTGGTGTTAAGTGTATAATGCAGAAAGTGGTGAGAGGTCTAGGTCAGCCATGTGCCTGGGCTCTTTTGAGAGGGAACATTTCCAACTGACTTTTGTGTCTTGACGGGTAGTCCTGGGGCTCTACATGGAAACCCTTTTCAAATCCTCCAAAGTAAGCCCGTCAGAGTCAGCCTTAATATCTGTTTGTATACAAGGCATACATTTCCAAATTGTTTTGTGTGACTTTGGTTGTGTCATTTATCCTTCCTACCAATGGCAAGTTGAATTGTGCCCCCTCTTAAAAAGGATGTGCCTAAATATTAATTTCTCATAATAATTTCTTATAACAATTCCTCCAAATGTTACCCTATTTGGAGGATGGGTATTTGCAGATATAATTAAGTAAGAACCTGTACATGGAATCATCCTGAATTTACTAGGTGAGCTCTAAATCCAGGGCCAAATGTTCTAATATAAGAAGAGAAGAGCTCAGCGCGATGGTGCATGCCTATAATTCTAGCAACTCAGGAGGCTGAGGTGGGAGTTGTTCAAGTTCAAGGTCAGGCTCAGCAATTTAGCAAGACTGTGTCTCAAAATAAAAAATACAAAGTGTTGGGGATGTGACTCAGTGGTAAAGCACCCTTGAGTTTAATCCCTAGTACATATATATATATATATATATATAAATATATATATATATATATATATATATATATATATATATATATATACAGAGAGAGAGAGAGAGAGAGAGAGAGAGAGAGAGAGAGAGAAAGAGAGAGAGAGAGAGATATCAGGCATTGCAAACAGCCACCAAGAGTTAGGATAAAGTTATAGAATAGATTCTCTTTCAGAACCTCCAGAATGAGCCAGCCCTGTCAACACCTTGATTTTGGATTTCTGGTTCCTAGACTGGGAAAGAATAAATTTCTGCTGTACTGTGTCATTCGTGATTTGTGTTAGTTGATTCAGCACACCTAGGAAACTCACACACAACACTCTCTTAGTCTTGAAAGGCACTTAGAGTTGGGAAACAAGGTTCTGAGCTTGATGCTGCTATAGAAGGTGTGTGACCTTGGGTGTGTTGCAAACCTGTGTGTCTAGACATTTCTTTCAAGCTCTTTTACCTCTAGCCTTGATCTACTAGGGGGGGAAAAACCTTGAAAACTGGATAGAACATAAAAAGCAGTTTTTTTGATTTTGCATTTGTGTTGACTGGGAGAAGGGCCATAAACAAGATGATCCCTAAGATCCTGCAGCTTTTAGCTTGAAGGCACTTTCTAGAAGAGCCGCAGAGAGGTGAAACCCAATCAAAGCCCAGCCAGGATGTCTGAGTTGAAGAGATAAGTAGTGGAATTTGTGGAGGATGAGAGCATGGGATTTGTGGCATAGAGAATGAGACATCATTATGCATTAAAACACTTGAGGAATATATGTAGGATTTTTCTTGAATCCGTGCTGAGTAGTAAAACATTCACACATATAGTGAACTTCAACAAGGTTGGGCAATGGACTGGGTAGCTGTGAGCTAAGCAGTTCCTACATCTTACACAGGACTTGGTGCTGTTTAAGTTTCAGCTATGTTGGAGAAACTGCACTGAACGCCTGGCACATTCATTAGAGACCTCAGAGGGCTTCTATCTTAACTAGGACTAAACTAGCTCTGATGTAAAGCCTATGCCAGACCTACCTTAACAGCACATAAGAGTGAGCCCTGAAAATATTCACCTATTTACAAGTAATATTTACTACCTGTCAAAACAAACTTCAACACTCTTTCAAAGAAGACAACAAAACCCAGACAGTCCACAGTATAAGTTGCAAGGCAATGTGACCCTTATGCCCAGGCTCAGAAAAGAGTAAGACAGGATCTTGTGGTCAAATGTGACCCAGGAGATGAAATAGACCCTAGATTCAGACCAAGGAATGTTAGAAAAGTTGGAATGAGCAGATTCAGGTTTTAGAACAGCTCTGATAAATATGAACACAAAATGAAGTTAAAATGTGGACCTAACAGAGATAAATGGAAAATATAAAAAGAATGAAATAGAATTTCTAAATGGAGAAATACAATATCAGAAATTTAAAAATGCTTATATTTCTTTGAATACTAAGTTTCTTTACAGTGAAATTACTAATGTGTTGTGGAGTTTATAATGTTATGTGGGAGTAAAATAATGACCACAAAGGAAGGACTCTATTGCAAAGCTATTACATTAAGAATAACGTAGTTTAGTGTTATGTGAAGGCCAATCATAATTTTATTATAAAATTAAGATGCATTTTGAAATCCCCAGAGCACAACCAAAGTTGTGTGAATGTAATGACCTCTTAACTAATGTCCGAGCTTCTGTCCTTCTCAATTCAGCAGTTAAGTTAGACGTCACACCTCTGCTTACAACTATCCAGAGACTTCCCACATCAATCCTTACACAGTCTGGTTCAAAATGACTTCCCTGACTTCATCTTGAACTTCTGTCACTGTCCCTCTCTTAATCTACCCTAAGTCCTCCTTGCTGTTCTTTGAATCTGACTGGCAAGATTCTTCCTCTTGGTCACCACACCTATTCTTCCCTTTGCCTCTTTTACTCTGGCCTGTTCCTTTCCTTTCTTCAAATCTTTTTTTTCGTTCAGACTGTGACTTCTCCCTGTTATGTTTCTTGAATAAAAAACTTAAAATGGCAAATCTACTGTTTGTTCTCTGGGCATTTCTTTTCTCTTTTCTTGGTTCATTTTCTCTGTAGAGCTTGTTGTTTTGTAAGGTGTTATAAACTGTGTTCATTTGTTTTATTTATTGTCAATCTTTATTCCCAAAGTCCATCACAACATAACATGATTAGCTTTATTTTTTTTCCTGTGTTGCTCACTAATACGTCCACAGGCCTAGGATAGTGCCTGAGATGTAGTAGATGCTCAGGAAATATGGAGCTCAGTGACTGGACACAGCCAATGAAGCTGGACACTCCAGAAGGAGCACCAACACTCCTCTGTGCCCTCATTGCCCCTCTGCCCTTGGTCATGTGTGCTTGTCCCTCCTCTTATCAGTAATTCCCCCATCATCTCCCTGTTCCCGTTTGCCTCGAGCTTGCAAGAAATTGGGAGGATGTTCCTCAGCATGAATGAATAAAGAGACCTGAGACTCCTGCTCTGCGCTTTTCCTTTACTCTAACAAAACAACAGGCTGGTTTTTTTTTTTTTTTTTTTTTAATCTTTAAAGCATTCATGCGTGTGGAAAGCAGCCACTCAGAGGAGGCTAGTTTTTTATTTATTTATTTATTTATTTATTTATTTATTTATATTTCACAGTGAACTTGTGTTTTGAGGGGGTTTTGATTTTTATCTTTGGGAAAAGTCAGCGCCTGCAGCTCTGTTGCACCCGAGGCTTGGAATCTTTCATCTCTGACAGTGGGGGGATAAAGGGGGCTCACAATGGTCTACTGAGGAGGTTTCCTTCAGCTTCGGGTAGCTCTGGATGTAAGCAAAGTAAAATGACCACAGACTCTTGCTCTTTCCTGGGGCCCGGCCTGAGGAAGAGCCAGAGCCAGGTTTTCCCTACCCTGATGCATTTATTTTGCAGGCCCAACATTTTTGCTTCTGAGTCTGCCTCCGTGCTGCCTGTGTGGAGGTTTGGTGGGAGAGCCCTGGGCACTCTGATCACAACCTCCATCTTGAACTGCCACATACCCCAAGTTCCAGGGCACTGAAAGGAAGGGTAAGCCCAGGACCAATGGGCATCGCCAAAGGATCTTTAGTGAAGTTTGAAACAAAAGTCTCCTTCGCTAGTGATGATTAAGCACCTTTTAGGTAAAGCTCTTGCACCATACCTGCAGGTTAAGAGATTAGGTGGCTGTTGGTTGTTTTAAGCTAGCTGTATCTTTATAGGTGTCCAGAAAATGAAAAGTGGTAGTTTCCATTAGTAAATTTAATTTTCTTTTGAATCGATTATCAAAATAGCAATATTTCTTCATTCACTTAACATATTCAGGACCACTAACCTGCTAGATTTATTTTCTTAATGATAACGAATAAGGTTTTCTAGGCTCGGGACTTCTGTGGGTTTGCTGAAGGTTGGAAGCGTTAGCTCTGGTGCCACTACACTGCAAACTGAATTTCAACCTCCCTTTCTCGACCCTTTCGCCTGTCTTCTAACTCATTTCCTGTCATTCTGGAAAGAGAACACTTTGTGAAATGGAAATTGAAAAGATAGGACTGGATAAGACCCATGTTGGTATATGATTAAGAATCAGGAAAGGGATTTAACTGGGAGGTAAAGGCTGTCATCAGGTTGGTGTCTGGGGTTGAAAGTGTCACATCATCTATCTTGCTTTTAACTATAGTCTTATTTTAAAATTAGAGGTGCTTTTTTCTCCATAAGAGGTTAATTGTCTCAGCAATTTACGAAAGGTCTCAGATGATTTCAATATGTCTTGGATACTCTTAATTTTATTTTTTACCCCAAACTTCTTTGAGTAAAACTGACAAAAACCCAACTTATATTAACTTGCATGGTAAGGAATTTGTTGGCTCAGGTAACTTTGAAGGTAAGGGTTAGACACAGCGGAGTTGCCAAGATTTGATCATTCAGTCATGTCTCTTAGTATCTGTGGTTGTCACCATTTCCTACGAGATGTAAGTTTTCTACATGTCACAGGAAAAATGGTTCTGAGAGATCCATATCCTTATAGCCAGTGACAAAATCCAAGCCCTCCCTCTAGCAGCTTCAAATCCAAAATTCTGGGAGGAGGACCCAGTTGTATCCATACTGGGCTCTGAGACCAGGAAGGGACATAAAATTATTCTTATCATGTTTAAATTTGAAGAGACTTAATGTTTGGATAGTGATTTTACAATTATTTTTTATTTTCTTCTCTTGCTTATGTGTTGCCTATATGTGCATAAAAAAATCACTTGGAAAGAAAGGGAAAGTTGTCACTGTCTGAATAAGATGGTAATACAAGTAAGTGTTGGTCCCAATACCAAAATTTGATAATGTCATCTCATTATTATAATTTGCATGCCACAACATCTCTTGGGGCCCTCAGGGCCTGAATCATCATCTCAGGTTTCACTTTCTCAGACAGGTGAGGAAATTAGTTACAGCTGGGCACCATGATGCATGCCTGTATTCCCAGTGACTTGGGAGGCTGAGATTGGAGGACTGCAAGTCTGAGGCCAGTCTCGGCAACTTAGCAATGCCCTAAGTCACTTAGTGAGACCCTGTCTCAAAATAGAAAAGAAAAAGTAAAAAAGGCTGGATATATAGCTCAAGCACCTCTGGGTTCAATCCCCAGTACCCCCCTCCCCTCCAAAAAATAGTAGCCTTAAGAAGTTCCAAGCAGAAGAGCAAAAGCAATTTGAATATATACTCCCTCTTATTTTCATTTTTGGGATTTAACATTTTGTAGGTAGGAATGAAGTATTAAAACACAACCGCAGTGCATATTATGTAAGTTCCTTTGCATATTTTCAATGGCAAGAGTTTAAAACACTGACTAGGCCTTCTCTATTTTTTTCCCTACTTTCCTTTCATCCATTTCACTCTCTGTGAAATAAGAATCAATCAACTCAAATACCTAGAAGTTTTTGAAAGCAGTAGGCATATTTTAATTTCCTCTATAACCCTCAAAATTAACACAGATATTCATTTACAATAATAAATACTTGCCTAATGAATATTTTAAATGAACAAGTAAACAAATGAATATGGAAGACAAAGGGCTATGGTCTATTCTTATTTTTCTACTTTACTAGGCTGTATTTAAAAAATGCCAAGCTACAAGAGAAAAGCAATTGCCTTATCTGTTCTCATATCTTTTAGATTTGTATTTGGCTACGTCATACCAATAAGTCTCCTTTCAAAAAGAATATATTGACCCTTTAGATAATCTATTGCTGCATAACTGACCACACGAGAACTTCAAGGTTTAAAATGACTACCATTTATGATGTCTCACTGTGCTCTGTGGTTTGCTGGCTGTTCTTCTGTTCTATGTGGTATTGATCAGGGCTGGAGTGTTCTTGAGATTCTGCTGACCTGGGATGTGAAGATGCCTTACATAGGACTGGCCTTTGCTGGGCTATTGGGGCAGTTGACTGGAACATCTTTGTACTTCTCCCTGTGGCCCCCTACGTTGCTTGGGCTTCTCCTTCCACAGCAGTGAGTACCCAAAGATGTCTTACAGTGGGACAGCAGAAACTGCAGATTCCCTTATGGTCAGCCTTGGAAGTAACTCAATTCTTCCCTCCACACTTCACTGGTCCAAGAAAGACACAGGGTAAACCAAATTCATGGGGAGCAAACGAGATCTCACCTCTCAATGGAGGAGAGTGACAAAGTATTCATGGTCATCTTTCTACTATGGTGATGTACCTTTAGGAAAAAGATATCTGTTAAGAGAATAAATAGATGCATGCATGCATGAAGGCTATAGGACATATCCAAATTTCAATCCTGGTTCTATCAGATATTTAGTGTATGTGCTGGTCAAGTTATTTAAAGTTGCCAATACTGGGTTTTCTCGACTGTAAGTAGAATTGTCTTGAGGATTAATTGAGGTCCTGCATATGAAGCAGTTCAGGGTTTTAGGTTCATTGTAAGCCTCAAGACAGTGTTAAACTTTAATGGTCATTGTGGTTGTTGTTTGTTATTATTATTATTATTCCAGACAATGAGCCAGATAGAAAGGATTGCTCTGTTCATGAAACATACTTCTTTAGTCAATTATACTCATATATTCATTTAAAATAAATCATAATGGCTTTTTAAGTTGTCAGTACTGAGAACATACAAAAGTACCTTGTGTTCTCAGGTACTTGAATTAAACTTGTATTCCTATTTCTACTGATTGATCTTCCTTCCTGTAGACCTCCGTGATTGTTCTGTGGGTACAATAAGCAGCACATCAGCGCAATACAAGGGCTGTCATATTTTATTGATGTCAGATATGTGGATGATACTTAATAGGAAATGAAAAGCCCTATAGGTTTTCTCATTTTAAAAAATTTACTTTCACTGAGAGTAAAAGATCAGAAAGATTTTTAAATACACTTATTGAGCTAATAATATGAGAGCTGAAAAGTGAGCCAAGCTGTAGTTTTCCTCCTGGCTTTGAAATGGTGTTTTATTATTCACAAATAATTTTTTTCTGAACATTGGGATGTGCTTTTATGAAAATAGGTTTCAAAATGGTACTTAAATATTCGGTTTGGGGGTCTTTCAGAGGTGAACAATGGTTTTGTTCTCATCACTAATGTGTGCTCATGATATCTTAGGATGCATTTCTCAGTGTGGCTATAATTCTTGAGAGTTCCATCTGAAGTCCAAGTCAGATGTTCAGTTGCCTTATCTTTCTGTGATTCGATAGTGAAGTTAAAGCAATCATTTTAATGACTTGCTGTTGCTGTAATCTGTGTTATTTTAAATTGCGTAGGATTTTGGGGGGTAAAATTTCCTTAAGTCCTGGCTATGTTCTTTTTATCAAAAATACTGTCAGCATATCCAGATTGATTTTAAGATAAATTGTTTTGATTGTTTTTCAGGGTATTTTGGTTAAGCACTGAAAGAAAAAAAATGAATGCTTAATAAAAGCCAGGAGAATCCGAGTTGTCTCACATGAACACTTTAAGATATTTAGCTTCATTTTGCAGGTCAGAAAGCAAATTCTTAGGAGCTTTAATAACTTCTTTAAGGTCATATAACTAACATAGCAGCATCTGGATTTACTGTTGGGTCTGCCTAGTTGCAAAGGTGTGATCATCCCTCAATACTAAACTCCATTCTTCAGGGTTCATATCTTCCATGTTCTTCCTGACCATTTTGAAGATAATGTTGAAGACTAGAGGCCACAGGAAGGGGCGGGGGGGGAGGTGTTCAATGCACAGCTCATAATTTTCCCAAAGGGGAAATTAATTGGAAATTTCCTACTTCACAATACTCATGCAGCCATAGGATTTTATCAAGGGGAGGGTTCCTTAGAGATGATCCTTCACTTCTAATCCAGCCTTGTGCAGATGCTGAGGTTGAGCCACTGATAGCTGAGGTTTCCATAGTGAGGAGAGATTAACTGGCTTAGAACTAGGGTTTCTGTCTCTGAAAAGATCTTTCAACCTGTGGAAGATCCTACCCTCCTCAGAGCTCTTGAACCACTCTCCTAGGCCTTCCATACAGGCCATCTCATGAAGGTCAGACACATTGCTAGTAGCTTTGCAGTGCTCTCTCACTGGACTTCGTAACAGCCTGTTGGAACTGACATTATAATAACCATACCCTATAGTGAGTCCTGGAACTGAGGACTAAATGACTTGACCTGTCAATAAATGAACTGCAACTCCAGCCCAGGTCTGTTTGACACCAAGCAACTGTGGCCTTCAGGAACAATTTAAAGTCACAGTCTGATTGAAAGGGGATTGGGGAAGTTGGGTGTCTGCATTGAAGAAGATCACAAGAATCCTATAAATCCATTGATTAGCACTGCTAAGGACTTTCCAAGCAACTACTGCTTGGAAACTATCTTTTGACATGCATAGCTGACACCAAATAGTCAGGATTCTATCCTGCACCTCATTCGAAGTTCTCTTTTTTTGGACTTTGTTGAAGATGGAAAACTTGTAGTAAAAATGAATAAACTAATTTTAAGGTATTTGAAGAAAGAGGAATGAATTGATTTTGAATCTGTAAGTGACCAAGTACACTATCAAGAAGGAAGATGAAGAGTAAGCTCTACTAACTTTCTAAGACGTGACCCTCTTTAATGATATGTTGAAATTTTTCTATTGCTAGCTTTTATCTTTCCTTTTCTCTTTAAGTTGTGTTCCTGATTCTTAATTCTCTCTCCTCCCTCCCTACATCTGCCATTTCCCCCTATTGCTTTCTTGTATTCTCCATCCATCAATCAGTGAGCCTTAGGCTTCTTGGACTCTTCTTTGAAACTGGTCCTGCCCTGCCCTGTTTGCTAAGTCTGGTGCTTCAAAAGCTCTGCATTTAACTCTGCTTAGTCTCCTATGTCAAAATGCCTATTTATAACAAATCCTTTCAGCCTACTCGAACTACAGTGTTAGCACATGAAAAGGGGACCTGTGGTAGAATGAATGTAAAATAATTCTGGCTGGAATTTATCAGAATTAAATGGTAAACTTACAAGAAATGCAAGTTTTAAGAATTTTGCATCTTTGCATTAGAGAGAGAGAGAGAGATATTAAAACAGTTTACTACCGGGGTTTTAGAACTGGAATATCTAGGTTAAGACCCCAATTAGTAAGTGGACTTTATGGAATGCATATTGATTATAAATTTCACTTCTAGCTTCAACTTGCTTTCATACCCTTATTTTTCTTTTACCTTATCTTTTAAAAATTTTATTTTGTTCTGTTTGTTATCTTTTAAGTTGATTTATGTCCCTTTTAGAAAAAAAAACACAACATACAGAAGTTAGGAAACATTTACAATTAGAATTCAGTATTTACACTTAATATTCTTGTTTATGAGCTATTTAGAGATACATTTAATACTCTTGACTTGAAAATAGTCAATTGCCCAGAGTAAGCAAAAAGAATGCTCATTGCACTTAATCTGTTGTCTGTTTCTAGCCTCAGGGAATTGTGAAATGGGGACAAGAAGAACAGAGTTGGCTTTTCATTTTTCAAATAATTTGTAAGGCTATAAACACTGTGCTGTACTAATTTTTTTTGAAATCTGCTGACAGTTTTAAATGAAATAGTTTTCACATTGAAATAGAGGTAGATACAATGTCTGCAAGCATTTCTAAGAAAAAATTTTAGTTTTCTTTACAAATGTAGTGGACAAAAATGTATAAATAATAAATGTAACAATTTAGGAAAAAAGAACTAAAGGCTATTTTCTGTTTAAACTGGAAGTTATGAAGAGTTGAATTTTCCCTAAGGAGCTAATTATTTGCTGGGATAGCAAGTAGATCAAGATTCCTGTAAATAGTCATTAAGGAAAAAAAGATGTCATTTAAATGCAACACTAAAACTATATAAGCCTATTAGTTTTTATTTTAAGAAAATGGTTGAATGTACTAGTAATTATTTTAGCTATTAAGGATTTTTAGTTAAAAAGTGTTATAATCCATATGAAATAACATTTGAACAACACCTTTGTAAGCACCATGAGTTTTAGTAACAACAATCCATATTGTCATCTGTATGTTGGTATATTTTAAAAACTACAATGTGTGGGAATATTCCCTGGTAACAGACATTTTTTCATGAGATAGTTTTGTCTTTTTTAGAATATGTGTCCTGCCAGTGAACATTTCTGTTTCTTGGCCCTCTGACTTGGTACCACATAGAAACAAACTAATGTATCCACCTAAAACTTGGCCCTCTGTTCTTGTCTTCTGGTTCTAGAAGCTGGTTTCTTTGTGATAGGAAACTTCCTCCCCTTTTGACTGGTTGTATAGTATGAGGTGTGCTTGCGTCTGCCTTCTGACTCCAGGGGGACTTTTGTGCAGGTGTGGTCAAAAAGAAAAAAACTCACCTGCTATGCTAGGGATGTGTATATGAACCAAGCCAGGTCATGGTCATGGTCAATAAACTAAAGTTCAGGTACATTTTGCTGGAACTTCTACAAAGAGGTACTTTGTCTCCACTATGGTTGCTCAGTTGGGGAGGATGTAAGCAGGAGTACTTGCTGCTTATATTTGCTTCAATATAGACAGAGCCTTCCAGAGAATTAATGTAACAGCAGAGGCATTAAATGGAGAAAATCAGTATTCTGGGAATCTTTTTGAACCTCCAGATCTATCTCCTACCTATCGCCAGAAATACTCCTGCATTTCCTAGCCACTTGAGCCACTATTTACTTTTATGTAGTTTGAATTGTGGTGTGTTATTTACCAAGAAGACTAGAAAATTCAGATTGGATCTTAGTTACTTCATTGCACTGTGGGGTACAGAAGCTGATTCATTAGCAAGATACAATGTCACTAAGGTGAAGTTCATATATTTTGGCGAAAGGGATTATTGAGGCAATCAGTAATGATTCAAGGACGATTCAAGAAAAGAAATCCTCAATTACATTCATTTTCCCCACCCAATTATTTACATCACATTTTGAAAAATTTAAATAGAACAATCTGTGACTAATAATTTTGAGAGTTTGGAAAGAAAAGAGCAAGGTAGGGTCTGAAGAGCACTAGGTTAAGGTAAGATAATGAATTCTGCTGGGCCTATTTAAAAGAGAATGTTGAAAGAGAATAGAGGCAAGCTCTAGTGCTTTAGTCAAAAACATGGTGGTTTGGACCATCAGGCATTCTAAGCCTGCTCTGCTATGCTTTTGCCTCCGCTTCACGCTCCTGAAACTTACATCTCAATGGTATCTTAGTTTTTAAAAACTGTTGCCATGATTTCCAACAGTTCTTTCTGGTATGGGCCATTTTAAGAGTCTGTTTTCTAATAATGATTATTTCATAATTTAGTTAGAGCTGGATCCTTCAAATCCTCTTTCTGTGATATGCAGGATTTGTGTAATTTTGAGGGTTGTCTACAATGATGTCTTTGTACATTGCAGAAGCCACCTAATGAGTCTGCTTAATAAGTCTAACCTGCAGAGGTTGAAACCACCTGCATTCATCTGAAAACACTTCTCAGTCATAACTCAGGGAGTGTTGTAGCAAATGATGTCAGATCCTTAGACCTTTGAAAAGGTACAAAATCTTCTTTCTTTTGATAACGTTTCCTGCCTTCCTTTTCATGGGTTGTGATTTGATATGGTTATAGTTGCTGGATAGGCAGAGCAGGAGGTGGAATGGGAAAGAAGTTATTATGTATAATGAAACACACACACACACACACACACACACACACACACACACACACAATCCTTTTATGTGTCAATCCTGTGGACAGAATTTGTGATGTTACCTAGAAAAGTCTGTTAAGTACTTTAAACCTAGTTGTTTGTCTTTTGTCTATTTGTGTATTGCCCACTGACCACTTGGAGGTCAAGTTTCCTGAGTAGTGCCTGTTATTGGTTACAGGTTCTTTTCCTGGCTTTGTCATTAAATGGTTATGATCTTGGGTGGTGACCTTGGACAAGGTCCTTTAATTATCAGGATAGTTGCCACAGAGATATTTTCAGTTATAAAATTTTTATTCTATGGGAATCTTTTTAGGTCATTCTAATCTTAACACCAGAAATATTTGAGCTGAAAAGCCTGGGTAGTCATGTTATTTCAGTTTCTTTCACATTTTGGTCTTGTTTAATTATCGAATGTTGCTATCCACACCCTTGCGGGACACCACACACTACATTCACATAGATATTTTAACTAGAGAGAAAACTGAATAATGAATTTACCCTTATGTGCATTTATCAAGAGACATCCCAGTGGGTCAGAGCGTCCTTCTGAGACATTTTGTTTATTTTTTGACATACGCTGTCCTCCACATCACTCCCACCTTGAATTCTTTCACCTTGGTGATCTCCAACTCTGAACAGTAACAGGTTTCTTTTATGTTGCCACTTGTTATAAAGATAAATGATTCCTGACAATAACCTGTACAGATTGGTGACATGTTTGACAATTACACAGCAGTTCCTAGAAAAGTGCCATCTTCTGGATACAACATTGATTCCCCCCCCTCCCACAATCCTGTTTCTTATCAAATACAGCTGGAATTTCTTACCAATGCCATCAGGGATAGATTTGAAACTCAGTATTCCTCTGAGACTATTATTTGTGTTGTCTCTCTCAGAAAATGCAATGAATAAAAGGGTTTTTATAACTTCATATAGTCTTTTAGAAAGAATACAGAAGAATTGTAGGGCAATTATGTGTTCTAGCAATAAAATAGTCACTTAGCAATCTTAACACTAATTAATAATATTAAATATTAACAGAAGGAAGAAAGAGTTTCAAAATTAATATCACTGAATTGGCATTACAAACTAGTAATTATGACTTTAAAGTTATGCATGATATGTATTTAAGGGCAATTAATTAATAAAACTCCTCTGAGTATTCTTTGTAAGAGTTAATATTAGGTAGAATAATTCAGTACCTTAGGAATTTACCTTCATCAACATTTGATTTATATGTAAAATGCTAAGGCTAAATGGGACCTTATCTAATTTTTATATTTTATAGGTAATGAAACTGAGCAAGAAAAGATAAATGATTTACTTAAAGTTATATAGTGATGAAGGCAAGATAAGATCACAGATCTCCTAGTGATAATTTATTTAAAAATTAATTTGTAAGTGAAGACCAGTGCTTCTAATTCTTGAAACATTTTCAAGTAGGTGTCTTTGGAGTCTCCTTTATTTAATAAAACATGTTTTAGTGGAAAAAAAGAAAGAGAAAATTTAAAGTAATAGTATCCAATCCAAAGTATGAAAGATCAGTTTGTAACTAGGTTAACATCCAATACCAAACTAGGCCAGGGAAGTTCATGTGCTCAAAAGAAAATATTCTTTGGCTCATTTTATTTCTTTTCCCAAAATTAGGAAGGTTGATCACATTTTTTTTGATCTTCAAGAACTGAAATCCATTTTAATCTACATGAATAATAAGGAACAAAGGAGTGAATCCTAAGATGTGCAATTTATAATATATAGACATAAGAAGTATGATTTAAAGGCATCTTTTGTGTTATTTGTGGATATTGTTACTTCAATAAGTTACTTTTTAGCTTATCAATTCTGTACAAATTGTATAAAATAATTTTCCTGTGAAAATCCATGCATATGTGTGTTTTTGTATAGAATCTATTTATGGTAGGCAAAAATAATGTGTGTGTGTGTGTGTGTGTGTGTGTGTGTATATCATATACATGTATAAATAACATACATAAAACAATATATATATCACAATTTATTTATCTGGTTTATTATTGGTGGGCATTTAGATTGTTTATATAAATAATTCTACTGTAAACATCTTGCATGTATCTTTTGGTGCACAAATATATATGAATTTCTGTTGGGTAAATATGGAAGACTGAAATTATTGGGTTATAAGGGGTATACATGTGTATGTTCAGTTTTGTAAATATTGATTAATAGTTAACTGAATTTTTACTTCCTTATAGCACAATGAAAACTGTAGTTCCACAGTCTCATTAGTATGTTGTACTAGTTAGTAATCACTCAAGTATTGCTATTCTGATAATTATGTAGTAGTATCTCACTGTAGTTTTAATTTGTATTTCTTTGATAATAAAGTAAAGTAGAGCATCTTTTTAAACATTTATTTCTTTGGGGAGTCTATGTTCAAGTTTTGTGTCCATTGTTTTTACTAAGTTTATTATTATTTTGTAGGAGAATTTTAAATATTCTTTATACATATTATGCATATTATTACAAATAACTTTTTGTACCCTGTAACCTGTCTTTTATTTTTATTTTTTTTGAGATTATTACAGCGATTTATTTATTTATTTAAAAAATATTTTTCAGTTGTCAATGGACCTTTATTTTATTTATTGATACATGAGAATTGAACCCAGTGCCTAATACATGCTAGGCAAGCACTGTGCCACTGAGCCACAACCCCAGCCCACATTTCACACATTCTTAATTGGCAAAAATCCAAAATGTTGATTACATCAAATATGTTTCAAGATGTGAGAAAATAGAAACTTTCATTCGTGGCCCTTGAAACTATTAATTTGTATAATCACTTTAGAGAAAAATTTGGTAATAGCTAGTAAAGCTGAAGAGTGTAAGTCTTCCGTAGTCTTTTTTTTTTTTTATTGGTTGTTCAAAACATTACAAAGCTCATGATATATCATCTTCATACAGTTGACTCAAGTGGGTTATGAACTCTCATTTTTACCCCAAATACAAATTGTAGAATGACATCGGTTACACACTCACATTTTTACATAATGGCATATTAGTGACTGTTGTATTCTGCTACCTTTCCTATCCCCTACTATCCCCCCTCCCCTCCCCTCCCATCTTCCCTCTCTACCTCATCTGCTGTTGTTCAATTCTCTCCCTTGTTTCCCCACCCCTTTCCCCTCACAACCTCTTATATGTAATTTTGTATAACATTGAGGGTCTCCTACCATTTCCATATGATTTCCCTTCTCTCTCCCTTTCTCTCCCCCCACTCATCTCTGTTTAATGTTAATCTTTTCCTCATGCTCTTCCTCCCTGTTCTGTTCTTAGTTGCTCTCTTTATATCAAAGAAGACATTTGGCATTTGTTTTTTAAGGATTGGCTAGCTTTGCTTAGCATAATCTGCTCTAATGCCATCCATTTCCCTGCAAATTCCATGATTTTGTCATTTTTAGTGCTGCGTAATACTCCATTGTGTATAAATGCCACATTTTTTTATCCATTCATCTATTGAAGGGCATCTAGGTTGGTTCCATAGTCTAGCTATTGTGAATTATGCCGCTATGATCATTGATGTGGCAGTATCCCTATAGTATGCTTTTTTAAGATCCTCAGGGAATAGTCCTGCCTTTTAAATATCTCTTTTGATGAACAAGGTGCTTAATTATCATGTAGTCCAGTTCATCAGGCTTTTACTTTATCATTAGTGCTTTGTGTCTTTTAAACACATTTTTGTCTACTCCAAAATCATGAAAATACTTTTTATTGATAATTCCTAGTACTTCATTGAGCTACTTTTATATTAAAATGTACAGCTAAAACAAATGGTCCCAGATGTGCAAGACTGTTTTTTTTCTATTACATTGACATATTTATCTACAGTTAGGTCAAAGCATACTATCTTACTATAGTATTTAATAAATCTTCATGTCTGGTATTTTAAGTCTTTCAAATTTGCTCTTTTTCAAGATATTCCTAGATATGCTTGATCTTTTGCATTTTTATATAAATTTTACAAACATCAATTTATATTTTAAAATATGTGTTAGAATTTGGATTGAAATTGTGTTGACTCTATAGAAAATTAATAGGTAACCAACATTTTTACTAGTAAGTCTTCCAATCTATGAATATTGTATAGCCTTCTATATAATTAGTGCTCCTTTAATGTGTCTTAATAACATATTTTTTTAAATAGGCTTTTTAAAAGAGCATTTTTAGCTTCAGAGTAACATTGAGAGGAAGATACAGGGATTTTACATATACACTCTATCCTTACTCATTCATACCTTTCCTTATTATCAACATCCCCTCCAGAGTGTACATTTGTTACAATTAATGAACTTTCAATGACACACCATTATCACTCAAAGTCTACATTATACACTAGGGATCACTTTTGAGGTTGTGCATTCTGTAGGTTCTTGCTTCCAAGTTTGTTAATTATGAATAAAGTTGTGATAAACATTGATGTACAGGTTTTTTTGTATGTATGTATTATTTGGGTAAATATCAAGGAGCATGATTACTAAATCACATGATAAAATATGATTAGTTTTATAAGAAATAAAACCATCTTCCAAAGTGGCTCTTTTATCTTGCATTCCCACCAGCAATGAATTGGAGTTCCTATTGCTACATATCTTTGTCAGCATTTAGTGGTGTTTTGGGTTTTAGTCATTGTAATAGGTATGTCATAGTACCTCATTGTTGTTTAAACTTGCAATAACCTAGCATGATATTGAACATCTTTTCAGATGCTTGTATTCTATCTGTCTATCATCTTTGGTTAGATTTCCGTTTATGACTTGCCGACCCTTTAGTTGGGTTGTTTTCTTACTTACTGAGCTCTAAGACATCTGTATATATGTGAAATAATAATCTTTTGTCAGGTACATCTTCTACATATATTTTCTCCCAGTCTGTGGCTTGACTTTTCATTTTCTTGACAAGTGTCTTTCGAAGAGCAGAAGTTTTAAATTGTAATGAATTACAGTTGTCAACTTTCTTCATGGATGGTGCCTTTGGTGTTGTATTTTAAAAGTCCTCATTTTTAAGTATGATTATTTAAAATATGGTTATTTTAAAAACCATTTTAAAATACGGTTTTTAAAATAACCGTATTTTAAAATGGTTGAGGTCATTGGAATTCCTCCTATGTTAACTTCTAGAGGATTTGTAGTTTTGTATATATATTCAGTGATCCACTTGGAGTTGATTTGTGAGAAACGTTTGTGTGTGTATGTGCAGTTTATTTATTTATTTTGCTTGAGGGTGTCTAGTTGTCTCAAAAGATTGTCTTTTATGTACTATATTACCTTTGTTGGGCTGGGGATGTGGCTCAAGTGGTAGTGCGCCCGCCTGGCATGCGCGGGGCGCTGGGTTCAATCCTCAGCACCACATAAAAATAAAATAAAGATGTTGTGTCCACTGAAAACTAAAACATAAATATTAAAAATTCTCTCTCTCTCTCTCTCTCTCTCTCTCTCTCTCTCTCTCTCTTTAAAAAAAACAACACTTTCTATTGCCTTTGTCCTTGGTCAAAGATGAACTCACTTAGTTTATGTTTATCTGTTTCTGGGCTGTCTGTTCTGTTCCATTGATCTCTTTGTCTATCCTTTTGCCAATATCAGAATGTCTTGATTACTTTAGCTTTATAGAAAGTTTTGATGGTCAGGTATTATCAGTCCTTCAACTTTGTTATTTTCCTTCAATATTGTATTAGTCTTTCCAGATCATTTGCTTTTACATATAAACTTTAGAGTTAGTTTGTCAATACCTATAAAATAATTTTCTGGAATATTGATTTTGATTTTGATTTTTTTGGTGTTTTTTCCCCTGTATATCAAGTTGGGAAGAACTGACATCTTTACAATAATTAGTTTTCCTATCCACGGACATAAAAGTCTCCTTACTTTATTTAGTTTTTCTTTTCTTTCTTTCCCAGTTTTATTATTTTCCTTAGAGAGATCTTGAACATGTTTTGTTATTTTTACTTATTCCTAAGTATTTTTGGAGGTTTTCTATGAAAACACTATTTTTTTAAAATTTCAAATTCCACTTTTTGATTGCTGACATATAGTAAAGAGATTAACTTTTATATATTAACCTTGTATGTGATAGTCTGATATAATCGTTCATAATTTATAGGAGGTTCTTTTTTTTCTTTTGGATTTTATACATAGAAAATTGCATTATCTGAACACAGACAATTCTCTTCATTTCTTCCCAATCTGTATGTGTTTTATAATCAGATACTGATTTTCATGAAGTTACATATTTTCCCATCTATCTTCATAAGAGATATTGGTGTGTAGTTTTCTTTTCTTGTGAAATCTTTGATTTTTGTATTAGGACAGAGATGACCTCATAGAATGAGTTAGCAAGTGTTGCATTTTCCTCTGTCTTTAGGAAGAGCTTGTAGAGAATTTGTGTGATTTATGTCCTAAATATTTGGAAGAATTCACTGGTGAACCCATCTGGGTCTACTTCCTGTTTTTATGGGTCTGCTCAGATTGTCTGCTCTCTATATGAGCTTTAACAGAATTGGTGTTCCAAGGACTTGGTCTCTTTAACCTGTATTACCAAATTTCTGGGTGTAGAATTATTCAGTTATTTCACTATTAGCCTTTCAATGTCCAGGGGAGCTAAAGTGATAGCCTCACTTCTGTTCTGATATTGGTAATTTATGTTTTGTCTTTTTTCTTATTTCCTGAATAGGGACTTATCAATTTTATTGATATTTTCAAAGAATCTGCTATTGGTTTTATTGATCTTCTCTGTTGACTCTCTATTTTCAACTTCATTGATTTTTATTGTTAGTTCTTTTTTTCTTGTTTACTTTGCTTTTAATTTCTTAGCTTCTTGATTAGGAAATTTAGATGATGGATCTTAGATTATTTTTCTTTTCTAATAAACAATTTCAGTTCTCTACATTTCCTCCTAAGCCCTGCTTTCTCTGTGTCCTACAAATATGGATGTTATGTTTCCATTTTCATTTAGTTCAAAATATATTTTTTAATTTCTCTTGTGATTGTTTTCTTTACTCAAATGTTGCTCCAAGGTGTTTCATAATGTATTTGAGGGATTTTACAACTGTCTTATTGATTTCTAGTCTAAATCCATTGTGTTCTGAAAACAGACGATGTGTGGTTTCTGCTTTTGTAAACTTCTTAAGGTGAGTTTCATGGTCCAGAATGTGAATATTCAGGAATGAGTTCAAGAAAAATGTTTATTCTGATGTTATTGCATGAAGTAATCTATGTATGTCAATTAGTTCCCATTCAGCAGTGCTGTTGTTGAGTTCAACTATATGCCCTTGCCAGGCTTGGTGGCACATACCTGTAATCCTAGTGACTTGGAAGGCTGAGGCAGGAGGATTGCAAGTTTGAAGCCAGCCAAATCAGCAACCCAGTGAGGCTTTAAGCAACTTAGTGAGATCCTGTCTCAAAATTTTAGAAAAGGTTGTGTCGTGCTGGTTACTGGGGATGTAGCTCTGTGGTTAAGCACCCCAGTGCCTCCCCCAATCAAATCTACATGCCTTTCCTGATTTTTTGCCCATGTCTGATGGAGGGATACTGAAGTCTCTGGCTATAACAATAGAGTGAGGGAAGAAAAGGTGGTGAACGAGAGGAGGGCTATGCTTCCCAGTTATTTCGTGGCTCAGGATTCAAGCCGTGGAAGTACTGCTTCTCTACTGAGGTGGGTGACAGAGGGAATTCTCTGAACTTCAGTAGTGGACGGTAAGAATCAGAGTCACAGAAATTCCCTTGCTTTGAACAAAGGACAGGAGAGTACATGGTAGCCAGGCTGGTGGTGCCAGCAGCACCAGTTCACCACAGAGGGAGGAATGATGCAGGCAGAAAGAGAGAAACACAGCAAGCAAATTCTGCACGGGAGAACCTGTAGAACAGAGAACTGTCTCAACTGAACTGAACCAATAGCTGCACAGCGAGCTGGTGCTTGAAAAGTGATCTGTGTTTCTCAGCTGGCCATGGGAGAGCCCTGGCAGGGAGCCATGGTGAAGTATCATGTGGGGCTTGCTGGTGCAGGAGCCTAGGAGATCACAGCAAGCATCGACATACTGTCCCAGCAAGAGCCTTCTGGCTGGTCTGGAGTGTGCCTGCGAGGGTGCAATTGAAACCCATAGAGGATTGTGCCCAGGGAGATTCAGGCTCAGGTACAGAGAGGTGAGCAGCTTCTTTCCCGTTTGAGTCTGATGGCTTCCAGAACCAGCTGGGAAGGGCCTGGAAGCTGGGCAGGCAGGCACAATTGCACTCAGGGTCTGA
This sequence comes from Callospermophilus lateralis, assembly GCF_048772815.1. NCBI lineage: Eukaryota > Metazoa > Chordata > Mammalia > Rodentia > Sciuridae > Callospermophilus > Callospermophilus lateralis. The sequence continues at coordinate 281,895 of NW_027512409.1, forward strand.
TCCTGGGAAGACCTGTGGACCACAGGCTGGGCGCTGCTCTGAATGACTCCGTGCCGTACAGAGCAGCAGGATGACTCGACACCACCTCGTCTGCATGAATAAAGAGCCACCATCTGCCCAGCCCAACCATAAGGCACACATTGACGAATGACTTACACATAAAAACTTATCAGACTAAATCGGAAGTACCTCAACATGTGGACATCAAAATTGTATCAGGAACACCAGACACAGAAACTTACTAAGTTCTTCAGATGCAATTCCCTCAACCTAAGACCCACAAAAGGAAGAGCCCCTCAAGACTGGATGAGCCTCCCCGAGCCCATCACCCGCTCACTTGTTAGGAACCTGGCCCAGCAAAATTGCCACAGCCACGAGCCTCCAATTTCCTGTCCCTTTGGACTTTAGCTCAGTGTGTTTTCTTCCTGTCCATGATAACGGTGTGTGGCCTACTCCAAGCTGACACTTCAAGCAGATACTCTAAAACTGAAACTGCCATCTGTCCAGACCCTCTGCTTTGACAACGGCACAGAACTGGTTCATTAAAACCCTTATCTGACCACTCACATTGACTCTTCCTCTCCTCATTCATTTTTCTCTCTGTGTACACTCTCGGCTCAGCATCCTGACACCCTGGGGCAGTCTCAACTGTTAGTCTTTAAGTGATATATATTCAGTAATATATATTACTGAATATATGTATGTATATATGTAAATATATGTGTGTATATATGTATATAGATACATATACTCAGTGATATGTATTCAGAAAATGAACACCACTGAAAGTGGTGCAGCTCATGATTGTATTGTTATTCAATACATTCTGACATTGTAGAAAGTGTGTTTGGTCTGTGTTGATTGCATAGCTTGCTTGTAACTATTGGCAGAATTGGCAGGATTCTGTTTGTTAAAGAAGGAATCCAATGAGTAAATAGACCACTGGCAAAATAACTGGAGTTATGCATTTTTTTCAAACAAAATAGTCATTTGGCAATATAGCTGCGTTTGGTACCCTTACCAAAAACTCATGAACAGAGACTGGAAGCTTGCTCTACCCATCAAGCCCTGGCTCATGCTGTGGTGCAAACTGTTTAGGGCAGAACCTAGCTCAGGCCCTGGAAGGAGAGCATGACTCTGATTCCTGTAGATTAAGGGCCTAAGTTTGTAAAGCTGGGAAGGAAAATTGCCTACACTGTGCAAGGTCTCAAGAAAAATTGGTTGGCAAAAGAGGTCTACAAAGTAGCAGAGAGAGGGGAAGCAAATCTCAGTCATCTACTGTTATTACCTGGTAAGGTAGACTGCAGAATTCTGCTGCACTAGGAAATTATTTGAATGGGCAAGATAACTAACTAGAACAAATATTAGTTCTAGGATGAAAAATAAGGAACAGAATTCAAGGGGAAAACCCTTAAATGGTGCTTACTTCCAGAGATCCATGGTACCCACAGAGCAGGAGATCAGAAGGAAATGATAAATAACAGTCCCAGAACATATATTATTATATTTCAAGGACCATAATAATGTAGGCCCATTAACATAGAGAGCATCAAGAAAAGAAGAACCTGCAGTATTATTTAAAAGCCTATCACAAGTTGGTCAGGACAGATGTAGGGCAAACAAATGGTACTTACTTAGATGATATAAATCTGTAGATAATATGATGACAGTGTAATAGATGATGCCTATGACCACAGGACCTCAATCTCAAGGATCCCAGAGACCATATGATCCTTGGGGAAAGATCTATGCAGCATGACCAATTATAAATAGAAAAATAAAACAAACAGATATAGATCAAGCAATTAAAAGCACCAGAAAATTATCAACTTACCAATGTGTATATATAACCAGACAATTGCATATGCAACACCATTTGAGGGTCCAGCACCTAGGTCCACCAGAACAACTGAAATTCTCATTCATGGATGGATTAGCAGGCTGTCAGAACATTTGTGACATATTAACGACATTCAAACCATCATCAGAACCATATGGGTCACATAAGATAACATTCATGACAGAATTACTTTCAAATCAGGGCCATCACAAGCCAAAAAATTTCATTACACTAAACACTAGAACATTCAATAGGCCAAATACATATAGGACAAGTTATATCCCACAACAGACACAAAGACAGAATTTTGTAGTACAGAAAAACAGACAAAATTACATGTCAAAATAAATAAAACACACAGTACATCTAGGGAAACCTGGAAACCAAGACCGTTCCAGGAATATAACCCACACAATAGAAGCAACTTCCAGAGAAGGGATTTATTCCCTCCAGGAAATGAACAAAAATCTTACAAAATTATGCTACAAGAGACACACAGAGATTCTTTGCAAACAAACTAGAAGGGCCCAAGTATAGAAATATCTTTGTAGGACCTGGAGCTAATAGATTGTACATACAATTGGCAATAGAAATTCAGGGGACTACGGAAACGCACACTTTTGCTAAGAGACACAGGATCACAGATAACCTTTTTAAAGATAGTGATTAACAAGAGTAATAGCCTCACAAAAATAGAAGGATTGAATGGCAAAATAATGTAATTCAGCTAAATCAGACTAAAAAAATCATGCTATTATGTTCACCCAATAGAAGGAGCTATGTGTTGCTTGCTTGAGATGAAAAACATTTTGGTCCCTAAATATGATACCAGAAATATGTAAAAATTGGTGGTCAACAAAATACATAAAAATTATGAAATGAAGATTAGCAAAAATGCAAATAACCCATATCACAATACCCAAGCCCACAGAGACAGCATATATAAAAATGATATTCAATGAAGTGTGATCATAAAGAAATTACAGAAAAAAATAAAGAAATAATTCATGGAAAATAATAGTACCTGTCAGGTCTAATAATTTTAACAGCCAGTTCTAAAACCTAATGAATCATACAGATTAATAGCTTATTCATAGTGGGTTAAGGAGGGGGAGCATGGAAGGATTAGATAAATTCTAGATAGGGCAAAGGGGTGAGAGGGGTACAGGGGGAGCATGGGGTTAAAAAAGATGGTGGATAGAGATGGAGATGGACATCATTACCCTAAATACATGTATTAAGATACGAATGATGTGAGTATACTTTGTATATAACCAGAGATACGAAAAATTGTGCTCTATATGTATAATATGAATTGTAATGCAGTCTACTGTCATATATAACAAATTAGAATTTAAAAAAAACTCAGTAGATTATAGAAACCTCACCAAGTTATCTCCAAAACTCCCAGGTGCATTATCAGATGTAGAAAAAGCTATCCATAAAGTAACACAACATAATGGAAAATTCTGTGAGATGATGGACATGTCAGATATGTTCTTACTACTTTTACACATGAAAGCAAGCAATACCAATAGCCACGAGGCTATTTATGTTTTTTCTTTTTAAAAATGTTGTTCCTTTTTAGATATACATGACAGTAGAGTGTATTTGGACATATTATACATACAGGTGGTATAACTTAGGAACCACAAGTCTATTTAAATAATCCATTAATAATTCATTCAATACTCTCCTCTCAAATTAACTAAATATTACTCATTGATCGTATTCTGTATAGATGACACAATGATCATAAATAATAATAAATGAGGAAAAAAACAGTATGACCTTATATCACCTGTAAGTTTTTAGGAGTTACATGGTCATCAGATGGTAGAGAGATACTAAAGACAGTGACAGACAAAATTTTGGCAATATAGACACCTTCATCTAAATAAGAAACACAATGTTTTATAAGATGGTTTGGCTACTGGAGACAAAATATACCTATCTAAACATTATATTAAGACCTGTATATAAAAATCACAATAAAGGGGCTGGGGTTGGGGTTCAGTGGTAGAGCACTTACCTAGCATGTGTGAGGCACTGGGTTTGATTGTTAGTACCACATACAAGTAGATAAAATAAAGGTCCATCAACAACTAAAAACAAAAACAAAAGCAAATCACAAAAAGGTCACAGGAATTCTCATGGACCTAAACTATTATCTCCAAGTTATGGTACATGACTTTCCAATTCACCATTAGCAATCAGACCATACTCTGCAAGACATATCAAATTAGGAACACATTAACAGAGTTTAAGGCAGAACACATTACAAACATAGACACCTGTGAAAACAAGAAATACAAACAACACTTAAAGTATTATAAAAGAGATAAGTACACACCAGTGGACACCCTCAAGAAAGAGGAAGATGAATCCATCTCAACACTTGCACAAGTCTCAGACCTCTGAAAACATGAGAAAACAGGCAATAACTCTCTTTGTTCAACCTACAATCACCCCGAGGGACCCACAGATAATGAAGGAGATGAAATTCCAGAGAAAGATTACCAAAAAAATTGATTATTGAAGTGACTAATGAGCTAAAAGAACACCTAAGGAATGAATTAAGAGAATAATTATAAAAGGCAAAAGATTATTTCAATAAAGAGATAGACATTCTGCAAAGAAACCAATTAGAACTCCTAGGAATGAAAGATACAATATATCAAAGTAGACATTCACTTGAAAGTATAATCATCAGATTAGATTACATAGAAAACAAAACTTCAGACCTTGATACAAGGTATATAAACTTAAATACTCAGAAGCAGTGAATAAAAAAAAATAAGAAATGAAAGCCCCAAAATCTCTGGGACCAAAGAGGGCATGGAGATACAGGCTTATGGCATTATAAAATGTTTAAGTGAAATAATAGCAGAAAAAATTTCTAAGCCTTAGAAATGAGATGGACACACACATACAGGATGCATATAGAACCCCAAATAGACAAGATAGAAAAAAGTACCTCTCCAAGACCCTTCATAATCAAAATGCCTAATGGAGAGAATAGGATAGACTATTAAAAGCCCCAAGAGAAAAATGTCAGGTCACATTTAGAGATTAACCAATAAGGCTCACTTCTGATCTCTTAGCTCAGACTCTCAAATCCAGGAGGGCTTGGAATGAGATAATCCAAGCTTTGAAAAAAAAAAAGAACTACCAAACAAGATTGCTATATTCGACAGAGCTATCATTCAGAATAGAAAGAGAACTGAAAAGTGAAAAGATAGGATTAACTAAAAGAATTCATGATCACTAAGCCAGCAGTACAGAAAATACTTAACAAAGTGCTTACACACAGAAAATTAAAAAAACAATTCCAGAGCTCCCCAAATGTGAAGCTCACTAAAAGAGCAGTTGAACAAATAAAAATTAATACTGAATTACATATATGAAACAAACCAAAATGGCAGGACATAATAAACATGTCTCCATAATAACACTGAAGGTAAATGGTCTCAAATTTTCTATTAAAGATACAGATTCACAGAATCCATTAAGAAACAAGACCTAACTATATGTTGGTTTCAGGAGACTCATAGGCAGAGATGCGCATAGGCTAAAAATAAAAAGATGGAAAAAGATACTTCATGCAAAATAAGTCTAAAAACAAACAGGAGTAGCTATTAGTATATGTGACAAAGCAGATTTCTATTAAAACAGAACTTACAAGGGAGGCCATTTCATACTGGCAAAGGATAATTCAACAAGAAGATATAACAGTTGTAAATATTTATGCCACAAGTATTAGTGCACTGAATTACATCAAACAAACCCTTCTTGACATCAAATCCATACAGACCCCCAATACAATAATACTGAATGGTTTCAATTCTCTTCTTTCACTAATAGGTCATCCAGGTGTAAAATCAATAATTACACTTCTAACATAAATAATATTATGCACCAAGTGGACCTAATAAACATCTATGGAGTATATGATTCAATAGCAGCTGAATTCACTTGATTCTCAGCAGCTCATGGAATGTTTTCTAAAATAGACCATATTTTAGTACACAAAGCAAATCATATCTAAAACAAACAAACAAAAAAGATATAATCCCTTTCATGTTTTCAGATCATAATGGATTAAATTAGAAATTAATAGAAAGAAAAGTTACAGGAACTATATAAATGTGCAGATTGAACAATAGTTTTTTTTTTAAATGAGGATTAGATCATAGAAGAAATAAGGTGAGAAATAAAAAAATTTTATAAAGGAAGAATAGTGACACAATATATCAAAATCATAGGGACACTATGAAGGCAGTTTTAGGAGAAAAGTCTATAGCATTAAGTTAAAAAAATAGCTCCCAAATGAACTATCTAATGCTACATCTCAGTGCCCTAGAAAAAGCAGGAACAAACTAATTCAAAACCAGTAGAAGACAGTACTAATTACAATCGGAGATAAAATTGGTGAAATAGAAAATTAAAAACAATACAAAGGATCAATGCAACAGAATTAATTCTTTGAAATGTAAACAAGATTGATAAACCCTTAGCCAAACTAACCAAAGAGATGAGAGAGAAAGAGAGAGAGAGAGAAAGAGAGACCGAGAGAGACCTTCATTAACAAAATAAGGCATGGAAAAGGAGATATCACTAAGGAAGTAATGAAGCCTATTTTCGAAACTGATATTCCAATAAATTGAAAAATCTACAAGATATTGACAAATCTCTAGATTCATGTGATCTACCCAAATTGAACCAAGAGGATATATAAAACCTGAACAGACCAATGGCAATCAACAAAATTAAAACAGTAGCAAAAAACCTTCCAACAAAGAAAAGCCTTCCAACCAGGTGGATTATTAAGACATTTAAAGAAGAACTAATGCCAATCCTTCTCAAACTATTCTATGAAATAGGAAGGGAGTGAATATTCCAAGATTCATTCTTTGCATCCAGTATCACTCTGGTACTCAAACCAGATAAGGACACTTTAAGGAGAGAAAATAATAGAACAATATCCTGGATGAACGTAGTTGTAGAAATACTAAAAACTAAAACAAACTTAGCACTTCTGTTTTAATAGAAATCTGCATTCAAAAACACATTAAGATTGCATACCATGGTCAAGTTGGATTCATCCCAGGGCTGCATATTTAGTTTAAGATATCATCAATAGCCATAATTCATCACATAAATAGAATTAAGGACAAAAAAATCACATGATCATCTCAATAGTTGTAGAAAAAAAAAAACTTTGACAAAATCCAGCACCCATTCATGTGAAAAGTACTGAAGAAACTAGGAATACAAGGAACCTACCTCAGTATCATAAAGTCTGTATGTGACAAACCCAAATCCATTCATACTGAATGGAGAAAAACTAAAAACATTTTCTCTAAAATGAAGAACAAGACAAGGATTTCCACTCTCACCATTCCTATTCAATATAGTTCTTGAAGCCCTAGCCAGAGCAATCAGGTAAGAAAAGGAAATTAAAGGCATACAAATAGAAAAGGAAGTCATTAAACTATCTCTGTTTCCTGATAATATGACATAAAGACCTTAACAAGAAGACTTCTAGAACTGATAAATTCATCAAAGTAGAAGGATATAAGATAAACCTACAAAATCAATAGATTTCCTATGTTCCAGTAATGTATCTGCCGAGAAAGAAATCAATAAAACAATTCCATTCACAATAAAATAAAATACCCAGGGATATATCTAAGTACGAATTTGAAAGACCTCTACAATCAAAGTTACAGAACCCTGAAGAAGGATATTGAAGATTTTATAAGATAAAATGACCTCTCATGTTCTTGGATATACAGAATTAATATTGTCAAAATGGCCTTAGCAATCAATAGATATCCCTCAAAATATCAATTACATTCTTCACAGAATTAGAAAAAAAATAGTTCTAGAATTCCTATGGAAGAATAAAAGATCCAAAATAGCCAAAGCAATCCTGAGCAATAAAAGCTATACTAGAAATATCACAAGGACAGATCTCAAATTATACAACAGAGCTATAGTAACAAAAACAGATTGGTATTGATATGAAAAACAGATATGAATACCAGTGAAATAGAATATAAGACTTATAGACAAACCCACAGATATACAGTCACCTGATCCTTGACAAAGGACCCCGCAAAACATGTTGAAGATAGCCTTTTTAACAAAGGGAGAATATCCACATATAAAAGAATGAAACTAGATCTCCTCTCACCTTGCACAAAAAATCAAGGTGAATCAAAGTCCTAAGAATTAGATCTTTACCAATGAAACGCCTAGAAAACTAAGTATCAGCACACCCACATATTGGTGCACGAACCAAATTCCTCAATAAAGAAAACCAATGGCATCAAATTAAAAACTTTCTGCACAGAAAAGGAAATAAGAGCATGAAGACAGAGCTTACAGAATGGGAGAAAATATTTGCCAGTTATTCTTTTGACAAGGGAGTAATATACATAATATATCCAGAACATATAAATAATTTTAAAAACTTAACATAAAAAAATAGCACCCAAATCAGTAAAGGGGCAAATGATCTAAACAGACATTTCTCAAAAGAAGAAATACAAATGGTCAACAATGTATGGAAAAACTGTTCAACATCCTTAGCAATCAAGGGAATACAAATCAAAACTACACTGAGATTTCATCTCTGTCTAGTTAGAAGAGTAATCACCAAGAATACAAATAATAATAATAATAATTGCAGGTGAGTATATAGGGGAAAGGATATACTTTATACATCATTGGTGTGGTTGCAAATTAGTATAACTGCTTTGGAAAGCATTATGGAGTTTCCTCAAAAAGCTAGAAATGAAACTCCCATATAACCCAGCTATCCCACTCCTTGGTATTTACCCAAAGAACTAAAATCAGCATACTGCAGTGATAAGCTACACCAATATCTATAGAGGTGCAATTCACAATAGCCAAGTCAGGGAACCAGCCTACAAACACCTGTTGACAGAAGAATAAATAAAGCAAATGTGGTGTATATACATAGTAGAATTCTACTCAGCCACAAAGAAAAATGCAGTTACATCATTTTCAGGTAAAAATGAATGGCACTAGACAACATCTTGCTATGTGAAATAGTCCAGACTTAGAATGTGAAGGATCAAATGTTTTCTCTCCTATATGAAAGCTAGAGAGAGAACTGGGGAAAGTAATGGAAAAGGGAGATCTTGTGAAAATAGAAGGAAGACTAATAAAGTAGAGTATACCATATGTGAGTATACCACAATGATATACATAGACAGATTTAAAATGCCTTAATTAAAATAATATTAGCAGGGAGTTCAGTAGAGTTGAATAAGTGGATGGGGAAGGAAGGAGAGTGAAAGGGAAGGTACAGGGGAATAAGATGATCATTGTTATGGGCGTGTATGAATATGGCATAATGAATCCCCTTATTTTGTATAATTATAATGCACTAATAAAAATAATGATAATTATTATTTTTTACAAAAACAAAAGAAGAGTGTAGGGATTCTGACCGTGGAAATATACAGGGAAGCATTTCTCCGCTGAGCCAACTCCCAGGGGATAACTGGCACTCTGTTTCCCACCCTTAGAATGCCCTGCAGTTTCTCCTAGGAACTATAGTGAAATAACCTGTACATGGGCTTCATCTAGCTACTGTGGCAATGCGTTAGAGTCTTATCAGCCTCGACCTTGATCTCAGGCACATAGCTCCTGGGAATAAAGGAACTCTCTTGTTAGACAACCACAATGTTTTACTGAGCCTAAACCTGTCCACAAAACAGGAACTTTATACAATGGGCTTTCTGGAGAGCTACACAAATCTCCTAACATGGCACATTGCAACTTGGTATATAACTGAGGAATAAGCTGCATAATGTAGCAAGTGTATAACCTGCTTAGTAATGCAATGAAAATATATACTAATGATGCCAATGACCTAAAGTAACCCATTGAAATAAATAAGGCTTGGCAACTTGGCCTCTCTGACATATTTCTTTCCTGCCTCTGCATCTTGTCTCTGTGTCTCCTTTTTATTTTCCTTAAAGAAGAGACTCTAAAAATAGTAGATTTATCTGTTTCTCCTTGTAGTTCTCTGCTTTGCACCCCATGTTTTGATGTACTAATCTTAAGGGCATATGGTAAGGATTATCCTGTGTTCCTTATCACTATGTAATGTCTACCTTTGTCCCAGAACTTTTACATTGCTCTGAATTCTGCTCCAACTGAAATTTGTAGATTTCTTTTAAAAATTTTATTAGTTCTAATTATCCATGTCAGTAAAATGCATTTGGACGTATCATACGTAAATGGAGTACAACTTCTCATTCATCTTGCACATAATGTAGAGTTATAAAAATCATGTAATTATATGTGCACATAGAGTAATGATGTGAGATTCATTCTACTATCATTCCTACCCCCATATCCCCCCTCCTTTCACTCCCCTCTGTCTAATCCAAAGTACCTCTATCCTTCCCTAACCCCACCCCCCTGTCATTGTAAATTAGCATCCACATATCAGTGAAAACATTTGGCTCTTGGTTCTTTGGGATTGGCTTATTTCACTTTTCATTATATTCTCCAGCTTCATTCATTCCAGCATGTGAAATAATTCCATTTTTTTAAGACTGATTAATATTCTATTGTGTATATATACCACATTTCTTTATCCATTCATCTGTTGAAGGGCACCTAAGTTGGTTCCATAGTTTTATTGCTTTCTTTTGATTACTGCTAGCACAGTATTTAAAGTGCCTTTTATCTAAACAACATGTAGGGGGGTCTTCTTTTTTGATCCACTACCTCTCTTTTTCACTTGATGAATTTAGACCATTGGCATTTAAAGTGATTGTGGATATTGCTGAATTAATATCCACTACATTTGTAGTGTTTCCTAATCATTACCCTTATTTTTTTTACTATTTTTGCCATCCACTTTTCCTGCCTTTTATGGTTTTAATTGTATGACCCAATTTTTCTCTCTTTTCTTGACATATCAATTAGACTTCTTCTTAAAAATTCTTTTAGTTGTTTCCTAGGGATTTCAGTATATTTATAAAACTATTCTATTTTCACATAATACTGTATTGCTTCATGGTAGTGCAAGAACCTTATAAAATATTCATACACTCCCATTTCTTACATCATTACTACAGTTCATTTTACTTATATATAATCTGTCCTTTTCAAATACATTATTGCTCTTATTGTTCTGAACAAACCTCCCTATTAGACCAATGAAGAAGAATAAAAATAGAAGTTTTTATTTTACATTCACTTATTCCTTTCCCAATGCTCTTCCTTCATTGATATGAATCTAGGTTTTTGACCTTTCTTTCCAAAATATTTCTTTACACATTTTATTTTATTTTTTTAAACTCAGGTCAGTGACAACACATTTTTGTCTGAGAATGTTGTTAGCGTTTTACCTTTGAAAAAAATTTTGCAATGTACATAATTCCAAGCTGGCAATTTCTTCCTCTCAACACTTTTAATATTCCACTGCACTCTATTCCTGCTTGCCTAGTTTCTGAGGAATATTTGCACATGATTCTTAACTTTGCTTCTCTATTGGCAGGTAAGATGTTCCCCGCCCCTTTGATTTCTTTCAAGGTTTTCATTATCTTTGATTTTGTGCAGCTTGACCATCTCATGGTTATGTGTGGTTGTTGTCTTTTGTCTGTTTATTTTTGTTTGGGGCATATAACCTGCTTATATGTTCCCTGAGATTCCCGGATCTCTGCTTTAGTATCTGATATTAGTGGGGACATTCTCCGTCATTATTGTTTCTGATATTTCTTCTGTTTCTCTGCCTTTCTTGTGGTCCTCCTTGTGGTCATCCCACAGTTCTCCTCCAGTTAACGGATTCCTCCACCCTTCTTAACAGTAATTTTTCTCTTTGTTTTTCCATTTGGGAAGTTTCTTTTGACATGTCCTCGAGTGCAGAGAATCTTCCCTCAGCCATGCAACAGTCTATTATGGAAACGAGAAAGACACTCTTCATTTCTATTGCAGGGTTTTTGATCCCTGGCATTTCTTTGTGATTTTTTTCCCCCTCAGAATTTCTATCTCTCTGTTTACACTGCACGTCTGTTATGGCATTCAGCTTAATTTTTACATTAGAGCACTTAGTATTTTAATGGTGTTATTTTAAAACTTCAGTCTGATAATGACAACATCCTTGCAGTATGCAAGCCTGTTTCCTCTCTCTTCAAATATGTTTTTTGCTTATTAGAATGCTGTATCATTTCTCATTGAAAGCTGGCCATGTCATCTGGGGGTAAAAGGAACCTCTGTTATGTGGCTTTAATTCACAGGGAAAGGTGAAGCTTTCAACAGTACTGTGATTAAGTCACAATCTTTACGTGAGCACTGGAATTAACCCTCACCAGTGCTTCCTTCCCTTCTTCTTTAAGTAGGGTAGGAAGGAGCTGGAATTGGCTATTTTTGTTTTATGCATCATCAGTAATTTTTTGAAGTTTTCAGCTTTATATTTTACTCAAATTTACACAGACTTCTTTGTAAATATTTGGGTTTTGTGGATTCTATTACAAGGGGTCTTCTTTTTAAAATTTCTTTCTCTTGGGCCAGGGGTGACAGTCAGGGGTAAAGCACTTGCTTAACTTTGGCTGGGACCTGGATTGGCTGCCCGGCACCACAGATCAAAACCCAAAAAAACACACTAAACTTCCTTTAATAATATCTTCTTCTGAAAAGAAAATGCAATCTTTTTTTAAAAACTAATGTGTTTCTGGTGAACTTTCTAAATCCACCGATTAGTATTAAAATTAACAGACGTATTTGGATTTTTCTATGTATGATCCTGCCATCTGTATACAGAACTTGTATTTCTTCCTTTTCAATTATTTTACCTTCCTTTTCCTCTCTTATCGAACTGTCTAGGAGGTTCAGCACAATAATGAGTAGTAGTAATGATAGTAGCGCTTCTGTTCATAAGGTTGATTTCAGAGAAAGAGCTTTCAGTGTTTTACCAGGAAGCATAATATTTTTGTAGTCCCTCCTCCCTTTTTAGATAGCACATGTCAGATTAAGGATATTTTTCTCCTATTCTTAGTGTTCTAAGCTTTTAATCTTCATAGGTGTTAAATTTCATAAAATCTTTTTTTTCTGCATCTTTTGAAATGATTCGATGATTTATTTTCCATTTTGTTAATATGGTGGATTTTGTGAATTAACATTTTGACAGTTGAGCCAAGCTTACATTTCTGGAAGAAATTCAACTTGATCATGATGCATTAGCCTTTTAAAAAACTGCTGGATTTAACTTCTTGATATATATGAATGTACATTATTAACAGAAATTGGCTAGTAGTTTTTCATCAGATTTTAGGATAATTTTACGTTATCTTCATAAAACGAGTTGATATTTTCCCCTCCTTTTTTAATATTTGCAAGTCTTTGTGTAAGGTCATATTATTTCTTTATTGAATGTTAAAAAAATTAATAAAGGAGCCAATATCGGGCTGGACATTTTCTTGTGGAAAGCTGTATAAACTGTGGATTCTGCTGAGCATGAGCACCTATAACCCCAGCAGCTTCGGAAGCCGAGGCAGAAGAATCACAAGTTCAAAGCCAGCCTCAGCAATTTAGCGACACTCTATGCAACTTAGCAAGTCCCTGTCTCAAAATAAAAATTTAAAAAAATGGGCTGGGGATGTGACTCAGTGGTTAAGAGCCCCTGGGTTCAATCCCTGGGGCTTGACAGAAATTGGCTAATATTGGCTATTACATAATAAAAAATAAAAATAAATAAAAAATAAATAAACTATGGATTCAATATTGAAAAAGTAGTAAGGAAACTCTAAGGTTTTCATTTCTCTCTCTCTCTCTCTCTCTCTCTCTCTCTCTCTCTTTTTACATTGTGTCCTTCTAGAAAGCAGTCCTAAAATAAACCATTTCAATTTTTGTATTTATTAGCATAGAATTTGTCATAATATCAACTTGATTCCTTTTTAATATTTGTAGTGTCTCTAGGGATGTCCCCTTTTTATTCTTGATGTTCAGAGTTTGTGCACTTTTTTCTCAATCATTTTGGATAGGTGCTTATTAAATTTATTCATTATTTTGAAGAACCATCATTTGGCTTTATTAATGTGTATGTTGAATTGTTTTTATTTTATTTTATTTTATTTTTAAAGAGAGAGTGAGAGAGAGAGAGAGAGAGAGAGAGAGAGAGAGAGAGAGAGAATTTTTAATATTTATTTTTTAGTTTTCAGCGGATACAACATCTTTGTTTGTATGTGGTGCTGAGAATCGAACCCGGGCCGCACACATGCCAGGCGAGCATGCTACTACTTGAGCCACATCCACAGCCCTGTTGAATTGTTTTTAGTCCATTACTTTTGTTTTTATCTTCATTAATGCTTCCTAATACTTCTCTTAGATTTTATTTGTTGTTTTTCTAATTTCTTTGACTATTAGATTAACTTAAAATGAGTGCATTTTTAATCAGAAACTTTTCTTCTGAACACAGCTTTGTCTCCTCCATGATGTGACTGAGTGAGATTTTCCTGCTGGGGGTTTGTAGTGCTTCTTGAATCTGTGAAGTTGGAGTCTTTCATTCATCTTGGAAAATTTTCAGCAATCGTCTCTTCAAATACATTTGCACTCGTTTTTTAATTGCTTGATTTAAAAATTATTTTATTAATTATTACATAAATCATAAATATTTATGGGGCATAGCGATAATTCAATACATGTGTACAGTATGATCTAATCAGGCAGTTAGCATTTTCATCTCCCTAAATACTTTTTAAAGGTTTGATTATTTATTCCCTTTCCTTTTTTCTTCTTGAATGCAATTACCCTTATGTTAGATCTCTTCCCCACATCTCCTGTAGTACATGATAGGTAGACACAGATTCTTTGTCACTCTTCCCATCTAAGGTTGGGATTTATTTCTCTCCCTGGAGCTTGTGACTTGATTTGACTAAAAGTCCCTCTTCCCTGCACCCAGTGGTATACGAAGTGCGGTCTAGCATTTTAGCATCACCTGTAACTTGTTAATAAATTGCATATTTCTGCAAAATCAGAATATCTGGAGATAGGACATGATGAGTATGTTTTGACAAATCTTCTAGATAATTTTGATAACTGGCTGAAGTTTTAGAATAACTGTCCTCCTAGGCAATAGTGATTAGTTCATAAGGTGATTAATGAACTAAAGCAAGGTTGTCCTTTACTATGATTGAAAAATTCTAGAAGGGAGGATCTCTAAGTTCTTGGGTCTTCAGACTTTGAGATTTACATCACTGATCCCTCGTTCCCTCCAGGTTCTCAGGCTTTTGAACTCAGATAGAATTTTATCACCAGCTTTCCTTGTTCTCCAGCTTGCAGACAGCGTATGATGGCACTTAGCCTCCATAATCAAGTGAGCCAGTTTCCATTAGAATCCCCTTTTACATTTTAAACTAAATATTGGAGAATCCTGACTTGATACACCAAGCTTCTCCCAGTCCTCCCTGGGGCTTCTTTGTAGAAGAACCCCAAAACTTGAGGCGACAGTTGAAAAACACACTTGTAGGAGATCTTCTGTGGCCTATGAAACCCGCCCCTTGTTTCACCTGACTTCAGCTGCGGCTGTGGCTCAAGTGTCTTAGTGTGGCCCATTCAAACATGCTGCTTTCCTATCCTTGGGCTTTCTCTCAAATCACTGAGTTTGCTTAGCAAAGACTTTAGCAGCCATAAAGTTCAGAGAAGTTAATGCCTCTTGAGATGACTCTTACAGAATGGGTGGATAATCATCCTGACCTTCCATCCTGTGGAGGCATGTTTTATTTTGGTGCATTCTAGATGATTCCAGATGGTGTCTAGAGGTATTGGGCCTCAGGTGCCAGAGTGATAACTAGACCTATGCTGCATATTTGTGTTTTCCTTCTCCTTCTCTCTCCCATCCTCCTGTTTCCCTGCCCTTATTTCTTGTGATTACTTCCAAAATAACCTACTTGCCCCCAAAGTCCTTTTTCCAGAGTGTTTTTATAAAAACCCAAGCTGAGACATCATGTTGTAAAGTACAGAACTCAGACCTAGGTCACACTGTTTTAAATCTCAACTCTGCACATTAGGTTATGATCCACACCTAACTCTTCCCTTTTTCTCAGCCATTTGTTACATGAGGAGATTGAATTAGCTGCTGACTTCCTTCTACCCACCTTTGACTTTCATGAAGTTGTATATCGAGTTTCAGGAACTGACCTATTACAAAGCAAACTACATATCAAACAGGAGAATGGTCGTATGCATAGTCAGGCCCTCAAAGTCCCCCTACCCTTTACCCATTTTTCCCCCCAGTTTTTTCCCAAGTATCTGAATGATCTGCCTCATCTTGAGTCATCTACGTAGGCGCAGACACAGAAGCCAACCATCAGTACCCAGACCAAGAAGCCTTCACATGTCTTTTTTCACAAGAAAGAAACTCTCCAAAGCCTGACAGCCAGAGCCTCATGCTTATGTAGGACATAAAGATTGAAAGAAAAAAGGAGCGGAGGCTGAACACCATCCACTTTCTGAATAACTAAATGCGGCCTGAAAGCCTCAGTGCTGGAGAGTGGGAGCCAGAGATTACTTAATGCAAAATGGCTTCCCTGTCCTATTGATTTAAAAAAATGAAACATTACACCTGGGGATCCAGTAATAGATTTCAATCTATTTTTCCTTGTAATTTGAAACAAACTGAAATCTATGATAATGAACATAATCAGGAAAGGAAAATCTATTCTTCTTTAGGAACTAGAAATGATCAATGTGGAACTTTATTGGTTTTTTTAACACAGTGGTGACTTCCAGCGGAGCCTTAATACAATGGTTGTGTTGATTCCTATTGGGGAGAAGTAGGGAGGGGAGAGGGGCTTTCTGTTTGTAAAGGGAGCAGGAGGGCTGTGGCTACTATGGCAGAGAGGACTATTCACATACAATTATTAGAAAAAAAAGAGTCTCCAGTGCTCACCAGTGGGTTCCCTTGGCAAGGCTGGTCCCACACAAAATGTTGCTTCTAGTAATCATACAGGGGGCTCCTGTCTTTCCATGTGCTTTCTCCATTAGTCTTGATCTATGAAAGTCCTCTGGGGTCAGAAACCCTTCCTTCAAAGTAAAGAAAAACTCTAATGCAGAACGCCTTCATGAATGTGTAGTAAAATAGAGCTCTGGTTGGGAGTCCCCAGACAGAACCCTTGCCTCTGCTATGAGACAATGAGCTCCGTGAAATTGGGCAGGTTCTGTAACCTTTCTTTGGCTTGCTCTGTGCATCCGTGAAATGACTAAGTTCAGGAAAGACCATTTCCTGTCTTCCTTTTCCACTTTAAGCAGTGATGCAAATTCATGCAAATATTTGCATGGTAGATATCGTATGCTTTCTTAGAATGGGTTTGAGGAGAAGGGAGAAGTAGGCAAAGAGTGAGTGGTCCGTGGTAGGGCTGGGAGAATCTGAACATGACCAGAGGACAAGGAAAGAGGCAGTGTGCTTCCTTACAGTTGTGCCTCTCATGTGTAGCACCACCCCATCTGCAACATGCCTCCAATGAGGGGGAGTACAGGAAACGACTTGAACTAGTCTAACACTGATGGCTACCTAAATTCTGATCCCAGCTCTGCCTTATCAGTGACCACAGGAAGTTGCTGAACAGCTCCAAGCCTCAGTTTACACATCTGTAAAGAGGGGATACTAAAACCTTCTATGATGGGGAGCCATCCATTATCCTGGAGAGTGATGGCTAGGAGGAAATAGCATCTAGGGAGTTTCTGCCTTCTGGATGACATCATGTCTCTGGTGGAGAAGCCCATAGAGCTCTGCTGTCTGCAGAGTGTGAATTGAATCTTGGACTCATCAGGCAGGTTGACGCTTTGGCAATTACCCTGAGAGTTAGGCTGCCTTGCTACTGCTCACAGTCACATCAGTTCAAATGTGGCATGCAGCACTGATATCTTTAGAGCCTGCAGCAGTGATGTGTTGTAGATCTTCTCAGTATCACTTTGAAAATGAACTCTTTTCTAGGTATGTAAAAAGCAAAAAATAGATACTAATGTATAATTGCTGTGCAGCTGTTTTAAGTCAACTTTTTTTGCCACTGTGACCCAAAGACCTGAAAAGAACAATTTTATTTGGGGCTCATGGTTTCAGAGGTCTCAATTCACAGACACCTGAAACCATTGCTCTGGGCCCAAGGTGAGGCAGACATCATGGCAGAAGGGTGTGGTAGAGGGAAGTGGCTCAGGACATGATGATCAGGAAGCAGAGAGAGGTCCCCTCACCACAGACAGAATATGTACCCTAAAGGCATATTCCCAATGACCTATCTCTCCCAGCAACACCCCACCTGTCTACAGTTACCATCAGTGAATTAATGGACTGATTAGATTAAGACTCTCATGACCCAATCTTTTCGGCTCTAAACTTTCTTGCATTTTCTCACACCTGAGCTTTTGGGGGGCAGCTCATAACTAAACCATAACAAAAGTCAATATACTCTGTTTTTACATAGCAGACAGTTTGAAATAATTGAAACCATTATTTTGAAGAAAATTATCTGAACTAAAACCCATGCTTATTATTAAGGTTCATGATATTATTTGAAAAGCTTAATATTTTCTTGCACTTTTTTTCTAATTGGTTTGTTAATATCAAGCTTCAACCACAGACAGAAAGAAAACAACTCAGATTATGTCTTTGGTTAACCATGGAAATTCTTCATTCCATGGTGTGCTCTTTATACCTTGAAGATGAAGGGATAATAAAAGTTTCCTTTGTACTTCTTGATGTCTTGGACAGAATGCAGGCTCCATAGGAGCAGTGGCATCTTGTCTACTGAAGTTTCTTCTGCACCCAGAGCACTCTATGTCGGGTACGATGAACATTTGTTGAGTGAATGAATAAAGGAAATGGGTTAGTATGGGGAAAAGGCTCTTTAGTTCCCCCTTTAAACCCATGAAACCCAATCTTTCTAGTGATATGTGACCTTAACTGACCACCTCCAAACCAAAAACACTTGTAATTTCATCGTATTTGGAGGAATGATGGATTTTGAAATTCTGAAAAGTTCTATAGCAGTTAGGACCCCCCAATGTAAACAATTTACAATGAAAATACTGTGACTTTTCTTCTTAGGCTATTATAGAATCAATAGAATTTATTTTTTTAAACTTTTGCAAAGTAGGAATAATCTTCAAATTTCCTGCAGTTCAGTCCTGCAGGATGGAATATGTAGGTTTCCAGTAATCTTCCCAGTTTATCCCTTCATAATGCATTTACATAAGTAATAATATGAACTTTGTAGGTTTTATGTAGTTCCTTATTAGAAGTAGGAAGGAGAGCTGTAAAATACAACTGGTGTTGTGCTACATAGTCATAGTACATCTGTCAGTGATACTACTAAGAACATGCATTAAACACCTATTCAAAAGCCTTTTTTTCCTGGATGACAATAATACATATTTCACTTCTTTTGTAACACTGACTGTTGTGTACCTACATAAAGAAGGAAAATAATAACATCTAGACTCATTCAGAAGATCACCAATGAGCACAAAAAGGACTCAAGGTGCAGCATCTATATGATATTGTTTTATTGAGAAGAATTTCATTTATCACAGAAGGAGCAGTCGGCTGCTTATTTCTGTTTCAATAGAAACTACCTAGCTCTTATTTAATTACCTTAGAGCACCTTTAGTCTCAGAAACAACAGCATTATAATGGATGCACTCCAAGGCAGCAACCAAATTTATGACTTGAAACAGACGAGCTTTGAAATGTACAGTAAGTAGGACGTTCCTGTGAGCAGAGAATTAAAACAGATCAGGAGCTTGCTGATGCAGGCCATGCTATTTGACCTCTTATAATTGTATACTATTTTCTAACAGCTGAAACATGAGACTGTGAGGGAGGAAGAAACAGCATAGGAAGAGACGGGACAAATGACTAGGTGTCCAGGACAACAGAAATTATTTCTGCCTCCCAGCTTGCTGAATTGTTGAAGGTTTTCCTTCATGGTAGCTAGGTTGCTATTTCAATTATGGAGATTCTAGCTATGAGCTCATCACAAGGTGACCATGGATCATGAAGTCATAAACTGGTTTAAAATAAATCTTGTCTGGACATCTCTGTTTTAGCAGGATAAATCATTGCGACATTAGTTCATGGGTTTTTTATTTGTTTGTTTGTTTGACTGACATGAAAGGATAAGAATGGCTGGGAGCTATATTTTAAAAATTGTAGTCTTGTTTATCAGAAGCAGAGAGGTCCCCTTACCACAGACAAATATATATACCCTGAAGGCACATCCTCAATGACCCAGCTCCCCCAACCGCACAGTCTTTCTAATTCGCTTTTGTGATTGTCATTGAGGGAAAAGAGGCAAAAGAAAGACAGGTGAGAGATTCCTTAATTTGTGAATGGGGTAGAGGATGGTGGATTCCAGTAGAAGAGAGACCAGTAAAACCCCAAAGCTTGGCAGCATGCCAGATGGCAGGATCTTGAAGAGAATTCTTATGTGCCTCGGCAGTGGGATCCATAGATAAGAAGATCAAAGGGGTCACTTTTTCTAGGCTTACTTCCCTGGGGTCTGTCCCCTGGCTTGACTCAGTTTTCACATTGGAACCTGAAGACATCCCTGGAGCATGGGGCAATGTCCATAAAAGTTGAGGGCGACTTGCCTGCCAAGTTGGCCAGATAGGGACTTGTAGTAGCTTACTAGAGCTGCCCTAACAAAGTACCACAAACTGGTATCTTAAACAACAGGTATTTGTTATGTAGTAGCTCTGGAGGCTGGAAGTCTGTCAGGAAAGTCTCAGGGTGGCTGGTTACTGTGAGTACAGTGAGGAAGACCTTATTGAATGCCTCCTCCCTCATTTCTGGTGGTTGGTTGGCAATTCTCGTCTTTCCTTGGCTTGGACTTATATCATCCTGACCCAAGGTTTTGGAAGAATCAACTATGTACATAGTGATGCCATTCACTGAGATGAGGAGGTTATGGAAGGACCAGATCGATAAGGTAGGAAAACAATAACCAAAAACCAAAACCAAAAGCAAAACAAACAAACAAACAAAAAACCAGTAGTCCTATTTTAGCAGAGTTCATGGTGAAATGCATGTAGAAACCCAAATGAGGATGACAAGTAGATAGTTAAATAGGTGAGTTTTGAGCTAACCTGAGAGTTTAGGGTGGGGTCACTATCATGTAGAATGTGCTTAAACAGAAGGTCTAGGTGAGATTAACCTGGAGAATGAATGGTTGATAAAGAAGACCTACTGCAGACTTTGGTACACTCACATTTCAGTGACAGGAAGTCGCAGAGTTACAGAGAAGTAACGGCCAGTCGGGAGGAACTCAAACTGGGAGAAACCAAGGGGTGGGGATATTTCAAGAATGTTTCAATAGTTCAAGAAACCAAGGGGTGGGAGCAGACAGCCATACCATTTTCTCTCCCATGGTGCCGGGGATTGGACCTAGAGCCTCACACAGGGTAAGCAAGTGCTCTACTATTGAGTTACACTCCAGCCCAATGCCCATGCCCAATGCTGCTGAGATAGAGATCTTTTGAGTTGGAAATATGGCAGATACCTTGATAAGAATAGTTTGAGTGAAATATAGAGAGAGTGTTTGATATAAGCTATGCTTCTCTACTTCTGGAAATAGTGCAGGAGACACATTAATTGTAGAAAAATATCTGTGAGAAGATGACAAGTTTGGTGGTTTTAGGGGTGAGAATATTATTAAGAGGAAGAAAGGCACAGAGAGCATACAGATATTAAAAGGCTACCAGTCTTGCCATACTTTTTATATATGACTTTTTCATTCTTTTTAAACATTGGTTCTGCTGTGACTTCTCTGGTAACTTCTAAGATCAGCATACCTTCCAAGTGTATTTCTCAAATCTGAATGTTTATGAATCTTCTTTTATGGTGTGTTGCCTTCAACAAAATCCATCAGGTTGGGCCAGAATTATCCTTTATTTTTAATCTTCAAATGGTTAGCAAAATTGCTGTTTTTGAATATGTAGGTGATAGAGAAATTTAGGGCTAAGGTGTCATTTTCTCCAGGACATGCCCAGACGTGTTACCGCAGCTAAATGCAGACTTATTGAATGAGTGTATGCATGAACCTCACCCATTACTTTTTTTTTAAAGATAGCTCTTTAATGGCTAATTCTTTAATATTTCAAATTAGGTCATCTTTTTTAGCTCTGGGAAATTGAAATCCAATTCCCTTTTATGAATACAAAGCATGAAAGAGAAAGATAAATGTCATAAGCATGTATTTTGAGAATGAAGTTCTTCAAAATGTAGATAGATAAGGCACAACTAAAAATTCTTACATGTAAGTTGGAGCCTCCTTTTCTGTTTGAAACACTAGGAGACAAAGTCATGTATCTCTTTGGATGGTAAAATGACGAGGGTTTCAAGGCGAAAGCTGGATCTTACTTAACCATGTGTGCATTAAGAACATCTATCTTAGTAATAACTTCTGCTAGATGAACAAGTACAAGGGACTTCACGTACCTGGAGTTGAGAAATAACCTCATTTCCTTCTCGTAAAATTTTCCTTTTCTTCATTGCAGTGGTGTAAGGTAGTAAGTGACTCAAGTAATTATCCTTGAAGAATGAGAATACCTACTGAAAGTGCCCTTGAATAGATGGCTTTCTTGCTGTTTTCACCGAGCAAAGCCTTTGGGATTGGAAATGGGTATGGATGCTCAAGTGTGTGGGAACTTCAGTAAGCACTGGAATTTTTTTTTAGCTACTTTTGAGCTATTGAGTTGCCACTTGTCTCCTTTGAGAACCATGATTCTTAATTAAGAGAAACCCATTTTGACAAAGATTGACAGCGGCAGACACTTAAGTGGCAAAGTTAGCTGTCAGAATATCAGCTATTCCCCATTTTTTTTTTTTGAGTTTTGGAGATTATTTGGTAACAAAGTCCCAATTTCATAGCTATTGCTCCTTAGCACATTAATTGGCAGTGACTTGGGAAAAAAGATTGTGACATTTCTGCCTAATAATTTTTTTTAATAATTCCTAACACACACACAAAACATCACTTGGTTCATTTTTGAAGCTTAGGTGTTATCTCAACTAGTAGGAAGCTCACCCTATGTGCAAGAGAGCAGTCTTCTGCTATAATTTAGCTAGAAATAGACCCAAATTTGAGAAATGAGCCTGCTATTTAATAAGTGATAATGTGGAACAAGTTTCTTTACTTTTCTGAAGCTGGTTTTACTCATCTGTAAAAGGGAATACTAGCACCCTCATTAACTCACTCATTTGCTCTTTTCATAAGCGTTAGTTAGTTAATATATTCTCATCCCTGGGGAGGAATGCAAGGAACACAAATAATAGCTAACATTTGGTGAGTATTAACTAATCACAAGCCATTCTGAATAAATTATATTTACTCAGCCTTATAAGAAAAAATAGCATCGTGTCCATTTTACAGATGAGGAAGCTGCACTTTGAAGTTGCTTTTTCCATGAACTAGAAAGTAGAAGCAAAATTTAAAGCAAGACAGTCTTCAATTGAGAGCGTAGGTTCTTAACCACTGTGTTGTGTTATAAAGATGCAGAGGCAATGCCTTCTTTACTAGAACAGACACAAACAAGGGAAATAACCAGTCCTGCAGAGTGCCCTGGCCTTAGAGAGCAGCTAGCACTTGGCTTCTTGAAATCAAGTTCATTGTAAAATCTAAGATCATGGTGAATCGGCAGCATTATCTGATGTGTTTGGGGTTCTGCTAATTTCAAAAGCACTGATATTAGAAACACATACATACCATGATTTAGGAAATGTCAATATTTATGATTTAAATGTCAGTTCCTCTCTATAAAAATCTCATGATGACATGGTGGTATGTATAGTACTAGAAGTCTTACCAAGTGTCTGTTGTTGAGGAAATATCTAGCCCATGACACCATTTACATTAAGAGGATGATTGGACTATTTTAATGATTTTTTTTTAGTGACTGATATTATTAAGGATACACTTTACAGAAAATATGTTCATATTATTTTCATTAATCAAGTATGTTTTTTAATAAAAACTGAAACGTGACGTTTATGAGCACATTATAGAAGGATGTGATTTGTGACCTATTCTGTAAAAGCACCAATAAATCAGAATGAAATAAATGAAAATGGTCCACTTCTAATGACATGAAGTCTGGGTCAGACAAAATGAACTTAGAGACTTTTGAATGAGTGGCACACTGCCAGCTTTGAAGACCTGCATGCAGTCCTGCATTTGTATACACTGTGTGCTATTAACTTGAAAGCAAAAATGGCTTCTGCCAAACATCAACTTTTGTTAATTAGACAACTTGGAGCCTTTGAACATGAATCATTAACTGCTGATATTGCCCTAAGGACAAGTGTTTTTGATCTCCTGGGGCTGTTAGAGATAAAGAAGGAAAAACAATGAGAAAAGGAAAGTGCTTATTTCTCAGTTTTAGCTTATCCAATTATTTCAAGTAGAAAAATATCATTAATGGGGTCACTTAGAATAAGTAGAAAAATAGGAAGAAAGCATTTCAGTTTCAGGCAGGGAATTTTATGACAATTATATTTTTTAAAAAGTAGCTATCTATCATTTTAATGGGGGCAGAAGCCGGTGGGTTGTAAGCTTTGTATGCATGAGGAACATCAGACGTGTGCCAGTAATATCTGCATTACTACAGATGGGAGGACCTATTTTCAAGAAAAACCCCTTGGCCATTATTAGGGAATTCTATGATGTTCTTGGCAGCATCAGAATATCTCAGTGAAAAGGGAAATGTCATTCCATCTTTAAACATTTACATGCTTTGCTTCACAGTGCACAGTTCTTGAGCAGCCCGGTTCTCATTTTGATTCAGGTTCCTTGGGTATGTACTGATGGTGACTTTTACATTTACTGCGTCACATTGTGAGAGAGACTTTCTCCCCCACCTCCACGTAGGTTGACTCTCTGTGTGTTTATCCTGTCAGCGATGCTGAGTGCTTTATTGGCAATCCAGACCGTGTTCCAGATATCCTAGGAATATTTGCAGAATTATGTCTTTGTAGCTCCGGTGTTGGTATCCCAGCACATAGGGTGGTAAGAATGTCTTTTATTATTTGTAGAAGTACAAATCCCCAGGCCCTGCCTGCTTCCCTCAACCCTTACAGCTCTTCTGTGGCTTCTTCTTTTGGGAAACAAAAAATTTAGAAGTGGCAAGGCAGAACCAAGGTGTTGCCAGTTCCCTTGACAATGGATGTCACCACCCAGAGCTGCAGGCCATGAATGAGCAGTGAAACCATAAAAA
The DNA here is from genome assembly GCF_048772815.1 of Callospermophilus lateralis. NCBI lineage: Eukaryota > Metazoa > Chordata > Mammalia > Rodentia > Sciuridae > Callospermophilus > Callospermophilus lateralis. The sequence goes on from NW_027512409.1 coordinate 306,991, forward strand.
TAGCATCAAAGCACTTTGAAAATTGTGCACTGTTTTTTTTTTTTCTTTAAGGATTGTAGGCACTGTTATCATTGTTTCTTGCCCTATCCATTTAAATTCCCTGGGCTTTCTCTGAAATTATGTAAGGGATCAGGTTTTGTTTTTCCATCACTTTTTCTTTTCGCCTTTGCCCTCTTTTTACTGTGTCCCACTCTACCTCTAAGGACAAGGTCTAGTGAGTGGTGGTTGGAAGTTCTGGGCAGAGTTATTCCCTGATGCCCTTCCATATTCCTCTCTCCCCTTTAAAACAAATAAGTTAGTGGAAACCTATTTGCCGGGTGCTTCCACATCATTCCCATGCTCAGAACTTTCCATTTGAGCTGTGACTCCATCATCCTTGCCTGGTAGGCTACTTCTCCCAGTGTTCCCTGAGTGCTATTTCCTGCCTTCATTAGGAGGCACTTTGTTTTCTTTGTGAAGGGCTGACGGGGGGTGGGGGGGGTGGGGGGGGTGGGGGGCCTCTTTATTAACTCCATTTAAATAAAAATGGTGGCCCTTTTGTCCTTTTGGTGACATTTCATTACAGGTTTTAGACAATAAAAGAGAAACATTTAAAATGAAACCAACAGGGGCCAAGGGTGCTCAGATTGTCTTTGTTGGAGGTGAGCCAGTTTGCTTGGCTAATGGTCGGTCTTCCTCAGGTGCTGGTGGTTATTAACAGTTTAGTGACCATCACTGTTAGAACTTCAGACCATCTTAGATTTGGGTGAACCATTTGAAATCTGGCTGTCTTAGTTAAGACCTCATTGTAAGAAAGCATGTTTTTGCCCATTTCTAGATGAGAAACCAAGCAACGTTTAGTTTTTTGACTTGAGAAGACCTTTGTCAGGAGTAGGGTAAGGAGTGGGGGATTAGGTCTGTTCTGTCAATCATTGTTATTGAAAGACTGCTGTGCAAACACATAATAAGCACCTGGGTGTTTAAAAAGAAGACTGATAGAAATGGTTGGAAAGCAAAGTTGTTTATAATTAAATTTATGGAGGCAACACATAGTGCCTTGATCACAGATTTTGGGATTCCATTTCTCTTTCCCTGGAACCTAAGAAAAGACTTCATCCTTAAGGGGTATTCCATAAGTATGCATTGAATGAATGCAGGTAATACAGGAAGGGAATGCACTGTAAGCAGAACGTGGTCTCCTAATGGAACCACCACTCAGGAAAGAGTAGGGGGCAGCACATCTAGTAGAAAAGGTGAGGATACGTGGGAAATGAGATTTTTTTTTAAATGATCTCTCTGTGACTTAGTTTCCTCAACTGTAAGATAATGGTTCTGAATTATATTAATATTTCTAAAACTTTATCTTCACACATGATAATCAACTTGTCGAAATGTGGGTTTGGGAATCTGCTCCCATGGGGTCTGATGGGTGGTTCTGGGGTAGAGAAAAGGAATCTGGATTTTTCAGGTGATTCTGGGGCAGATGGTCCATGAACTACACTGTGAATCCACTGGCATTTATGAAGCCCCTTGGGTACCTCTGTCTAGTAGTCCCAAGGTACTGACATCTGCTAAAGACCCCTGACATTTTCATACAGTCATCCTTTATGGTGATATTTCCCCCCTCCCACCATTATTCCCTACACCTGCTCAGTAGTATCTAATTGCATCTGAGTTTGGTAGAGATGTTCCTGTTCAACCACCTCTAGGGACCTATGGTCAGGCTCTGAGCTGGCTGCCCTTGAATCAAGTTTAAATAGCTGGGGCTGGGGAAAGGCCAGATGTATACAAGACAACTTTCACATTCAAACTGCTTCCCCAGAGGGGCTATACCTATGGCAATCACTGTGACTGGCTCATCTCTCAGTGGCATCCATCTGGGTTCTCCCTTGCTCAGGTCTTAGACATTCCCTTGCTCCAGGCCACTAAAATTTTTCTGACAACAGTGAAGCAACAATAGTTTAATTGCCTCCTTCCAATAAGGAACCTTAGCCTTCCAAACACTGTTTACTATTATTATTATTTTAATTTTTTATTAGTTGCTCAAAACATTACAATGATCTTGACATATCATACATTTGATTCAAATGGGGTTCGTAATCTTATTTTTCCACTTGTACACTGTTTATTATTATCAAAACGAACAAAGTCCACATGAACCTTTGCCCATACTATTGCTAAAAGATTGATACTTGCTTCAACCCACCTCAGATATTCCTACATTCCTTTCAATAATGACAGTGCTTTGGCTGGGTTGATGAACTGTGGTGCTCCTGACTGAGCCCAGGTATATATGCCTCGAATATAAATTTATTTTCCTTCTCTGTATGATTATAATAGGAATATATATTACTATTGTCAGAGTAAGTGAACGAGCATAAGTTATCCTGTTAATCTCCCTTCTCTAAGTGTATATGGATATTTCTTTTTAAATATGATAAGTCTCTCCAATCAGATCAACATGCCTCCCATCTCTTCCTCAGGCCACTCTTGTTTTTTGTTTGGTGATGAGTATAGCAGTCTACAAATGTCTCTGTAGTATCAAAGCCTGTGAAACATTTAGCATTGTCCCTTGGCTCAAGTTGCAGATATTGTAATAAGAGTTCATATCTGTTGTGTGTTTTGGGAATGAACATTGTTGACGCCTATAATTGCCATTGAACAATGGATTAATTGCTGTGCGGAGCATGCCTTTCTGGGTCTTTTTTTTTTTTAAGGTGACCACCTTGCCCTCCATAACTACTGTTTATATCACTGCTTAGGACCTTCAAATAGGAAGATCTTTCTTTCAGTTCGAAGTGAAATTGAGAGTTAAACCTTAATAACTGGTTTCTGAATAAAAAGAGTAGAAAAAAGCACGTAGGTAAAGAGAAAGGTAAAATACCCACAATCAGGCAAAAAAAAAAAAAAATCAAAATGAAAGTATATTAATTTAAGCAAGTAAAACCAGAGGTGAATTAGTTAAAAAATATATAAAAAGGCAAATGTTTTGGCCAGAAAGTGAAACAGTTATAGTGTAATAAAATAACACAAAATATTTATGTTGGACTAAAGTGCACTTTCAAACTAGATTAGACTCAGAACAAATATTCTAAAGAGTATGATAGCCCTTAAAGTTGGTGTAGATGGATGAGCAAATCAAAGAGACCTTAAACCACATCAACTTTGAGAGGATATGTTACACACTCTTCATGCATCTTTTTGTTACTGTTTCAGAGAAGAACCAAACCTGTAATTGAAAAATGATTAAAATGGCTATGGTTAGAATTTTTTTCTCTTTACTAATTTGTTCTTTTTACATATACATGACAGTAGAGTGCATTTTGACATGCATACACGGAGTATAACTTATTATAATTAGGGTCCCATTCTTGTGGTTATACATGATATGAAGTTTCACTGGTCGTATATTCAATATGAATATAGGAAAGCTATATCTGTTTCATTCTGTCTTTCCTATTCCCATCCCCTCTCCTTTCCCTTTGTCTAATCCAAGAAATGGCTACTCTCCTTATTTTGTGTTAGCATCCACTTATCAGAGATAATATTCAGCGTTTGGTTTTTTGGGACTGGCTTATTTCTCTTAGCATAATAGTCTCCAGTTCCATCCATTTACTGGCAAATGCTATAATTTCATTCTTCTTTATGGCTGAGTAATAGTTCATTGTATATATATATATCACATTTTCCTTTTCCATTCATTTGACAAAATTCAGCATCCATTCATACACAAAACAGTAAGAAAACTAGGAATAGTAGGAACATACCTCAACATTGTAAAAGCTATATATGCTAAACCCAAGACCAACATCATTCTATATTTAGAAGACAAAAAAAAATCCATCAGAAAGCTTCTAGAACTCACAAACAAATTCAGCAAAGTAGCAGAATATAAAATTAACACCCATAAATCGATTGCCTTCCTAGATACCAATGATGAATCATCCGAAAAAGAAACTAGGAAAACTTACCCCATTCACAATATCCTCAAAAAATAAATAAATAAAATAAAATACTTGGAAATCAATCTAACAAAAGAGGTGAAAGACCTTTACAATGAAAACTACAGAACCATAAAGAAAGAAATTGAAAAGACCTTAGAAGATGGAATGATCTCCCATGTTCTTGGATAGGCAGAATTAATACGGTCAAAATGGCCATACTCCCCAAAGTGCTATACAGATCTAATGTAATTCCTATTAAAATTCCAATGACATTCTTCATAGAAACAGAAAATACAGTCATGAAATTTATTTGGAAAAATAAGAGACCTAGAATAGTCAAAGCAATCCTTAGTGAGAAAAGTGAAGCAGGAGGTGTCACAATACCAGACCTTAAATTATCTACAGCGCTATAGCAACAAAAGTGGCATCATATTGGCACAGAAAGAGACATTAAGACTAAGGTAACAGAACAGAAGACACAGAGACAAACTCACATACATAAAGGCACCATAAACATACATTGGAGAAAAGATAGTCTATTAACAAATGGTGCTGGGAAAACTGGAAATCCATATTTAGTGGAATGAATTTGAACCCCTATCTCTCATCCTGCACAAAACTCAATTCACAGTGGGTCAAGAACCTAGGCATTAGGACCAGAGACCCTGCACCTACTAGAAGAAAATGTAGGGCCAACCCTCCCATCTTGTAGGCTTAGGAATTGACTTCCTAAACAAGACCCCTAAAGCACAAGAAGTAAAATCAAGAATCAATAAAATGTATGATATCAAACTAAAAAGCTTCTTTACAGCAAAGGGAATAATCAAGAACATAAGGATAGAGCCTATAGAGTGGGAGAACATCTCTGCCACCTGCACTTACACAGAGCATTAATCTCCAGGATATACAAAGAACTCAAAAAACAACACCAAGAAAAAAACTCAATGAATATTGGCAAAGAAACTGAACAGGCACTTCATAGAAGAAGAGATAATTATTGGTTGTTAAATATATGAGAAAAAATGTTCAAGATCTCTAGCAATTAGAGAAATACAAATAAAAATTACACTGAGATTCCATCTCACTCTATTTAGAATGGCAATTATCAAGAATACAAGTAACAATAAGCGTTGGTGAGGATGTGGGGAAAAGGTACACTCATACATTGCTGGTGGAACTGCAAATTGGCACAATCACTTTGGAAAGTTGTGTGGAGATTCTTCAGAAAATTTGGAATGACTCTATTATCCCTTTTACCCAAAGGACTTAAAATCGGCATACTACAGCCTCATCAATGTTTATAGCAGCTCAATTCACAATAGCGAAGCTATGGGTCTTGTTTCTTAATCTTAAAATGAGGAGCTCAGATTAGCTTATTTTTGCTAAAAACCAAAAAAAAATAAATAAATAAATAAAGGCAATAATTCTGTTACGCTTCTAAGTATAAAAGATTCCCTGGTCGGGGCTGGGGATGTGGCTCAAGCAGTAGTGCGCTTGCCTGGCATGCGTGCGAACCGGGTTCGATCCTCAGCACCACATACAAACAAAGATGTTGTGTCCGCCGAGAACTAAAAAAAATAAATATTAAAAAAATTCTCTTTCTCTCTCTCTCTCTCTCTCTCTCTTTCTCTTTTTAAGAGAGAGTGAGAGAGGGGGAGAGAGAGAGAGAGAATTTTTAATATTTACATTTATCCTCCCACAGGATAAATGTAAATATTAAAAGGACATTTATCCTCCCACAGGAAGATGAGACATACTGCAGACTTGGTATTTCAGCCATTCAGCAGCTCAGCCCAGTAGGTTTCCCTCTCTCTGCTCTCTGATCTTCTGCATCAGCTTCATTCTTTTGCTAGTTCTTCTGGTGGCTGTTTATGAACTGACACATCTGAGAAGAGAGGGAAGAAAACTTCTGAGACAACCATACAATATAATTCCTTCCCTCCAGTCTGTTTGGACTAGTGCTTTTGTCTTTGGACCACCTGAGGACTAGAACAGGGTGATTGGATTGAATTGATTGATCATCTGGGGGAGAATTGATATTGAGTGTCAACTGCGCTGGCAGCTTAGGTTATTAAATACCTGTGCATTTGGACTTGGGGGTCCCAACTACCTTGTCTGCTCTACATGGTCAACCCTTGTGCCTTAGATCTGTAGTGATAAACAGAAGGCACCATCGTCACTGAAGCCTTTACATACCTACTTATATGGTTAGGCCTAATGCTAACATACCCAGAACCCACTTTCAGACACCTTTGATGTACTTCAATGGATTTTTCTTTTACCTTATTGATTTATTTAAATTGATGAATAAAAATTGTTTGTATTTATCATACACAACATCAGTCCATTCCTGGCATCATATAGAAAATCCAGATGAAGCAAACAGCACCGTTCTTGCTCTTCAGGAGATTAGTGTTTCATAGAAGAAACAAGAAATAAATACCTGAAAAGATAAACTAAAATGCAAGGAAAGTATGTGTCCAATGCCAAAGGAACCCTTGTAAATAGCTGATCATCAGACGCCTGTTGTGTGCAAGCCATTGTGTTAGGTGCTTTGTATATGTGACTGCATTGAATTCTCACTGCAGCCCTCTTAGATAGATGGTGACATCTCCACTTGATGGGAGAGAAGACTGAAGCTCAGAGAGATTAAACATTGTGCCCCAGATCATTCAGAAATGGGGTTTGACCCAGAACTCTCTGCTTCCAAAGACTCTTCTTATTCTAAGAATACGTAGAACTTTAGACAATAAATGAAAGCAGCAGAAGAAACTGCCAATCAATCAAGTCTTTTTATTATTATCCTAATTTATTGTTGGGTATTGGGCAAGAAGGGGATACAATGAAGAGAAACCACAGAACAGACACAGGTGATTTCCAGATTAGGTTCTCCAGAAGCAGATGCTAAAATGAAGTTTCAAGTATAAAGTGTTCTTTGGCACCAACCTCTCTAAAGAGGAAGAGGAAGCAAAATTGGGCAGAGGAATAAGTTACATGGTGATACAGGCCCAACAAAGTCTTGGCTTGCCTTACAAAGAATTCTGGAATAAGAGTTGCCCTGTGAAGCGTTCTCCCTCAGGCTGAATAGCAGGCTCTGGATATATAGGTGGCCCTGGGGAGGGCATTGCTCCTGTGAGCTGGCTTTCTGCTGTTATGGCAGGTCCTGTAGGAACGGGCAGCTGGATGCTGTCTGCTAACATCCCTGTAATGGGAAGCAAAATCTTCTTGAAGGGGATCTGGGCCATGCCAGATCTGTGTCTACCACAGAGATACCCTGGTCCAATTTTGCTCAGGTCCCAATTCCGTCCTTCTCCTAATATGTGTCTAGTGGGTGTTACTAAAAAAGCTAACTAGGACCGTAGTTGAGTGAAATGGGTCCAGAGTCCAGGGGTGATAAATCCAAAAATGAAACTCCATTGCTGCAATGTTTGCAGAAGCATTCTGCATTATCTGTCAGTCTGTCCTCATTTCTTTCAAACCAGAGTCTCATTTACTTTCTCAAAGAAGAAAATTCACAAATGGTGCGTGCTGTGTCAAGACAGGAGCCATGTTTTCTCATTGCAGGCAAACCAGGTCACCAGATTTCACTGTTTTTCTCAAGTTGCTGGATTTCTAAAATTGGAAGGTAAGGAAATTACTGGCTGGTTCACACAAGGCTTCCTGTACTCATCTTTGGGGGTCTTGGTTACCAAAGTGACCTGGGGAGGTTCTCTTTTACCTGCTGCCTGCCTGCATTTCTGCATAACAATGAAGAGGCATGATAAAATCTAAACCATACTAATATACTGGGACCACAGGGCTGGGAAGAAGCATAGATTCTTGTTTCTCACTCAGATATTACATGTAATAACATTCCAGGCTCCTTGCAATCACCAACAAGTCTACAGGTTAGAAGGGATATTTGCAAGCGAACAAATGCATTTATGAAGGAATCTTCCCAAAGGGGTATTGGAGTTGCCAGTGGAAGTTTTCTTTCTTTCTTTTTCTTTTTTTCTTTCTCTTCTTTTCTGCGTGGAATGTGTTATTCTCCTTTACAGTTCTCATCAGGCTCCTGAGCTTGCCCGGTGGGTATAAGAGGCCTTGATACACCCCGTCTGGGCTTCCAGGCATCAAGCCACACACAACCTCAGTGGGGGGAGGAGAGGAGCTGGTTTTTGGCAGGGTTCCACATCAGCTCTATTGGAGTGATAATTGGAGGGGCTGTCATTAGGTACCTCTTAATGGCTTTCTTAAATGTGCCGATTTAAATTTATTTAGTTCCAGGGGTTCTCTGAGCAGCCATAACTATATTTCAAATAGTGATTTCTATAAATTAGAAATGCCATTTTTCTTCAGCTCAAGAATTTCAGCGAACCAATTATTCAAAACCAAATGTAATCAAGTGCTTTTTTTGTGTGTTTTTTTTTTCCCTTCAGCAAGTGTGTGTTCCCTGGGCCTGGAAAGAAACACAATGTTGCCATTGGATTGGCTGAACAGGCTGTCAGAATTTATTGCTAATTTGGCTGTTAAGCCTTGCAAGGACTTGACACAGCACTGGTGCCTTACATAATGATATTTAATGTCTGGTCTTGGGTTTAAACTTCAGTTTTCCCAAGTGTTAGTAAACAAACGGCTTTGCTCTGTTCTTCCAAGCACTCTCAACTTGGCTGATTTCCTTGGATGGAGGAGAGTTCACAGATCTGTCACCTGTTTTAGTGCATTCTCTCTTTGTTCTCATTTTCCCCATATGTTGTGGTGTGTGTGTGTGTGTGTGTGTGTGTGCATGTACACAAGTGTTTCAAGGTAACCAGCCCAGACTGTAGCCTAAATGACCAACTTTTATTGAGTGGAGGTTAAAAAGTTTGGCCCATGCACAGGAACTGTAGAAGATTGCCCTAATAGTGGGACATGAGGAAAATGTCCCACTTTTTGTCATATTTGGAGAGCCAAGTATATTCAGAGTAGGAGATTAGCCTAAGATTTCCTGGGCCTGAATCCTGGCATCCCTTCTTACTATTTCTGTAATAGCAGGTGAGCAACATCTGATCGTCATTTTCCATATTTGTAAAATGGTGACAATGGTTAGACTCTTGTCCTCCCTGACTTGCGCGGAGAAAATACATGTTAAGTGTCTTCCCGTTGCCTAGTTAGAAAATGCTCACTTCATGTTGACTAATTACCATCAATTTGAGGTCACAATGTGACTTATACTAGAATGCACTCTAAGATACCTTGCCTTTTACAGAATTCATAGACCAATCCCATGTAACAACAACAACAAGGCTCAAAGACCAAAAGAGGATTCTCTTTCTATCTTCTACAGGTATTCATCTGAAATTGACATAGCACTATGATGGGATATCCAGCCCTCCCCACACTAAATAGTACAATGAGGGACTAAGGCTTTAGTCTTGAGGATTCTATCACCAAGATCTAATTAGACTAAAAAAGTATTTGAGGTATTATTCAGCATATAAGTCTATGATTCATGGTCTATTCACCTTAAAAAATTGTGATTGTTACTTTCTAATACCTCCAGGCGACTTAAAACAAATAGTGAAGCATTTGGTTTGGGCTTTGAGACCTGTGTACCCAGAGGAGTTTGGAGATATATCCAGAGTCCATCTCCCAGGGCCACTCTGTCCTTAAGGACCTATTCCTTCCCAGTGACTGGGAGTAGGACTGAGGAGAGATGTATTCCCCAACTATACAGTGGCTCCTCAGCAACATAGTATGATTTGTGTTTTAGGATACCTCTCTATCATAGGTAATCATTCTAATAGCTAATATTCATTGTGCACTTACGACAAACCAAGAATTGGTAAGCACTTTATGTTCATGCCTTATTTAATCCTTACACTAACCTTGGTATCTAGGCACTGCTAAAATCCTTGTTTCATATGGGAAGAAATTGAAGCTAAGTGGGATAAAATAAGTGGAAAATTTGGAACCTGACTCCAGATTACCTAACCCCAGAGCTCATACTCAGTCACCACGTGCTCTGCCTTGTACCAGTACAGTGGCCTAGACTAGTTCTTTCCTGGTCCTTGTTCTCACCCTCCCCATCTGTAAAATGAAGGTGTTGACCTGGGTCTCTTAAGTTTTTTTTTTTCTCTTGATAAAATTCTATTACTTTCAACATGTTGAATGCTTTCTATCAAATAAAATATTGGTAGAACCCACAGGCATGTAATTTATCTCTTCAATTGCTTCTTTTCTTCTTTGACTTTCCCTCAAATGATTTGAGGATGAATTGCAGAATGGCATATAAATGCATTTTATTTTCTTTATTTTTTAAAAAAACTTTAAACTGACCCAAATAGATCACCTATACATGTGACATTGCTAGTTTCTCTGCTTGATTCTGGCCCCAGGGACACCCATCCTTTCCTACAGTGAGGTCTGAGAACAGCTCTCTGTGGGGCATTTGACAAGTCATGGTTGAAGCAAGGTGATAGTTGTGTTGAGCAGAATGTTGTCAATCAAGTTAGGGCTTATGCTAGAGGAAAACAGGTTAATAGCTGACCTCTTGCAAACAGAAGCATTTGAGCATTTGTGAGTTTGGAGGAGCACACTATGGTGAATCTATGGTGAAATTTTACTCAAGTTTAGCCTGTTGCCCCTTGAGGTTAGATTATTAATGAGGAGGCTGTGAGTAGTGGAGAGTGATAGAGCCCTACTTGGCCTCTGATAAATGGTATGTGAAATCAAACAAAGTGCAAAGACACAACCAAGAGAAAAGGAAGGTCAACTAGGAAACTTCAAGTCCAGGCCAAGGAAACATTTATTATAAACTTAAACTTCCCTGAGATTTTACTCCTGCCCTAAAATAATGCATAATATAAATGTAAACTTATACAATGACTGTGATATTTATAACTAAAAGAGCATGACAGGGAGTTTTTGATCTCAACAATTAATGAGTAAGAATGAGATGTAAACAAATGTCTATCCTTTATTCATGTATTTAATTATCCCTTTTTGGAAAAATATATAAAATTTAGCTCCCCTATTCTGCTACCACCTGGTGCACTACTGTTAGTCTGACTTCAGCTTAAATGTTGCTAACTGGGTCCTTCTGCCTCCAAACTGTGTGGGTGCCCCTGACCTGTGCTTTCAAAGCTATCCTGTGCTTCTTTCATAATAGCACTTAACATGTTCTATTGTAATTGCTTATTTCTCAAGACAGCGAGCTTTGGGCATATTGCTGGGGGACAATTCTTCATTGTGTTAAATCATCCCCATATGTTGCTCGCTGAATGTTGGTAGATGAGATCATCCAAGCCATATGACAACTAGAGATATTGCAGACATTTTCTAGTGTCCTATATGGCTGAATATTTTTCTTGGTTGAGTACCAATGGAAAAAAATACATATATTCTAGGAAGGTAGGTGTCATCGATGTCTTGCTCAGTACTGCATTCTCTGTGCCTAGCATGTCACCCGGAACACAGGCAGTACTCAGTGAAAGAACATTTGGTATAGGTAGCAGCTTGGTTGTAGAAAGAGGGGAAGATAGCAATATGCAATGCATCCCCCCAACTAATTGTTGCCAAGTTTGTTTCTCGAGATATTTTTATATACAATTAAGCAGTGAGAGGGTGGAGAACCATCTGGTGAATGCTTTATACCTAATTAGTATAGGGCGAGTAGATTCTGGGTGTACATTTATTCCTCCATCCATTTAATTCCATTTATCTCTTGGGTATTTGGAGATAAAGTTCATTACATACAGGGACATGAGGTGTTTTTTAGGATCTATACCAAGATTTCATTATAGACAGATATTATTTTTTCCTGCTTAGAAGAGAATAATATCTCCACATCAGCTTTTGAAAAGCAGACACCATGCCTGATGGCTTTTGGAGACATCCATCTGTGCCTGGAGTCAAAATTGTTCATGAAGGATTGTTTCTGAACTTTGGACAGCTGTTTGGTACTTTTACTTCAGTTTCTTTGCTTTGAAATGAATTAGACATTGCTGAAACTCAAAGACTTGGAGATCTAAAGGCCACCATAAAAAATATCGGAGAAAAAAGAATTTAGAAGATTCCTCTAAGCCAATGTCTTGTTTTATTGGCCACCTGACCTCCCAAAGACTTGAAACCCCCAGAGGAGTTTCAAGAATCTTGTAAAGCATAGTCCATATAAAGTATAATGTGCATGGACATTCACAAAGTTTACATGTAGTAAAGTTTACATGCAGTAAAGTTTACATCAGTAAAATTTATATGTAGTAATAATCAGCACCAAGGGATGGAAAAAGAAACAAAGTTCTAATGGAGTTATTATAGTTACTAACATTATCTAAGATCTTCCTGACTTCCAGGAAAAAAAAGTGGAAGCACTAAAACTTATACAGTTGTGTTTATTAAACAGTTTCCTTCTAGTAGCAATAAAGATATATGTTTGACTTTAGGCAATAGCATTTTTTTTACCATTAAAATAGTCCAGGAGTTAAGAAAACAGTAGAATCTTTTGTATAGCCATGCTTCATTAGCAGCTCAAATATTTGCAGTGGTTTTTGTGACCCAAGAACAAGTATTAAATCAGCTGCTTTCATGGCTCAATTTTTTTTCTCTACTTATTAACTTCTAGATCATTTACTGAGTTGGTTGCCAAGTTCTCTATGTGTACCTTGCTTGCATTTCAGTTTCCCAGAAGAGGAGAATGGATTGGTCACTGCCCAGCATAAATGAAGCATTTCTACTGAGCACAGTTCTCAAGCCCACATCCCTCTAGAGGTTACTTCCTAGCATTTAGGACTCTAGTTCAAACATGGGTGGCTACTTGGAGCTTTGGACAAATGGAAAAGTGCTTGTCAACATCTGGGTAGGCATCTTCCCATAGTAATTTTCTCAAAAGAGAACACTATAACTGGCAGGAAATCTAGGTTTCATGGCCATTTGATAATTCCCTTGTCAGGAAGAAGCCGGCCTTGACTCCTGCCCCCACCTTAGAGCAGATATCTGTTCCTGTGAAGTGGTAAGAGCAGAGTATGCAGGTGCTCCCTGTCATCCATGGGACACCAGCTGAGTAAGTGCTCACTTTACTCTAGTGCTGTGGGTTTTCCTTTTTAAGCAGCATGGCTACCAAGCAGAGCAGGTGACAGAATGGGAACAAACAATCATATTATTTTTGCATGTAATGAATTTTTCAGCATCAGCAAGACAGTGGTCTATCCACTTTACAAATCTGCTTAATGGGGTAATCTCAAGTTAACTTTAAAAAAAGTATATAAATAAATTCTTCTTTGCAATTTTCTTTTTAATCTTCAAAAATCTTCGTTAGACCTTTTGCAAGACAGAGATATTAGATCACTTGAAGCTCTACTTCTACTTACTGTTTGCTTCATTTGCATGTGGATTTTTCAAGTTAAACTGGGACAAAGTGGAAATGAAGGATCTGAGTAAAGCATTTAGCAAAGGGTACAATTCCATTCATGCTGCCTCCTGCTCCATTCTCATCTCCTCCTTACACTTTTAGTCAAAAGGCTGCAAACCGTTCCAAAGTTTCTCTGGTTTCTCCCACTGCATGATTTCCCTCTTCATCATGATTTCTGAACTGAATATATCTTCCTGAGTTGACTTACTTTTAAAATTGTACTAACTTTGATATTTTTCTCTCCTTGCATACGATTCATTCTCCTTTTACTTAGAATGCTGCTTATTCAATATGTGACACTTTTAGAAAAGAAACAAACGTTTTCTGGAATCAACTTCAAAAATAAGATTCCAACATGGACAATGAATGATGAGTTGTAGAGAAAAACTAACACTGTTTGCCTTTCTTCAACAGGGACACCAGGGACTTGAGGTGTCATGCATTAGATTTGCATGACCGAAAGTACAAGCGTCCCACCTTTACCCCTGCTTTTCTTTGTCTTGCATTTCCTGCCTGGGACAGATTTGTCCTTTTGTTGTTGTGTTGAGGGCACTTTCCCATAATGGGAAATGTTGAGTCAGATAGTGTGACAGGACTCGCTGAGTGATTGACTCAACTCTTGACCACCACTGGCATTGTCAACCATGGCTGCTGAATTAATGAGGAAAATTAAAACTCATTTTTAAGGGGTCAAGCCAGACTCACTTTTGTGATTTGATGTTAGGTGATTGATGACCCTTTTTTCCCATCCTCCGTTTTAACATCTCTGGTGCTGAACAATGTCTGTAACAGAACACCATTTAAGTTCAGTGACCAGTGTCAGGGAGAAAGACACACTTTCTGATTCGGGAGGCAATGCCATAGAAGATACTGAGCATCAGACCATCTGTGTTAGAATCCTTGTTGTGTGATGAGCTGTGTGATTGTGAGCAGATCATGGAACCTCTTAAAGTCTCCCTTCTTTTATCATTTTTTTGGTACCAGGAATTGAGCCCAGGGATGCTTACCCACTGAGCCACATCCCTAGACCTTTTTTCATTTTTTTATTTTGAGACAGGGTCTCACTAAGTTTCTTAGGGCCTCACTAAGTTGCTGAGGCTGGTCTCCAACTTGCAATCTTCCTGCTTTAGCCACCACATCTGCTGGGCTTATAGCCATATGCCACCATGCCCAGTCTTATTTTGTTTCTTTATACATATAAAGTCAGGTAATAATCTTTATTTCAATGACCAAATAACATGGTGAATGTGAATGTTTGCATTCTGTAAAGCACATTGCTTATCTCTTGCATATGGCAATATTTTTCCTGCCTAAAATTTGCTCAGAAAACATTCTTGATGAATGTTCCTTAAAAGAACTCACTCAGTGCTATATTGGAGCTGCCTCTGGCAGTCCTGGTAAAGAGATGTTTCATAGGAGATGTGATACTTTTAAACAAAAGACAAAATTTTTCTTTGAACACAAAGATTCTTAGGGCTGGGATTGTGGCTCAGTGATAGAGTGTTTGCCTAGCATGTGTGAGACACTGGGTTCGATTCTCAGCATCACATATAAATAAATAAAAAATAAAGGTCCATTGACAAATAAAAAATTTTTAAAAATTCTTTATATAGATTTAAGGACTATATATATATATATATATATATATATATATATATATATATATATATATAATATAAAATCTTATAATTTAAAAATTTTAAAAAAGATTTTTATATAGATTTAAGGAATATATATATAATCTTATAATAATTATAATTCATTAATATAAAAATTATAATCCATTAATATAAATGATTATATATATATTTGCATATACATATATGTACAGTGAGAGAGAGAGAGAGAGATGATTAACCAGAATTCTGAATAGGTGTACATCTATTTAAGTAGTATGGCTGTATTTGTTATCTTTTGCCCAATAATAGATTACCCCATAATTTAGCAGCTTGAAAACTCATGTCATAGTTTCTATGGGTCAGGGATACTGCTTAGTTGATTCTTTCTTGGTGTCTCTCATGAGTTTGACCTGTCAGGTAATATGTCACCTTGGGTCTCAATCATGTGAAGATGTGAGTGTGGCTGTTGGTTAGAAGCTACAGTTCCTTGCTGACTGTTGTCTAGAAGTCTCAGATTTTCTGCCTCTCCACAGGTTGCTTCAATGTCTGTGCAAAATGTCAGCATATTTCCCCAAAAGTATTCTAAGATGAAGAAGAAGCCACAGTACATTTTCAAAAACATTTTAATTTTATTTTTGTGTGGTGCTGAGGATCAAACCCAGTGCCTCACTCATGCTCAGTAATTTTTTTAATATAAGTAAGTCCCATACAATATTTGGATATAAATATTCATTGTCCATCCACAATTCAAAGTTAACTGTGAGCTCTTTATTTGTATTGGCTGAATCTGGCACCTTCACTTCTTCTTTCCTCTATTTGTTAGGAACTGGTCACGATGTCCAGAGAAGGATGATTAAATTCCACTTCTTGCATAGGGAGCTACCAGATAATTGTGGACATGTTTTAAGTCCACCACTGAGGCTCAGTAAAAAGAGAGTGAACTTTGAAGTCTGTTAGGTGTTTGGTTTAAGTCATAGCTCTTCTTCTCCTTAGCTGTATCACCTTAGGCAAGTCACCTCTCCTCTCAGAACCTCGTTTTCTTATACGTAGATTGAAAAGAGCAATACCTACCTGCTAAAGGGTTACATAAAAGCCATTCCCAACCTTCTTCCCTGATGCTCAATCCAGTGGCAGAGGCTAAAACGTTCCATATTCATCTCGTCTTCCTTTGCACTCCGGAATGGCCATGTGTCCTACTTGTGCTCCATGGTTTGAGGTCTTCTGAAGGACAGCTTTCATCTTCCTTATGAAAAGGGACAGGCCTCTGCACCAGTATCTAATTGTCAGAGTCAAGGTCACATCCCCGTGCCCTGGCAGGAAGGGATCTTAAGAAAAAAGAAAAGGTAGCATTTCTAGCCTCAAACAGGCGAGGCAATCTTTAACCTGTGCGTACCCTCATACACTGAGCAACACCCCAACCTTTGAAAAGGGGTTCTGACGAAGTATTATCACAGTAAGTAACAAAAATGCTGATAACCGTCTTCTAGAAAATAATACAGCGCCTATTACCTGCTTAACTAATGGTAGCTAGCTATAGGGGGTTGATGTGCAAATTTTAGAGAAGTTATTGTTTACCTTCATATAAAAAAAGAGGAATAAATAGTATTTGCTTCCCAGTCAAGGCACTGCAGTATTGTTGACTCCCAACTTATAACTTTTCTTCCTTGAAGAAAATTAGAAGCAGAACAAACACATAGCCAATCAAAGAAAACTTACTCTACTGTGGTTGACATTTTCCAAATGACTACAACTCTTGAAGGTTATTGTTATAATCAAGCACTTTCCCCCTGACCCCCAAATTCCATTTACAGCATAGCACCTCCCTATCAGGGAAAAATACAGTGTGCCGTAAGTTTGGAAGCATGGGTGAATGAACATAATGCCAATAAGGACCGCTTCAGTTCATGCATATATAATTTGTGTATTCAGTTTTTATAGTCATCCTATAGTTAAATGTCAATGCAAAGAAAATGGGAGAGGAAGAGAAGGAAGGAGTAACTGAGCTCCCATGTTTATTATAGCACTATTCACAGTAGCCAAAATTTGGGATCAACCTAAATGTCCAAAAATTGAATATATAATGGAAATGGGGTACATGTGCACAGTGGAATAGTATTTGGCCATTAAAAAGAATGAAATCCTAACATTTTTGACAACATGGATAGACCTGGAGGACATTATGTAAAGACAAACACTATCTAACCTCAGTCTTATGCAGAATCTACCATATTCAGGTAGAAGGGTAGCATAGTAGTTACCAGAGACAGGGAGGGGAGAAGAGGAGAGAGGAGCAGGTGAGGCTAGTGAACAGGTACAAAGTTATAAAGAGATCAAAAGAACAAGCACTAGTGTTCTGAGCTCCCATAGTTAACAATCATATTTTTGTATATTCCAAAATAGCTAACAGAGAGGTATCTGAGCTCTTGCTGCAAAACAACAACAAATGTTTGGGGTGATAGATATGCCGATTACCTTGATCAGATCATAACATAATGTATACCTGTATCAAATCTTCACAGCGAGCTCCATTAATATGCATAGTTATTATGTGTCAACTAAAAAAAAATCACAAAGGACAGCCAATATGTGGAGATAACGCCTGAAGAAAAAACAGTTCTCTTCGAATAGCCTACTGGGGTGATGTACCTTCCTGCCCCATTAACCAGTATGAATGGTCAGTATTGACCACAGAAGTCGAGGTGGGGACTGAATCACACAGTAGTTGAGAGTCAGGGTAGCCTGAAGTAGAATAAGCCATTTGAAGTCTAATGATGAAGCAGGCCATATTAGAAAACCTGGGTTTGTGTCCATCTCCATCAGAGCTCGTGCCACAGTGACAATGCGTGACAAGCTACCCACAGTCAGGGCTCATAACAATCAGCATTTATTTCTGACTCACACGTGGCTGGGTTAGCTGAGCTTGGTTTGACTCCAGTCTATGCCAAGAGGTTTTCATTTTCCTTGAATCAGCTGCTAGTTGCTGAAGGCATGTTCTTCTCATCACAGAAGACAGGAGTGCAAGAGGACAAACCCAATCATGCAGGCCCATCTCAAGCCCTTGTTCTGGCCATGTCTGCTAATGTCCTATTGGCTAGAAAAGTCACATGGTCAAGTCCAAGTCCAAGGGCAGGGACAGACCCTCCTCCCAGCATGTGGCCTCAGTGAGGGTACTAGGCAGCTGCAGAGCAGTGAGCAGCTGACATCAATGCCTGGCTCTGCTGCAGAGCTGTGACTGCTGGAGGCTTTGTCTGTGTACCCACGGGAAGTCGCTGCACCCCTGTGGCCTTCCTGGTGTTACTTGTGAAGTGAGGGGTGTGAATTAGATCAGAGGTGCTCAGCCTTGAATATTCATTAGAATCACTTGAGAGAAGAAAAATGAGTGTTTTTCCAAAACCACTAATTGCCTGGTGCACAATTCAAGGACAATTAAATCAGAATCCCTAGGAGAAAGGCTAACATATTGGTATGTTTATACAGCTTTCTAGATGGTTCTAAGGCATGGTTGGCTTGGGAACCACTGTGTTAGCCAGGACTGCTTGGTTGGCTGAAGACGGACATGCTGACCGGGAGGGTAAAAAGGCCCGTGGTCTTCAGTAATTGTGGAGTCCCTTCCTTTCCCCAAGAGCAGCAGCTGCAGTGTTTTCTGCCAGTTCCTTTGTTCTAGGAAATTTCTTCTTTCTTTTTTTTTTGATATATTTTTTAGTTGTAGATGGACACAATACCTTTCTTATATTCATTCATTTGTTTATTTTTAATGTGGTGCTGAGCATCGAACCCAGAGCCCCACACGTGCTAGGCAAGCGCTCCCCCTGAGCCACAGTCCCCAAGGACATTCCTTCTTTCTCTCACATCTTCTTGCTTCTCTTCTCTCCCACCTTTTGCAGTTGACTGGGAAAGTTTTTGGAATAAGTCAGAGCTCTTCCTCCCCTCCTGTGTCACTTTTCCTCCAGTTTTTATCTAAATTGTTCTCCAAATGAGACTTTCCCCCTTTGCCACTTAGAAGGGGCATCGCCCACCTTGCCATTGAGGCTGGCGGTGAGGATTAGCATGCCCCCACATCCTGCCACCCTTCCCCACCCACCCCAGCCTCAGCACATGAAAGGTGATTTGAACAACTCTGAGACCCCTTGAGGGGGACCTCTGGAATGAAATGTAAACTAAATGTCATCTATTCAGAGATACTTGCTTTGGGTGGAGAAGGGACTAATGACCAATAAGTTATCTGCAAGGACTCCATATAGATTATGAAGATTTATCACGATTCGTTGCAGGTTTATTTTATGACTCTTTAGTAACTCCTTCTGGAAAATTCCTTGGTCCATTTGTCCCATCATTTCAGGTAGCATACTTTCCCAGTGTATTTATAGGATGACTGATAGAGTAAAAAAGATACTATATTGTCCCAGCATCTTATTTCTAGGACAATCTGTATTTTTGGTCTTAATGAGGATAAAACTTATGTAGTAAGCTATAAATTATGATTTCCAACCCCTTTTAGTGCACCGGTGTCAATTTTGTTAAAATATTTGCAGAATTGAAAACCTGGAACTTTGTGAGTTTTAATGTTTCTTCCTCACTCACAAGAAGTTATAATTCTACGTGCATGAAAGAAAAGTTCACAGATAGTTCTGAGGCCACATCAAAATGAACCTGATGAGAATACTCCCCTTCCTCTTCCTCCCTTATCTTTTACTGTTGTACTATGCATTTAAAATTTATATCACTAGTTCTAAGGCACACTTTCATTTCTCCGAATTTTGCCTTTCTGTAATAAGAATGTGCCTGAAGGTGGATGGCATCTTGTAATTGACAGAATGTTTTTCTTTCTTAGAAAGACACACCATGATAGTGAACCTCCTAATGGATGATTTCCTGGAATCAGTGAAGTAGGACCTTAGCCCTGTGCTGTCTGTGTATATACCTTTTCTCACTTGACCCTTACAGTGATCTATAGGTTCATACATTAATATATTAATTAATACATTTGTTCTTAACAACCATTTATTGAGTTAATATAATTAATGATAATATTAAAGTGTATTGAGCACACATTATGTAAGTCCTTTACACGCTCTCTAAAAATAGCATTTAGAATGACCCTGGGCGGTAGATATTGATATGATTTGTATTTCATAGGCCAGCAGAGGAGGCACTCAGGAGTGGAAAAACACGTCAAATTATAGTGTTGGTAAGAGACAAGGCATGATTCAGACCCAAGTTGTTCTGCCTCCAAAGCCCATGCTGTTAACCACCAATCTGCATTGCTTCCATGTTTATTATTATTGTAATTAACATTGGTGAAGTACTTTACCACTTACAATAAGCTTTCACAAACATTTAATTTAATCCCAGCCTATTGACCCAGCAATGCAATTTCTTTTATACATTTTGCATTTAAAGTTGTAAAACACTATTAAAATCCATCCTTAAAAGCCCACTTAGAAAGGTATTAGCAAAGCCAGGAAACACCAAGGGAAACTAAAAAGCCAGAACTATTTCACTTCATTAGAATTGAGTAGAGAAAAGCTGGACCAGAGTTCGGGCTAATTAGTATCCAAAGGACAATTGTCCACTCGATTTTGGAAAAGCAAGCTGTTGCAACATACGAGGATTTGCTTCGAGATCTAACTTTGCATTTCCAACTAATTAAGGAAAATACTATTCAGACCAGCTGGATTTTTAAAATACGGATAAAAATGGTTTGTAACATGGATCACTGGTATTCATAGATGTGATAAATAAACTCAGGCCAGTAACTCTTCCATATAACTTCACTTTACAGAGAATAACCTGAAAATTCAAGATATTAGTGTATTTGGGTTAAGTCTATTGTCTTCTTGTTCTAGAGATTTATGGCCACTAAAAAAAGAAAGAAAAGAAATGAGAAAAAAAATCCAGCAAAGAGGCCCATATCTGAATTAACAGGGAATTTATAGTTAGATTGGCATTGCTTCAAAAGATTCTATCTAGACATATCATAAATAATTGAGACATATCACTAAGCCACAGAATCATAGGATTCTAGACCTGGAAGGAGTCCCAAATATGAAGACATAAGCCTGAGCTCTCTTAAATAACCATCACTATGTTCCTTCATTTCTTCTTTGCAGGGTGCCTTCATTAACATCAGCTTTCTCTTGTAAATCTCCATTTTAGATCCTGGCTGGGGATAGCTGGTTTTGGAAATACCTATGTGCCGGGGCCACTTCCTTCTCCTCCCCTCTGACCACTGTGAGAAAATGTGATGTCCAATTTTGACAAAGGGTTAGGAATCTTCCCATTTGGGAAACCAGGCATCCTTCTTCAAAGTATTCCATGTTTTATTCAAGAGATGGATTATGTGTGGCCCTGAATAATTGCCTTTTAACCAATGATTTTCAGAATGAATGAAGCACCTACCAACTCATTAAAGGGTTAGTGACCAAGGTGAATCAAATAAATCTTCCTTTTATCTACACCCAAACTCTTCCTAGCTCCTGTCCTCACTCTCTGTGGGACAAAACCAGATCTTGATTAAAAGGTCTTTATTGCCCAAGAGACAGGCAGTGACTCCTTATCTCAATATTTCATTAGAGTCCGCTCTAAAATATTTTCCTTTTTTTGAAAATAACCCAACCTTATTTGCCATGGAATTGTAATAAATTTAAGTTTGGAATGTGCCCCAGAGACCATCTGTTCCAGTTCCCTCATTTTGCAAATGAGGGATTTTGTGACGGGAGTCATTAAATGCTTTGCCCAACAACATATAGCCTGTTAGTGGTAGATGGAAGACTCCAGCTCTGGCCTCTCAGTCTATGCTGCTGTACAAAAGTATCACACCCTGGGTAATTAATAAAGGACAGAAATCAATTTCTTGCCATTCTGGAGGTGGTGGAAGTTCAAGATCCAAGTGCTACATCTGATGAGGGCTGCACTGCGTCTGAGATGGAGTCTTGAAAGCTGTGTTCTTTGGGGAAAAACGCTGTCCTCACAGGGTACTGGGCAGACGGGCAAAAAGGGACCAAACTCCCTCCATCAAGCCCTCTTATTTTATTTGTTTGTTTGTTTGTTTGTTTGTTTTTGGTACCAGGGATTGAACTCAGGGGCACTCCACCACTGAGCCACATTGCCAGCCCTATTTTGTATTTTATTTAGAGATAGGGTCTCACTGAGTTGCTCAGGGCCTCGCTAAATTGCTGAGGCTGGCTTTGAACTTGCGATCCTCCTGCTTCAACCTCCCAAGCTGCTGGGATGACAGGCATGCACCACCCTGCCTGGCTCAAGCCCTCTTCAAATGGCATTAACCTGCACAAGTACAAAAGAGTTTGAGACCTAAACATCTTCCAAAATGTTCTATTTCCCAACACTTTTACATTGGCGATTATGCTTCTGATACATGAATTTGGGGGGACACCTTCATACCATAGAGCCCCTGGCCTCCTGATTCCTAGCTTAGCTTCCCCGCTGCCTCATATCTTCCAGTTAATATCAGAAACTTTTTGCATCTGAGAACAATTTTCATGAAACTCACTTTCCCTGAGGGGAAAAAAAAAGTAGCAAAAGATCCTAAGTTGCAAAAGAAATTTTCTTTTAAGACAAAGCTTCAAAAATGACCTTTCAGGGCATTTTCCTTACTTTTGATTAGTGGGTGCAATAACCTTTAGCTGAGGAAAAGGGCACCCGAAGAGCAGAGCAATAATAGAGGAATTACTTTGGCAATTACTATTACCATCACAAGTCCATCTTTGAAAATGATGGAGAATTCAGTGATGGGAAGAGTGAGCAACACAGTGTCTGAGGAGAAGAAAACGTCATTGTCAACCATCAGGGCCATTCCACTGACTGCTGTGGTTGAAACATCAGTGGACCATTAAAAAGGTCCTTTTCCCCTACTGGAGTGAATCATGTTTTCCATGGAACTAGGTGTTGTTATTAAACCTGATAAAGTACTTTGTATCTTTTAATGAAAATATTCTGAAATGGAATGTTACCACCTACCCAGTTTTCCTCATGATAAATGACAACAGCAATAACAACAAAAACTTAATAAGTATTAAGAGTGGGAAGACCCTTTTGGTTTTTACGTGAAACATTTGTACTCTCTTGGAGCTTCCTTTTAATGAGAAGAGCTTTCAGTTGTATTTTAGACTATTTCAGTGGTGACTCTTGCCTCCCAGGTCTTGGTTGGATAAGGAGGAAGATGAAGAGTGTCTTACTTGAGAAGAGAAAAGCCTCAGGTTGCCTTTAGGTAGCCTGAACTTAGGACAATTGAGTGAGAGAAATTATCAGATGTACCCAAGAAGGCAACACTTCTCAAAATGCAGGCTTTGCTCTGCCCACGATGAGCCTGCCGTGGCAGAACACCCACTACCAAAACCTTTGCCTGGAGCAGGTGAAATTTGCTTGAGCTTCCTTATTCTCCTAGAAATACAAAGAGGAAAAAAAATCTTTTTCTCTTATGTTCACTTTTCCAAATTCTCAAGTCCCTCCTCCTCTTCTTCTTCTTCTTCTTTTTTTTTCTTATT
This sequence comes from Callospermophilus lateralis, assembly GCF_048772815.1. NCBI lineage: Eukaryota > Metazoa > Chordata > Mammalia > Rodentia > Sciuridae > Callospermophilus > Callospermophilus lateralis. Next base: position 330,401 of record NW_027512409.1, read on the forward strand.
TCAAAATTTTATCGGTGGTGACCCAGAGTGTTAATACTTGAAGGAAACTTTCTGACCCTCCTCCCTATGAATTCACTCTATCCACTTAAGACCATGAGAGTTTTCTTGCTTTATATCTTCTCTGTCTTCTCCTTCTAAGACCCTGGGAGCCCTCCGTGCCTTTACCAAGAGTTCACCCATTATGGATATCCTAAGGTAAAAGCCACCTCCTGCTGAGATGATCCTTCAAACAGTCTCTGAGACTCTAGGTAGGATTCAGAGTTTCAATATGAAGTCAGTGTGTGAAACCCCTCGCTCTCTGGTGCCAAGCTATCCCCGAGATTTTTGCAGACTGCAAGGTTTGATTCTCAGCTCTGTCATTAGCTGTGCTGAAGGGCCAGCTGAACAGCACTTCTCAGCTCTGAGCCAGGCCTCTTCTCTAAACAGGGCACCATCATCTTTGACATCTTAACCAGCTCTCCTAACCAGCTCCCACCTCCAGGTTAAACTGGAATTCTACCTGAACAGATGATTTTTTTTAAAAAAAATGTGAAGCAAAAGTATTTATATCCACACAGCACCTTTTTAGATATAAAAAGCATTTCCTTATTCATTAAGAGAAGATTAAGTGAAGACTTTGAGGAACATGCTTTCCCCAAACCTGAAGTGTTTCACATGAACCAGGTATGAGGGCCTCAACCTTGTTCTGCCTCTTGATAAAAATGTCCATGTTCCACATTTTCTCCCTGGTGAGAGGCCAGAGATGTTATAAGTATAATGAAGTCACCACTGGATTTATATAATTCCCTGGGAGGGGGGGATGCCCTGTGAGCTCAAAATAACATGAGTTGTTCTGTGGGCTTTCTATGTTGCTGTGTATGCATTAATGCCTCTGCTCTGTTTCCCGGTGTGCTCCTTCATCAAATTAAAATTGTATTCATTTATTTTCCTATTGAAACCCTTTGGCCCCGTCAAGATCCTTGATTTTCTGTGAAGACTTTGAGACACTGAGAATGAGCTATGCTTCTCGGTGTATATTGGGGTTCTGATTCAACCTAAGAAGTTTTGAAATTGCCTTAAGCTGTAATCAGAGCAAAGAAGCAAGTGTCAGAATTTTTCTGTCTGTAATGGAAATAACAAGACAAATGGAGAAAAAAAAAATCCTTCTCTATTCCCTTCTAACTAATTGTGTTTTAGATTTCTAGGTAACTGTCAACTTAATACCAGACCCCTTTAAGCATGAGTTGGCTTGGTAATGAATGATTGGGCTGCAGGTTATTAAATGACTACTCTTCCTCTCCCCTTTGTTTCAAAAAATTGAAAGAGAAAGTCACATAGTTAAAAATCCCTGATTATTTTACCTCCTTAATCTCACTCCTTCAATCCACTAGGAAAAACAGTACTTCTAGAGGAAGGTTGAATTTTGGTTTTCCTGAAAGCAAACCCTGAGAAAAGGAATTGAATGAAAGCAATTTATTTGGGGAGTGGTCTCAGGAAACACTGGTCTAGATGTGGACAGTGATAAAAGGAAGGAGCCCACAAAGGTGATCAAGGAAATGACTACTGCAGGTCTCTGGAGCTTATTCCTGCTGGAGAACTCTGGGGACTTGTGTGCAGTAAGCACGTGCCTCTGTGCTATCCACTGCAGGGTGAGAGAACCAGGGCATTTATCTAGAACAACTCCTACAACTGCTAGCAGATTTTGGTGGAGAAATGCTGATCCTTGATAATATCATGCAGGTGGCATTATCATCTGTGCACCCATGAGAGGTATCTGAACTTGACATTTTCTTACCTGCAAGGCAGAAGCAAGGAATCTTGCTTCACAAGATAGTGGTAGCAGTTCCATGAACTAAGTCTGCTAAGGTGTTTTATAAGGTATGGAGTCAGGATACAAATGCTGTTTATTAATATGTGTAATCATGCTGCACCCCAGCAAGGAGCTTGAAGTCCCATGAGGCTGACACAAATATAAATAACTGACCTTCAAGGCTATTAGAGAGGAGTCATCTTATCCAGGGACAGCATATAACCTTCGAGGGCACGCCCCCAGTGATCTAAGTCTTCCAGCTAGGCTCCTCCTCCTCAATTTTCCACAACCTCCCATTAATCTGTTTAGCTATGAATCCATCAATAGATTCAGACCCCTCATGATCCAATCACCTCCAAAGGCCCCACGCTGCTTCATTGGGGACCAAGCCTTCAATGCATAAACTTGTGGGGTGGGGGACATTTCAGACACAAACCGTAACAATCAGTTTTCTCAACTATAAAGTGAGAATGCCAGAATTGTTCATGGAGTTGCTATAAACACTAAATTAGATAATACAAGTACAGTGTTTAGTATTTATTAAGGGGGTGGTGTTATTATCAATATTGCATTTATTCCTATTTCTCCTACATGAAGGTCAGAGAAGAGAGAGATCACAGCTAATTGTTATAGGCTCCAGGAACAGTGTCAGGACATGAAATGGTGCATGTAGATGTCCTTTTGCTACACGGAGCATGGATGGGTGGGTTCTTTGTCTCATGAACTTGAAGAATGAAAGCCACAAAGACACGGGTGAGAGCAAAGTGACAGGATTTGTTAGAGTGACAGAAAGAAAGCAGAGCTCCCAATGAAATAGAGGTCCTAAGAGAGGGTTGCCAATGGGTGTCTGTTGTCTAGGAGTTTTTAAAGGTATAGCTGGTGGCTCAGCACAGGTGATTGGTGGGGTAAAGCATGGACCAATCAAGCTCTTGAAGCCCTCAGCTTAATAAACTAATCAGAAGTGCATACATTTAATCCCTTATGTACATAATCAAGAGGACAGGTCCAACCTTGGGGTTTGGGAATTCTGTTGGGGAGAGGAAGCCCTTCAGGTAGGAGTCCACTTTGTGGATGGTGGTGACTAGAGGTAGGGGTAAGGGTAACTAAGGAAAGGATGCTGTGTTTAAAGCTGTTAGGAACAGTAACAAGTGTTCTAAAGAGTCAATGTGGTCAGAGCTTTGAGGAAGTAGCAAGTAAAGTAGCAAGTAACAGAATGTTCTCCCAATACAATGTCTCCCTCCAAGGTGGCATGATGTTCTCTCCACCATCCCTTCTCCAAGGCCTTTATCCTGTCTGCCTACAGGAGACCTACCATCCTGCCTCACTTAGTCAACTGAACTATCATCAATTCAAGGGACGATTTGTCTTGAATATAGTTACATGACTTGGGCGTTAGTCTAGAGTTGGGTCAGGCAGACGTGAGACAGGAAAGGCAGTCTAAGTGTAAGAAGGAGCACATGGAAATTGGCACAGACTGGAGTGTTTCCGGAGGATTTAGCAAATAATGAGCAGAGCAGTTGGGAAAGAACGTGAGGTGTGTTCAGAGGATGAGGAAGAGCTAAGTGGGGATGGCATGGAAGACCTTGAGGGCTAACATAATGACTTGGGATCATTGATCATCATTCTTACAGGTGTGTGCTCCTGATCCTGCATCCACCTACATGCAGCCTCTTAAATCCTGAATCCAGGGCTGCCCTTGTCTTGCTTGGCTTTATTTCTTTCTCCTTTCTCTATGCTTCATGGTCCCTTTCCTCCTCTCTTCAATAGCAGATTCATCAATCCATTTTTTAATTTTTTTTTACTATGCCAAATTACACACACACACACACACACACACACACACACTCATACATTTAGTACACAGATATGTATTGCATATGTTGAAATGTTCTGTATGGCTTTTTAAATTGTTTTATGGAAAGTTTTTTTTTTAATTTTAATTACTGCTTTATAGTTATACATAGTAGTTGGGTTCATACTGACAAACTCATGCATGTATGATCCCCTTTCCTTTCCACTTTCCCTCCCCTCCCTCACCCTGCTAGCCTTCCTGTCATTCATTCATTCATTCATTCGTTTATATTTGATTGGTTTTATTAGTCTTTGCTTATGCTGAACCTTTCACCAGGATTCCCCTTTCCCTTGGGCCTTGATTAAATCTGTCCCAACTAGTCATGTGTTTTCAATCTGTCCAGAGTGATCCCCTGTTGTCTGACCACCTTCAGTACTTTTAGTATCTACCTCCCCCAAAGGGTAAGGTGTTTGAATGCAAGGAATGTATTTTCTATTTTAATTTTCCACACAATCCTAGACACACCAAGGGTGCTTAGCAAACACTTGGTTGATAAGACAGGTAGCTCAGTTTCCCAATGATTTCAGGAATTGCTTAGTTCAGTTTTGTCTCTCTCTAATCTGCCTAGTCATACTGAGTGGACACTTCTCACGAGGGCATTGTGAAATCTGATCTGTGAGGTTCAATTTGGGAATAAAGTCTGATTTTTTCCCCGTGATATTTTGGATATAATTGACTTGTGTGCTCTTCAATTTCCACGTTGGTTCATTTTAGTTCTGAGCAAGAAGTCAAGAGACTCCTTCATCAAAAAGTTACCAGTTTTGCCACTAATTAGTTTTGTGAATTTGGACAAGTCCTTTGCTGTCTGTAATAATAATAGCTGTCATTTATTTGACAAAGTACTGGGTACTCTGCTAACTGTGCATGTTCATTGAGCTCATTTAATCACCATAACACCTCTGCAAGCTGAGTCTATGACTAGTCCTAGACTAGTCAGAGGAGTAAAATGAGGCTCTTGTCATTAAAGTTGCTAGCTCAAGTCCCAGAGCTAGTAAGTGACAGAACTCAAAGCAAAGGCTGTCCAGTTCCAAAGCCTATCAGCTTAGCCATCAGGCTTTATGGCCTCTGTTACTTTAAGTTTCAGAATTTTCAGCTTTAAATAAAGAGTTGGAACTTGGATGTCCAGGAAAATTTTCAAGTTTCTGACTATACTCTAGGATCTCATGTTATTTCAGACATGAAATTGGTGTCTGTCATTCATGAAACTAACACCATCGCCCAGCTTCCAGCCAACATTGCTCCAGTTTACCTGAGGAACATCTCTCTCCTTCCTTCTTACTTCACAGGGGAGAAAGAAAGGATGCTTCTCCCACCACCCTGATGTATCAACTCCCACCAACCCAAGACCAAGGGTGTCATCATCTTAGATCATGGGCTGTAGTCCTTGCTTCAGACATGGCCAGGGGATTCAATTCAGGCCAATAATCATGCTCAGGAATTTATGTCCTGATTTTTGGGGGAAAACAAGCATTCACTTACATTGAAACAACCTGTGAGGATAGCGATCCAGAGCCGATAGCAGTCAGCCATGTTGCTGCTTCTGGAACTTGGGAATAAATCAACCAAAGGCAGAATAGAGCAAAGCCAAGTTGAAGCAGGGAAGGACAGGGTCCTTCAGACCTTGTGTGTTTGCCTGAATCTAGCTTTACCTGAAGCCCAGCCAAAATGAGCCAACATTTTCCTTTTGGGGGTTCATTTTTATGTTACTGGCCACCAAAAATATGAAAGGAGGTCATCATTGCTCTCTTTGTGTGTGTGTGTGTGTGACAAACCTACCAAATTTTTATTGAACAAGCAATTTCTTCAGGATCAGAGCCAGCCAGAGGGCATCAAGCCTTGAATCATCTCTAATGATTGTAGGAAATATCTTATTACAGTGGATGGAAAGGTACCTAATTTGTCATGTGATAAAATATCTGTTAAGTGGTACCATGAAATTTTATGACTCCCTTCAGCCAGAAGCCTTCCTGATTATCTGCTTATCTCCAGAAGATGTTAATTGCTGATTGTCAATGCACATTTTAGGAAAGTGAGCTGCTGCTGGTGATGACTGTTAGCCTTAAGTGGCAACTCCTTTCTGTCTCCTTCATTTCTTTGTAATTACAGTTGAACTTTGAAACAACAACAACAACAAAACAAACAAACTAACAAGAAAGAATTCAGGTTGTGGCAATATGAGTTGGTTGAATGAATTATGTATCTACTTCTACAAAAGTCATCACATTTCATCGAATCATAGAATTTTAGAGTTGAAAGAGCTCTTTATCGAACAGTTTTTCCACCCACCCCCCAATTAAGTAGAGGAAGGAGGTGGCAGCCAGACATTGGCACAGAGTCACATGGTAGTTGGAGGCTGTCAGCTGTCAGAATCAAGGACTCCCGACACCACACCATCTCTCCTGACCCTGTCCTGCTGTATTCTGTGAACATAAACTAGAAAAACCTGAAATCCATGATGAACATGAATCTCTTTTATAGTCACCCTACTCCCACTCTTTTTCCTACAACCTCTGTTCTTTTCTGAGATCAGCTAAAGGTGCACACATGCCTCTTAGGTCGCCAATCCAATCAGAAAACCTCTCCAGAAATTAATAAAAAAAAAACAACAGTAAAAACTTGTCACTTGTCCCCACCAGTTAAGGAGTCTGTGATGAGTTTTGGTACTTTGAAAAGAATAGAGTTTTCTACATGATCTAAAGAAACTTACTTTCTAATAGCAGGCAATTCTTGATTTTTATTGTAAGAGATTTTAAAAAGTTTTAGTTGACACATAATTATTGTACATATTTTTGGAGATCAGGGCAATATTTGGGTTGATGAATTCAATGTGTAATGATCAGCTCACATGATGGGCATATTCATCACCTCAAACATCATTTCTTTGTGTTATGATCACTAAAAGTCCTCTCTCCCAGCTCTTTTGAAATATTCAGTTCATTGTTATCACCTTCCTGTGCTAAAGAAAAGTAGAAGTCATCCCTCCTCTCCACCTTCATCGCTGTGCCCATGAATCACCCCTCTCCCATCCCACACTTTTCCTTGCCCCTCATTACAGTAGATTTGATTCACTCACTGCTGGGCAACGCTGTTAGAACTTCAGTTTGTGTCATTAACTACTCTTGAAAATAAGAAGATCCCAATGATTCATTATATTCTACAAGTTTATCTATTTCTGTATTTCAAATTCACTCTGTGCCCCAAGATTTCCACTCTGTGAGGGTTATCAACAGTGAGAAAGAATGCTTAATTTATTCTAGGGCCATTGTGTCTTCATCACAGATTTAGCAATTAGCAAAGGAACTTTGTTATCTTATGTTAATTCATCATTAATGGTTTTTCCTCCCCGAAAAATTCAATTAGTACACTGCTATAAGTAATTTGTCAGAAGAAGAAATCAGAGCAGAATCAGGAGGAGACCACTAGGAGACTGCAAAGTTTAGATATTTCTTAAGATTTATAGGGGCACAGTTTTAAAGATGGCTCTCACTGTAGGGACAGTAAATCACTGGAAGTACCATCAACCAATCCTGGGTTGGTTAACTGAGGCTGGCTGTCACTCAGTGGTCTCTCAGCATGAGCAAGAAAGGCTGCAGAAATTATCCTTTCCAAATGGGCATGTGTAAGTGATGGCCATTTCTTGTCATCTCTGAAAACTGTTATTTACATTGTAATTCATTAGTAGAGCTTCAAAGACAAAATGTAGCCCCCACCCCCAACAGAGACTGATTTAACAACCGAAAGTGAGAGCCTCAATTCAGAATTAGAAACATAAATTTCCAACTTATAAAATAAACCTAAATTTTGACATTTTGACTAGAATAAAATGAGGCCACAAATATCTATTCGATTATTGATTACCTTTGGTAGCATTCAGGTCACAAGGAGAAGAAAAGTAACTTCAGTAGATACCTAAATAAGGTCCAGTGTAATTTTACCTACAGTAACATGACGAGGAGGTGACTTTCACATTTTTCATAAATGACTAAGGAAGTAATAATATTGATCCTGATAAAATGGATTTCCAAACAGAGGCAGGAATCTTGGGTTTTGGTTCTATGATCTGGAAGTTCTGTTGGGACCGTAGGGGATATCTTCTTTAAAATGTTAAAACTCTATTAAAAAAAATCTATTAAGCAAGAAGGAGACTACCCTACTCTGCTAGTATTACAGCGTATTTTATGGACTTGGAATGTTAGAGGTGAATGGACACGTTTACTGACAGTTTCCTGTCTCTGCCACTTTCTAAGCTTCATACAGTAAAGAATGGAAGGACCTATTAAAAGGAACAGCCCCCTTGGAGCCATGGGGAGGGTTGAAAGAGAGCAGGAGACTAAGAAAGGGATGGTCATTTCCCAAAGTTGGTAGGTGTCATGAAGATAGCTGTGTTAAATTCTCAAAAATGCCCTCCAGAACCTTTTCACAAAACTACTACCACCAAACAACCACCACAAAAAAAAATAAAAATAAAAAAACACCCAAGACAGTGAGAGGACGAGAGCCAGATTGTAGAGTCCCAATCACAGCGGATAGGCAGGCATCGTACCAGCCTTCCCTGAGTGCCCTCACATTCCCCAGGAACTTTCATGTCCCACTGTGCTGCAAGACTGAGTCATGCCAGAGATGGACATTTTCTGTCTGTGTGGTTACATGGACCTACATTTGGACACTTCTTGAAGATTCACAACTTGAATGCACAAGCTAGAAGGACCTATCCATTCAACTAGTTATAATCCTTCATTTTGAAGATAAAATAATTAATGCACTCTTCAATAAACATTTATCAAATACCTAATGAATGGCAGACTTTTATTACCTCATAACCCAGAAAGACTTTCTTCAGCTGAAGTTTAGTACCAGAGAATAATGGGAGGAAGAGGAAAGTTGAGGCCAAGAGACAGATCAGACCTGTCAAGATCCTTCAAGAAGGTAATGGTTGTCAGGAGACTGTTAAATCAATAAGTATTGGTGGAACTTTTACTATGTGCCAAATATTGGTCTAGTATGAGTGATACAGCAGTGAAAATACAACAATCAAAGTCCATGGTTTTATGGACCCTCCTTTGAATGTGAACTTGGAGAGAGAAATAACAAGTAAATGAAAAAAAAAAGTATCTTATATACATATATAATTAGCATGGAAAAATTAAGCAAAACAAAGCAGGGAACAGAGGTGTCATTTTAAGTAGCTTGATTAGGGAAGGCTTTACCACAAAAATGACATTTGGGCAGATCCCTAAAAGAAGTGAGGGAATGAGCCATATAGTTATCTTCAGGAAGAATAATGTCGGGCCTTTTCTAAAATGGTAGGCACTGGTTACCTGTGGGTGCTCACATGTAAATTAAATAAACCAAAGCTGATTTAAAGTTTGCTTTCTCAATTGCTCTAGTCATATTTCCACTGCTCTATCTAGCTTTGGGTATCTAGCCGTGGCTGTGGTATCAGACCGACAGCCCAGGTCTGGAGTATGTCATGCATCAGAGAAAGTTCTATTGGGCCGACAGAAGGACCAACCAGAATGCAAAAACCTTCTGATCAAAGAGGATTTGGAAGAAAGAGAAGATGGAGAGAACGGGAGGGCATGAGGTCTCCGAAGCAGTTATGGTGAAGGGAGCTCACACTGGGCTTTGAAGGCAAATGTAAGAATGTGGAATTTCACTGTGAGATAGTAAACAATTCAAGGGCTTTCAAACTCATAAATTACACACTCAATCTCAAACTTAAGAGAATCATTCTAGCTACTCTACTGAGAATAGAGTGTAGGGGATGAAGGCAGGAGCAGGAAGACCCATTAGGAGACTCTTAGAGTCAAATTGGTAAGAGATAACCGTGATTTGATCCAGGTGAGAATCAATCAGATTCTGGGTATTTTAAAAGCGGAACTATCAAAATTCACCAGTAATTCTAGTGGGTGACATAGATTGAGTTTTATTAACAATGGTGGTGAAAGCAAGTTGGCTTCTGATTATATACTGAAGGTACAGCCAACAGGCTTTGCCAGTAAAATCTGCCAGAGATGTAAGATGAAGAGGGGAATACAGGATTGCAGGAACCAAAGATTTGAGACTTGATAAAATGAGGAGAGGGGTTGCTCTTAAACAATACAGGGAGGATTTGAGGTAGGGAGTTTTGGGGGGAAAAGATCAGCAGTTTGGTTTTGAGCATGCTCATTTTAAACTGCCTATGAAAGAAACATCAGGGGAGAGGTGTAAAGCAGGCAGTTTTGTATTGAAGTCTAGAATTCAAGAGAGGTCTGCGCTGGAGATCTAAACTTTGGAATCACGGTTGTGCAGATGACACTTAAAACCCTGAGGCTGGCGCAAGTATGGATGGAGAAGAGTTTTGAAAACTGAGCTTTGAGCTCTCTACCAGGAAGAGGTTGGGGAGGTACAGAGAATCCGGTAAAACCAGAGGAAAATCAATAAGCAAAGAGAAGACTCTGTTTCCAGAGGGAGGCCTCATAAGCTGTGTCACATGCTGCTCACTATTCAAATAAGGGGGGGGGGGCTTAAAGTCGAGAATTTTTTAAAGGGAAGCTGAGAAATGAGGTTGTAGCTAAGGGGAAAGTAGGTCAAGATTGTGTCGTTTTGTTGAGGTGGAAGAAATTTCAGCACACTTGAATACTTGACAGGGATAATTCAGTAGAGGAAGGATATTTAATTATGCATGAAAGAGAGGGAACGATTGCTAGGGAAATATCCTAAAATAGGCAAGAGGAGATGGGATCTAGTATACAGTTGGGGGGAATGAATTTAGGTAGGAGCAAGAATGGTTAGTCCTAGAAGCAAACGGAACAGAGGGAAGGCAGAGGATATGGACACAAATTCAGTGCGTGGGCAGAAGTGGTGGCAAGAACATATGGACTTTCTCTGCGACTGCTTCCATTTTCCCAGTGAAATAAGAAGCACAGTCATTTGTTAGCTAAGAGCGAGGGAATGGGAGGAGTAGAGCAATTGGAGGAGAAAGTGTGAAATAATTCTCTTAGGAGAGGGAAGGGAAATGGATTGGGAAGTGCAGTGGGATATGTAGGCATGCCTGGCCCAGATGAGGTTCGTGGACTTGAACATACAACATGAACGGTGTAGTTTTACCCACAGCCGTGTTTAGCTATCCAAGGGTACATTCAGAGTTAGCTGAGATTTGGCTATATCTAGGGTAGGGTTTTAGTGGAAAGTAGGAAAATAAAAAGGGGCCCAGGCATGGGAGCTGAGGTCCATCAAGGACCATACACCAGGAATGTGTGTTGGATAAGGAAGAAGTAAGGCATGGGAGGTTTACAGGATAGGTAAAGAACATTAGGACCAATGGATTGCTTGTCCTGGACTGGTACTGAGGTAGGATGGGGAAAAAGTGGGTAGAAAGAAGAAGAAAGGAAAGACAAGGAAACTATAACTTAGAATCTGAAAGCCTTGTGTGACAATTCCTCATCCATTCACTCCCCAGGGCAGTTCTTTGTCCTAGGGCTGAAATTGCATAAATTCCTGGGAGATCTACAAACCTTCACTCATGATCTTAAAGTTAGTGGATATTCACTCACTTGTGAAAATTGTCATATACACTGTTAATCATCCCACTGATATATGTATCTTTAAAATGGACTGAGCAAAAGGAGATAATAAAGGTGCTTTCTCAACATTATCAATTGGAAATGGAAAAGATGTCAATCTGAGGGTTCTGAGAACTGCCCAAGCCACCAGAGACCATCTTGTGACCACCAGATGAATGTCATCCCTACATACTGTTCCATGTCTACCCCTCACCAAGTTTCCTACTTATATTACATTTCAATAACATTTACCAAATCTCCTGAAAGATGCAAGTTAAGCTTCTGTTTATTCTCCTAATCTCATTTGGCTAAAATCTGCAGAGGTCCTGAATGTGAAGATTGTTATTCTCACATGTATTTTTGTACTTTACCATACATGCATGCATCCAGAAAAAAATACATAATGCTTTCCTGCATCTTTTGAAACATCAGGTAAATGGTGATCTGATTAGATCCTTCTTCAAGTTTTTGTTCCACATTGTGTTTTGTATTATAGGGTCAAGGTATGCATTCGAAAATAAATGATGTGAGAAATTAAAAAAGAAGAACCCAGGAACTCCAAAAGCACTTGCAACTCTCAAAACAGCCCATCTACTCCTTATTTTGCTAAAGAAATTTTTGCTAAAGAAATTTCTTTATCCTTATCTGATACATGCTAAAGTTCTTTCCCATGAGTACATCAGGGACCCTGTTGTCCTGAGTCAAGGTCCCCCTATTGGCACCTCCTTGGACGTCCTCCTGTGACGTCCAAGTGTGAAGAGTTATAGTATTGAGCCTGAAGAAGAGGAGTTGGTAGATCCACCTTCCACAGGGTGATATCTGAAATTGAGAGGTGGGGAATGATAAGGTCCTGGATGATGATGGGAGTGAGTGACTGAGGTTGGTTGGGGCACAGGTTAATGGAAGAGAGAAAGAAAGTTAAAGATGTCAGGCAGTGGAAAGCCATCAGGAATTGTGACAGAAGTAGTACTGGAGAAAGTCACAGTGAATCAAAACTTAAGATCTCCAAAAACAAAAGGGAATGATATATGAGTCTGTAGAAGCCTGTAAGGAGGATAATTATTAGTAAGTGCAGCCAGGTATTGGGCTGTTTTATGAAGGTGGGTAGGAGAATGGTCTTTAAGTAGAACAGAGCCTTAGTCTAGTTCAGAACTTTGTTCTCTCTCTAAATGCTCTTGATCTTCCCCTACTATAAATAGAAGGTTCTTTTGGGTGAGGAAATAGGGCCATGTTCTATTTTCCACCAGGCAGAGTCAGCATGGAACATGATTTTTATCACTTGAAAATATAAAATTGTGAAGGAAAATTTGCTTGAAACCTCAAGCAAACCATTTAATCTTCTGAACCCGTTTCTGTGTCTGTAAATTAGGATAATTATACTTCCCCTCCTTCATTCAGGATTGTATATACAATCAAATGACAAGTGAGAACGACATTATAAGCTATATTTATATAAATGGAAGAGCTTTCTTTCACTAGCACTAACCTTTTTATTCATTTCTAATGAGTTTTGCCCCAAACAGCTTACTAAACGGATGTTTGTAGGATATTTGGGTTCATAATGTTTTGCCCTTGCCTTCCTATAGATTTTTATGTAGCTCTTAGATGAAATCTCTGATGGTACCCATGTAGCTAGCACTTCTCAAAGGTTAGTTGCACAAGAACAGATTCCATATCGGCCTTATCCCCCATTTTATTTTTAGTGCCCAACAGAATCCTCGACACATGGTAGGTGCCAAGTGAGTATTTATTGATTTACGCAACTCATCAATCATATGGCCAACACTTGGAGGAAGGCTACCTTCCAGCCTTATTTCTAACTGTTTCCACTTTGAAATCCATGCTCCAGTCACACCAGACTCTGCATTTCCAAGAACATGACACGAGCATTTACTTCTCCATCTTAGACTATACTGCTCTAGCTACTGGAATTTTAGCCCTACTTTTTCAAAGTGGCAAAATTCTACTTTTGTTTAAAAGACCAATAATAAAATAATCTGCTGGGCTTAGTGGGCCACACCTGTAATCTCAGCAACTCGGGAGGAAGAGACCAGAAGATCAAAAATTTGAGGCCAGCCTTGGAAACTTAGTGAGAGCCTGCCTCAAAATAAAAAAATGTCAGAGGGGAGGGGGTTGGGGATATAGCTCAGTGATGGAGCACATCTGGATTCAATCCCCAGTACCATAAGAAGTAATTAATTAATCTCCTTTTTAAAATCTTTTTATTGTCCTCATTATAAAATCATTCATGGGGCTGGGGCTGTAGCTCAGTGGTAGAGCACTTGCTTAGCATGTGTGAGGCCCTGGGTTCAATCCTCAGCACTGCATAAAAATAAATAAATAGAATAAATGCATTGTGAAAAAATTCTTTTTGTGGACAATTTTTAAATTATTTTTTAAAATTTATATATGATAGCATGCATTACAATTCTTATTACACATATACAGCACAATTTTTCATATCTCTGGTTGTATATAAAGTATATTCACACCAATTTTTGTCTTCATATATGTACTTTGAATAATAATGTCCATTAAATTCCACCATCATTTCTAACCCCTCCCTTTCCCTCCAACCCCTCTGCCCTATCTAGAGTTCATCTATTCCTCACATGCTCCCCCTCCCTACCCCACTATGATTCAGTCTCCTTATATCAGAGAAAACATTTGGCATTTGGTTTTTTGGGATTGGCTAACTTCACTTAGCATTATCTTCTCCAACTCCTTCCATTTACCAGCAAAAGCTATGACTTTATTCTCTTTTATTGCTGAGTAATATTTTATTGTGTATATATGCCACATTTTTTTCTCCATTCATTCACTGAAGGGCATCTAGATTGGATCCACATTTTAGTTACTGTGAATTGTGCTGCTATAAACATTGATGTGGCCATGTCCCTGTAGTGTGCTGATTTTAAGTTCTTTGGGTATAGACTGAGGAGAGGGATAGCTGGGTCAAAAAAGAAATCATTCACAGACTGGGACCATAGCTCTGTGGTACAGCACTTGCCTCCCACATATGATTCTTAGCTTCACATAAAAATAAATACATAAAAAGATGTTGTGTCCATGTACAGCTAAAAAAATCTTTTTAAAATCATTCACTATTTCTTCTCCATGCAGTTATATTTGTATTGACCATCATATTATATTATAGTCACTATGTAGGTGTTTTTATTGCTGCTTTATTTGTTCTTAATGAAACAAGGTAAATCTTATTTATTCTTGTGTCCCTAATGGATATTGCAGTAACTCAAAAACAGAACATGCCCAAGAAATGTTGGTTAGGTATATAGTTTGCAAGAAAGCTCTGAGTTGATTATTTTTTATATATTATCTTTAAAATTTTTGCAGTAGTATCCCATGATGATAATTACTATTATTATCTCTATTTTGCAGATGAGGGGAAAGACTTAAAGAGGTTATTCTTGTCCGAGGTCTTAGTAAGTGGCAGATCCACAGTTTGACCCTAGACAGTCTGACTGCAGAGCTCATACTCCTGAGAGCTTAGCTATTAAAATAAGATTTTAAAATACAGCACTCTCAACTTGAGCATCTCTGGTTCATGTTTCAAGATGCCAACTTTGCAGATCATTTTGTGAAAAACAGGATTTGCTGAAAATGTACCTTCCAGAAGCCTGCCATCTTCTCTCACATAGTACAGTTATTGCTACCCCTCGACTGCATTTCTTTAGGCAAAATAAAGTCACTTATTTTAATCTCTTCTTGAAAACTTAATTTTTCAACTCCCAGAGTTACTGTGCCTCTAGAGAGAGGAGTGAAAAGAAGCAAAGCATGAAAGAGGAATTGGATAATTAGAAAGAGTCCTGAATGGCTGGGTCTACTTCTGTATTCATGATTTGGTATGAAGCAGGTCATTATTTTGGGAAGACATCATCATATTAACTGACTTAGGCAAGAATATTCAATGGATGCTAAAACCAATGGGTGAGAGTTTGAGGAATAACAGGATATTTACAGAGTCTCAAAGCATTTTCCCACGTGGTAATTAGAAAGGGTAAAAGAATAACTTCACAAGAGAGAAACCTGGTGAAGAGCACAATAAGCAAATGATGCAGTTGGCTCACGGGATGCATTTGTGTCATGTGCTTTTCTGATGCAAAGCTCCAAGAGGAACTCAGCGTCAGTTTTGTGGTCCTCCTGCCAAGAGGGCATAGCTTGAATCTAATGGTGATAAAAGACCTGACAAAACCAAATTGAGAGGCATTCTATAAAACAACTGGCCTGTCCTCTTCAAAAATGACATGGTTGCAAAATATGAAGACCCAAGGACCATTCCAGATTACAGGAAACTCAAAAAAACATGATGACTAAACCAAACTTTATCTCGGATTTTTCTTTTGCCATAAACAAAATTGCCAGGGAGATTGGAAAAATCTGAATAAGAGCTCTAATTAGGTAATAGTATTCTATCCTTGTTAATTGTACTGGTTTTGTAAATTTTACTGTGGTCCTGTAAGAGAAAATTCTTACTTTTAGGAACTACACACCAAAAAATTTAAGGATAAAAAGATCTGTCCATATCTTACCCTTCAAGAAATCAGGGGAGAAAGTACAGAAAAAAAAGAGTGAGGTAAGGAAAGAGATATCTGCATAAAAAAAGCACCTGAGAATTCTTTGTACTATTCTTGTAGTTTTTTGGTATGTCTTTAATTATGATAATTTTTTTTTCTTTTTTGATACTGGGGATTGAACTCAAGGGCACTCAACCACTGAGCCACATCCCCAGCCCTATTCTGTATTTTATTTAGAGACAGGGTCTCACTGGATAACTTAGTGCCTCACCTTTGCTGAGGCTGGCATTGAACTCATGATTCTCCTGCCCTAGCCTCCCAGCTGCTGGGATTATAGGCATTTGGCTCCGCGCCTGGTTTATAATTTTTGAATGTAAAAAGTGTAAGGCATCTGAGTCATTGAGTTTTCCCCGCTTCCCCTCATTATGAGATAAAGAAAATGACTTCATTGTTTCTAAGCCACTGTGTCTTCACACAATCATTGGGAAGTCCAAGGATGCATGGATTTCACTGAAATATTCTAAAAGCTTGTAACAGAGCTCTGGATTTGTAACCAAGAAACTAAAATCTGAATCTCACTCCATCTCTGTGAGACCTCTGATACATCATTTCATTTTTTTCTGGCTTCAAATCGTGTCCATAATGGGAAGAGTTTGAACTAAGCAATTCTTCCATCTTTGCAGAACATTCATTTATGGTTCTCTGTTTATCTTTGGGGACATTTAAATAACAATCAATTCTTCTTTGTCTTATACCAAGTTCTCCTTAAAGTAGCTAGCATGAATTCGCATCAGAGAAATTTCCACTTTTAAAATTTGTTGGTTTGTTGTATTCAAGGAGGAAAAAAAACCTAAAATATCCAACAAAAATATTCAACAAAAATTCTTAGTGTGTGATTCGGTTTATGGTTCCTCACCTAGCAAAGTTTTATAAGCTTAATTAAACAAACTATATTAATGATGGCTGAGAATATCATTTTTCATCTCATAACAAATATGCTTTTCTTTCTTTCCCGAGTTCAGAATGAGCTGGTTTATTTCCAAATGTTCTGGGCATGTGTTAGCAGCTCTCTGCCTCCCCTGAAGGCTAGAACAAATGGTCGTGTGGAAAAGGCTAGGAACAAGGGAATCTCAGCCCGTAAACAGCATCACCCTGCAGCCGCTTTGCTCCTTAATATTTGGTGGAAGGTGGTTCTCAAGTCATTGCCCTCCCTCTTCCTTAAAGAGAGGTAATGAGGCTTGAACCTCTTGCCTCTCAGGAGTGTTACAGTGATGAATGGGAATGCCACTTGCAAACGGCTGGGAATCCTCTGTTCGAGAGAGATTTAAGTAACAAAGCATCCTCATTAGAGAACAGTCAGCTATTGCTACAAAGCCAGCACTAAGGGACTGAGTCTTTTCCTATTAGCATGATCTAGAATGTGCTCTAGAAAACTTTGCATGATGAAGGAATAGATAACTTCCCTCTCCGACACTAGTTACTGTTATCTTAGTTTTTATTTTCTTTGTAGCACTTACAAGCTGTTCTGAACTAGCTATATGACTTATTTATTTATCTAGTTGCCCTTTAAGAACATAAGTTCAAAGAAAGGAAGAACCAAGTTTGCCTTGTTCTCCTGGTATCCCCTGACATGTAGTAGGGGCCCAATAAAGACTTATTTAGTGATAAATGATTGAACTATAAAATCCATAATGTAATCTTGCTATTCCTTTATGGTACAAATTCAATTTGTGGAGATACTTATAATTGCTCATTAGCATTTGAATTTCCAGAGCCAAATAGCAATTTTCCACAAATGTGTTTTTTTTTAATGTCACTTGTGGACCACAAATAAAGAAGTTTGCACGTGATGCTTAAAAAGTGATATCTCACATCAATGTGAACTTCCTAAGAAACTTCAGTATATTACCTGGTTGCAGTGAAGTGGATAACCAAGACTGTGAATTCTTTTCAGGCTTGGAATGTAATTTATCATTTTATTTTTCTCGTGAACACCCTCTCACATCTTGTTGGGTTCCACTGCTATAAAAAAGGTATCAGTTTTATGTAAAAAAAAAATGAAATAAATGCTAGAGGCTTATACTACTGAAGGCAGAAAGTGGTCAAAGATAACCTTCACACTTCCTCTATCTGTAATTGATTTTCACGTACACAAAAGTTTAAAAGATGAGGCAATTTGTGAGTTACATCTTCAAAGAGCTACCTGTGAGGATTGGGTTCAGCCTCTTTTGTGCTGGAGCTATGCAGTCTGATGATCTGGAGCATTTCCTGAAATGGGTAGGGAGAGGGATGGAGTCTCTCTCCTATTGACGGTATCTGTCCTTTAATAAGGTAGCTGAATGTTATAACCTGGATCTGGAATGTCTCCCAAAGGCTCATGTGTTGAAGGTTTCGTCACCAGTACAGCAATGCTCAGAGATGGAGCTTTGGGAAAGTAATTGGATCATTGGGGATTAATACATTGATGGGTTCATAATTAAAAACACAATTGGGAGGTGTTACAAACTATAGGAGAGGGAACCTAGTTGCAGGGAGTGGGTCCTTGGAGCATACTCTTGGGGACTATGTCTTATCTCCTGACCCCCTTTCTCCCTTTCTCTCTCTTTGCTTCCTTTGGCTGCCATGAGGTGAGTAGCTCTGCTCCACCATGCCTTTTGGCCATGATGCCTGAAAGCAAAGGAGTCTGCTAACCACACACTGAAACCTTTGAAATCACAAGCCAAAATAAATCTTTGCTTCTTTACATTGTTTTTGCCAGGTCTTTTGACATAGCCAGAAAAGCTAATATGTGGACACTGGGAAATAGTCTTTATTCTGGAAAGCTGTGCGTATGTGTGCATACGTATTTTCTGTGAGAATTCTAGGGGAGTATTTCTTTACTTATGTTCATGGTATTGCTACGTTGACCTTCCTGAAGACTGACATTGGTGGTCATCCTCATTATTCAGAACCCTTTCCTGGCACCCCTAATCTTGCAGAATGAAGTCTCAAGCCTTCAAACCAGCACTTACTTTCCCTCATAAACCAATTCCACCACAGCATTGCAGTTTATAAACATAGGTTCTGGGGCTAAATACCTGGTTCTGCATCTTGGGTGACCTTGAACAAACTGCTTAACCTTCTAAGCCTCCTGTTCCCTCCTGTGTAAAATAGAAAACAAAAACAATGAAATTTGTCTCCTGGGGTTATTTTGAAGATTATAAATTAAATTATGCATATAACACACTCACCATTGTGCCTAGGACATTTTTGAGGCTCAACAAAAATTTTGTTATTTTTACCACCAGCAACAGAATTATTTACTGTAGTAAGTGCTTTTGCATACTCCATGATTTACATTTCATTTAGACTTTTTTGCCTTGTGCTCACTTTCCCAAGTTCAATTTTCTTTTGCTGTTTTCTGAGGCCCTGCTGCAGTGTTACCTTATCTATAAATCCTACAAAAATAATTCCTCCTTTTCTGCTCTCCACAGTTCTAAGTGATTGCTCCTTTCTCTAAATTCCCTGAAAACTTGTTCTGAGGTGAAAGTGGCAGCCACTTGAATTGAGAACACTCTTCTGGTTGCCCACTTAGGTGGCTGAAATCTGGAGAATGTTTCATTCTTTCCGATGAATCTCTCGGGTGAGGCAATGCCAACCCCTTTACCCTGCTGCTTGCCCTGACCAACAAACAGAATGACCCGTGATCATATGCTGCACGTAGTAGATGCTCAATAAATATTTATTCAGTGAAAGCACCTTCCTGTGGTCACCACACATATACCTCCATCAGAAGACCTAGTTTGATTCTAAATTGAAAGTTCTCTGAAAATGTGGATAGTGAGGTTCAAAGGACCCTCTGAGCTTTTGGTCTGGGATGATAAATTCATTATGTGGGATAAATTTTGACAACTTATAAATTGAAGTTGATTTCAGGGATCCTGTATGTGGGAACTGAATCTTTTGAAACTACTAGTTCTCTTGTCCCTGACAGCCATCGTTTTCACTTGTGACAGAGAGTCAACATTATTTCATAGGAAGCAGAGTGTTCTGGCATTTGAAAGGATTATGATGGATCATTTCTATCTTGCCATCATCTCCCCTCACAAGATGGCAGGAAAAAGATGAAATATGCCATATTTTGAAAAAATGTCCCTTTCAAGAACAGAAATGGGCTGTTGGGTGGTGTAACTTGTGGTCCAGAATGATAGATCTAGGCAAGGTGTAGGGGTGAAAGCAGAAAAGAACTTTCCACACACGTCATAGGAACTCACAGCAAGTTCACCGTAGCCAGAATTATATGGGAACGCAGATGATTCTCCCTCAGGACTGAAGATAATAAGGCTTGAACAATCTTCCTGATGGTGCAGGGTCAGAACATTTGGGGAGAAAGCTTAAGTTTTCCTGTGTCTGAAATTCAAAACCGAGTTCTAGTTTCAGCTTTTCCACTTGGTGGTTGGGAGAGCTTAACCAAGTTGTTCTCTTTTCCTGGCCTCAATTTCTCCCTCTGCAAAAGCATTGTGTTAAACTAAATGATACATTAAGGTTCTTCTGACGTTTTTGGCCTCAATGCGACACCATACAGTAAGTGAAGAAAGCTGAACTCGCCTCATACATCATGAAGAGTAAACCACACTCAGGGTTTGTAGGGACAGCTAGCAGGGTGTGTCTTTCCAGCCAGGCATCCCATGAGCACAATTATGGACTTCATTGTCCCCCCACCAATGAAAATCCAGAACCCCCACGTCAGAATGTTTCTGTTATGCCCTTTTTTTGGTATTTTATTTAAAGACGGGGTCTCACTGAGTTGCTTAGAGCCTCACTAAATTGCTGAGGCTGGCTTTGAACTCACCATCCTCCTGCCTCAGCCTCTACATCCCCTGGAATTACAAGCATGTGCCATCTCACCCACCTGGAAATAGGGTCTTAAATAGCCTCACATGATGGCAATGCAGAGAACAAGAAGCAAAGATGCAGAAATTTTGACTCTACTGAGTTAGAAAAGATAAGCAATTTAATGGTTTTGTTGTTTTGTGGAGGAAGAGGCTAGGAATAAAGCTGAGAATTGAATTATCCAACCATTTCCACGGTGATGTTGGCCATTCCAGACCCTGTTAGCTGTTTGCTGATCTCCTCGATGAATAATCAAGGATGTTCAAACCTACCATAGGAAAATGTCCAGAGTCCATGGGCAGAACTTGTATGCTGGGTGTCTCTTTTCATATTCCCTGGGGAACTAGCCAGGTCCACTTAAAAGAAAACTGCAAGACTGGGACTCTCAGAGTCCAAGCCTCTTCCTCTACCCTTCCCAGGCCGACTTTAAGTTCTCTTCATTCCCCAGTATGGATGTGGCCTAGAGATGAGAACCTACGTGAAGTTAGGAACAATTGTCAGAATTCCAGCTTTGCTCACAGAAAACGGGAAAAGGGAAACTGAGACACAAAAGACCCCTTTAAAAGGCTCTTCTTTCAGCAAACTTGAAAGAAGTTGTCATTTCTCAACTCCTACCAGCATCTGGGGCTTTTAGGGGAGAGAGGGAGAGAGAGAGAGAGAGAGAGAGAGAGAGAGAGAGAGAGAGAGAGAGAGGAGGTCTGCCACTCTATCCTAAGCAATAGTTTCTGCAGCAGTTGCAGTTTTCTTTTCATTTCTCTCTTAATGTCATTATTTTTCCAAACCACCTCTTTTCACCTGGCCATTGGTGGTTGTAAGACATCAGAGAGACTGTGTGTTAATTCCTGCTAGTCAGCTGCAAACTGCAAGTTTTGTTGGAGTCAAAAAAGGCAGCTGAAGTATTTTGAATAAGGCTTCTAGAGTTTGGGGAATGGTGAGTGTACCCCACAGAACCATAAAGAATATGTACTTATCTGCATGGGGACGATGTGTGATGGCCAAATCTATCGGAGTTGCAATATGCTCAGAAAATGTAAGCCATTTTGTCATGTGTTCAGAATAGCACCTTGGGGGACGGAACAGAAATCCAAGCAATCCCAGATCATCACAAGTGGTTCAGCCCAAGCAGATGTCCTGCGTTGAATGATTCCCACAAACTTGGAATGAAGGCAAAAATTTCCCAAGCCTCAAAAATGGAAGCAAAAAGAAGAAAACTCAAGAAATGCAATCTGTTCCCCAAATCAACCAAATGCCAACTTGCTCTCTGCAACAGTCCAAAAATCTATTAACAGACACAACAACATCCAACCAGAAGATACATTTGCTTCTGGCAACAGTTTGTGGTTCACTCTGAAGTCCAAGTTGTGAATAACTTCATTCATTCGACAAACCTCTCTTAACTTTTGGATGGTCTAGTATTTTTCACTGTCTGCAAAGTGCCTGATTCAATTTAGGTAGCTAATGGGAAGCTAACTATAATTTATGTTGTCTGTCTGGTGATGTGGACTGTAATTAAGATATCTGTAGGATGGTCATTTGGATCTTTCACCAGACAGAAGTAATAATTCAGAGCATGGGTAGGTGGAATCTGAAAACAGGTTTGGACAAATCTCCCAGAGATAAAAATACCATGGAGTGTTAGGTCCACAATCCAAACTGGTTAAGAGCTGAACTGGGGAAGAGAGAGAGAGAGAGATTTCTGTCAATCTCCGCTTGCTGTCATAAATTTGTTATCAGGAATTAATCTAATATAAAAATCCAAAGAAAATCCCTGCAGAGACACCAAGACAATAAAGTTTGTATTCAGAACTATTTTAGTTTGTGCTACAAGGCCTTCGATTTGCTCTTTTGGAAAAGGTAGAGCAAAATATAAGTTTGCGGGTAGCCATACCCCAGTATGGCTTTCCCAGTTAAAGGCCTTGTTTATTACAATGCTTTTTTTTTTTTTTTTTAGTTTTGTCTAAGCAAGTGAACTGGAACTTATATTTAGTAGTCAAAGGAGTAAAATAGTTAGTTTGGGTTTAAAACTCCACATTATAAATTTCGATTTTCCAAAGATGCACTTTCTAATTTCAGACACCAGAAGAAACCTAGACTAACTTCAGGCCACTGACTGGGATAGACTGAGGAAATTAGGGCCATCTCACATCTGTTTATTGCTTGTGTCTTACATATAACCACAGCTGGGATTCCATATTGAGTCCCCCCAGGCTCAGAAAGGTTTATCAAGCGGCTCATGCAAGCTTCTCTTATCTCGCCAGGAAAGCACTCCACAAGTGATTATGTTGAATACTTAAAAAAAATTAAATTGGAAGGAAAACTTCATCTGGGACCATGGGTGCCTCATTTGACCCGGCTCTCTTGCTCATCTTTACACAAGAACTTGCTAAAACTTCTATCTCAGCTTCCTCTTCAGTGACTCTGTTTTTAATAGCCCCTTCCCCTTCTGAAAAATGCTTTCAGAATCCCCAGGTCGTCTTGGAGGCCATCTTTCATGCCCTTGGAAACCCTATGATCAGTGTAGACATGGATCCTAAATGTTCCACACAGGTCCATAAGGAAAAGGCTTGGTCACCACCCATGGTGCCATAGGGAGGTAAAGGAACCTCTGAGAGGTGGAACCTAGTGGAAGAAAGCTACGTAACTGGAGGCATGCCCTTGAAGGGGAAATCCGGACCCTGGCCAGGTCCTCTTTCCCTTGATTCCTGGCTGCCACGAGGTAAGCAGTTTTGTTTCTTCACTTGCTCCCTGCCTTGATGTCTCTTCTGTCTCATCACAGGCCCCAAACAACAGAGCCAAGTGACTGTGGACTCAACAAAATCTTTGCAACTATGAACCTCTCCTCCTCATAAGTAAACCATCTCTCAGGTATTTTGTCACAGTCATGGAAAGTTGACACATAGGGCAAATTGTTCCCTCTGCCTAGATACCCTCCCTCTGTGCATTTCCTTGTGGAACTTTTACCTTATCTTTTAATTCTGAGCTCAAATAATAAAATTTGATCTCTGACCATTCCCAAACCAACCAGGGCTCTTCTTCCTGTTGTCTTCATGTCATTTTGTCCTCTTGGTGGACGTCCATCTTCCTCCATGACTGCACCATTGATAATGGAAGCAGCGTAGGCTTTTATTTATGGCTCCCAGTCTTGATATGGAAGACATATCTCCAAAAGAAGGACATGTTTAATGACTACATATCCATATGATAGATGACTATATACAGCCTTTAATATCATGCTTTCCAAGAGAATTTAGTGATATAAAAAAATGCTGGCTTCTTGCATGATAGAAAAATGTATACAAAACCATATATACCAGGATTTTAATTTATATTCATACAGGTGAAGTTTTACAATTATATGTATATACAAATATAAATATGCAGAGGGAGAAAAGACTATACACAAATCATTTATTTATTTCTTCTTGTCTTCCTTGCCCTAGAATGAGATGCTATTTTTGTTAATATATACCTTTCTCTGTGCTTTATATATTACTGTTAAAAGAATACATGTTTAAATGAATAGCTGATAGGAACCACCTGATGATATGGGAACACACTGAAGGCAGTCAGAATAAAATTGGGTGAAACCAAGTATTGTTCATGAGGATGTGGAGCTCTAACAAGAGAAGCTCACAGTGGCCTTCTTTTAATAGTTTCATCAGCACACGAGACATGTAAACTAATTTGCCTCCCAGAAGATAGATAGAATGTCATGTATTTTACAAGTAAGGGCTACTGAGATCACAAAGATGTGGGAGTTAGCCATAAAAGTCTTCACTAACAGTTCCCTAGTGAATTGATGAACCCGCACCCCTAACCCTGGAATGTTGCACAGTAGGGCCTCAGAACAAGTCTTTGCACCCAATGATGTGGCATAGCTTCAAAAAGCAGATAGAGAAATGATTAAAAATGAGACTAACCTTAATGGTTTAAGCAGAAAAAAAACAACATAGCATTTTCCCCCCTCTTCACTTACCAATGACATTAAATACCACGTTAACAAAACTTCTTGTGAGAAGGCCCCTGAGATCATGGAAACTACTCTTTCCCTGGCTGCCTACTGAAGAAGTAAATCAATCGTGTAAAGGAGAGGGCCCGGTTAGCACTCCAGGTGCATCTTTCCAGAGGATTCCACAGGACTATTATCAAGCGCTCCGCAAAGCCCTGGTGAATGCCTACTGCTCAATTTATGGAGCCTACTTCTACTTCCACCTACCCATTTTATTTTTATTAATTTCAATCTGATTACTATTTTTTTTCTTCTGCAACTTCGGTTTCTTCCAATTGTTTATATAAAGTTGGCATCTCAAAACTTTTTAGAGTTGTCCTTGCTGTGACTTCTATATGCTTGTCACTTGGCCTTCACTGGGAATTGGTTCCAGGACCTCTAGGGGAAACCAGAGTCTGAAGATACTCAGTTCCCTCACATAAAATGGCCCGGTGTTTGCCTAGAACCTGGGACATCCTCCTCCACATTGAATCACCACTATGTGACTTATAATACCTAAAGCAATGCATATGCTATTAAAGAAATATTTGTTATATTATGTTTAGGGAACAATGACAGGAAAAGCCAGTATATGTCCTGCACATGTTTTAGTCAGGTTTTTAGCTGCTGTGACCAAAAGACCTGATGAGAACACTTTTAGAGGAGGAAAAGCTTATGTGGTGCTCACGGTTTTAGAGGTCTCAGTCCACAGACACCCGGCTCCATTGCTCTGGGCTCTAAGGGAAGCAGAACATCATGGTGGAAGATGGTGATGAAGGAAAATGGCTTTGATATGGCAATCAGAAAGCAGAGAAACACTGAAGACCAGGGACAATATATATATATATATATATATATATATATATATATATATATATATATATATATATATATATATTCCAAAGGCACACCCCCAGTGATTTCCCTTCTCCAGCCATGTACTACCTGCCTACAGTTAACCCCCCACAGTTAATCCCTGTTAGGGGATTAATGTACTGATTAGGTTAAGGCTCTCAAAACCCAATCATTT
The DNA here is from genome assembly GCF_048772815.1 of Callospermophilus lateralis. Taxonomy (NCBI): domain Eukaryota; kingdom Metazoa; phylum Chordata; class Mammalia; order Rodentia; family Sciuridae; genus Callospermophilus; species Callospermophilus lateralis. The sequence continues at coordinate 356,011 of NW_027512409.1, forward strand.
CCTCTAAACTTTTATTATTTTTGCATTGACTCAAACATGAGCTTTTGGGGTTGGGGGACACCTAATATCTAAGCCATAACAGTACATAAACATTAAAAAAATACAGGTTAATCTTCTCTAATCTAAAAATCTGACCAAAACTGTTTGGTCAGATTTTTAGATTTTTTAGATTTTTTTTAGTGCTGAAAAGTGTCATGAGCACTGACATAATGCTCAGCAATTTTTGGATTTGGGTACATTTTGGATTCCAGATCAGGGATGTTTAACCAGTAAAAATCGTCCAAAAAATCTAAAAAACAAACAAACAAACAAACAAACAAACAAAAAAAACAAACTTTGCAACCTGCAACCTTTCTAAGTATTTTCCATTAGCGAGACTGAACCTGTATTTTCAATCCACGGATGGTTCAATCCACAAATACAGAATGAGTGGATGCAGAGGCCTCACTGTATTGACCTCAGCTCTGAGTCTTAAATGAGACCCTGGGCTCAGTGCTGGGAAGTGCCCTCCCCCCACTCTCCCTGTCTCAGTGCTAAATGTGCTTCGGAGATATGCATCCACACCCCTGATCTAGCTGTAGCTTTTGGATCATTCTGTGGTTAAAAATCTGCAAGTCGCAGTCGCATGGTCTGAGTGTCTGTCCCAGTTCTGTTTCTCACCAGCTGTGTGACTCCAGGCATATCACTTTGCCCTGGGAGGCAGATTACCCACTATTCACTGATGTCGGGACAATACAGGTACCATCTCCTGGAGGAAGTGATGGATCTCCTGGAGGAGTCGGTGTTCCTGACCCAGGAGAAGCTCCTGGCACAGGACTAAATACACAGTACATGCTTCTCGTTTTCTTTCATAAGTCCTTGCTTAAAAAACATCAACAACAACAACAACAACAACAACAACAAAACCCAAACCACACAGTCCTGGCAGCAGTAACATGGTTGTCCTTTTCCTCATGCCACAAGGTCTTCTGTGGACACTGGAGAGACATGCTATTATGCAGGCAGATACATTGAAATGCCACCTTATTAATTCAGGACACCCCCCTTATTAGGGATTCTTGATCACTCTGTCAGGGTCCAGGCTGAAATTCATTTTGTCAGTCTAACCTTATGAGAGAAAGTGAAAGGCCAAGGTGGATGGGGCATAGCTTCAAAAAGCAGATCAGAGAAATGATTAAAATGAGACTAACCTTAATGGTTTAAGAAGAAAAAACCCAATTTATGTCCAGAGATACTTTCATGAGGTACACAACACGGGTTTTGCTTCCTATATAACTGACAAGGTGGAGTACATTGCAAGGGCAATTACATTTCCCTTTTAAAATAATCTCTGCCATTCTAATGTCTTTTGACAGCTCCGAGACTCCTTTTTGGTGTGTGTTGGGGGGCATAGGATTGGCTAAACAGAAATCTACCCGCAAACTCCACCAATTCGTTTGGTTGATCTGGGTTTTTCCAGGATGTCAGATACCACCCATGCAACTGTTCACTTACGTGGGTTTCACATTCTCCTGTTTAGGTTTTGGAGTTTGTCATTAGTTTTATGTAAGTTGTCCCTTTCTCCTAAGGGACAAATGAGTTTTTAATTTCCTCCAATTAAAAAAAAAAGCTTTAAACATTTTAATTTTACAAGTGTGTAACAGGTATAGGCATGGGGCAGTTGAAGACTAGAATTAAAATTTAGCCTGGTGGAAACCCAGTTTTGAAGCAGAAAACTATTACAGATCCCAGCATGTAGTGTTTCCTAAAGGAGAGAAAAAATTCAAAACAAGAAGGAAGCCTTCAGTGTCCCTCCCTGCAACTGTGCTTTTGCTCTTTCCCAAGGTGCCTAGTGACCTTCAGCATTTGCCCTTCAATAGAAGCTCCCTTTTCCTCCTGGGTGGAGGGAGAGAAAACTGAGAGCTTGGGGATCCCACGATGGACCCCTTCTTACAGAGCTGCCTGGTATCAGCAAATACTTCTATGGGTCTTAGTTTTCCTATCTGTAAGTTGGAAAGGAATAATCCACAACTTACCAAACTTTTTCAGGATTAAATCAAACCCCCATTTTCTTCTGAGATATCAGCGGCCCAATGCTATGCACTTTCTATTAGTACCATCAAGTCTCCAAGGTGTTCTACAATGTAAGAAACCCTTTAGTTCCATTAACCAGCAAGGATAAAAATCATTAGTTCCCACACCAGCTCCTTATTTTCACCATGTACCTTAAATTCCCAGTTTAACTGATTGAGAGGAGCTGATTATTAGTGGGGAAGAGGCAATGGAGAAATCATTTCTACCCCAGATTAGATCAAGGCCTGCAGAGGTTCATTTGAGAGTAACAAATCAAATGGTGATTCTAAATCTGAGCTTTAAAGAAACATTTTCTCCCAGATAATTCCTTTTGAATTAAAAGAAGAATTTTTTTTAAAGGAAAGAATAAAGTCTATTTGCAAGCAGGGTAAGAGTGAAAGAAGTAAGGTGAAGAAAGTAAGGTGAATTTTCAATTGTACTTAGAATTCATCAGAAGGGGTTAAATTCTCCTTTTCAGTGAACAGAAAGGCAGAAAGTGGTTTTGCCCAGAAAAGTGTTAGAAGTACAAAATGCTTCCCCCCACCCCATGATGAAAACAGGAATGAAGAAAAGAAAATGCTTTGAAAAATGAAAAGAGATAGAAAGCAAACATCAAGCAAAGAGGGTAATCGTGGTGTTGTTAGCAAATGAATGAATAAATGAATACATATACAAAATGACAGAAAATATGATTTTGGTATTGTTTGCAAAAGAATTAAAGACGATTATTTTTTGCCAGTCACAGAGTTCTAAGTAGAAACACTGATGATCATGCATTTTTTAAAATTCATGGCATTAATTTGATTTGTCATTAATTAGATGAGCAAATTAGGGAATGCCTGTTTTAGGGAAATGTTCCAAAAATAACCTTGTAAAATCAGGTTAGAGACACACTGTATGCCCTCAGAGCAATGGGGAGTAAGAGGGAAAATGTGAAATTAGATCTATAATAGCCACTTCACTGGTAAAGGTGATGGCACCTCCATTATCAATCAGAACCTAGTCTGATGTCTAATTTCACTGCCTAACTGATCAAATTAAATTTAATACAAATGAGAAAATACTTGACTAGGGGGAAAAAGAGCTATGCCATCTTGCTTTCTATTGAATGAAATCTGAGCCATTATCAAGGGCAGGGGGGAAAAAAGCTTCAATACTTTTTCAAAGTAAAAAAAACAAAACAAAATAAAATAAACAACAACAACAAAAAATTTCCCAACTGACCTGGCAAAGAATATCATTGGCAAAAACATTTGGAATTCCTTGAGCTTGCTATGTACTCAGAATGAAGCATGGCTGAACTGTTTTACTTCAGTTATTTCGCCAAAGTTTCCATGCCCATTCTGTGCCAGGTTCCAATCCTTGCTTTGTGGGTAAATGGTGCCTCCTCCCTACAGCTGCAAGCCACTGTGGGTCTCATTTTCAGTGCTGCTTGCTTTCACCACTTTTGGATGTAGCAGAGCTGTTGATAGATGGTTTACTACTCTGCAGATGTTTGAAAACAAGACTCACCCAACAGGAAATGCTTCCTGGTTGCATCCAAAGCATCTTCACTTCTGTTTCCCACATGTACTTGGCAGTACCAGCAAGGCAGACAGTTCCCTGGTCCTCTGCACTACCCTTTGTGCTGAAAGTCATCCTGAGTCAACAGGAATTGAGGGTGTGCTGCATTTTTAAAGCAGGGGCAGCACAGGTTGTTCAGAGCTGAGGAGCCCTGCACGGGAGTCTACCAGGCTGCTGGGCCTGAAGCAATCTGTGGGGTACAGAGTTCTCAAAGGGCAGGAGGACCTGACCTGGATCAGTGGCAAACCCTCCTTGGGCCTCAGTTTTTCTTATCAACAGATGAAGGCTGTGGGAAAGGATGCTTCTAGCTCAGGTACTCACTCTTTTCCTGTTGCAGCTTGCTTGTTTCAGCATCTGAAGTTCCCTCCCCACTTCTTTTAGAAATATAAAGAAATGACTCCCTCGTACCCCCAACCCCAGTGCTAGGATTGAACCCAGGGCCTGGTGCATGCAAGGCAAATGCATGACCACTGAGCTACACCCCCAGCTCCCTAATATTTATATATATATTTTTTTTAATAATTCACAAAACAGAAAACTTGACGAAGACCCAAGGCTCTCAGCCCGCCTCATCTGGACTTTCTTTCTGCCCCCTTGTCCTTTCTGTGGCCCCTCTGGCACCTGCTTCATCTTGGTCCCTTTTGACAGTCTAATCACTCCTGATGTGACAGTGTGTCCATGTCAGAGCTGCCATCTGGGATAGCCTTTCTTTATGTCTCTGCCTCGTCCATTTCAATTTTCAAATGGCTCTTTTGTCCTCTACCTATACTTTCAAATTCCCTCCCCGTCTCCTCCCTTCCTGGCCTTCCTCCTAAAACTAGCTCCTGTTCTCAGCTTCACACTGATGTTTCCCGGGTGATCTTGACACACTCAACTCTGCCCAACTATATATTGTGTATTATGATTTGAATGAAAAATGTCCACCATACAGAAGTTGTTCTGTTTTCTCTCCATCGTTGACTTGTCTCAGCAGATATTGCCACACTGATTCACAGATTCATGTGAGTCTAAGCATATAGATGGCTGTTAAAAGGGATACAGAAATACACTTGAAAGAGTCCATGACTCCATGCTTCACACATGGGTGGAGAATGTGGATACTGTAAAAAATAAATCAGGTCTTAACCCTTACAGAAAAGGAATGACAAATCCAAAGTATCCGTGTGTGTGTGTGTGTGTGTGTGTGTGTGTGTGTGAGAGAGAGAGAGAGAGAGAGAGAGAGAGAGAGAGAGAGAGAGAAAGAGAGAGATTGTTTAGGTATGCATGGGATATAGTAATACAGCTTCTTTCTTTAATATGAACACCCTCCCATTTGATTCTGGTCAGTAATATTTAAAATATAGAAACACTTCTCCTTAGAATATCTGAATTAAAATAGTTATTTCTTCCTGTACAAAAAGAATTCAAAACATTTTAGGGTCTAGCTTTTTAAGAGACATCGTGTGACAGCTGATTTATTTCATTTGTTGTTTCATGGATGTGAAAAATATATCATTACCACTGTGGCTGTAAGAACTATAAACGATACGTTATTGCAAGTGTTCTAAAAAAATCAGAACAAAACTAATTTATTATAGTTCTGTCTTCATTTGTACACCACAGGTTGGTGAGTTCAACACAACAAAATTATCTCTTCTTTTAAAAGTGTCTACTAAAGATAAAAAGAATAAGGTAACAATTAACATGTAGTTTGTTACATTAAAAAATCTGATATACATATTTCTATTGCCTGTTAGCTTTTTCTAAGCCTCTTTAACTATTACAAAAAAAAAGAGGAAAAATGAAAGAGAAGTGGTTGTTGAAAGGCAAACATTCAATTCAGTTGATACAACATTACAGTACAGTCAACTAAAGTCATTCAAGGAGGTAGGCAGTCTAGTCAGCTTCTTGGGTTAAAGTCTGTAAACCAGATTGCTACAAAAGGTTCAATGCTGCTTCAAAACTGTATATTAATTACCTTTTTTTTGGAGGATGCGGAACTTCCTACTGATGGCTTCAGAAGAAGGGGTCATGCTATTGGTCAAAGCACAGGGGAACCCCAACCTGTCATTAATCATTTTACTGAGCACTGTAGTTAGGATAGCATTATTGAGTTTAGCACAACAACTAAAATAAAATAATAATAATAATAATAATAAAAGTAATAATCATCATAATAATAATGATAAGAATAAAAACCAAACACAAACTGGAAGCCTAGAGTTGCTGCCAGCCGTGTGGAACCCTTGCGATACGCTATACTAAAAAAAAAATTGAAATATCCACCTGTCCTCTCCACTCTGCCACAAACTAGCAAAGTCAAAAATACAAAAGTCTTCAACTGGTTACTTTTGCAGAATAAAGCAAAAACGTCTTTGTGCTCCTTACTACCAGAAGCAAAATATCCACTGAGTTACCACATGTAGTAGCTTCTGGATGTGTCGACCTGGGTTGGCTTGGCCTCTGCCGAACCATCCTTGTCTTTCTCACTGTCACCTTCCCAGAGGTTAATGAGTGGTGGGTACAGCTCGTTCAGGGGGATGGAAGAGGTTTTTTGCATATACTTTTTTAGGGAATGGTGGTAGTTTTTCCTCTTAAATCTCTTGGCAATGTACACAGCCATGGATGCGAGGCTAATGACGGCGAACATGGACCCCATGACCGCGGCGAGGGCTGTGCTGGTTTCTTGGTCAGAGATGTCCAGGGCAAAGGCAGCAGTTTTGTTTGTGATGTTGACGCATGACTTTTGAGTCTGCTGGTGAATGTTGGACACAGTGAGGCATACTTCGTAATCGGCAGAAGGCTGCAGATGGGTCAGGTTGTATTCATGAACGTCTACTGGGACCCTGGCCGTGTATGTGATGTGGGGGTTGTCGATCTTCATGGTGGCCGACGACCATTTTAAATTTGATGTCCTGACATTGGAGTTGACCTTCCAAGACACTAAGATGGAATGAGATTCTGTCTGCTTGACATAGATTTTCAGCACCTGGGTACCATCCAGAAGGGTTCCATTGACCTTGATGGTGGCCACCCGAATGTCTGCCCCTTGGACATTCTGGGCAACACACGTGTATCTTCCTGAGTCTTCGATCTGTATATTAGCTATTTCCAAGGTACCTTCACTGCTTAGCTTGTATTTTTCCGAAAGTGTATCCACCGTTATTTTATTTCCAATGGGAGTGACCCAGTAAATTTCAGGTTCTGGCTCAGCCATGGCCAGCAGTCTAGAAAAACTGTAGTGCCAATCTCCATGTTTAAATGATTTGGGAATGTGTCGTGAGAGATAACTGGCAGGCACTGTTCACTTGAATCCTGGATTAAAACTTCCTTCACCTGCTGCCCTCTGTATTCGGGGGGCATGGCACAGAACATGGATAAAGGCTCCATGAAGCAGATGTTGGTTTTGTTGGAGTTAATCCAGTGGATGACACAGTCACACCTCAAGGGATTGCTGTGGATACTGATCTCCTGCAGATTGGGAAGGGACTCTACCGTCTTTTGGTAAACGGCATTCAAAGCATTGTTGTTCAGCATCAAGCTTTCCAGGGCAGGAACGCTTCGGAAAGCCAAGCAATGGATGTAAGACAATTTGGGGTTATCGGTGGCTTCTAGTTTTGTGAGTTCTGGTAGGTTATCCAGGGCATAGCGGTCCACGGAAACAAGTCCCCCCATATTGTTTATCTCTAGTTCTTTTAACCGGAGCATGTTTTTGAAGTCTCCTTCTTGGATTTTGTGAATGGGATTTTTGTTGAGGTCTAAGAATTTTAAATTGCGGACTTTTTGCAGGGTGAGTTGAGGGACTTTGACCAGTTTGTTATCATAAAAAGACAGGCTCTCAAGGCTATCCAGGCCCACCAAGGCATTTCCAGGGATAACGGTGAGATACATTCCTGCCAAAACTAAGCTTCTCAAGTTTGAGAGGGTTTTAAAGTTCATATCCAAAATTCCAATCACAGGGTTTTCCCCAATCATCAGAATTTCCAGGTTAGGTGTCAAATCAAACCAGCAATTATCAATGACCTTCAACTTGTTGGAATTCAGGTGGAGCCTTAGAAGATTTTTTAAGCCTGCAAAGGCGTTAGCAGAGATAGTGCTGATCTGGTTGTGGTTGATGTAGAGTTCCTGGAGGTTGCTGAGGTCTTGCAGACAATAATCAGTCATCTCTGTGATCTGATTTTCCTCCAAATGCAGAGTAGTGAGCTGAGTCAAGTTCGCCAGCCCTACCTCCTTAATATTGGTAAAGTTGTTTTGGGAGAAATCTAGCTCAGTCAAGTTGAACAGCTGTTGAAGTTCATCTACCATCTTCGCGATGTTATTGCTCTGTAAGAGAAGCACTTGCCTGTCACTAGAAAGGTTGCTAGGAATCCTCCTGAGGCGGAGATCATTACAGTCGACTGTGGTGGCTTCCCTGTAGGTGAACTGCGGGGTAAACCAGGGTCGAATTTCACAGACGCAGAGTTGTGGACACTCACTATTCTGTATGGAAGACTCCGTGAAGGAGGTCACTAGCAAGCCTAGCACCAGTTGGCAAGCGGCTGCTACCAGGCTCACCCCAGCCATGCTGGCTTGCCGAACAAGCTCAAGTCTCAGCCCTGGGGAGTGAGTTTTAACAAAATGAGAACTCTATCTGTCGACACGGAGCAGAAAATGTAAACATTCGAGTAGTCTCTGTTGAGATGTACAGAATGCCGGAGTCCAAAGGGATGATGTTCTGGACTTTTCAAAAGGCAGAAAGCAATTGGGAGTCTTTCAGCTGTGTCTCTTGATTCCAGGCATGCACACAGCTTCTCATCCGAGTGACCTCAGCCAAGAGTCTGGAACTGTGTCTGAAAAGTAGATTAGGAAAGGTGTTATGCTAGTTCCACTACTTTCTGCACTAGAGCCTTCTTTTTATTTATTAAAAAGGCATAGTCACTTACAATTCTAATAAGAAGAAATGTTTAAATGCATTCAAATAGGCAAATAAGCTATAAAACATCAGGATACTCACTATATCCCTCTTACTATACTAAAAGCAGTTAATGTTCCTTCACTTTTACAATCGGGAGTGCATGTACTACTGGACCAAATTGTTAAACACACACACACACATACACACACACACACACACACACACACACACACACTGATTCAGAATACCTAGAAGAGCTTGTAGATGTCATTTCTTTTAAAATAAAAGACGACTTTAGAAATTGCATATATTTAGGGCTCTAAAAAGCAAAAAAGGTCATCCCTACTAAAAGCAAAATACAAATGGCAGTTTATTAGAGAATCGGTGCATTTATAATTTTTAATTATTTACAGCTTAATTAATACCTCATTTGTTTCCAGAAATTTAAGTGGTACATTCTGTGGAAAGGCACCAGCCAAAGCTTTTCTAGATCAATTTATTTATTTATTTATTTTTAAAGAGAGAGAGAGAGAGAGAGAGAGAGAGAGAGAGAGAATGAATTTTTTAATATTTATTTTTTAGTTTTTGGCAGACACAACATCTTTGTTTATATATGGTGCTGAGCATCGAAACCGGGCCACACGCATGCCAGGCAAGTGTGCTACCACTTGAGCCACATCCCCAGCCCAGAGATTAATTTATTTTTATGCAAAAAGTTAACATAACACAACTATGAAAGGAAGATACTAGGTTTTTTTTAACATTCTAATAGTCACATCTGATAGTGACTGAGTAAATAAAAAGAACTCTATGATCCCATACCACTAGTCTTCATTAAAAACACAAATATTGAGCCAAGGGTGGTGGTGCATGCTTGAAATCCCAGTGGCTCAGAAAGCTGAGGCAGGAGGACTTCAAGTTTGAGGCCAGCTTCTGCAATTTAGCAAGATGCTATCTGAAAATCAGAACATAATAAAAAAAAGGGGGACTGGAGATATAGTTCAGTGGTAGAGCAGATGTGGGTTCAATCCCCAGACCACCCTATGCAAAAACAAACAAAATACAAAAAATCTTCCACAAATATTCCATTTATACATAAAAATATTATCTCAGATGCACAGTTTCATTAATATCATGAAAATATCACTGGCCATATGATATCTGTGGACCATGAATATATTCCTCAATCTCTTGAAGTCTCAGTTTCTTCAATTTATACAATAGGATTGATCATAAAAGTACCTCTCTCATAGGATTACTGAGAGAATTAAAGAATCTATGTCAAGCTTTTAGCACAGTGATTGGCACATAGTAAATGCTCATTGAAGTTAACTACATTCATTATTTATTACCATATTATTGTATCTTATCCATTTTGGTTTTAGGTAAGTAGCAATTGTCAGAGGACAAGTAAGAGAAGAAAAGTCAAGGACACATGATCTATTGACCATCATCTATAGGTTTTAATAAGATCTTCTGAGATCAGATATAAATGCTAACTGGCTTATAAAGATATTATTACTGGTTGATGGTTCCAGTTTTCTGGATTCCTTTCAGGTATAAAAAGCTATTATGGATTTTGTGTTAGTCTTGTTTTCCTAAGATTTGGCCCATTACTTGCTAATTATTAAAAGTAGGGTTATATATGTTTCCTTATACTTCTCTTCTCATAATCAACCTCAGCTTTGAGTACTGAGGGAATTTCAGTTTCTAGTTGTTTCTAGAAATTCAATAAGACAGTGCATATAATGTGCTTCAAGCCTGGTGTTCAACACATAGTGGACTCTCACTTCACGTTAGCACTTCATGTTATATTGGTTTACTTTTAAAATCATAGTTATTCTTGTGATTGTCCAAAAAGTGTAATGATACAAAGAGTTAGTACTGAAAGATATATCCTACAAACTTTTTGTTGCTTTATGGAATATAGAAATCATGTTCCTGGTCTCACAAGATAAAATCACTCAATCCAGGTTCTGGCAAGTGTGAGGTAAGATGAACGTTTAGCAGGATGTGTAAGCCTGCTGATCTCTGGGAAAGAAATGCGTTTGGCATCCCTGTCCCCCCCCCCCACCATCTCACCCCAAATACTTTGCCATTTATTGTGCATTTGCAAAACTTCTCAATATACAACTACCCAATTCTGACTTTTATGGGGAAAATGCTACAAAATGAAAACATACCTCAGAGAATAACATTTTCCAAATATCATTAACTCCACAAATTTATTCCACTCTTGTTTCTATTTAGACTAACCCCAAAACAAGTACAAGGGCCATGGTAAACATTAAGAAAATTTCTACCACAGGTTATTCTTCAATCTTCATTCAAAACAGAAAGCCAAAAGAAAAAAATCTATCTTTCATAACTCTAAGATGGAATTTCAACTAATTTTTATGTTTCAATTGAATTTAAGGAAATGTATCAGGAATTAAGATATGTATTAAAGTTGTTGTATGAGAGACTACCCCAAACAGTATATTACTATTAAAAAATAGCTTTTGTGGTGCGGTAGCTTGAATACCATAGGCATTGCTCCATTATAGTTTAAATGCTATGATTTGAGATGATTATATTGAAATATTCAAATTAGTCTTTCACACATACACACACCTCAACAAACCAACTAAAGAACTACAGAAGCCCAGAATGTCAGCTCTCCCATCAAATATAGAAGAAAGGCATTTTGTTCTCCTAAACCTAAATTTGATTCCTATGGAAACAGAGAATGACCATCCATAATACACAAGAAGGTGCTTAAGACACACAGACCAGTGGAACAGAAAACCCAGAAATAAACCCTTCCGTATATTAATCTTTGTTAAGATTATGTTTGACAAGGCTGCCAAGATGACAGAATAGGGAAAGGACAGTCTTTTCAATCAACTCTGTTGGGAAAACATTCACATGCAGAAGGATGAAAGGGACCTGTAACTTACATATAAAAACTAACTCAAGATGCATTAAAGACCTAAAAATCCTGAAAGAAAACATAAGGGAAGAACACCACGACATTGGATTTGGCAAAGATATTTTGGACATGAGATCAAAAACAGGAACAACAAAAAAGCCAACAAATGGGCTAATTTCAAACTTAGAACTATGTCTGCACAACAAAGTGAGACATAGTCCTAAGTGAAAGATGTTTTCAAATCATGTATCTGGTAAGGGGATGATAGTCAGGATATATTGGGATGTCTTATAATTCAATAGCAACAAAATAACGTAAATAAAAATGGGTGAAGGACTTTAAAATACATAATTGGCAAAGAAGATACACAAATGACCAATAAGCATATAAAAGATGTTCAACATTGCCAATTATAAGAGAAATGCATGGCCTAAGAATGGTAGCACATGCCTATAATCCGAGAAACTCACTGAGGCAGGAGGACTATAAGTTGAAGGTCAGCCTGGGCAGCCTGTCTCAAAATTTATATTAAAAAAAAAACTTTAAATGGTTGAGTTTATATCTCAGTGATAAAGTGCCCCTGAGTTCAATCCCATATCAAAGGAGAGAGAGAAATGCACATTAAAAAAAAAAAAAACTCAGTGAGTTATCATCTTATATCAGAATGGCCACCATCATAAGAATAAAAAAAATAATAAATGTTGGCAAGGATAGAGAAATTGGAACCGGTGTGCAGTGTTCTGCATGTGAAATGGTGAAACTATTCTGGAAAACAATATTGAGGTTTCTCAAAAAAATCACCATATGATCCAGCAATCCCACTTTTGGTTATATATCCAAAGTAATTCAAGGCAAGACTCCAAAGTGAGATTCACCACCTGCCATGTTCATTGCAATGTTATTCACAAGAACCATGAGGGGGAAAGCCACCCAAACTTCCATCCCTAGATGAATGGATAAAGAAAATGTGGTATATAGAGTTGGCCCTCAGTATCCATGGGGATACTCAAATCTTCAGATCCCACTAACTGTGGGTGAAGACACTCAGGCAAAAAAAAAAAAATCATGTCTATAGGACACATGTATAGATGTTGTTTTCTTATAATTAACATTACAGTATAACAACTATTTACAGAAATTTTATATTGCATTAGGAAGTACGAGTAATCTAAAGATGACTTACAAGTATACAGGAAGATGTGCATAGATTATATGCAAACATTGCACCATTTTATATTTGTGGATTTTAGTATCTGAGAGGGTGTCTGTAAGAAACAATTTCATCAAGATACTGAGGGACAAATACATATATTAAGTATACATAGTATATATTATATTTATTATATTATGCACACATGCATTTTTAAGAAAGAAGGAAATCTTGTTGTGTGCTAGCTATGATATGGATGAATCTTGAGGACATTATGAAATAAGCTGGTACAGCAGGACATATACTGTACAATTCCATTCTCACAAAGGATCTAAAGTTGTCAAAATCATACAAAGTAAATAAGAATTGAGGTTGCCAAGAGTTGAGAGGAGAGGAAATTACTGTCTAACGGGTATAGAGTTTTCAGTTTTGAAAGGTGAAAAAGTTCTACACATCTGCTGCACAGAATACACTTAACATAATTGAATTACAAACTTAAAAATCAGAGATGTGAAATTAATATCATGCATTTTTTAAACTGCAGTAAAAAGGTAAAACCATTGTGCTTCAGGCCAACGTTTATCACCCATACAAATTAATTATCCTAAATAGTGCAACAAATAAAAAATGGCTGGCATTGATTTTTTTAAAAAAGTAAAATGGCTTTTTTTCGAGGGCTGACTGGCTAAATCTGTTCAATGTGAAAATAAAATTTCCTGCTAATTAGCAGAATGATGTTTCACAAACAAGTCTGGCAGTTTAAAGAAACAATCCCTTCAATAACAAACCATGGTTTTAAAGGCCCAGAATTGGCAAGGGACACATTTCAAAAGAGGCACACAATTATACAATTACATTAGATGCTTCTCTTTTTTTCCAGCCAGATATGTTTGGGACACTCGGCTCTGAATATAAAATTTCCAAAGGAGAGGGAATGCGTGCTCACCACCATTAATAAACTTGGCTCTCACTCTGGCTTTCCCCACAGACTCGTTTCAGATGGGGTGTTAGTTTAACAAAATGACGACACTTGATAGGACTTCAGGCTGGGGTCTGTGTGCATGAAGTTCTTATGGAGTTAGGCAAAAAGAAATATGCACTTATAATGACATGATGATTTTGTGGATTCTTGTTACCATTAAAAAAAAAATTAGGCAGCTCTGGGATTGCAGAATAAACTCTCCCAGAGGAAACAGTTTGGTGATCTGAATCCAAACTCTGATTTATTGGATGGGTTATCTTGTACAAACTACTTAAATTCTTTGCATCTCATTTTCCATAGCTAAAAATAAGGCCAATTATACCTTCTTAATCCATGAAAATTATGATAATAAGAGCAACCTATGTGAAAGTAATCAGCCTAGGGCCTGGGAAAGAGACCGGCCCATAGTGGAAACTCAATTGTTTTTTTGAATCTCTGGAACTTCATCAGGGTGGTGGTTACATGGCATTCTCATCCTGCTGTTGGAAGGTAATGAATGAGCAAATTTCCTCAAGGCTCCTGGGCAAAGCAGGTGTTTGGGAGAGTCATTATTATTACTTATCTTTTTCATTATATTTTCAACTAGTATAATTAGAATTAATAGGGTTAGAAATCCAGAGACGAAATACTGCATCAGAGTCCAACTAAGAACCTAAGTGAGCAAGCAAATTATATGGGCACAGATCTTGGGCTGAGGGTGTAGCTCATTGCCTGCCTTGTATGTGTGAGGCCCTGGGTTCAATCCCCAATACTGGGGAGGGAAAATAAAACAGAACAGTAAAACAGAACAAAACCCCACAAAACTCCAACCTCAGAGACAGTGTAGTTACAACAATGAAGAACCTAATTTTTTATCTAATGAAGAAAAATGCCATCTTAAGTCATTTACTTTTATACACATGCACAAATGTATAACAGATAGAAAATGTTCTGAAAAATCATTCTTTGAGCTCTGTCAGTCTCCAAATAGACCTAGGACTAATGCAGCATTCAAAATGGGTTGTTTTCTTTTTTTTGGGGGGGGGGATGATTTCAATGATGGAGAAGTGGGATTTTGTTCAACCCAGTTTTACTCCTGGCCTTATAAGGATTTTTTAAAAAATGCATAACCTCAGCCCACATCTCCCTGTAGCCAGTCCCCTCAATGGTGACACAGAACCAGAAAGGACTCTGTGGACTGACCTTGTGCTTGAGGGCCACCCTGACTTCTGCAGGTACAAGTGCTGATTGTTAGTGCTTGCAGGGTCCTTAAGCCTTTTGAAGCAGGAGGACAGCTTAGAGTTAAGAGTAGCTTCTGGAGAGACAGAACTAGTTTCAAATTCTGCTCTGTGACCTTGGACAGTAATTGAAACTTTCTGAGTCTCAATTTCTTTTTTTTTATATATAATGGAGATCATAAAACCTACTTTGCAAGAGTGGTGAGAGAATTAGAATGAGATATGAAATGTGAAGTTTTGGCAGAGGGCCTGGCACACAGCAAGTGCCCAAAAGATGTTAGCTGTTATTATTTACAGGTTTGATGTCTCATATTGAATCTGGGTCTCTTTTATGGGTATTGAGAATAAAAGGAAGTACTGGGTAGTTGAAATCAGTGGAGATTGCCTTTCGTGGCACAATCAGCTACAAGCTGTGAACCTAAATGTTGTCAATGGCTGTTGCAAGTAGAGCCAGAGATTCTTTATGGAAGGCAGGTTTTATTTCCTGTGGGAGGTCAAGAAGGCCTTGCAAATGCATCCCAAGCACTGAATCTGCATACGCTATTCTTAAAGGCATTAGTTTCTCTGACTTTCATCTGGCCTTTAATCCTGACTCTTGAATTCTTTTTCTAACCATTTTCCAAAATTATAATCCTGGCTCACAAATCATCCAAAGCAAACACCCTGTTGGGTGTGTTCATGATGGCAGATGGAAGTTTGTATGGGAAAACAGTCTCCATAATGCATTAAGAAAACAATCAAGTGCATCCCTTTGCAAGGGTACACCGGAGCTGTTCTTGACAGCCCACCCAATTCATCAGTAAGCTTCAAACCCGTGCACCTGAGGCCAAGCAGCAGCAGGATGTCCACCAGAGAAGGGAGTCTTAATTTTGGCTTCACCACAAACTTTCTGGGGGACCTTGGACAAGTCTTGCAACTTGATGTCCTCTTTTACTTATTTCAAAGTAAGTGGGTTGAGAGGAAAAGGAGTCCTGGGCTTCTCAGGCCAAAAGGAAGCTGAAGAGTCATCTTCTCTACACATTGCCCAGGTGTCATGGCAAACTACCCTTTCAGCCATTTTCAGAGAAGGAGTTCTTCCTTCCTACCCCCTCTGGCTCCCCTTCTTCCATCTTTGTGATTAGGATATCATGGAGGGATGGAAGGATCTCAAACTCAGTGCCTTCAAGCCAGGTAAGTCAAGGCAGTTGAGGCTAACACAGCAGGAGGCAGAGGTCACGGTAAAAGCTGGAGACCGCATGTGCTCCAGAAGGCAGCCAGGAATGTTGAGCTGTGCAGGGCAAATAAAACCCCGTCTGCCTTCTGAAGTCTTTAGAGCCCGTGGCCACAGTTTGCAGCCTCTGAATTGTATAATTATACCTCTGGATTATATAATACGATTGCCTATAATGCTGAGCTAAAGGGAAAATTTGATAACTAGGTGCTTAGATGTGAATTTTAAATGTTATTGGCAAATACTCCATAGGTGTAAACCTATAATTATGAACTCAGTTCATTAAGGTGTGGATCTTTGCTCTGAAGAAAAGTTCATTAGTGCTTTTCTTAAAAAAAAAAGCATCACATTTACAAAATTCATTTTACTCTCCTTGCTTTTGGAAAACCTATTTTTAAAAGCAGACAGAACCTTAGAGGATCCCTAGGTGATCCAAACTGACCCAGTTAACTGGCGGAGAAACAAAATAAATCCCAAGTGCTTTCGTCCCCAGTTCATCTTTTCCTAATCCCACTTTAAATTTTTGTAGTGGCTTTCTTTTTCTGGGTCCCAAAGAAAAATTGGATTGTCTTTTTCCTTGTTTCACTATCTTCAAGCTGTATTGATTATTATCATTATTATTTAATAGAGACTCCCCAATTCTCTGGTGTGCTGGGGTAGGATAAAAGTCCCAGTGTGCGAAGAGGATGGATAACAAGTGATCTTTTGATTCCTGCTTGCTTGCTTTCCTTCCTCTTTCAGGCCAGGGCAAATCCATCACGCCACAGGTGCAGTCTTGGCCAACATCTCTGGGAAAAGCCCAAAGGCACAGCTGGTCTCCAAGCTGAGCATAAAAAATGGGGGTAACCATTCATTTAGCTCCCAAGAGGAACTGGGCATGGCCAGCACATTAGCCCTTTCAGAGGGGTTTGGCCAGGCATGGTAAACAGGGCAGGGCTGCACTGGGTAGACTGAGGAATTACCAAAGAAAATTAAAGCTGGCATGAATCCAAATCCAAGTAGTTGGCTTGGTGTGGTTGGGGAGAGTGCCTGTGGAAGAACCCCCCTGGAAACAGGGCCAACCTCAGACTCTGATGGGGCTTCTACTGATCCCAGACAAGCAGGCTTGCCTTCTTGTGAAATGTGCTAAAGCCCACAGGTGGAGAAGGTGGAGAGACGACCGGACACATGGAAAACAACCTCTCATTTAACAGAGGACACCTCGGAGAGCTGAGGTCAGAAATTTAGAGGCCCACCTTGACTCCATTCCCAGCCTCAACCACATTTTATCCCTTACAGAACCCCATGCTGCTTCACTTACCCCAGGGTCACCTTAAATCTGTATTCTTTATCATTTAGGTAGAGTTGAAAGCTCTGAAGGATATTGGATTCCCTTAATCAACCATTTATTATGGCCTAAGGAAACATTTAGAATAGGAATAGGACAGTAGCTTGCTTTCTGTAGTAACCTCCATCCTGACCTTTGTTTTGACAAATCAGGGGTAGGGTAGGGAGCTCAATCAATCCTGCTAGTGGCCAAATTATTCCAAAAAATTAGTCAACTCAGCTAAATGATGTTCATTGATTCTTTTTTTTTAAACATGGCAGTGAATTGATCATAAGGGTTTATCTGTTCTACATAAGCCTGGCCAAACTGCAAGTTTAATTTGCAAAATGCATAAATTAACATTTTTTTTTAAAATTTGGTGATAGATCATGTGTTGCAAACTGTATAAGGATATAGAAACTCAAGTGAAAGAAGTGTAAGGAGGATTTGAAAAATGAGTAGGCGTTGGAAGCTGGCACTCAAGATAGGAGAGGCCTCGTGAATCATCATAATAACAATAACAACATGAAGGGAGCACACTTCAATAGCTGACTTAAATAGAAGACTCTCTACACATTAATCATGAGACGGCGGGCCTTACATGCAAAGAGTTTCAAGTATTTGCTACGGTTTGGATGAGGTTTGTCCCACCAAAGGGTTGTGTGTTAGTAGCTTAATCCAGGGGAGCTGACGTTGGGGGGTGATGTAGAACATTTAGGAGATAAGGCCAAGTGACAGGTTTTTAGGTCACTGGGGACCTGACCTCAGAAGGGAGCACTGGCCTCCTGGACTTCTCATGAAAGCCAGAGTTTGACCCCTCGCCCTGCTTCCCACCTTGCTGTGTGGTCTCTTACTCCTGCACGCTCTGCCACCATTGTGATCCACCATGTAGAGGCTGAACCAAGGAGGCTACCTAATGTTGGACTCTCAGTCTCCAAAATTGGGAACTAAATCAATCTCTTTTTATAAAGAAGTTTCTGTGAGAGCAACAACAACAACAACAACAAAATGGATTGACCTAGTATGATCGTCCCTATTTTCCAGAGTGGTCAAGTCACAAAGTGAACTAGTAAATCCTAGAATATAGGATCCATGCCCTACCTCTGAATCCTGTTTGGTTCTCAGGTCGTTTGAAAAACATTATGTGGCAGAGACTGGAATACTGGAACAAGAGTTAGGGGTCCCAAGTCCTTACCTCTAGTGATGCCTCTATCTCAGGGCACACAAGCCTAAGATGATGATGTGGAAGAGTCTAGAAACTGAATGCTTCTTTCTCAGGTTTCTATTTTTAAAAACACCCATGTATGCAGGACTCCTTGAGACTGGGAGCAAAACTCCCATTCCTGGCTTCTTAAGAGGAATCATGATTGTGTTTGTGTGTGTTTTTTAAGGCACAAGTCTCAAGAAGCAGGCATCTGAGAGAAACCACTCCACTTCTCTGGGCCGTGGCTTCCTCCTCTGTTAGAAGGACAATGTTACATCTACCTCAGACGCATGCTAGAGAATTAAAGGAAAGGACAGGTCCTGAGGAGCACCTGGTACCTAAGATCCCGACACACATGTATGTCCTTTGGAATCTCCTACTTAGGAAATGAGAGCCAGGTGCTGACACCCCAAGTTAAATTGTAACTCTTCTGACAACGATATTAATGTGTTGCCTGAAAATTATCTGCAAGAGTTTTCTTCTTCCTCTTTTGTCAGTCTAACACTTCTTGGTGTTTACTTTGTTCCTCACAATATCCCCAGGAGCTAGGCATTGTGATTGTCTCCTTTAACATGAAAAGAATGGATGCATGGAGATGTTAAGGAATCTGCTCAAGAGGCATTGCGAGAAAATCACAGAAGCAGGATTCAAACTGAGTAATCCTAACCCTGAGACCCAATATCTAAACTTCACCTCCTACAGGTCACACGATTCTCCAAAGAACCCCTGCGTTTGAGTCAGGTGAATGGAACTGTCATCTTAAAGAATCAGAAATGGGGACAGGCTGCCTAGGATCATCTGTAGCTCCTGAAGGCAATACATGTTCTTAACAAATCGCAGTCAAGGCCGAGGGATGATTCATCTGTTTACAAAATAGTTTGGTTACCTCAGAGACACCCTTTATCCCTAGAGTAGATTTCTAGAGTACTAGAAAGATTTTTTTTTTAAGCAAAGGCAGTTTAGTTGTCTTGGAACCTTATAGGAAGGTATGGCACCAAGACAGACTGATGCACAAAGCACTTCCCCATGCATGATTTTCTTGCAAGAAGTAGTGTTCCAAGTTAAATCCTTCACCAAACTAAACCAAACAAAGAGGAATGGAAAAGGAAAAAAACAAATAAAAAAAGAAGAAGAAATTTAAAAAACTACCCAAATATTTATTTATATATCCATCTCGGCTATTCTGGATGCCAAGATATAAACAGTATACTAAGGGAATTATGCAGGTAGCCCAAGAAAAGCAGGAAGAAATTGTTTTGAAACAATGGAGAATTTTTTTTCAATTTTTTTATTGGTGCATGATAATTATACCTAATGGTGGGATTCATCGTTATACATTCATATGTGCACATGGTATAACAATATAATTTTGTCCAATATCATTCCCTAGTATTTCCCTCCCCTCCTGTTTCCTGTACTCTACTGATCTCCCTTCAGTTTTCATGAGATCCGCCCCCACCACCTTTCTTTCCTTTCTCCTCTCTTGCTTACCCATATGAGAGAAAACATATGGCCTTTAACTTTCTGAGTTTGGCTGACTTTGCCGAACATAATGCTCTCAAGTAATAAGAGAGTATTTTCTAACCTTGTAGACACCTCCCATTTTCTACATCATAACATTCACTGCAGAGTAGTTCTGGCTGAGCAGTAGTTGCAAAAATAATAGGAATTAATACTCATTAAGCTCTATTATGCAGCATGCACTACACCGAGCTTTACATAATTTTTTTTTTCTTAATGGTACCAGTATGTTTCTTATCTTTATGGAGATTTAGAAAATTGAAGTAATGGCTGAAGTCTAGAACCATTATAGTGGTGGAAGTTCTATGTGAATTCAGACATCGGAGGCCAGAGCCCAAATTGTACCCCTGTTCTTTCCCAACTCGCCCATGCAGGTAAGAGTCCTTGCCAACATTTCAAGCTGTCCGCATGAGCTTGAGTCTCATGAAATAAGCACTGTGCTTCTGTCTTGTTCACAATGAGTCACCCCAGGGCCGGTGCCAGGCCTGACATCGACTAGTGGGCACTCAAAAAGTAAGCAAATAATGGAACCATTAAAATGTGCTTTCCAGGTCACTAAAATAAACAAATGTTTAAGCCTGCAAATATTCACAGTCTTGCCATCTCTTCTGCATTTGCAGTGATATAAACCCTGAGCTCTTAAAAGCCTTACTCTTAAAAAAAAATCCTTGCAATTTAGCATTAATCTGCTCCGCATCCATACTAATATCTGATATTGAGTCAAACCTACTCTCGGATCCATCCTTTTCTCTAGACTCTGCTGAAATCTGGAGTTAGTCTATATTGCAAGAGATCCAATAAGATGGTGCTGAATGAATCAGATGAGTTTAAAAGATCCCCATTAACTGTTCCCTGTCATGGGGCCAGGAGGACCAGACCCTGACCTTAAAGAGGTTATCTCCTTATGGGGTGACAATGAGACAAGTACCCAAGTGACTGTAAAAAAAGACACATGACAGAGGGAGGAGGAAAGGAAGGAGACATGAGAGCTGCCCACCTGTGCTGCTCTCCAGGACGACAGGAAGGTTCTGTCCCCACGCTCTCCGTGCATTAGATCTTCAGTGGCCCCTTCATACTTGAAATGTGGCTGGTGGGAGCAGAAATGAAATCTTCACAATTTATTTATTTTTATTTCAATTAAATCCAAAGAGCCAGATGTGACCAAGAGCTACCGTGTCAGGCCCCACAGTCAGAGATCTCCACACACCACACAGTTCTTCATTAACACAGGGATCTTTTGAGGAATGCAGATTCTTGTGCCTCGTGGTAGAGATTTTGATGAATTAGGTCTGGGATGGGGTCTGGGAGTATATGTGTATTTTTAGAAGTTCCACAGAGGGCTGCAATGCAGACCAAGTTGAAAAACTCCAGACTTCATCCATCCTGGTGGGGCCATACTTGCCACCACTCACAAGCTCAGAGGGCCTTAGCAGGCAGGTCGGCTGGGGCCTGGTAACTGCAAAGACATAGCTGCACTTGGCTTTGTCCTAAGCCACTCAGAGGTGCCCTAACCTCTGTGCTCATATACAATAACTGAGGTCTACGGTTCAGCTTTATTTATCTTAGTAGGCACTGCAGTGAGCACAGTGACTACTCTGCAAGGGCTCAGGGGACATTCGCTGAAACAAACAAAGCATAAGATAACAGAGACTCAGTCTCATTTACTGGGCTTCTCTCTGCTATCCCAGAGAGGACAAAGACTGCTGGAAACTGGTGTGTGGACGTTGGGAGCACAAAACAGCAGATCAGGAAAACCAATGTACTCTTGGAAATGAACCAACTGAATTAGAAGAAAATCCATGAAGAATTCTTTTGCCCAGATTCTCAGGATGAGGCCAACAAAAAATTTTCATCAGAATAGAGCTCTTATGTTCAAGTCAAGGATCATAGCATTCCTTGCTATGGTATTTCAAAGTAATAATTGGCCAAGAGCACTCAGCATAGAAAATAACCTAAAAAATTTTTAAAAAATGTGTAACCCTCTGCCAGATGCCATGGTTTCTGTTTCCTAAAGAAAAGGCTGATGTTCAGAAATTAAGAGTTTTGGAGGCTGGGTGCTGTAGTGCATGCCTGTAATCCCAGGGGCTTGGAAGGCTGGGACAAGAGGATCCTGAGTTCAAAGCCAGCCTCAGCAAAAGTGAGGCGCTAAGCAACTCAGTGAGACCCTGTCTCTAAATAAAATACAAAATAGGGCTGGGGATGGGGCTCAGTGGTTGAGTGAGTGCCCCTGAGTTTAATCCCTGGTTCCCCGCCTCCCCTCCCCCCCAAAAAGAGTTTTGGATGGAAAGTTTAGTGAGGGGGCCTAGCAAAATGCTGTGCACAGATTAGGCACCCAAAAATGGCAGCTTAGCCTTCTTTGGTGATGGTGCACCTATTTGTTTTTTGTGTTAGGCATTTTAGTCACCTCCCATTAAAAACATTTATCATTTCTGTATAATATCCTTGCACTGGATAATTGCAGAAGACACGAGATAAAAGTAATTCTAAAAACTAGCAGGGCACAGTATGTGTAAAATGCCTAGGACATTTAACCGAGAGTCCCATCATCTAGAACAAAGGGCTTATTTTCAATTGGATTGTGTCTTCCCCAAACTAGATATGTTCAAGTCCCAATCTCAAGTTCCTCAGACGGTGACCTTTTTTGGAAATTGGGTTGTTGCAAATGTAATGAGTTAAGAGGAAGTCAGACTGGAGAAGACTGGGCCCCTACTCAGTTAGGACTGGTGCTCTTAAAAGAATGGGAAAGAGGATTTGAAGACAGGTACACACACTAGGACGCAGCCGCGTGACAATGTAGGCAGAGACTGGAGTCAGGTGGCTGTAAGCCAGACCACACCTGAGTTTGCCAGGAAATCCCCAGAAGTTAGGAAGAGGCAAAGGATACCATCATCTAGAACTTCAAACCTCCACAACTGTCTGTGGCTTTAAGCCACCCAGTTTGTGGTACTTTGTTACAGTAGCTCTTGAAGACCAAAGTAGTTTATGGTTTTAATATACATATTACCTACTTTAAAATCATGTGAATGATTTTCATGTGCATGCTTACTTTATTAAATACTTACAGCACTGACTATCCTTACCCTTCTCCACACTGCACCCCTAACACTCCTAAGTGATTATGAAAGCAAGTTTTCTGCTCCCAATACCTACAAATCTTATGTGTAGAGATAGAGCTGTTTCTTAATTTCAAAAGCTGTGATAAATTCAATGATCTTTGCAGCTTCTTCTTTGAGGACCTAGCAAGCCAGACTAATAATTATTCATGAACTATCTCAGCTCTATGCCAAAATCATTTTTCCTCCAATGTTTTGAAACTCACACACCAGATACAGTTTGAAAAATTCTTGAACTTTTGTTTTGTTTCAAATCCCTTTTAAACTTGAGATTCTATGATAGGCAAAGGAAGGAGGACAAGGAAAAAAAAGATTTTTTTCTCTTGTTTAATTCACTGGTAAGATCAAGAAAGATTTTTTTTTTCTTTAAAGAAATGGGCTTTTTGCATAGCTGGAATCATAAAGTAGCAATTTAACATTATTGAATTGAGAAACTGACAGGAAGCTAAACAGAATAAAATATCAACCAACAACTAGGCTATTTTTATTGCCTCTTTTTAACACCAGCAAGTGCAATGATATAAAAACTACCATGAAATCAATTAATTTTAGTCTTTTACAGATCATTTTAATTCTCTTCTTGTAATATGTCTATATGAAATAATTGGTTTGTAATTAGCAGCATGATTAAATGTTAAATAAATGCTAAGTCTTTAGTTTGGCAGCCTTACTATGCCTAGAAGGCCCAGTTTCATGACTTATTTTTAAGTACTTCACAGTAATTTGCTTAGTGTCCTCACTTAGACATGGATTTCACTGTTCTATGTTAATAAATTGCAAAGGAGCTGCTAGGTTCAATGGTTCTGGATTGTACACCCCACACTACAGATGTACCAATGAAAAAAACAGATTTGTCATGGCTGGAACAGAAAATGCCAGTGTGTAGGCTGCTAATACCAAGCCATAGATTTTTGGATGTTAACCAAGCTAAGCAATTCCATTAGACTCTATCAGATTTGATTTTGCTCCCAGAGTCTTTTAAAGTTTAGTTTGCAATAGTGAAAATAACTCTCTTTATCAACATATGCCAAACATTTTCACATCTATTTCAGAACACTCACTGCATTTTTCTTTGTTTGACTAGGGCCCCATGCTATTTTTTTGTTATACTTTTAAACCAATAATAAAATTTATTAACTATCTGACATTTTTACAACATTTTGTTTTATTTAAAAAATAAAAAAAAAAATCCATGTCCTTAAGATGGAAGCCTATCTCTCTGATCTAGTGATATTTCTCTAAAGAATCTGACTGCTTGGAATTGGTCAATTAGAAGACTAAGTCCTGTTTAAACTTTAGACAAAGAAAATGTCAAGAACATATCCCTTCCACATTAAAATGTTCCTTTAAAATTTGAAGACAGAGAGGTAAAGTGAACATCTCTTTACCATAAAATTTCCTGCTAGTCAAGGTTAAACACAGCAGTATTCAGGTGAATGACAGAATGTGTCCTTTGACTTGCCAGAACTCAAGCACATTGAATGTTATGTTTTAAAAAGCAAAATAAAGCCATCTGTCCCTGAACTATTCAAATAAACTTGGTTTTAAATCCCGTTCCTAAACTATCTTTATAACTACTCATTCTAATAAGAACCTGAAAAACTCAATATTCTTAATCATTCATTGCAAGAGAATAAAGTAAAAGGTATACCTGCCTGTAAGACTTGGACCCCCAGGGGCTCTACAGGGAAGGGCCACTCTAACCAAAGACCAGGATGGAGAGCAGGTTATAGCACAAAAACTGTGGAAGGTGCTTTACTCATATTCTTGTAACACTAGGACTGAACACTGGCTGTCCAGGTTTTCCAGCTCACATACGGTGGAAAGACTTCTCATCCTTCATAATCACATGAGGCAATTCCCATGATAAACATGTTCTTCTATATCCATCCATCCATCCTACCTTCCTGCCCACCTTCCTACCTACATACCTGCATATCTATCTGCCTACTCTGTTGGTTGTGTTTCTTTGAAGAACCATGACTAATATACGTGACTTGTCAGAATCCCCATAGCTATTAGGTGAAAGAGCTGAGGCTAAATCCAAGTTCATTGGACTCTGAAGTTGGGACCTTTTCTGCGATGCCACCTGCCTCAGGGGTCTAATTGGATCTCCATATTCCTGTGTGCCTTGCCACATGCCTGAGCCTGTTCTTATGGTTAACCAAGGTTTGAGCCTATAGATTAGTTTTCTTTTATGTATCTAAGAGAATGCTAACTTTAATACCTACTTTCTTGCCTTTGATAAGGGTGTTATTTTTTAAGCATACTTTTCTTCAAGTCATTGATAATGAGCTCATATTGGAATTGTTTTTAATCTGAAGCCTTGGTTATTAACTTATTTTCTTCCAATTTTCTCTTTTCTCCTAAAAGTAGACTCAAGGGGGTGGGGGTGGGAATCTAGTTAATTAGGATTTCTGTTAATCAGGTTTTTAAATTGTTTGGGTAAATGACAATCCGGTGAACACTACCTCCCTGAATTTGAAATAGTTTCTTATTATAGAGCCTCCTTGATGCCGGGGGGTGGGGGTGGGGGTTCTCCTATTTTAGTATGCATTTGAAACTAATGGTCCAATACTCCAAAGTGCTCAGAGTGCTGATGACCCGAGCACCATAAATCCACTGGTGCCCATTAGTAGGATGATCCTTAATTACACAGTTTAGGCCTTGTGTAATCAAATGGTGCCAGAGAACAGCTGATAACATTAAAATGCCAGCAGCCATTATAAATCATAGTGCCTTGTATAGTTTCTCTTCAATTCATATGTTTTATTAAGTTAAAAGCAAAAATAATTTTAGTGGAATAGCCATATTGTCATTCACAACACTTAAAATATAAACTAATCCAATGCAATTATGAGATCGTCTTTATTCATACTTACCTTTTGGTTTTCAAATTGAAATAGTTCCATTTTGCACATTTAGTAAAGGAGTTATTTTTTTAATAAAACAATATAAAAGTAATCTCTTAGAAAGACTGACTCAATAAAAGGGTTTCTTCTTATCAGAACACAATTTGGAATAAACTGCAGATCTCTCTGTCCCTTTCTCTGCCATCATGGTGTATGCAGTTGGCTCCATTCCTTCCATGTTTTCTCATGAAACTTTTGGGATCAAGCTATTCCTGGGTAAAAAAACAAAAACTAAATGTCCCATCCCCCAGCAGATCTGCAGGAAGCTGGTAATAAAATCAGGTTCAATTCTAAGAGGAGACATTGGGGAACCACCCAGTAGGGTCTCTAAGGAACTGTGCATGAGATGGCACACAGATTTATGCTGCATCAAGGTCACCATCATCTTATCATAGCAAGCTGAAAACATCGCCACTATTTAAACAGTTGGACATGTTTTACCAGGAAAATGATTTTTCTCTTTGTTTTTATCCTCTGTGCTAGTAGGTTAGTTCAGTAGTAAATATGTGAGATATTTTGTTTGGAAAGAAAGAGAATAAATTGCAGCATAATCTTCTCTATTTAGGACTAGCATGCACCTTAGAAGTTTTCTAAAGAATTTTAGGTTCGAGGGGACATAGATAAAAAAAATATATTGTAATTATGGCTTATTATTATTTAACGTTATATTTAAATGAGGACAACGACAACATAATTTGTAAACAAGACCAGAAAATAGGTTATCATCTTAGAGAATTATGCAACTTTCGTAACTAAGCTTCAGTATCTTGGCATAAAATGTGAGCAAGTAGCTTATTTTCACTTCAGGGATTTTACGTCTCAAAAACCTAACTGGCACCTACATTAGCACAATATTTCTGGACTGATAAAACCATCAACATGTGGCTGGTAATTAGGGTCTGAACTATTCCAAATGCCCCCAGGAGTGATAGAAATGAAGGACAATAGTTTATGAGCAACTCTTCTGTGTGCTGCACAAAAGGGGTCGGGGGGAGGTGGAGGTGGAGGAGCTGCTGTTACCCAGGTGGAGGGGAAGCCACAGGCAAAGCAGTGACATCCAGAGCTAATTGTGAGCATTGCTTTCCAAATGCCAGTTCAGAGGCATGTCATGTTGGTAGTTTAAAACTGGTCCTGTCCTACAAACCAGGACTTGTTTTTGCAGAGCCAGATGTTAACCCCTTACCAGCAGCAGACCTGGAAGAGCTACATGGTAGGGAACTACGTCACTTCCATGGGGTTCAAGTCTATGCCAACAATAAAAATCAAGAGAGAAAGGTAGGACAGTGTTCAATATCCAGGGCCTTTCATGTTTCCCTAAGGAGGTTTCTCTCACTTCTTAATCTTGTCAAAGACCTGGAAGAAAACAGCTGGCATATTCAAAAGGGAGTGAATAAAGAAAGTTTTTTAAAAGGGACCATTTACAAAGTGTATTGGTTCATTCCTGTGGCCATGAATGAACCAATACACTGGGTAATTTGTAGACTTCTGTTTTGAGAAAACAGAATTTCCTGAAAGTGTTGGTGGTAGGAAATCCAAAAATTAAGGCATCAGAAGGTAGTGTCTGGCGAGGGCTTCTTTTTATTTCCAGGGAGTGTTGCCCGGCTGTGTCCTCACATGGTGGGAGAGATGAAAGGGCATCAGAGAGATGAGTACCTGCTTTAACCTCCTTTTTGAGAGCACTCATCCATCCTGAGGGCAGAGTCTCCCAACTTATCACATCCCCAGGGGCCTCACCTCTTCATACCATCCGGGGGGTGTAAGTGCCAGCACATGAGTTTTGGAGGGACAAATAACTTTCAAACCACAGAACAAGGGATGAGCATGGTTCAGGTGAACTCCTAAAGGAGAGTGGACACCTGTGAGCTAGCTACACGACAGCACAGAAGGCTGGAAGAAACCACAGGGCAAGGGCCTCAGCTATGAATCCAGTCCACAGGTGCCTGATCCCCAGGGCAGAGGGAGGAGAGGGCACTGAATGGCTGTGGAGGGGCGCTGACACCCTCCAGCACAACCCACAGTTGGCGGAGACCCCCACCTGCCTTTTACAGGGGAACCACAGGATGGTTTCTATAATAGATAAAGCTTAATCCAATAGCTGTGTGAAGGGCAGGGAAACCAGCTCAGAAATGCTTCAATAATTGCTGAATAAAGGGCAATCAGAGCTGGAATCTGGGTGGTTGTTATAGGAACAATAAAACGACCCCGTTAGGGAACATGCAACTATTAGATACTCCAGTGAACCAGACACGGAGAAGGAAAGGAAGCCGAGGTTGGCGTCAAGCGACTGTGACGACAGCAGACCCCAAAGTAAGAGGGCCAGGCAGAGTAAGTGTTCACTTTGGAAGGGGATGTGTTTCCATCCAGGTGTAGAGCATGGGGGGAGAGGGGCAGGAGTCCTTCTCTTCATCTACTACTTCCCCTCGTCCCCTCAGTGATGTTGTTATTCTCAGGGTGAAAATATCCACGAAGAATTTGGAAACATAGGACTGGCCTGAGGGAGTGAAAAGATGGCTGGAGAGAAATGTGGGAGTTTTCCTCAAAGGGCATAGATGGAAAAGAAGGTTATTGACAAAACGAGGCAGAGGAACCAGAGATTTACTGCCTTTACTAAAACATGAAAAGAGGCAGGAGGATCCCAAGTTCAAGGGCAGCCTGGGCAACTTAGTGAGACCCTGTCAAAAAAAAAAAAAAAGATGAGATGTAGCTTAGTGATAGCTTAGTGTAGCTTAGCATCTGTGAGACCTTGGGTTCAGTCTCCAGTACTGCAACAATAAAAATAAATAACAAAGGGAGTTGGGTGAGACTAGTAAATGTATGCTTAAATCTTGCTTAAAAATAACTAATTCCATCAGCTCCTTGGGTCACTATTTGGTGATAGAGTCTGAATTTAGTTATATGTCAGTACAAAGGTGTAAAAAAATCATTACGGGAGCAAAATGCTACAAACTCAGTGTTGAAATGAGCTCTACGTTACTAGCCACAATAATTGAGATCAGGCAGAAAAGAACATCTCTCCATCACATCACTTAGGACTAAGGGACTGATCCAACATGTAAGATCTTACACACTCAGCAATGACCTCTTCTTCCACGTTCGCACAAGCCAGATGTAGTCAAATTCCTTTTACATAACCAAGATCATGAGCAAGAATGACATCTTACACAGGAGACATGTGCTGGTCAGCCAAGAGAAACTTTTCAGGTATTCCTGAATTAATTTAAACAAAGGTTCATTTATGGACAACCCAGGTGATGGGGTGTCATGTCTTAATCAGAAGTTCATCTACAATAAAAGGAAATTGTATTACAAGGGGGAGAAGGCAATGGAATACAAACATTACAAGATGAGCTAACTTACTTACAAGATGAGCTTACAGAACTTACTAGATACTGTGTGCCATTTTTACATATGCTGTATCTTTCCATTCTCACAATCCTCTGATGATATTTAAATTTTTTTTTAAACAATCGAGACTCAGATCTAAGTTAGTTCACATGCACGAGGTCACACAGAGATGAGGGAAAGAATTTCTTCCAGGAATGTCCTTTTGTCCTTGAAGCCTGGTGTATGCCAGATCAAACATGTCACTCAAAGAACTGCTCCCCTGACTTGCCTCTCCAGGAATTCAGAATTTCTTCTGTCTTTCCCCCAGAACGGCAACCAGCAAATTTCTTCTGTACATAACCAAAACTCTCCTTTTGCTGAACTTCCTCCATGTTCGGACTTTTCTAACTCCAAGTGTGTTTTGGAAGCAGAAGGAGAGAGTTCCCCCTTTTTTTCTATCCTGCACCACCCCTGTCTTCTCGGTTCTCAAACCCACCAGGCACCTTCTGACCACATCCTTCCCCTGGTTTAACTCTTGCTTGCTCTTGAGATTTGGGTTTAAAGGTGGCTTCTTTAGGAGGTCTTCTCATGGAAGCCTCTGTGGTATATTCTCCTGGCCTCAACGGCTTCTCTTCCACTGGGCTCACTTGTCACAGCCGTCATTTCCCATTCATGCGTTTGTGTGATACATGGAGTCATCACACATAGATGGCAAGTTCCATGTGGGGAGGACCCACCAAGTGCTTTGCTCACCACCATATCCCCAGCCCATAGAAAATGATCTGCACACAAGTGGAAATATTTGCCAAATGACTGAACCAAATGACCGTCGTATTCTCAGAACTGGACCCAATGCCTTCCATATGTCGTCATGACAAACCTGTGAGTAGATATCATTCTTTGCAATGTCTAAAGGAGAGAGTTTAGATCAACACATCAAGTCTCTTAACCAAGAGTGCATAGCTAGCATGTGATGTGGTATAGAGCTACAAAGCAGGAATTGTCCAGGCGGAACCCCTGTTGTTTTCCTGCTTTGTTGTGGAATTTCTATAGATGATCACTGGCCTATTTTGTCTTGTCTCTATTCACTTTCTCTCTGCACTGAGTTTGGAAGCTCATCTGGGACAGAAATAATACCATGTACATTGTTGTCACCTCTCACATCACCCTTCTAAGATATTCTACATGCATATAGTCAATATCTTTTGATGAATAACACTTGCTTGGCAATAATATCATTAAAAACTTCCCCAAAGGAGTTCAAATTTCTATAATAAACTTTCTAAAATAATAAACACCAACATGAGTATAATACATCTTTATGAACTACTCATTTTCTACTTAACGGCAGAGAAAATAACTTTGTAAAAATAGTTTAAAAGACGCAGCGTTGGCAAAATGAAAACAGACATATGATATGGAAATTCTGTCACTCACTGAATATTTGCTAAGTGCATTTTCATGTGCCAAGTGCTATGACAGGTTCCAGGGACCTAAGACTAAGTCATAGTTTTCTTTTTTTCCCTTAAGGAGCTGTTTGGTGGTGATGGCATTACAGTGATTTGAATAAATAACCCTATATTAACATGGCTTATTCCTATACTTGAAGCAAGGGCGAGGAGATACTGGGAACTCAGGGATAGTGTTCCCAATGCAGCCTGAAGGAAAACCAGGAGCCAGAGTACCTGCTCCTACATATGTACTACTACCTGGAAGGTACTGGGCAGGTTCCTTGCCTCAGGTTTTTCCACATCTTTAAAATGGGGAAAATACCTCTCAGGGTTTGTATATGAGAAGACTCAGCACTCAGAAGATTCCATTCACTGGCCTGCAAGGGTAGCCAGGTGGCCAAAAGACTTCAGAGCCAAGAGATGGAAATCTCCAATGGCCAACCAATGCAACCACCTATCCAATGGGAAGCTCTGGTTATAAAGATTAAACAAGACCATGAAGCTCTCCCTCAAAATAATTATTATTTCAACATCATGAGGAATTCAAAGAGGATGTTCTTGATTCACCCTTCCATATGCAAATGAAAATCTGTGAGCTGAAATGGGGCAGGGGGCTGTAGAGGTTAAGCCACAGCAATCTGCCCCTGTCAGTCCACCTGGGATCCCTCTAAGAGGTCAAATCTGATCTGGCTCTCCTGGTGACCTCCTCTTGCTTCTTGACTGACTCTGCCCTGGAGTATTTTAATCCAACCAGGAGCTTTGGAGTTGGGTCAATAAGATGATGACGTGTGGAGATGATGATACCAAGAACTTCCAATAACAAGGAGTGCAGCATAGCTTACTGAGCACTCCCAAGATGCCTAGCAATGTTTGAGTTTCACACGCCCCAATGATTTTATGATCACAGTGGATACAGAGAAGTGAAGCTCTTGTGTCTATGAGTTATACCAAATTCAACACTAGATGTTTGTCTGCCAAAGGTTACTATGTTGGAAGCTTAGTCCCAGTGTGGTGGTGTGAGGTAGTGGACCCTTTAAGAGATGGTGTCTAGTGGGAAGCGGTCAGGTTATGGGGGCACCACAACTGGAAGAGGCTAATCTACTTGTAGCAGAAATTGAGTAGGTTCTGGGAG
Source organism: Callospermophilus lateralis (assembly GCF_048772815.1). NCBI lineage: Eukaryota > Metazoa > Chordata > Mammalia > Rodentia > Sciuridae > Callospermophilus > Callospermophilus lateralis. The sequence continues at coordinate 387,932 of NW_027512409.1, forward strand.
AATGGGTTGTTACAAAGTAAGCTCAGCTTTTCTTGGCTGATGTTTTTCCTCCTTCATACAGTCCCTTCTACATGTAGCCAGTTCCCTGTCACCTTTTGTAACATATTGTAACACAGCTAAGAGGCCCTCACCAGACTCTGGGCTCATGTTTATGATTTTGTAGCCATGAGAATTATAAGCTAAGTATGCATCTTTTCTTTATAAAGTAAACAGCCTCGGGTATTTTGTTATAGCAACAGAGAGAAAACAGACTAAGAAGGGGCATTGTAATATTTTCTGAAAGAGAACAGAGAAAGTAGAAACAGAACAGAATCTAGAAACAAAGAAAAGTGTTCTAACGTATTAATCTGTGTGCCAGTTCATTAAAAATACATTAGCTGACAGGATTTCTTGCATGTCTGGACAAATACAAAGCTCTCTTACCCACAAAAGGGGAGAATCGAGTGAACTTCTGACTGCATGAAACCTCTAGTCTGAATCTTCTTGTACCTGAACACTACCCCACTTGCCTTAGAATTAGCATCCTCAGAATGCAGACACGGTAGCAGGCAGAAGTGTCAGAAAATATAATAATACAATTTCTCCTAGTTGTACTATTTACTTTCTAAGTACTTACTTTGGTCTAAGAACTCTGCTAGGAGACTTAGATGATTGAACAAGTGATTCTGGAATTGCAGGTTCTGTTAATATCCTCACTTTACAGATGAGGACATCGAGGCTTACAGCACAGAGCTGAGATGCACTCTTTAAATTTTTTTTTTCTTTTTTTAGTTGTAGATAGACACAGTATTTTTATTTTATTTATTTACTTTTATGTGGCGCTGAGGATTGAACCAGTACCTCACATAGTAGGTAAGTGCTCTACCGCTGAGCCACAACTCCAGCCCTGAGATGTGCTTTTGAAACTAAGTCTTCCCGACTCTAAGACCTGCCTTGTTATCCACTCTTTTCCCTCTGCTTAGGGCTATACATCCTGTAACACCACCACAGTGAGTGACACATTGTTCTGACACATCACTTGCATGTCAGAAGGACACCTTAAAGCAAAGCAAGCTTTAGAAACAGATTTCAGATGGTAGATTTTGACAATCCTGGGAGCTTGAAGCTCTTAATAAAAATTATTGGATACTCTTCTTAAGATTCAACAATTTACCTATCTCTGATAATATTAACAGGAATTTTTCTAAAAAAAATTCTGTGCAACAGGAAGATGCTTTTCAATTTTTAGAAACTTCTAAATTTAGAAAGCAATGATACAACTTAATATGCAGCGTGATGTTAATGGTTAGAAGGATGTAATCTTTAAATATGCATTTTCCTCCATGTAAAAATTATTTATCCTAAATAGGGTTGAAAAACATGTTCTGTTAATAACTTCAATATAATTTTAAAGGATAATTCAGTGATGATGAGTTAAATAGATTTCAAAATTAAAAGCAGTAAAAAATGGTTTTATTTTACATAAACATTACTTTTATATGGAATTATATAACTTTGTGGAATATGGATGGGCTAGAAGAGCTAATCTAATCAAGCTTTTTTGTTTTATAGCTGCAATTAAAGAGGAAGAAACATAGCCAAGTGCTTTAACAGGGCAGGTTTAGAGTCACACAGACCCAAGTTCATGTCCCTGCTCTGCCTCTTAGCAGGTCTTCAGGTGCCATTCATGGGTCACAGAGGCAATTCTTTCTTTCTTTTTCTTTTCTTAAAAATATTTTTTAATTGTAGATGGACACAACACCTTTATTTATTTATCTTTATGTGGTGCTGAGGATCGAACCCAGGGCCTCACACGTGCTAGGCGAGCGCTCTACCACTGAGCCACAACACCAGCCCATAGAGGCGATTCTTAAAAGTGCCCTGCTTACAAAGCAGGAATGCTATAAATTGAGACTATAAATGAAGGACTCTACAACCTGGGAGCACTGTGTAATATTTTCCTCCCAGTTACTGAAGCATCTCATTTGCACGGAGCTCACCTTTCATCCCACTTGCTCAATCCTCCCTGTGAAGCAGACAGATGAATGATGGCGTTTTCCCTGGCTTTATTTTAGAATTTCAAACACTAACCAGAGCCACCTGTATTATGCTTCAGAGGCACAGACTGCAGTTGGATCTGGCCTGAGATTCCTTTATGTAGCAGAGTGATTCTTTCTAATAATTAACTACTTTTATTTACCAAGGAATGAACTCCCTAATCTTTCCTTTCATTCGACTTCCACAATAAAGATCTCACAAATACAGGATAATAGCCAAAGACAAAGATTCACAAATATGAAGCGTTGGTATTTTGTTTCAATAAAAATACCTAGATGATAACTTTACAACAAAAAGGTATGCAGTCTTAGTTTAGAAATGCCATTTTTATTTTACAGTTATCCTTCAACTCCATCAGGAAGACATAATCCCGGGTTTAAGACTCACATACGAGTTTATTACAATGATTTGTTACTTTCTGACTTCTATATAGCTCTAAGACAGAAAATGCAAACTTGGCTATAACATTTTCTTTCTGAAATGAGACTCAATTCATTTTCTTTTTCCCTCATGGAACATCCTGCATTATGTGTTAAAGGCACTGAACCAGCAAAAATAACTTCAGGAAACACAAAATAGAAGACCAACATCTGTTGTCCACCCCTCCTCCCAATCACTAAGCCCTCCAAAACAATATTATCTTTTTTTTTTGGTGGTATTTTAATGTCCCTTTCAGTGAATATATAGAAAACAGGGGCAAATGCTGTTCAGTGAATAGGGTCTGTTTCCCTTCAGCAGTGTTTGAGACTGACAAAAGAAGAGGCCACTGGTGCTGGTGTGTCAGGAGGTAGAATTGCTGGCCTCACGTGTGGCCCACAGGGTCTTTTGTTTCCGGGTCACACAATGCCAGGAGGTGAACTTGCAGTGTGGTTGGTTGATCAGCTAAGGTTAGATCAGGCAGGAAGGCTCTTGCTTTGGGGGTCCATTGCATGACTGCCTCCCTATTTGTTATTCTCTACCGTAACCCCAAATCCACTCCCGTTATTAGGAACCGCACTGGTACAAATTTAGTGCCTTAAGGACCCAAATTGTGACAGAATAGCAGACACTCTAGTGAGACCTTCCTGTTGGTTGGTCTGAAACAACTATCTTCTCTTCAACTACTTATCTCTGAGGATGGGGAACAAGTGTGAGCACAAAGTTCTACTTTCAAAGAAAAAGAAAAGAAACTCTAAAAGTTGAGAAGTCAATTCAAGAATCACTTCAAAGCCACCGAAAGTGGATTCAAGTTACTCTCTGCTTCATGGAAACACTTTCCTTAACTAGCTCAGAATATCCAGCTCAAATGTTGGACAAATACATACAGCCAGGTAAAGAGCAAACAGACTTTGAGCTTTCCAAAATAATACCACTCAAAGAATTTGGCTCTAACATAAAGGTGTCAACAAGCCATGGAATTCCCAACCAGAAAAATTCACACTGCCCCTTTATTCCATTTTCTTAAGGTCTATTGTAAACTGAAGGCTCCTTGTCTGTTCAAATTCCTTCATATGAATGGATGAGGCCAGACATCTGCCAGGATCTGCTCACATTTGCATGCAAATCAGAGACTTGGGGACACACATGGCCCTGGAGCCAATAACACCACTTTTCCTCTAGATTTATACGGATCAAAGTATGAATCTTCCTGAACTTTCCACTCCTCTGCTCCTAGCTTTGACAATGATTAATGATCATATCTGAGTAATAATCATCATCCAGACTCTGGTGGCAAAGCAAATTAACAAAACAAAACAACACATTGTCCTACAGGAAAACCTACATGCAAAAACTCAAGTCCTCAGTACCTGCTCACTTGCCTAATTTGAATTCCAGTTTTATATTTCGGGTCAAGGAATGAAAATACTAATGATGGGATAGGATATATGCACGCAGCACAAAGGACACTCGCTGGCAAACTTTCCCCGCTTCTGACCCTGACCGAGCCGAGGGGACCAGGACTTCCCTGACATTTCAGCATCCCCAGCGAGTTTCCTGAGGCTGCCACCCCTTCTGGACTCAGAATGTCTAGGGGGTGGGTTTTTCCCGTTAGATTGCAGGGTAGTTGAGCACCTTCTTCCTAACGCTGACTTCTATACACCAACTGCTTTGTGAATGACGCCCCTTGTCCCTTTCTCACAGCGACAAGAACATCGCAAGACCTCTTTCCTCTTGTCTTTACCCATGATCGGCCGTCGGGTGGCCGGGCTGCGCGCTGTGCCGCCGCCACCGCGGCTGCAGGGAGCCGCGGGCCGCCGCGTTTTGTCTAGGGAACGACAGGCTGCGACCGGGTAAGGGAAGCGAACGAAGCACAATGCCGTTTCTTAGCAAAAAGGGGGTAAAATGTAGAGAAAATGAGCGTGTAAAAAGGCCAGCCGGGCACCATGGGGCTACTACCTCTTGGCACAACGTCGAACTCGGGCTCAGGGGCTGAGAGGCAGACCAAATTTCAGCCCGAGATAGAGTCAAGTTTCAATATGAAATCAGACCCTTCGTTTTAAAATGTGGGGTGATTCCGTGGGCAGGGTGTTCAAGCGGGGGGGGGGGGGGCAGGGATGTACGTGCGGTGGTGGACCTGGTCCTCGGCCTTGTGGCGGAAAGTAGTATTTGGACACTTAATGTGCAGGGTGAACCCACTTCCCATTTAAGGAGGTTCTCAGCAAATGTATATATGAAACTTCGAAATTGCAGCTTTCTGATTTCTTATGTATGAAAGTTGTGTTCAAATACCCCGGGGGAATAAAAATGCAGCGAAAGGTGTCTGAGATCAAAGGTGGGAGGAAAGGATGCAAATGGGTCTGTGGAGACAGAGCTATGGACCGTGAGTCTCAACTTCAAAGTGGCAGCGCAGAGCCGAGCTCAGGGGAAGCCCTTGATACACGGTATTGGGGGAATCAACTTTAAGCTGGAGCATCATTAGCCCTTCAGTACTGAATAACTTTGGATAAGAGAATGGGAATCCATTTCCTCATGATATCTGAGCAGAGAACTTCTGGGGAATTTGGAAGAATAGGCCATTACAGAATCAACTTTTGAATTCTTTGAAGCCGCAGGATAAATTCAATAACAATAATCTTAGGTTCTGATCCCTGTAGCATTTCTTGGTGTCTTGCCTAGAAGTCTAATACATATTTGATTCCCTTCTGTGTTCATCTGCTCCATGTTATCCTGCAAATGTCATGTAGATAACAACAGGCCACATGGTGCCCCTTAGGAAGCTCTGTGGAAAGATAATGATACGATTCAGGTTAGAAGGTAGGTGAAGAAGAGAGAGAAAGGCAAAAAGAACCATTGCTACCTATAAATAAATAAGATGTAAGAACTTTCAAAGTCAGTTGAGTCTAGAACTTTACCCAAGTGTCACTACACGCCTTTTATTTCTTGCCATTTTTTGTGCAGATATAGTTTGGAATTTGCCTGAAAGAAAGTGGACCAATTGTGGAAATACTGAATTGAATCTGATCATTCAAAAAGACCTAGGGAGCCTCCTTCATGTTTTCCAGTGTGTCTACCTGGAACTGGAAGAGAGAAGAGATGATGTTTCTGTATGTAGAATGTTATACAGTAGGTCTTGCGATAGAAGGCGGCCAAAGCTAAGAAACGATGGTGAGGCTAGATTGGTAATCGCCTCTGGGTTTTGGAAGATATTTCTTGAGAGTGGCAGGAGGCAGACACCAATGTGTGAGCCTTGAAATCAGGCCAGCATTGCTTTAAATCCCAGCACTGCAATTTATGAGCTGGGTCCCTGTGGGCAAGTCACTTTACCTCTTTAAGCCTTAGTTTCCAAAGCTCTAGAGTGGGATTAATAACAGGACCTATCCCAGAGGATGGTGCTAGTTAAGTGAGGGTAGGAAAAATGCTTAGGGCAGAGCTTGGTATACAGTAAACACTTGACAAATGTAAATACTAGACATTATCAGGCAAGTTTGAAGATTAAAACCAGACATCAGGTCAGGAAGGTGGCATGGGGATTCTAACAACTGACTCATGTGACTGAATATCTTACAGGCACTCGCAGCAGCTCCCGTGACAGAAATGGCCTCGGTCTCCCTGCTGTTCAATTCAATTCTTTTTAAATCAGCGTATCATTTATTTAAGCTAATTCCCCTCTTCCCCCAAGCAAGAGTGTGAAAGGAAGCTCTGCTTATTTCTACTTGATCCTGCATTTATTTGGCTCCTGGTAGAAGGAGCATTAGGAAGATGTGTGAGAGTGTGTGTGTGTGTGTGTGTCTGTGTGTGTTTGTGTGTGTGTGTGTGTGTGTGCATGTGTGTGTGTTTGGTGGGATGTCTCCATACTGGAAAATATAGCTGTAAGAGAAGAGGACAGATTCTCAAGGGGACTGTGCGGGAATGCATTGGGATTTGGAGCATCCCAACACAGAAGGATGAGGCCTAGCAAGGTAAAAGTCTGAAATTTGATCTAGTTATTGGAGATTTGATGAGCTGTCTTCATAGTTAACTGGTTTGAATTTTAGAAACTGCCATTTTTAACTTTGGGAAGGGATTTGGGGAATGTTTTATGAACTGCTACTTTATAGCCCTTTATCACTGGGGTGAATAAAGAGGAGACACCCCATGAACCAACGTAACAACCACATTTGCTTGTTTCTTGCTTGGAGTTCTCAAATCTGAATTATTCCTAGTGAGCTCACTCAGTCCTGGGTCCTGAATTTATTAATGAGTGAAAAAAAAAGTTGTTGTTTTACAATTTATTTCTTTAGGGCATGTAGAAGACCTTAGGGTCTTTGAAGGAGAGTGGAATTGGAGGGAAGAGTCCAGGAGTTCCCAGGAGAGCGAGGTCTTACTGTTGAAGAGTTGGCTGTGTTGGGATGCTCCAAACCCCTGTGCATTCCCCTACAATCCCCCTTGAGAATCTGAAGCATTGACTTGAGGAACGTTATAATTGGTACTGATCTCTGTGGTAAATGAGGGGAAAAAAGAAAGATGAAACTTTAGAGGGTGATCATATTTGAATAATCTTTAAAAGAACACTGTATTTTGAGAACCAAATTATAATATGACATTTAAAACCACAATTTTCAGAAGTTAAAAATATGTCTCTCTCTCTCTCACTGAAATATTAAGAGTGCTGGTAGTCGGTGTTCCTTCCAGTCTCTGAACTAATATTCTAGTTTTAAAACAACCACCTCCAACCTCTTAAGAAGTTGATAAGTATGCAACTTGTAATTATGTAAGTGTTGTGTTGTGAATTATTAACCTTCATGCCAAATGTGTTGTTTCTCTAAACATTTTTGACAATTGAGTGGGTTTACTACTTACACAGTCCCTGTTCTTCTAGCTTTATACTGCATATGAGATCCTTCCAACCCAAAAAGGCATTAATTAAGGTTTCTATAATTAGAAATAATATTAATCTTAAGTCTAATAACCTGACATGGAACTGAAGTGACCAACCATCTGAATTTTCCTAGGTCCCTGGGTTTTAATCCAAAGTGTCCCCACATCTCAGGAAATAACTCAGTCTCAGGAATATAGAGATGGTTGGTTACTTTATTTCTGGTACCGGAGATTGAACTCAGGGCATTCGACTACTGAGTCACCTCCCCACCCCTATTTTGTATTTTATTTAGAGACAGGGTCTCACTGAGTTGCTTAGCACCTCGCTTTTTGCTGAGGCTGACTTTGAACTCACGATCTTCCTGTCTTGGCCTCCCAAGCCGCTGGGATTACAAGTGTGTGCCACTGCGCTTGGCTGATTAGCTACTGTACATGAAATTAAGTTAATAGGTTTATGGTACTATGATAATACGCCAAATAAAGTCTTATGCCTTTTTCCTCTTGTAGAACTTAATTGCTACAAGACCTTAACAATACTCTACTCTAACCCCTTGTTGTATAGATAAGGAAACTAAGCCCTAGGAAAGGAATTCTCTCCCTGTCTGTTGAGAATGCCTGCCCTGAAGAGCTAGACCATCAACTCTTTGGTGGCAAGGACTATATGGCCAGCTCCTAGCCCAGTCAGTACCCAACATGGAATCAGTACTCAGTAGACATTTTCTGAATTAGTGAATTCACCCAATTAATAAATAAATGACATGTAATTGGATCACATTGCATCATGAACATTTTCTTTATATCACTAGAAAGTCTTTGGAGCTATCATGCTAAATGGCCCTATAATTCCACTCATCTTTTGTTGGTGAGAAATAAGGAGTTTGGCAGTTATTTGATATTACATATAATAAACATACTCATTAGAAATGCCATTTTGGTTATTAAACTATAGATATTAACTATAGTTTGGATCATCGAATTAATGTATTTAGCTTTCCTGATATTCATTATTTTTTGCTTCGGCCCACAGACTTAAAAATACAAGGTTGTTTTAATATTCTAAAGATTTTAGTTGATAAGAGGACTTTAGAATCAAATTTGCTTTCAACTATGTACATTCTTGTGATTTTTCTTTGTCTGTAAAATAGTAGCTAACATAAATCAAGGACTAACTCTGTGCCAAGCACTACACCTAAAACTGTTTCATGTATTGAGAGAGGCCAATGGGTAAGTGCCAGGACTCTTGATTTGGGCTGCCTGGGTTTGCAGTCCCACCCAACACAACTGTGTGGTTTTGAGGAAGATACTTAAGTTCTCTATATATGTAATAGAACTTATATAATGGGGTTTTGTTAGGATTAAAGAGCTAGCAGAGAGAGGGAATAAAAGATCACAAGGTAAAACTCTAAGGGTCAGACTAAGAAATGCTTCACATCATTTTTATTCTACCCTCAAGAACTGTTACACAGCTACACTAAATTGCACAAGAAGCTGGAGAATGTGTACTAGAGAAAGAAATTTTGTAACATATAATAATCTGTATTAGAAATACAGCCATCTCTCCTACTTTTGGTCATTATATTCATAAGTCACAATAACAAAGGTAGGAGAAAGGAAATGATCAGAAAGTGTAAGGACATAATTACAGTAGACAAAACCTAAACAGGACTTCCCAGTTCTCTGCTCCTCTTTTAACTGATCTTGGTTGATTGCTAGTCTAATTATCATCAGCTCATTACCTACCAGAAGTTCCCAGAGATTCCTAGCAGGTAGAGGAAGACTGTCAACTATCCTTGTCTCCATTTATATCCTTTTTTCTTTCAGTAACCATAAAGTTTTAAGGAAGTTCAGAATTGTTCCTCCTAAGAAAATGCTTAGAGACTACGGCACTGGAATTCAGTTCCCCTATTATAATAAATTTAATATCAACACTTACCTTTAGTCCTAGGGGCCTACGAGGCTATAAAAGAAAGATTGGCAGATAGAGTAGATAATCTGGTTTATATACATTTTTCAAAAACACTGAAGCTCCCAGAATCTCCTCTACATTTCATCTGGTACCTTAGTCTGTCAAGTTGGTCTTCGTTTTGCGTACTTTGTTCTATTTTTGTAACAGAGGACTTTCATACTTTTTGAACAGTCTCTTATGAGTCCAACCTTGTCCATTTCCCATTGTCATGGATAACAGGTACTCATCCACCAGACTAGTCATCTATTGAAATCCCAATTCTCTTGCAATCGGTTCACCCATTGCGCCTGGAGTCTGTATCCTTGCCCCAACCCTGCTATTACTTACAAGCTCTCTTTTGGAAAACAGACTCAGCATTTGAGTTTCATCAGTTTGGAGAAAGAAAGCTGGAGATAGACATGTGATATATAAATGGTGAATCTTCTAGCTTTTAGAAGCAAGGTCATTGCAATTCAACTCAGCAAGTACCAGAGGATTTTAGAGCTGAAAAGAGCCTCAGAGATGATCTGCCTCAACCCTTTCATTTTACAGATGAGCAAACTGAAGTATCAAGAAGGCTAATGCTTACATGAACTTCAGAGCATCTGAGAACCTTGATGGGATTTAACCTTTATTCAAGGTGCCACTGCTGATTAATAGCAGAACTAGACCCCAAACCTGGTTCTCTTAATTTTCAGAACCAAGGTCTTTGTCATATGTTATAGTAACTTTAACTGGGATCCTCAGACCTTCCCAAAGTTTGTGCATACACTTTCCTAAGAGTCTTCTGGGTCACTCTCCATGAACTTAAAAGCACAGGCAACAAATGCAAAAAAATAGACAAACAAGGCAGCATTTATAGCAGCACAATTCACAACAGCTAAACTGTGGAGCCAACATAGATGCCCTTCAGTGGATGAATGGATTAAAAGAATGTGGTATATATACACAATGGAATATTAATAAAAGCAATAAAAGAGAATAAAATCATGGCATTTGCAGGCAAATGGATGCAATTGGAGAAGATAATGCTAAATGAAGTTAGCCAATCCCAAAAAACAAATGCCAAATGTTTTCTCTGATATAAGGAGACTGATTCATAGTGGGGTAGGGAGGGGGATCATGGGAGGAATAGACGAATTCTAGATAGGACAGAGGGGTTGGAGGGAAAGGAGGGGGGCATGGGGTTATTAATGATGGTGGAATGTGATGGACATTATTATCCAAAGTACATGTATGAAGACACGAATGGTGTGAATATACTTTGTATATAACCAGAGATATGAAAAATTGTGCTCTATATGTGTAATTGGGGTTGTAATGCATTCTGCTGTCATATATAGATTTTAGAAATTAAGAAGAAATAAATTAATATAAATAAATAAATACATAAATAAATAAATAAGCTTGTGCTCAGCTAAGGAAACCATCAATAGCATGAAGAGAAAACTATAGGAAGGGGGGAAATATACACCTAATAGATACCATACACTGATAAGGGATTAATACCAAAATACAAAAAACTCAGATATCTCAGTAGTAAGAAAAAATAACTTGATTAAAAAGTGAGCAAAGTGTCTAAATAGATGTTTTCCAAGTGAAGACATTCAGTTGACCAACAGGTCTGTTTAAAAATGCTCTTAATCACTAATTATCAGAGAAAATGCAAATTATCAGAGAAATGCAAGTTAAAACCAGAAGATACCACCTCACACCTGTTACATGGGCCATCATCCGGAAAGACAAAGAAGTGTTGGCAAGAACGTGGTGGGAAGGGAACCCTTGCACATTGTTGGTGGGAATGTCACTTACGATAGCCATTATGGAATACAAGTATGGAGGTCCCTCAAGAAATTTAAAAATAGAACTGTCATGTGATAGAGTAATGCTGGCCCGGGTATGTGTAGAGAAATTTTAATTGGTTATTATTCCATTAATAATATGAAGAATCCATAGGAGCATATTCTGGATTACCAGGGTGACCTTATCACTGAAGACATATAAATGACCTATAGTGCCCGTGTCTTTGCTTGTGTTTGTGATGATGTCAATGCCACACAGTACCACATACGGTGTTTGGAGAAAATGAGGGAAAAGACAGGGCGGTTTCCATGTATTAATGACATCTTCTCCGAGGAAAGCTGCATGAGGTGTCAAAGAATTTTAAGAAAGAAAATTCCACAGAAAATTCACAAATGGAAAATGATGAGAGAAAAGAAGGTGTGGGAGCTGAGGGCTGGGAGAGCTGAGTACTTTAAGCATCAGACAGAGAGAGAGAGAGAGAGAGAGAGAGAGAGGAGAGAGAGAGAGAGAATGAATTGGTATCAGTCCTATATGCACACCTCAAGAGGTCACTTTACTTCAAGGGGTCTTAATTTTAGAAAAAAAAAATGGGGGAAAAGTTCATCATTCAGTCCACACAGTAAGTGATTGAATTGGAGTTTAACTAATTTAGTAGTGTTGGGTCTTTGGGTCCTGAATAACTTTATTCAGTAATAATCATTGTTACAAATTTAATTATGTCCCTCACAAATTCATGTGTTGCAGTCCTAACCTCCTGGACCTGAGAATGTAAACTAATTTGAAAACAGTGCCATTGCAGATGTGATTAGTTAAGACAGGGTATTCGTCGGAGTAGGGAAGGCCCCTGAATCAAGTCGACTGGTGTCCTTTATGAGAAAAGAGAGCTGGAGAGAGGTACACACGCAGGGAAAATGTCATGTGAAGATGAGAACCGAGCTCACGGTGACGCTTCTGCAAACCAAGGCACAGCCAAGGTTGCCAGAAAACCAGCGGGAGCCAAGGGGGAGGCTCAGAACAGATTCTGTCTGAGCCTCAGAAAGAACCTACCCTGCTGATACCTTGACCTTGGACTTCTAGGTTCCAGAGTAATGAGGAACTGAAGTTCTGCCGGGTGCACTACTCCGCTCGAGGTTTCTCTCTGGCAGCATCACCACACCATAAACTGCACATATTGAAAGTTACAGTGGGGACGCCCATTCACCCCTATAACCATCATCACTATCAAGGTAATGAACACATTCAACACCTCCAAAGTTTGTTTCTTTGTGCCTTTTTGTAATCTATTCTTCCTAGCCCCATGTTCTCCCACTTACTGCCTATCCTTAGGCTTAGTAAACTCCCTTCCTTTCTGTCACTATAGATAGATTCCTATTTTATAGAATATCTTCCACTGAATGAAATAATTGTTTCCAGATTCATCCATATTATGTGTAATAACAGTTTATTGCGGAGTCTGACTTTATTATATGGAGATATCACAATACGTTAATGTATTTACCAGTGAAGGGACATCTGGATCATGTCCAGTTTTTGCCTAATATATATAATGCCTCTTGGAAGGTTACGTTCAAGTCTTTGTATTTATGATTTCACTTCTCTTGGGTGAATACCCAAACATGAAATGACTGGATCGTGTGGCAGGTGTTTCACAGTTTACAAAAGTGCAGAACTTTGTAAAAGTGCCATTTCTTATTCCCACCCTGACTGTGAGAGAGTGCCCACTGCCCTGCATGTTGAAACTCCTTGGATGTGAATGCCTTTAGGTAGGTGGGACTTCCCTGGTCTCAGTCACCATGGGACCTGTTGCCTTAAATCATACTTGTTACCCCCCCCCCCCATTTAGCTTTGAGTTTTTAATCTCTGATTTACAAGTTGATTTACAAAAGACTCTCCAGGGCTAGGGTATACTTAGTGGGCAGAGTGTTTCCCTAGCATGCAAGGCCCTCAGTTTGAGCCCCAGAATGGCAAAATGGCAAAAAACAAAAGAGGGAGGAGGAGGAAAAGAAAGAGAAAGAAGAAGAAAAAGAATAAAAGAAATGACTATCCACCTCTATCTACAGAGGCTTTGTCCCCAGCTCAGAGCTATTCGGAGCTTTTAAAGGTGAGGCCAAGCAGATGGTCTTAGAGATTGTGGGCATGCCCTGTGCCCTTCTTCGTCTGCTCTTTCATATCCTAGATGTGAGGTGAATGGTTTTGCTTCACCACATACCTGCCATAACGTGGCACCACAATCCCAAAGCAATGGGGCTAATTGATCATGGACTGCAACCTCCGAAACTGTGAGCCAAAATAAACCTTTTCTCTTTATAAGTTAATTATCTCAGGTATTTGTTAACAGTAATGGGAAACTGACTGACACAGTCACACATTCTGCATACCCAAATCTCCAAAGTGTCTTTAGACCAAAGTCAGAAGATTGGAGTGTACCATTGCCTACCCACGCCCCTCTCAGTGTGCTGTCAACTACCTCCCAGTTTTCATGTGCCCCCTGAAAAGTCTGATTAAAGATCTGCCCAGCCTGCTTCCATACAAATTTCACATGTCAAATCAAAATGTTCAAGAAAGCCCTTGGTAAATGGTGAATTTTCATGCCACTATGATAGTGAGAAGTGGGCTTCCAGAATGAGTTTCCCAAAGATCATGGCAGCCTGAAGGATGTAAATGATGTCTAACAGAGAGGGCCCTGGTCAACTGCACGTGCTCCCTTTTGCCCAAGTTCCTGGGCAGAAGATAATCTACCAGTAGACCTTAGGACAAACAAATAAATGTTCCCTAGAACCATCCCTCCAGAAGTTGGGAAGGAAGGCAGGAAGCACTTTATGGTGGGATTTTACCCAAAACAGGTAAGATTTCATTTTAATAACAACAGGAATAATAATAGTGGGTAGCACTTATCAACACTAGTACTGTGTACTAGGATGGTCCAGTATTTGCATGAACCCTGTATAATCCTTACACCAATCTCATCAGATAGTTAGGTATTATTCTCACTCTCACTTTTCAGCCAAGGTAACTGAGACCTTAATGAGGTCAGATAACTTGCTCAAGATCCCAAGTCTGATATCAGAGCTCCGGCTTTTAACGATGATATGATCTGTAGTCTCTGATCCTATCTATGCTACAACACTGTCATCTAAAAGACCTGCTCCATTTTGAGCATATTACAGATACTCCACCCATTAGGGAAAATATTTACCAATTCAAAAACCAAGCAGGTGGAAGTAATGTCTAAGGAGCTGTCCTCACCTGAATTCTTTCTGGAAGGAAGAACGTGAGGAATATTGCTTAGACTTCCTTAGGATAAGATTTGAAAGTCTACATCGGGGGATTTGAGAATTTTTGAAAATGTGAAAGGCAATGAAATTTCCATTTGTATCACTGTAGCTTTGGGGCTGGTTACGTGACGGTCAGCCATGGGCCTTGAAGGTGACTCTTGAGGGGCTGAGCAGTTATATGGGATATGCCTTGCCAAGGCCACTTCCTGGAATATCACCTGTCAGCCTGAAGTGAGAACTGTATTCTAGACTCACCTTTATCACTAATGGCTTCACTTCTGTGACCCCCAAGTCTTTGTATCAAACGAGACAGTTGATGGAATCAGTGGTATTTCCTACTTTCCTTCCCCCAGAACTCTGTGGTTAAATTATGTCATAAGGAAATGCCATATCAAGACACCCCAGAGCTCAGGATGCATGTTGGCCCACCACCCAAGCAGCTGGAGGAAACGCCCACCCCACCATGTGCCTGCTGTGGTTGGGAACATTGTCACTGTCATCCTATCACAGTGGTCTGGTCCTCAGAAACTACACTCCTCTGCCAGAGGAGGCTTGCACTGTCCCTTTCAGAAGATATAAGTCCCCAGCTGGTGGCTGACCTGCCATGTAGCTCACTTCTACCTCTGTGTTGCTTAACCAAACCTAGGTCCTGGCAGAACAGGAAGCCGGCTAGAACGAAGTTGGACTGGGTACTGGGTATGCAGACTCACAATACCCCCATCTGTGCTCCCGGAAACAGTAGAAGCAGGGGTCCCTACTCAGGTCTCCCCAGACACTGCTCAGCAGTGATGATGGGGTCTTCGTGTCTGGGCACTCAGCAAACAGTCCCCCAAACCCTGGCCTTTGGTCCCCTGGGGGCCCAGATGGTCTTGACAACTGAACAGGTAAAGTTAGAAAAAAACACTAAACTGGATTATTTCTAAGATCCCCTCAGGTGCTCAGATTCCTTGATTCTATGTATTTTCAAGGTTCACTGAATACAGAGGTGTTTCAACAAGCATTCTCCTGTAGGTCCTGACTAATTCCCGTATATTCTCTCTAATTATCAGTCGTTAAGAATATTACATACAAGAAGTATGGCTTTACATCCCCGTACATTTTGCTTGAATTCCTCATTTAGGCCTATCAGTGCAAGAAAATCCAATTCACAGAGAAGGAGAGGAGAGGGAGGGTGTGGAGCAAAAGGAGGAACATTTGACAAAGATGTTCTACAGGATTTCTTTTCAGAGGGGGGTTATTTTGGGTCTTTCAGGGGAAGCATTTTTAAGTTGAGAGTACTTGCAGATGCAGTTATAGGAAAACTGCTTACAGTGTTGGCACGGGTTCAGATGTATAAGTCCCAAGCACAAAGCTCCAAAAAAATCAAAAGAAAGAGCAGACAAATTCTAGCTACCTTATGTTCTAGAAAGATCTGTTTGCTTAAATTTTTTTTCACTCTCTAATGTCTCTAAAGTATCAGAAATAACTCTTTAAGTTCTTCTCAAGGCACCAAAGAAGGACATGAGAGACCAGTGAGGTACCATCTTATTAGGCCTAGTGGGTCTGTCAACTGTGTATGTAAACTTGGGATGCACTCTGTCACTGTGTCTGCAAGCTTGGGCTCCAGATTCAGTCTCCTGACCTCTTGAAGCATTAGTTAATTTACCCAGAAAGTGGAAATAATAACAGATACCTCATCACAATGTTGCAAGGATTAAATGAGATAACGTGTGAAATTAGTAACACATTGCCTGTGACATCATGAGTGCTCACATACAATCATTGAAGCACTTTTTGGTCAGCTTGGAGTTACTACAAAAAAAAATACTGAAGAAGAATGTCACCTTATAAGAGCTTATAAGAGGTTATTTTGTAAGAGGTTATTTTGGCCCAGTTTTGGAGGTCCCAGCCCATAACTGGTGGGCCTTATTGCCTTTTAAGGTCTGTGGCAAGGCAGCCCATCAGGTAGGAGCACATGTGTTAGGGTTTGGATGCGAGACAATGTGAGACAATGCAAGAAGGCTCGGAGGAGAAGTGGTTGGGTTATGAAAGCCTTAATCAGAGAATGCGTCCCTGATGGGATTAACTGAGTGGTGACTGGAGGCAGGTGGGGTGTGGCTGGAGGAGGCTGGCATTGTGGGTGTGGCTTTGGGGTCTATATTTTGTATCTGGTGAGTGGAGTATTTCTCTGCTTCCTGAACATCATGTGAGCTGCTTCCCTGTGCCACCCTCTTCCTCCATGATATTCAGCCTCACTGTGAGCCCTGAGGAATGGAGGAGGCTGTCTACGAACTGAGACCTCTGAAACCTTAAGCTCCCTTATAAACTCTCCTCCTCTACAATCGTTCCTGTGGACCCACCTCCTGCAGGTTCCATGCCCTCCTCACTGCACTCTGCTGGGGACCAAGCCTTTATCACATGACATTTGAGGAACATTCTAGATTCAGACTATAGCAGGCCCTACCCTGGCCTTTGGTCCCCTAGGGGACCAGATGTCTTGACAGCTGAGCAGGTGATGGGGGGAGGCTGCTGCTGAGAGGAGAAGTGGCTCTGCTGTTGCCCTCTCAGAGGAGGCAGATGCCATCTTCACAAATGTGCCACCAACCCACTGGTTCTCCGTGCTGGGACGTGGAGAGAGGTGGACCTGTCTGAGTCTTCCTAACTCTGTAAGGTCACTCTCACTCTTCAGTATGGGCTGATTTGGTCTGAGCTTGAGCTAGGCCCTAGAGGATCCTGTGTGGGTTGTGGTGGTGACATAGAGAGTCATGTTCAAGAAGCAGATATCAGGATCGGCTTTGCCCATGAACATGGATGAGGTCAGGATGATCAACCATGTGGGTTTGCTTGGGACTGAGGGGTTGTCTTGGACACAAACTTCTCTTTCAAGAAGACTGATTAAGTTCCCAGAATGTGGTATTCTGCAAACACCAGGAAGGTTCAGGTTTAACCAGTGTGGGTCCATCATGCCAACAGGTTCTATATCCCATACTGGGAAGCCCCTCTTTCTCTGCCTTTGAGGAATGTAACTCTCTGCAATTAAATGAATGAATGAATGAATGAATGAATGAATGAATGAATAAATAAATAAATTAAATACTACAAACTGGAATATAGTGGGGGGATGTTGTACAAAGCAGTACAGAGAGGGATTAGACTAAAGACCCTAATCATTGTGATTACCCTTGACAAATTGATCACCTGGCTGAATCTCAGTTCTTTTCATCTGCAGAAGCAGCAATACCCAACCCCTAGAAATTAGGAGAGTTTAAATGAAATAATATGTGTACCAGTACCTGACTCAAAACAATGCCAGTTTTTAATTTTATATATTTAAATAAAAAATATCATGCTGGATTTAAAATAAAAAGTTTTACATCCAGCCAGGCATGGTGGCACACACCTGTAATCCCAGTGCTCAGGAGGCTGAGGCTGGAGAATGGAGAGTTCAAAGCCAACCTCAGCAACTTAGCAAGGCTCTCAGCAACTCAGCAAGATCTTCTCTCTAAATAAAATACAGGAAAGGGCTGGGGATGTGGCTCAGTGGTAAGTGCCCCTGGGTTCAATCTCCCCAGTACCCCCCCCACAAAAAAAAGTTTCACACACATATGCTTCTCCACCTTAACTCTTCACCATTTGTGCTGTATTTGCCCTGAAGGTGCTATCTCTGTGTTTTATTTGGGGACAAGTTACTAGCAAAATTGTAGACTCCCCAGGTACAAGCATGATCTTTTTATTCTCGGTGTCTCCTAAAACCTTCTCCAACCTGACACGATCAAATTCTGGCACTACAAATTCCTGAGTTTGGTTTGTCAATATCCTGGGAATCCTGTATATTTTTAACCTACCCTTTAAACTCTAAGTCTTAAGTTCATGTAGCTAAAAGGAGTCAGGTCAGATGATATCCTTCTGAAGCCCCTCCAATGCCTACGTTATTACACTGAAATCTCTTTGTGTGATTTGGTGACACGGGCAAATTGAATGGCAGGAAAAAAGTGGCAGAGAAGGGACAGATGTATACCTGGCTATGCTAGGTAGACAGAAACCCTTCTGTGTGCATGAGCCCGAGAAAGCACAACTGAAATGTCAAGGCTCACCATTTGAGTCCTTCTAAACAGCAACAAGCCTGCCCTGCTTTAGCCAATTAGAGGTCAGCTTTGTAATTTCAAATTTTCTGTTAACATAATGAGAGTCAGTCTGCTCGTTTTTTCAGACTCTAAAGAGCTTTCTTCAAAAGTCCCCTTTAGGAAAAAAAAATATCTTATCTATTACTGGCTTGCTGGACTCTGGGGTGTATTTCCCCCACCTCTCCCTTCCTGTCTTCCTCCATCTCGTCCACATTAGGCAGTTTTCACTTCCTGTCAGACGTTCACCTGACATCTTTGACATATGTTTTCGTGTGATGGCTGCATTGCTCTTCACACTAGGTCTCTTCTCCTGATGATTGAAGCAGCCCAGCCAGATTCTCTTCCAGCTAAAGATGCTGGAGATTCTGAGAGCTGGCTCCTCACTGGGAAGCTGGGATCAGTCCCAACCAGGCTGGAGAGATCTGCTAAAAATCCACATAATTAGAAGCATCTCCTTCGGATGCTTGAAGACTGTGCCTGTGGATTATCAGAGGTGATAAGCCAGTGTTTTACTCTTAGGGTAGCAGATGGGAGCAACAACTGAATGTTTGTAACTGCCTGAAGAGCTAATGTGACCTCAGGTTTTATTAAAAGGAGTATTGTGCTTGAAAAAGGAGGCGGTGGAACTTTAGCTTTTTCAAACTAAATTGTTCATTTATTGAACCAAAATGTATGATGCCTACTCTTTGAAAAGTATGGTGCCCCAGGAGGTACAAAAATAACAAGTAGCACTCCCAGACACAGACCTAAATCGCATTAAATGAGAGCTCTGTGAGGGGACCACTGCTGCTCCAGTTTGCCTCATGGAACTGCCATGATCTTTTGTAAGAGCAGTCACACACCCCCAAGTGTCTGCAGGGGGCTGGCCAATAAGCGAGGAAAGTGACCTGGCAGGGACACTGCCAAATTGGAAAGGATGAGCTTCCTCCGTGTATGGTGGGCAGCCGCTGTTCAGTTCTTTTGCCTTGGCCTCTTGTGAGCATGCAGGTCTGATTTTGCCCAAGGAAACTGGAAATCCAATCTGTGTGAAATATTTTATTGTTAAATGCAGATACTCTTGAACTTGTCATGGGGTCACTTCCTGATAAACCATCATGAATTTAAAATATCATGTCAAAAGTGCATCGGATGCACCCACCAACCCCTCACCACCACAGCTCAGCAACACAGTACATTCGGTCACGTCGATTGTTCATCCTTGTGACTGATGGCTAACTGGGAGCTGTGGCTCACTGCTGCTGTGTAGCATCACCAGAGAGTATTGTACTGTGCATTGTCAAAATTCCAAATCTGCAGTGTGGTTTCTACTGAATGTGTGTTGCTTTCTTCATAGAAAAATGAAGTCCAAGCATCAAAAATTGGGGGACCCTCTGGAAATTCCTCAGAAAACTTAGAATGAAATCACCATTTGACCCAGCTCTCCCACTCCTTGGTCCATACCCAAAGGACTTAAAATCAGCATACGATAGTGACACAGCCACATCCATGTTTATAGCAGCTCAATTCACAATAGCTAAGCCATGGAACCAACCTAAGTGCCCTTCAACAGATGAATGGATCAAGAAAATGTGATACACACACACACACACACACACACACACACACACACACACACTGGAATATTACTCACCTACAAAAAAGAATGAAATTATGGCATTTGCTGGAAATTGGATGGAACTGAAGGCTATCATGCTAAGAGGAATAAGCCAATCCCCCAAAACCAAAGGCATATGTTCTCTCTCTGATATGTAGATACTAACACACAATAAGTGGGGAGGGAGGGAAGAATAGAAGTTCATTGAATTATATAAAGGGGAATAAAAGGAAGGGAGGAGGGATGGGAATAAAAAAGATGGTAGAATTAATCAGACTTCACTTTCCTATGTTCATATATGAATACATGACCAGTGTAACAGCACATCATGTACAACCACAAGAATGGGATCCCAATTAGAATAAGTTATACTCCACGTATGTATAATATGTCAAAATATACTTTACTGTCATGTATATCTAAAAAGAACAATTTTTTTTAAAATGGCAGCTTGACAGCATATATTGTCAAGATAGGGGGAAGAAATAGGGAAATATAGGTTAAGAATACAAAGTAGCAACCATGTAGGAAAAACAAGTACAAAGAGCTAATGTGTAACATGATTGTGTGACCTGGTCAGGATCTCTGCTAAATGAGTAGATAGATGATAGTTGTCCTTGGCAAAGACGGTAAAATGTGTGACTATGTGGGATGATGGATGTGTGAATTTGTTTCACTGTGATAACCATTTTACTATGTAGGTGTATCTTATGTTGTATGCCTTTAATATAAACAATTAAATATATTTCAAGAAAAGAAACAAATAGGGCTAGTGATGTACCACAGTGGTAGAGCACTTGCCTCACATATATGAGGTGCTGGGTTGTATCTCCAGCACTGCAGGGGAAAAAAGTTAAATAATAAATAAGTCATCCCATTGGAAAGGAGAAAGAAGCAGCTAATTCAACTTTTTGGAAGCTCTGTGGAACCATTCTTGTGTCTCTGGGCTATATCCTCCTTGTTGGCTTCTCATTTGTAAATTTTGTCCTAATAAGTAATGTTTACCAAACAAAAGTATGCCAATATTTAAGGGGATTCTTTGACTTGAGATTTCACATTAAAACATTCATGTAGACTTCTTGGACTCCTTAATAAGAAAGCCACTGAGTCATATTGTGGCATGATTTGGGTGGGGGAGTTGTTCTCCATGCACCATGAGAAGTTTTAGCATATCTAACTGCATGTGACCTGCAAGTATCTCACACATCCATTCACATAGATCTCCCCGACCTGAACTCCACTAGGTAATTTTATTTACTTATATATTTAGTACAGGGGATTGAACTCAGGAGCACTCAACCACTGAGCCACATCCCCAGCTCTATTTGATATTTTATTGAGAGACAGGGTCTCACTGAGTTGCTTAGGGCCTCCCTATTACTGAGGCTGGCTTTGAACTTGTGATCCTCCTGCCTCAGCCTCCCCAGTCACTGGGACTACAGGCATGTGCCACTGTGCCCAGCTGCACTTGGTATGGAGGGTCACCAAAATCATTTCTCTGGGATCTCCCTGGGATGGATTTATGGTGGGCTCAGGCCACTTTCTCTGTTGATCTTTGAGATCATGACCACAGCATCATGTCCAGTGCAAAGTAGCTTGATTTTTCTGTCCTGGCAAAGAAATGCACGTGGTTGATGATCAGAATTACCTACCTGTAAACTCTATTCCTTATAGGCTCTGATAAAATTCCAGCTCTTTACCTCCTGCCTGTATCAGGCCAAATAAAGAAATGCCTCATCATAGATAGGCAGCTCTCCCTTAGCTACAGTTTGGTTACCCACTTTGTCTTTGAGCTTTTGCAACATCTATGCCTAGTCCTATTCTTCCATATTCTATTGGGAGGACATTACAGTTTGACAGCTAAGGGTGTGGTTTTGGAGCCAGACTCCGTGGGTCTAAAATCCCAGCTCTGCCAATTTTTGCCAGTGCTTCTTTGTACCATGTTCTTCATTCATGGTGTTTTAAAATAAAATAACCTCTCCTCTCAGAGCTTGATATCAGGCTGGATGCAAAGAATACACATTAAGTACTGAGCATAGACCCAGGAAGGGAATAAATGCCCCATCCATGTTACCCATTGTTATCTCATTACACCAAATTTAAATTGTCCATTTCCTTGTCTTTCTCTTGTCCTAAGCCCTAAGCATCGTGAAGGCAGAGATTATATCTTGTTCAATCTTTTATCTCTAACATGTACTGCAAGGACTAGCAAAAAGTTAGTGTTCAATAATTGACCATTTTTAGTATAGTTCAAGTCTCTAAGAGAGTTCAGAATAAAACTTCATTAAAGCCCCCAGCGCACACACTGATTTCTGTGAATATTTACCACACATATGAAGGGTACCTCTCTAGTGTCAATTTATAATAATAGGATATTTTATTGTTATAAATATATATTTTATTTTTATTTAGCTGCCTGGTCCTGCGAGTTTACCCACACTGCTTTGCCTCACAGACAGCCCTGCACCTGAATCCTGCTTGCTTCTCTTGTTCTTTCTGAATCATTGAGTACATCATTGTGTGTCTTAGATCTTTGTTTTTCTCATCTGTAAAGTAGCTTGACCTTGCAGCAGGATCTGTAGTGTGGTATGAAGATGTGTTCTACAGTGCCTGAGATGGAAAACATCTTAAGTAAATTATACTTATTATTACATGGAAGAATGTTCCCTATGAATATCTGTTGATTTATTTTTGGCCTCTGTTCTATATTCTTTATTCACATAGCCTGATCTTTTGAATCAGATTTCTTTTTTTGGCGACGGGCAGGCAGGTGCCAGGGATTGAACTCAGGGGCACTCAACCACCAAGCCACCTCCCCAGCCCTATTTTGTATTTTATTTAGAGACAGGGTCTCACTGAGTTGCTTAGTGCCTTGTTTTTCTGAGGCTGGCTTTGAACTCGAGATTCTCCTGCCTCAGCCTCCCCTAGCTTCTGGGATCACAGGTAGGTTAGATTTCTTTGTAAGCATTGTTATGGTTTCGGTCTGTGCCCCCAAAAGATGTGTTGAAATCCTAACACCCAAAAACCTCAGAATGTGACCCTTGATCTACCACAGAGAACCAAATTCTTGATCTACCACAGTTCCTAAAGGCTTTTATTTTCCCCTTGAACGTTCAAACTTATTTAGTAAAGAAGTTTGGGTCCAAGGAGGACTAGAAAGCTTTCAGCTGTTCTTCTTCCTAAAGGTAAGAACATCCAATTTGCATTTACTATTTATGAGCTGTGTCTTCATATCGTCACGTGATCAAGTGATGCTCTGCTTTTAAAAACCTGGGAATGAGATGAGATTCATTATTTTTTAATGTAAAAAGGATGATGGCAAACTTCACAGTGTCATACAAAACTGGGCTGTCACTCCTCCCGGCACTTGTATGATGCTGACCATTGAGAAATTAATAGCTACATGCCATACTTACAAAACCTAGGGTTTGACATTAATGCAATATATATTTTTTTCCTTTGAAAGCAGTGTTTGAGTGTTTAATTGCAGTGGATGATTCACAGGGAGATCTTCAACCCTGAGCAGTTCCCTGGTACTTATTCAGGAGCGCATTTTTCCAAGTAAGACACACATCTACTGAGGAAGCCCTTTAGCTTTGCTCTCGTATTTCTCTTTCCACAAGGGGGCTGCTGCTAAGTTTTATTTGGTTTCTAAGAGCATGGTGAATGAAATTAAAATTAAAATAGTCAAACAAGTTGAACTAAAAATTAACCTTATGGTTACCCAGAGTGTTCTGGAAGAAAATTTAATCTGTATTTATTTATTTTATTATAATTATTATTTTTTTGGAAAGTTCTTCTTCTGGAATGAGAAGAACTTTGGAATTGCAGACTAAAATGATGTGTCTGGAAATCTAATCCTTCCATTGAAAATCTGCAAGGCCTGCCCTGTGCACATGTTCAATGTTCATGTTCCCCACTGACCTCAGCCTCAAGGAATGTCTTATGTTATGCAATGACTTCCTCTCATTTTATGGAAGAAAATTGACCCTTATTTCTTTAGGTCATTTTTTTATTAGCTACTCATGACATTACAATGATCTTTGGGTCAACATTGGGTCAACTTTTGGCTTCTACTTTACCTTTGTAGTTTTTTTTTCTTTAGTACTTTTTTTTTTTTTTGCACCAGGGATTGAACCTAGGTGTGCTTAACCACTGAGCCACATCCCCAGCCCTTTTCATTTTTTTTTATTTTGAGACAGAGTCTCACTAAGTTGCTTAGAGCCTCACTAAGTTGCTGAGGCTGGCTTTGAACTTGTGATCCTCCGGCCTCAGCCTCCCAGGTTGCTTAGATTACAGGTGTGGGCCACCCACCTTGCCTGACTCTTTAGTAATTTTTATAGTTTGATTTTTTTCCTAGATTTATTCTAAAACCGCTGGGTTATCATAGAATTATTTTCTCTTCTTCTCTTGAAGTTCGTCTCCTATTGCTTCTGGTTTTATCCATCCCTGCTCCCTAAAACACCCAATAAATCACTTTCTTTCATGTGTTCATTCATGCAACTATTTCCTGCCACTGGAATCGGTACACTAGGGTCTGCTGCCTTATTTATACTACTTGTGAGCTAACAGTGCTTTGTACATTTAAAAAAGATTTTTTAAAAAAGTCAAAAGAAGTTTTAATAAAAGTTCACTGACCATATTGAAAAAAAAAGTCAAAAGAAGAATGCTGTTTTATGGTAGGTAAAAATTGTATGATATTCAAATTTCAGTGTCCATAAGTAACCTTTCATTGTAAGGAGGCCACATTTATCTGCTTACCTATTGTCAATGGCTGCTCATGGCCCATAGAAGCCCAATGGCCAATCTAAATTCTCAAGAGTTCTGCCTTCTTCTCACGGCTCCAAATCCACCATCCTTGCCCAGAGGTCTCTTATTCCTGTCATGCACCATTGCTTTGTACCTATTTTTCTTTGCTTGCTACTCAGCACCTTTTGTGTGACTCTCTAATACAGGACTGGATGGCTTGATCCCAATCTGTTCTGTTAGAGGCACAACTAAAGTCCACGATCTCTCTCCTGACATACCCACTTCCAGCCTCATCTCTGGGTTGGCATCCCAAGTGCTCCGAATCTCAAAGGGAAGCTTGGATAGTATTGAAATAAGAGTCATTAATACTTGTCCAAAAATAGGAAGGGCTCTCAACCTGATTTTTTTTTCCTCTTCTTGCCTTTGTTTAATTGAATTTTTAAAAGCTTAGACGTTAAGAATCTCCTTTCGTAGATGTTAAATGTTTCCATGTTGGTTTTCGCCCAGGGTTGGTGCCTGAAGAGCTGGTTCTGAAACTTCACCTTGTTGGCCATTGTTCTGCCTTCTTGCTCAGTTAGGTGTTCCAAAGATTTTTTTTTTTTTTTTTTTTTTTTTGCAGAGGTATATTCTACATTCAAGAGCGTTCAATCCCAAATAGAGCTATGTGGCACTGTCCTAAAGACTTCTCTGCAATTCAATATTGATCTATTAAGCGGCACTCACTGGCTGTAGTTCATTCAAATAATTGCTGATCCCTTTAACAACACACAATTATAGAAGGCCATCAGGTGCTTTGCTAAAATCACAACAAACCACATGGAAGCCCTTCACCTACCTGCTCTAGTAGCTTAGGGGTTCCCATCAGGCTGAGGATGGCAAGAATAAAAGAGAGTTTCTGGAATCAGGCAGACCTAGGTTAAACTCTGTGTCTGCCAATTCACCCAGGAGACTGCTTGTCCTCTCCTCCACGTGGTGGTGAGGATTCAATGCATGATCTTCCATATAGTCACTCCGCTCTAAATGGGAGCTTTATCACCAGTCATCATGATGATTTCTTGAAATCATCAAGAAAGAATGAGATCAGTTAAGAATGGCTTCTTAATAAGTTCACATTGGCATCTAGTGGAGAAGAAATGGTTTCTAAATGCCCGTGTCTCTTTTTTGACCTTAGGTTGCTATGGTTCATATGTGTTTAATGTTTGGTATACTTCTGTGGTTCCTGAAGTCCGCCATTGACTGAAATTTGTCATCCTACTTATCTGACTCCAATTCTTCCAATCTCCTATTTATTTAAATTCTTAAATAGCTCTGAAAAGTCTTTTTTATTTTCAACGCCCTAGCATATGATTGTCTTGAGCAAGTGGATGTCAATGTGTGGGATGAGCCAGGTGTTTCTGAACCTCTTTCTCCTGTAAGGTTTCTCTTTAGCTGAAAAAAACTTGATTTGGGGCTAAGCGCTCAGGATTGTGAATAAAAATCTTGAGATTCTGGTGCTTAATCTGCTCCTCAACTGGTATGCATTCTGAGATGTGCTTTCTGACCTCTCAACACCAGTTTATTTCTCTGTAAAATTATTAGGTTGTACCAGAAGCTTTCCATGCATATCTGCTTATTCTAGAACCTTCTTTTTCATTACCAGAAGCAACCTATTGAGCATGTGCAGGACACCCTTAGAGAAGACTGGAGACTCCTCTGCTCCCTGGTTGCCCTCTCCTGAGCTGCTTACCTCTGCCATCCACTTCCACCATGATGCTCTTCCTCATCTTGGGCCCAGAGCAATGGAGTTGGCTGACCATGGACGGAACCTTGGAAACCATAAGCCCAGATAAACTTTCCCTCTCCTACATTGTTCTTTTCAGGTCTTTTGCTCACAGCGATGAAAAAGTTGACTCAAACTCTCACCAGATGTTGGCAACTGTTCTTAGATTTCTCAGCCTCTAGAACCGTGAAGCAATAAATTTCTGTTCATTATAAATGATCTTTTCTGTGATTTTCTGTTATTGTAGCACAAAAGGGACTAAGGTAAATTCTGCCAAAAGAAGAAGAGGAGGAGGAGAAGGAGGAGGAGGAGGAAGAAGGATGATGATGATGATGATGATGATGATGATGATAATAATAATAAAGTAGAGATGGCAAAGGGTTGATGTAAGGTATAAAGAGTTTTGTTTTGTTTTCTTTCAATTCTTATTTTACTTTGTCAATGCTTTAATCCCCGCCAAGGTAATGCCAATGTGACATATCGACCTGCCCACCACTCTCTGGAACACTGCCTTGACCTTCTTTAGAAGAACTAACCTCTGTTTCCATCTCAGAAAAGAACACCATTTTGAGGCAGTGTATAATTTTAGTTGGAAAGAAATGGCATTTAACATGTAAGGATGTATAACACAAAGACAGGGTAATACAACAATTGTCTTAGGGCCTCAGAAGCATTTGTTCTAAGTAACATTTGGAGGCATACAACTCAGATAATTAATACTAAGTGTTTGCTTCTTAGTAGTTAGTCGAGGCTGAGGGGAGAATCAATGGAGGGATGGATGGCATTGGGTTTTTATGCTCTTTCAGGGCACACAGTGAAAAGTGCTGTTTGAAATCTAAGTTCTGGAGTCAGATAGTGGATCCACTCTTCTTTTTTAAAAATTATTATTATTATGTGTGGTGCTGGGGATCGAACCCAGGGCCTCATGCATGCCAGGCAGACACTCTACCTCTGAGCCACATCCCCAGTCCACAGAGCCACCCTTTTTGATTGGGTAAAGTTGGAGAAGTTACTTAATCTCTTTTACTTCATGTTCTTCTTTTTAAAATAGGCATAATAATAAAATTGCAGTGAGAGTCCATTCAGGGTGGAACACATACTCACACAGAAGAGCTTAGACAGGTCGTTGGGTTGGAGCAAATACCCACTCAATGCCATTTATTACCATTCTTAATGTTTTTTTATTCTCCCATAGATACATCCACATTTTATTAAAAGGAATAACGTATGGAAACAGGACTCAATGAAACGCTTATGGAATAGTATGAAAGGAAAAGAGAAATGTAAAAAATCCTGACTATGTCTAAAGGTCCAATTGCTCATAGCCGCTGTAAATTCTTCCTTCCTATCTTTTTTACTTTTGAATTTAAAAGTGTTGCAGGAAATTTTTAAATTATGTTAGGTTTTTTTTTTTTTGAGTGATCTTTCTGGAGCTTAGAAAAACCATCATGCCATTTGACTCTGGTGACTGTATCACTTAAGACCAATTAATGTACTATTGAAATGTCATTAATGAAACATGGCAAGAACACAACGCATATCAGAAGGTAAGCATTGTTTTGCCGACACTGATCTCATTTTAATAGATGCACTGTGCAAAGGATTTAATTATGCAATAAAGCAAAATAATGGGGAATTCATTGAAAATCATTAAAATGAGTAACAGAATGAATAACTCCTTTAGGAGTTTTTTCGGCAGGAGGGAAAAAAAAAAACGATTACTACCTGTCAAATCAGTGTAATAGATCGGATGCTCTCAGAATCCCCGTGACTCTTTGTCTTGGGTGAAATCAGTGGTGGGAATCAACAACGGAAGGGTGTAGCGGGGCGAGATAGTGACAGGAGGGCGTGAAGAAAACATAAAAAGGCTTGACAGAATTAGGGGCACTGGGTGGGAAATATCTGCCGTTTTAGGGAATCAACTAGATGATGTTTTAAAGCACTTTGTGCATTCTGTATCCCGTAACAGAATTAGCAGCTATTTCTTCCACTCTGTATTTGTTTTCTTTGGGGAGCTTTCTGACAATGAATTCTCTCTCTGAGTGTTTTTTCTTTTTTTCTTTTCTATCCATGCATACTGTTGTTGGGGACGAAATGGGAAGCTGGTGGGGAGCATCTCAAAGACATAATGAGATGAACTTGGTCCAATGGACATTTAAAGTGTAAGAAAGGAAACCTCTTGAGCAGTGAGAGCTCTTAGGCACTGAAAGGCTCTTTGCTTGATATAGTTAAAAGATTACTAAAAAGTCTAGAAAAATAGATGCAAACAGGAACACCGCTCTGCATGGGTTAGATGCCTCGGTGGAATTTTCCCATCTTGAAGTTCACAGGGCATTCGTTTATTGACTGGTGTATGGGAAGGATGTTTGCTTATGCAGACTGAGTAGATTTGAAACAGGAGAAAACAGCTGTAGTGCAACCGCAAGACACTGGCTTGTGCCTCAAACTAAAAGACCCTTCACAGTGAGCTCCTTCCTGGATGCCAAGCCTAGGTGACTGCTTAGTAAGAGGTTACCTGTGAGTCCACAAAGGGTTGGAAGAGCCTATCCAGGAGGCATGTGCAAGAGAGAGGACACCTGCTTAGGCCATTTCTTTGTCATTGATTCTCTACCATGTCTTGTTTTGGCCTCACAGGATGAGTTTGGGAAACGTTCTCTCCTTTCTTTGGGAAGAGTCTGCAAAGACTGGGTGCTGATTTTAATGTTTGGTACAATTCAGTGGTGAAGCTATCTGGGCCTGGAATTGTCTCTGTGTGACTTTTAAAATTACTAAATCTTTTTCCTTGTTATTGCCAATTTTCTTTTAAACCTGCTTTTACGTAGGACACAAAATGATAAGGATATTATCTCTTAAGCCCATTTTAAATTACTAATTCTCTATTTTCCCTTGTTATTTCTAGCTGCATTTCAATGCAACTTTTAGGCAGAATCACAAGTGATAAGAATATAATCTCTTAAGTCCAGTTAAGTTCAAGAAGGAAACTAGGCACAGTGGTGTATGCCTGTAATCCCAGCAGCTTGGGAGGCTAAGGCAGGAAGATCATGAGTTCAAAGACAGCCTTGGCAACTTATTGAGGTCCTACGCAACTTAGTGAGATCCTTATCCTGTCTCAAAATATAAAAAGGGCTGAGAAGTGGCTCAGTGGTTAAGCATACCTGGATTCAATCCTCAGCACCATCCCCCCCCCAACAAAAATAAATTCAAGAGGAAAATATATGTCATCAACGTTTGGAAGATTCAGATAAACATCTACCAAAATTATATCTCTATTCTTAATTCTGCTGTCTAGCTTCAACACAGATAAACATTTCATCACCTCTCGTGGTTTTTTGAAATTATGAACAAGAAATTTCAGTCCTTTCTACATAAGATTTATTTACAAACAATCTTAACTGACACTTGCATCAAGGTCCTATGATTATTAACTGAAGTTTATACATTGCTCAAGATAATATACAGATATGTGTACCTACCTACCTGTCTTTCAACCTATCTACAAAAGTAACAGTTGTCTCAGAATCTGTCAGGAAGGCAGGAGTAGAGAAAACATGGGAACAGAATTCTAGAGTCTCAGTTCTGATGTCAGCTCCAACTTACACAAGAGACTTTAATCTTTTTCTCCCACTGATAAAACTAGGTTAAGCATGATGATCAACAGGATTCCTTCTGGTGTAAAATATACAATGACTTATTCTACAACAATGCCATTCCCATTGCTACTAACTCAGAGTGATCAAAATGAAAAGATTTTTGTTATGTACATGTACTAACACACACACACCCACACTCACACCCACACATCATTCTTACAGAACCAACCAACCACTTTCACAAAATCTTAAAAGAGAAAAAAGAGCAAGAGGAAGTCTGTGGTTAAATAATATAATTCCAACAACTCATAAAGTCCTAAGCCTGCTATGAAACAGTTGTTGCTTATTTTCTTTGTGTGTGTGTGTGTGTGTGTGTGTGTGTGTGTGTGTATATATATATATATATATATATATATATATATATATATATATATATATATATATATAATATTTTCCATTTCACAATGCTCACTTTTTAAAAGCACTATTTCATGTGAGGCATCTAATAAAAAGGTCACTTTTCAGAAATCATGAGCCTATCAGAGAAACTGAATGGTATTTCATCAGTTGTCTCGACTGGCACATTACTTCTACTGAAGTGGCAGGAATAATGATGGGTATGATAATTTGAAATAAATGCATTAGGAGTCTGGCTGCAATGACACCTGTCTGATGGCATAACACTGTTTGAATTACTAAGATATGAATGGTAGACACCATGGAATGAGTCCTGAGATGAATGATAGTGCCCTGCTCCCCCCAAGGTGGATGTGGAGCTATGGTAAGGCCCATCAGACATAAGACGTGTAGGAAGGCAAGTCTTTCTTCCCAGACTTCGGTGCATGTCTAATTTAGCAATGAGAGGCTTCCCGAAGTTCACTTCCTGCTTCTCCTCCACAGTGTCTTCCAGTCCTGAGTACTGATAAGACAAACATACTGTGAAGATTAGATGTTCCTGAAAAGGAAAAGAAACGAGGTTTACCATTTTATCAATGTTAAAAATATCAATCTTAAGATGTAATTCCCATACATAGAACAAAAAGCCATTCAGCCCTCTATCCCAGGTTCCAATTCTCAAGGCATCCTCTCCCTATCCCCTAAATCAAAAAAGGCTGGCCATTAGCCATCTTCTTTTCCTTCCTTCAATACTGAACTGAACAAGATAATGGGCTAAACCTTTAAAAGATGACTTTAGCTAATACATAGTTATACGGCTATGAAAAAGTTAAAAACTCAACTTTTCTAAGGATATGACTTTATTAGAAAGTTTAACCATGTAGAGCTAGCTTCTCATTATCAAATCAACTAGAAATTTAAAAAAAGATTAAAGAGAAATTCCATACTAATTTGCTGTATATTCTGTGGAAAGTCATAGAACAAGGAAATGATGATTCAAAAATGCTAAGATATTTAAAAGTAGAATATGCTGTATTTTCCTAACTTCTCAAGAGTATGGATGATAAACACATATACTCTCACACAAAAGTCCTCAAGCCACTACCGGAGAAAGAATATAAGGACACTGAGAGGACCCACTGTAGATGGGTTATCTCAACTTCAATTTAATAACCAATAAAGCAGCATATGTATGGATTTTGCAAACAGACTTTTCAGTTTCAAATAATTTTTCATTAGTAGCTATAATTAGGAAAAGCAATAACCTTTAATTTTTGCAGTGAACTGAGTCTTGGATACAGGCAATGCTTGGGAAGATCCTTTGATACTAAATAGCTGCCAGTTTCTTCAGGAGTTCCTTTATTTGCATCTTTTGGATCAATATCCAGGTCCTGTGGGGGGGCGGTGAATCAATGAATGTTATTGATGAAATCAATCAGTCACACACTGTCTATGGTATAACATCTTGACAGGTATTGCTCTCATGAATTTGACATAAGTAGTGATTTCTTACCCAGGATTAAAGAAGCAATGAAAACCACATTCTATGATTACAATAGAATTGTAAATTCTGTACTAATATATTTAAAAAGTAAAGTTAGCTCTGAAAGGGTAGTGCTAACTTTACTTCTCTTTGAAATACTTATTATCCTACTCAAGTTTCTTTTTCAGTAGAGAGAACCCCATTAGTAATTAGCTCCTGAATTCTTTCTCGTTATGATCATATGTTTAGAATATTTAAGAAGAATAAACGAATAAGCTAAAGTCAGCCTTTCCTTTTTTATTTTTTTAGAGTCAACCACTGGTGAAGGATACTGCCCTTCTGCTTTTCTGGAGGGACGCCCCAGCAACACTGGGTGGCCTAATCTGAGCAGTGCTGCTATCACTGGAGGCCGGCTGAAACTAACTGAGCAATTCCGTACTAAATCATTTGCTGTCACATGAAGCAATGGGTTCCATGAAGTCTCTATAAATAATAAAAAAAATAAATAAAGCACATATTTTTGAGCTTACTTCTCAGTTTGTCATACCTATGTAGAAAGAGGGGTACTATTTATTAGATTCTTTTGATCAATAAAAAATAAATACTAGAAATAAATGTTTGGAAAGAATAGAATTAGGTTTCTATTCTTCCAATATATGACCATAACTTTACAAGTAAGTTTTATGTGTTATAATAACACAATGGAAACAATAGATTTTTTTAAAAGAAAATCCCCCCACTCTATATATGTACGTGTATGTATAAATAAAATATTTTGTTCTTCTACATTTGACATCATATTTAAGGTCTGAGAAAGGCATCCTTCCTGAGTGAACTTTAGACATTTTAAAATTAGACAAACTTAAGGTATTTTGGCAAAATTAATAAATATCATGATCAATGTTTCTAAACTACAAAGAAGTAACACTTATATAAATATATCTCCCTTATATTTACCATCAACTTTTAAGTTTTTAAAAGTTTAGAAGTTTTTTTTTTGTGTGTGTGTGTGTGTGTGTGTGTGCTGAGTACTGAACCTAAGTCCTCCTCACATGTGCTAGGCAAGTGCTCTACCAACTGAGCTACATCTCCAGCTCAAAAGTTCAGTTCTTTAACATCACAATACCCCTTTTATTTTTCTTCCCAGAACTAGGATTTGAAATCAGGGGTACTCCACCACAGACACACATCCCAAGCCCTTTTTTTATTTTTTGAAACATTGTCTCATCTTGCTAAGCTGCCAAGGATGTTCTTGAACTTGTGATCATACTAGCCTCCTGCCTCAGCCTTTTGAATTGCTGGGATTATAGGTAAGTATCACCAAGCCCAGCTAATATCACTGATTTTAAATAAAAAATAAAAATAAAAAAGGAGAGACTTACAAGTGGGAAATCAGTAACATTTGCATCACACATTATTATCTCAGGTGGTTTGTGGACTATACTTGCATAGATTATCATGACGTTGGAAAACTCAGCTGCAAATCCTAATTGAATCTGAACACCACATTGAAATTTAAGACACATACTTTCTGGAAGTTCTGAAAAAGAACAATAACAACAACTTACAAAGAGTCCTTGGTAAATTTTCTGATAAAATAGCTAGTATTCTGTATAGGATAAAATACAATTATAGACTTTTCTTTTGCTTAAAAAATGTTATATAACCAATATTATTTAAACACATATTTTTTCTGGCTAAACATATCAAATCTTTTATTATAATTCTTGCCCATCTGCATATATACTTTACTTAGTGGTAATCAAGAGTATATGCACAATGATAGATATATTTTCACTGATGTCTCAATCTTCATGACAATAATTTTTTCTGGTGCTGGAATGAAATCCAGGGTCTCATGAATGTTAGGCAATGCTCTACCAGTAAGCATTTTTCACTTTTATTTGAAGACAGGGTCTTGCTAAGTTGCCTAGGCTGGCCTTGAACTTGGGATTCTCATCCCTCGGCTGCTGGAATTACAGATGTGGGCCCCTGCACTACCTTCTCTTACCATTTTATGCTATTAAGAAACCCAAAAAAACCAAAAAAGCTATCTACTTATTAAATTTGTTACAAATACCTTCTACCTGACTTTTTAGTCTTATTTTATAGAAGGTTTTGTTTCCTATTGATCTTTACCACTGTAACTTTGTGTTGTTCAGACTTATTTACAGAAAAGATATTCAATTTTAATTACTATGCAATTATCTGGAATGCCAAGATAATATGTTTACAGCACTTTACCCTTTAATGTGCTCTAATATGTTAATTTGCTAAAACTATTATGAAAAGAAATATGCTTTATAGGCATTCAATAAATGTAATTATTTTTCAATTATTTCTAGCAAGAGATTCACAGAATAGATATTTGGAACTCAAGGGAAAAATCTAAAATCTTTATTAAAGTCAATAATTCAAACTTATTTCACTAAATCATAAAAGGTAAACTGCAAAATTATTGCCAAAATGTAATTTAGGCTACAGATAGGATTTTTATCTCACCTTTTCCCTTTTATAACCCCAAACCAATAAAGTGTCACAGAGAGAATGGCAGTAATATTCATGGGCCACACATGTCTTTCAATCACAGCAATCCTATCTAGTAGGATTTCACTCTCATGTTATAGATAACATGTTTACCAGGTGGTAGAAACCAGGTCAGAACCCAGACCTGACTACACAGCTACACATTTCAGTAGTCACAGTATAAGACAAGCTAAAGACTACATACTACACAAATAAAAAAAAATAACTCATTTAAAAAACACAAAAATAAAACATACTCTGTTAAATTTTAGCAATGGTAAAAACAATGGGCTAAAATTTTTGAAATCTTTAACATTATATAAATTGGCATAATATCTATAATTTAAACATTTGAATTTGCCCACTAAGCCAAAAATTTTCACTATAAAATTGGGAGGAAATCTATTTAATCAGAATAAAAAAACCTTAACAATTTAAAGTAAGTTTATGGTAGAAAGATTTCACAAGAAATCTACCATACCATGAGCCTTGGCCCACTGTAGATTGCGCACTAGAGATTCTGCAGAATGAGCTGTGCCCTGAATTCCTGAATTGGATCGGTGAGTGCTCTCTTCTCAGACAAACTGCTTTGAATCTCTAGAGCTTGTTTGCCTTTGGTAAGGTGACATTTACCCATATCTAAAAAAATAAGAAAGTAAGTAGTATTTTTAAAGCCAGCAATTCTTTTGTTATGTTTATAACATTTAGCCAAGAACTCTCTTATAAATCAGATTATATTCTCAAAATGATCCACTGACTCAAAAAGTGTTTACTGAGCACTTACTCAGACATAGATTAAGGTGCCAGTGATGTAGCAGTAAGCAAAAACAAAAATACTGGACCAGTTTCTAAGAGCTGAAAGTATTTTTCTAAAAAAGCAGTCATGATAATTTTATGTCTATATTGGCTTACACTATGACCCAGCAATTCTAAATCTTAAATTTATATCCCAAAGAAACTCTTGTAGGCACACCCTAGGAGACATATACAAGAATGTTACAGCAGCACTCTTTCCAGTAGGAAAATGCAGAAGTAACTCAAATGCCCATCAACAGGAGAGTAGGTGGAAAGAAAACTTAATATGTTTTAATAGTGGAATTTTTACACAGAAGTCACAATGAATGAACTATAGTTATGTAATAATACCAATCTTGGCAATATAATATTAATTGAAAAAACTTTTAGTCAAGTCCTGAGAGACTACATATTGTGTAATATCTCTCTATAAAGTTAAACACAACCTAAAACAAAAATATACTTAATTTTGGGGGACATATGGAAATTCTTTTTTGCCCCCTTTCTTGGTACTGAGGACTGAACCCAGGGGCACTTAACCACTGAGCCACATTCCTTGTCCTTTTTATTTTTTATTTTGAGTCAGGGTCTCACTAAGTTGCTGAGGCCGGCCTTAAACTTTCGATCCTCCTGCCTCAGCCTCCTGAGCTGCTGGGATTACTGGCATGAACCACTATCCCTCGCAGAACATATAGAAACTCAATAAAACTATGTAAGAAAGAAACTGAGGGCTGGGATGTGGCTCAGTAGTAGAGATGTTTGCCTGGCATGCATGAGATCCTGGGTTCCATCCCTAGCACTACAAGAAAAATTCACACACCGCGCCCCCCACCGCCCCCCAAAAAAAGAAAAAAGAAACAAATTAAGAAATGATAAATGGTGGTATTTAGAAATGATTATTATCATGGAAGGTGGCAGGGAACAGATAGAGGAAACATAATTAGATGTAGATTTCTGTAAATGTCCTAGATTCCGGTTGTGCATCGGTTCACAATACATACCTCAGAAGTAAGTTTGTCAGTACTACTAATTAAATAAGCTTTTTTGTTTTGTTTCTGTAGTGCTGGGATCAAATCTACATACTAGGCAAGTCCTCTACTACTAAGCTACATCCCCAGCCTGTTTTATTCTATTTTTAGTCAGGATCTTGCAAAGTTGCCCAGGCTGTCCCCGAATTTGGGATTGTCCTGACTCAGTCTCCTAAGTCACTGGGATTATAGGCTTGTGCCATTGTGCCTGTCTAAATAAGTGTTTATTTCTAGCAGGTCTTGGAGTTTAAATATGAAGATCATTTTCAGATATCTGAAAGCCAAACTGATGAACTAGACTAGTGAGCATTCATTTTGCCATTTCAATCAATTGAATAGGCTGTACTGAATATTACAAAAAATTATGTTCTGGAGCTACAACTATTACAGTGAGCAATTTATTTCACAATTTGTTTTACTTGTACATAGCTGAAATTGGCAATTTTAATTAAGGAGACATGGTAGATCTAAAAAAGATCAGCAAAAAGCAAAAAACTTTCCTGAGACGTTTATAAGAAATTAAAAAATAATCACATAACATACCAAGATGTCATTTGTTGTCATGGCAACTTGGTAAGTAATCCTATACGGGTAAGTGTGGAACTTTTTTTTTTAATACTTTAAAAAATAACTTTATTTAAACTGGAACAAGACAGGGATACCCTATTTCACCACTTCGATTTAACATAGTTCTTGAAACACTGGCCAGAGCAATTAGATGAAAGAAATTAAAGGGACACACATAGGAAAATAAGATCTCAAAATGGCACTATTGGCTGATGATATGATTCTATACCTGGAAGGCCCTAAAGTTCCACCAGAAAACTCCTAGAACTAGTAAATGAATTCAGCAAAGTAGCAGGATATAAAATCACACCCATAAATCAAAGGTGTTTCAGTATATCAGTGACAAATCCTCAGAAAAGGAAATGAGGAAAACTACCCCATTCTCAATAGCTTCAAACAACAACAACAACAACAAAACAAAAACAAAAACAAAAAAAAGACTTGGGAATCTTGGATAGGCAGAATTAATATTATCAAAATTCCAATGGCATTCCTCATAGAAATAGAAAAAGCAATCATGAAATTTATCTGGAAAAATAGAGACCCAGAATAGTAAAGCAAACCTTAGCAAGAAGAGTGAAGTAGGTGGCTTCACCTATACCACACCTTAAACTATGCTACAGAGCAATAGTAACAAAAACACATGGTATTGGCACCAAAATAGACTGGTAGACCAATGGTACAGAATAGAGGACACAGAGACTAACCCACAAAACTACAATATTATTTTATATTAGACAAAGGTGCCAAGAACATGCATTGGAGAAAAGAGCCTCTTCAACAAATGGTGCTGGGAAGTTGGAAATCCATATGCAACAAAATGAAATTAAACTCCTATCTCTCACCATGCACAAAACTCAACTCAAAATGGATCAAGGACTTAGGAATACAACCAGAGACCCTGTGTCTAATAGAAGAAAAAGGAGTCTCTAATCTCCATCATGTGGGATTAGGCCCCAACTTTCTTAATAAGACTTCCGTGGCACACAAATTAAAATCAAGAATCAATAAATGGGATGCACTCAAACTAAAAAGCTTCTTATCAGCAAAAGAAACAGTCTGTGAGGTGAATAGAGAGCCTACATCTTGGGAGCAAATCTTTACCCCTCACACAGCAGATAGAGCATTAATCACTAGGATATATAAAGAACTCAAAAAGCTAAACACCAAAAAAACAAATAACCCAATCAATAAGTGGGCGAAGAACCTGAAGAGACACTTCTCAGAAGATGATGTACAATCAACAGACACATGAAAAAATGTTCATCAAAACTAGCAATAGAGAAATGCAAATCAAAAACACTCTAAGATTTCATCTCACTCCAGTCAGAATGGCAGCTATTATGCATACAAGCAACAATAAGTGTTGGTGAGGATGTGGGGTAAAAGGTACACTCATACAATGCTGGTGGAACTGCAAATCGGTTCAGTCAATATGGAAAGCAGTATGGAGATTTCTTGGAAATTTAGGAATGGAACCACCATTTGACCCACCCAGCTATCCCTCTCATACTCAAAGGACTTAAAAACAGCATACTGGCGGCGGCTTCGCCGCACTGAGAGAAGATGGTGGGCCGGAACAGCGCCATCGCCGCCGGCGTGTGTGGGGCGCTCTTCATCGGCTACTGCATCTACTTCGACCGCAAAAGACGGAGCGACCCCAACTTCAAGAACAGGCTTCGGGAACGAAGAAAGAAACAGAAGCTTGCCAAGGAGAGAGCTGGGCTTTCCAAGTTACCAGACCTTAAAGATGCTGAAGCTGTTCAGAAGTTCTTCCTTGAAGAAATACAACTCGGTGAAGAGCTGCTAGCTCAAGGTGAATATGAGAAAGGTGTGGACCATCTGACAAACGCAATTGCTGTTTGTGGACAGCCACAGCAGTTGCTGCAAGTGTTACAGCAAACTCTTCCACCACCAGTGTTCCAGATGCCTCTGACTAAGCTCCCAACAATTAGTCAGAGAATTGTGAGTGCTCAGAGCTTGGCTGAAGATGATGTGGAATGAGAAACAAACGTCAACATAATAAAATCTCAGATAAAAATGTTAAAAATTGTTAACTTGGAAGATGAGCAGCTCTGGGGGTATAAGGGCAAATGCGTTTGTTATAGACTGTCCTACACTGAAGTCTACCAAAGTTATTGTTTGCTTTGTGTAGATCCATTCATTTGTTTTATTTATTTTTCCCAGTGAAAAGTGTATTTTGATAGAGCTTTTCATTTTATAAATACACTATAAATTACCAAAATATCACAGATTTTATGTATTCCTAAGACATGCAGTTAAAGTGTATGCATGGCATAGGTTTCTTGGGCTAAAAAACAGCCAGTTCTCAGTTTTAAAAGTTAGGCAAAAAAGTGTGAAGAGTGCACATTTTTTAAGCTAGTACATTTTACTATAAATCAGAAAATTGGATAGAAACTTTATTGTTTGTGAAAATGAAGCATTAAATCTTTGATCATTTCATCTCTGAAACATGAGGTGTGCTACTGTGCTGTGTTAACTTGACCTCTCTGTGTATTGGTCCTAAAATCTTTTATTTAAATCAGTGGGCTTCTGTGTTCTGGTATTATATCCTTATTTTAAGTATATGGGGTTGCAGGTGGCACCAGGAGTTAGATCTGTATGCACCTGGTGTCGCCACATGAGCTTTGCCAGTACATGTCTGCTCACTTTCCTCATTCATAGAAGGAGAGACTCGTCTGCTGATCCCTCAAGAGTTCCTTTCAGTTTGCAATTCACCTGGGTGTGCAGCCAGGCCTTGCATTTTTTTTTAATATTCTGAATTTTGCATGCTTGCCTGAATTAGTATTTCTGAATTGATCTTTTCTAAATGGTATGACTGTCTTCATTTTCACTAAGACTAAATAGTTTTGTCACTACTGTGTAAATTAATCTGAAACTTAACTTTTTAAGTAACTGGGATGATCTGCTTGTAAGATGATTCCTTTTTTGCTTTTATCTTCAGTGTACCTCCTTAATTCTTCAGCTTGATTGTCTTGTGTGGTAAATGAAGTGTGATCTTGTGACTAAATATTTGGGAAGACTGGGGCTGGTGGGACCTTTTATTTTCAAATAGTGGCATATTATCTGAGTCACGGACTTCATTTCAGAACTGAGAATAAATAAAGATCCTTGGTACTTAATGGCATCTGTTTGTTTCAGGAGCATTTCTCCTAGGGAATGCCTGTGTTTTGACAAATCTGAGGAGAGGCCCAGAAGACTACTGTGTAGCAGACTTCATTTTGGTTGCTTAGAGGCTTTTCTTACCTTTCATCTTGGGTTTGTTGTATTTGTGAATATGGCTCTAGTTTCTGCCTCTGGTTAGCTGCATAGCCTTGGGCAGTTACCCTCACATATTTGAACTTGGATCCTGGTGTGGGTTTTTTTTGTTGTTGTTGTTGTTGTTTTTGTTCTGGGGATTGAACTCAAGGGCACTCAACCACTGAGCCACGTCCCCAGCCCTGTTTTGTATTTTATTTATAGAGACAGCTTCTCACTGAGTTGCATTGCTGAGGCTGGTTTTGAATTTGCGATCCTCCTGTCTCGGCCTCCTCAGCTGCTGGGATGTCAGGCCCTGTGATGTTTGCTGCCTCTTTCTGAGGTGCTTCCTGGTGATGACACAGTGTGCTTTTGTGGGGCAGTGGCCTATAATTATATGCTTGTTAGTGAGTTTTGCTGATGGGATCTCAAATACCAAACAGCATGGTGGCAGCTGCCCAGGGACTAACCCACAGCCAAGAAATAATCCTCTGATGCCCAGACATGGGCAGAGGGCCAGAGGGAAAATAGGTGGGGAATGGGAGTGGCAAAAGCTTGGCAGACAGAATGGGCCCAGAGAAATGAGGGCTTGCTGGGAGGATGGGGGCAGTTTAGGCTGACCACCTC
The DNA here is from genome assembly GCF_048772815.1 of Callospermophilus lateralis. Lineage (NCBI taxonomy): Eukaryota > Metazoa > Chordata > Mammalia > Rodentia > Sciuridae > Callospermophilus > Callospermophilus lateralis. The sequence continues at coordinate 428,744 of NW_027512409.1, forward strand.
AAGAAATGATATGGTATCAGCTGTGTGTCCCTGGGCTCTCTGGAGATAATAGATTTCCCTACTGGGAAAGGCAGTGATAAGGCTGTTTTCTTATTTCAGTAATAGGCTTTTGTCTTTGAAATTAAGTACCACCTTTGAGAGCTTGCTGTGTTTGTTTAAAAATAAAAGCTGGGGCTGGGGTTGTGGCTCAGCGGTGGAGCGCTTGCCTAGCACATGCGAGGCCCTGGTTTCGATCCTCAGCGCCACATAAAAATAAACAAAGATATTGTGTTCAACCACAACTACAAAATTAAATTTAAAAAAAAAATCAGCTGTGTCTTTCCCCCAGAATCACGACTGCTGAATGTTTAGTGATAGAACCAGCAAGTCCTGGATGCTGGCCAAATAATGTTCAGAAGGTCAGTGAAGAAATGCCATGCTTCAGTAGACTAGGTAACAGTTTGAATGCCTGTGAGCTCATATGAAAGCTGTGGAAGCACAACTTGAGTATAAGCAGGTGACACACTTCTTTGGGCAAAAAGATGCATTGTTTGGTTCATTTTGTACTTAAAAAGAAGAAGCATTTTAAATCCAGGCAAGTCTGGTGGTAGCAGTGCTATCCTGGGAACAGATAACTAGAGCCGTGTTGGTGTGTAATGGGAAGTGTATAAAGCCAATGGCTGGAGACCAGGAAATGCTTGATTCCGTTGACCTCAGTGAGTTTATTATTTTTATCATCTTTCACTTTTATGACCTTTTTGAATCGACATATGAACCAGAGTGTTGATGAAATGCTAAGAGGTGATGGGGAAATTGGTAGATCACGCAGATAACATACCAGATCCTGTTTTATTGTAACATTAAAAAAAAAGAAGAAGTTTTGTTACTGTTTATGTCTCAGCTGTTCAAGTGAATATTAAAGGGCTTGGAGAAAAAAAAAACAGCATACTATAGGAACACAGCCATATCAATGTTTATAGTAACACAATAGTAATTCAATTCACAATAGCTAAACTGTGGAACCAACCTAGATGGCCTTCAGTAGATGAATGGATAAAAAAAATGTGGCATATATATACAATGGAATATTACTCAGCAATAAAAGAGAATAAAATCATGACATTTGCAGGTAAATGGATGGAGTTAGAGAAGATAATGCTAAGTGAAGTTAGTCAAACCCAAAAAAACAAATGCCAAATGTTTTCTTTGATATAAGGAGGATGATTCATAGTGGGACAGGGAGAGGGAGCATGGGAGGAATAGATGAACTCTAGATAGGACAGAGAGGTGGGAGGGGAAGGGAGGGGGCATGGGGTAATTAATGATGGTGAAATGTGATGATCATTATTATCCAAAGAACAGGTATGAAGACATGAATTGATGTGAATATACTATGTATACAACTAGAGACATAAAAAATTGTGCTCTATATAATAAGAATTGTAATGCATTCTGCTGTCATATATAAAATTTTAAAAAATTAAAGTTAATACCTAAAAAAATAAACTTTTATTTATTGCCTAAAAATAACTTTATTCATTTGTTTTTATGTGGTGCTAAGGAACAAACCCAGTGTCTCATTTGTGCTAGGCGAACACTCTACCACTAAGCCACAACTCCAGTCTGGTGCTTTCTGCTGTTTTAAAATAGTTGAAATATTCACTCATTCATGATACTAGGGATTGAACCCAAGAATATTCTGCCTCTGAGCTACATCTCTAGCCCCTTTTGTCCAAGCTGGTTTGTGATCCTCCCTGCTTCAGCCTTCCAAATAGTACACCGAGCTTAAAATATACTTTAAAAATGAAATTAGACTAAAAACACTTTAGAGGCTCTGAAGCACCTTAATGGATCTCAGTATAAAAATAACTAATATAATCCAAATATTTTACTTTTTTGTTTGTTTGTTTGTTTTAAGCAGAAGAACCTTTTCTTCAATTGACACTTATAGGGAAGCCCAATGTGTAAATGAATTGAATTAAAAGCAGAACTTCTCTGGAAAAAAGCAGGAGGGTGGGGAGAAAACCCAAAGCCCTGGCAGGCTACATTAAGTAAGAGAGTGGTTAAGTCATGGGGTATAACTAAAATATCTACATTGACAAAGACATGAAAATAAATGTGACTGACAGTTGCTAGTGAAATAACTTACACTCAAACTGTTATCTCAGGAACATCCATGAAACTCATTTTTAGGGAGTGCTAGTTTGCACTAGCATTACCTTATTTTTGGTCTGGACCATAAAAGGACATTTCCACAACACTGTAATCTACTGATGTAACATATACTTATTCAGACCTGACATGAGCACAGACAGCAAGCACTGTACTAGAAGGCAGGGCAGGGGACAAGAGGATATAGAAGACACAACATTAGACCTCTAGGATCAAGCCTTTACAGCAGGCTTCAAAAATACTAAGCTCACCAATTAAAGAATGAACTTGGCTTTTTCTATCAGAGTGTCAAAATTTCTGTAAGATTCTCTCTCTAATCCCAGAAGAGACTGTTCACTGGCCTTTTTCCCCCCTTTCTTCCAGGCAAGTACAGTGGGCAGCATCAAGGCACCAGGCACAAAAACAAGGTATAGTTCTGAGGATTACTTTATCACTGTGTCTGATGTCAGCCCTGTCAGCTAAGTGATACTGCACAAATGCCATGAAGCTAAGACTGCACAGAGAGAAGAAAGGAATTAAATAGCAGGAGCTCTGATGAACATTACATTTAAAAATTGTTTTATAAAATAAATGTCAATTCCAAATCCACAGGGTACTAGTAAGAATAAAATAATCACCAAACAGGGAAACCTGAGTAGGTTTATCTCCCACTCCTTTTTCTGAGTTGATTTCTTTCTTTAAATTTTACCTTCTGCAACTTCATCCAGTAACACAGTAATTTTTTTATCTTCTAATAATCTATCTTTTAAAAATTTCATGAAGATTCCATTTGCCAATCCAGAATGCTGGATTTCAAAAGCTTCTGCTCCTTGACACCTTAAAAACACCAAGAGAAAGAAGTGAAATAAACCAGGCACAGAAAGCCAAAAGCCACATTCTTATTTACATGTGGAGGCTAATCAAATCAAACACAGAGAAGCAGAAGGCAGAATGGTGATTCCTGGAGACTGGCAAGTAGGAGGAGTGGGAGTTGCTGGTCAAAGGACAAAATGCTATTAGACAGTAAATATCTTGAGGTGATGAATACGTTAATTTGTTTGATCCATCACTCCACTTTGTACTCCATAAATACATAAAACTATACTTTGTCAATGTCCACTGAATAAGAAATTAAAGAAAGAAGTTTTTAAAGAAGCAAATACTTGCTACCTGGAGTATCCATATACAGTGATGAGCTTCATTCTCTCTCCTCCTCCCCTACAATGACATCCCTAATTAAAGAGTTATCTTTAAGCAGGAACTAAATGCATGGTGCTTAGTAATAAGATACCAAGACATTAGGTACTGATGTCAAGTATTTAAAACTTTGCACCAAGAACATCAAGGAGGCAAATTTATGTCTAGATATCTATGCATCTAGGCCTCTAATCTCCAATCAAAAGAAAACATCAAAGAATAAATAAAGGAATCTCAACATAAGCATAAAATTTTCTTACATGGCATATCCAAACACAATATTGGCAGTGACTTTTAGTGCATCCTAGATTGGAATGGTGTCATCATAATCATTTCTATTTAAAAGGAAGAAAGGAGAGAAGGACAGATATGAAAAGTTGAACAGAATTCTTTAAAGAATATAAATAATATAATGAAAAATACAATATATTTTTAGTATAAATTATTTAAAATTACAGGTTCCAAATTGCTTCATCTAGTCAGCAATTTATTTACCAAAAATAATCTCAGGCTCCTAAACACACAAAAAGGCAAACAGTCACATCTTCTGTTAGCTTTAAAACTGGAGGTACATTTAAACTTGGGCATTGGGTTTGATTGGTAAATGCTGAGAAAGTGAAAAGCAGTAAATCCAATAATCATTGGTTCTGTTTCTTAGCAATGCAGTGGCAGGCAAATGGGATCCAAACCTTTAAACATTTGCTTCAGCTATCCTTTCAATATTTGCAGATCCAGGGCTAACTGACGTGTCCCAACTCTAGAGGAATGGTTTTGTTTTAATTCCTGAAGGAATAACTGTAGTGACTGTCAGAAACATGTTCAGGCATTCTGGAGAGTTAACTCTTTGTAGTGTGATAACCATGCCTTTTAGTTCTTCACTTTTATTCTCTGACAAACAGGAATACAATAAAAATAATTTGATATACATAGAGAAACAAGGAATTTTTTTCTAGTTTTCTTCTTTCAGTTTCAATTTATAATCAGAAATTCAAAAATTCAAATTGCTCTTGACTTCTTACAAGTTTGCCTTAGGTTTATCAAGGTGGATATTTAACAACAAAAGTAATTTAATAAACATTAAAATTTTACCTTTTCCTACACATATCCAACAAGAATACATTGAGTCCAGTTTCTTTTTCTTGCTTCAATTTCAGTATATTTTGTACACACAGGCAATTTTCAGACCTATATGGATTTGGAGCATCTACAGGGACCATAAAGCTGTTTTCAAAGTTTTCATAACCATGTCCTGCATAATATAATAACCCTTGAGAGAGGGGCAGGGAGAAAAGAGATAGATGTTAACTCTAAGAAACACCCAATATAAATTCAGTCAATGTTAACTTCCATTTTAAATTATTGAGGCAACAGTCTTTACTTAAATTCTGCATTTAAGACATCAAGATGCAGTATGAAGTGTATTCTAATTCATACAAGAATATATTTATAATATGAATTGCAGTTTTATCTCAGGTTGTATAAAGAAAAGGGTGTAGGACTGTTTTCCTGGCTCATTTATCACAAAAGGTGAAGATTTCCTTCAGTGCACAGAAGTCTTAAATTCATCTGTTTATTCCTGGCACAAGGAAGGAGCTTAGGAAATATATAAAAGATGAACAGGCAAGCAATGTTCAACATCATGAGCCACTACGAAAATGCAAATCAAAACCACAATATCACTTCACACTTACTAGGTTATCTATAGTAAAAAGACAATAAAAAGTGCAAGTAAAGATGTAGGGAAGTCGAGATCCAATTACTTCTGGAGGGAATATAACATGATGTAAGAAGTTTAGAAAGTTTAACAATTCTTCAAAAAGGTAAACAAAAAATTACCATATGACCCAGCAATTCCACTCTTAGGTACATACCCAAGAGAACTGAAAACTTAAGTCCACTTAAAAATGTGTACCCAAATACTTACAGCAGCATTATTCATAATATCCAGAAAGTGAAATCAATCCAAATACCTACCTGCTGATGAACAGACAGGAATAATGTGGTATATTCATATAATGAAATATTATTCAGCCCTAAAATAATAGAGTCTGATACAGGCTACAATATGGATGAAACTTAAAAATTTTACACTAAGTAAAAGAAGGCAGACATAAAAGACTATATATTAAATTTGCATTTATATGAAATGTTCAGAATAGGCAACTCCATAAAGATAGAAAAAGGTAGGGTATGGAGGAAAAGTACTGACTACTAATGGGTTTCTTTTTGGGTTAAAGAAAGTAGAGAGTTGGTGATCACCAGTGCACAACTTTGGGGACAGTCTGACCCACTAAATTATAGATTTTAAAAGTAAAATTGATACTAAGTATTCAAAATATGACTCTATTTCCCCATCAGTGACTTCGCTGCTTATTTTAAATCTTCATGACTTTTATTCATTGATTGCCCTATATTTTAACCCCTCCTCAAAGAGCATCTCAAGTTCAGACTCCTGGGCAAGTTATCATTTGCTTATATGTTTCTAACATCCTGCAATCTCTCCCTGCTTTGAAAAGTGGTGGCAGTACATTTTAATAATCACTGACTTTGACTAACATTGTACAGTTGTACACACACTTCATTTTTTCTGATAGAAAATGATCATAGTGACATGTACTTTCATACAATCTAATTTTAATACATATAACACAATCTATAAATTACTCCTACCTACATAGATGAGAAAATTAAAAAGATTAAATGATTTGCTTAAAATCACACAACTGATAGGTGAATAGACTCCACAGACAGTGCTTTGTCCCATTATATTAAGGAACTATAATTTTCTTGGGAGAATAGATCTTGTTTTTTATTCTCTATATTGCTCTCAGCAGTAGCACATTTCTTATCTGGACTGTGGATATGCTAGGAATCCAGTAAGTACTTACTAAACTGCATTATATCAAACTGATCAAGACAGAATCAGATACAGAGCCCTTTTATAAAAGGTCTGATTTAAGTAAAAGTGGTGCTATTCTAACTATGGATATTAGAGAGCATCAAGCAGAAAGCCTGGGTGCTACCCACATCATATCATTGAACATGCATAGCTTTAGTAAGATTTGGTCTGGGAGAAGAAGCAAATCAGGGAGGGAAGAGAGGGAAGGTTTGTTTCCACTCATCTAGGGGAAAGCTAGGTATGGTTCTACTATGTTAGTCATATGCTCAGCCTTGTAACTGCTGAAATCAAGGTACTTAAACCAAAATACGTCTTCTTCCCAAGAAGATTCATGAAAAGTATAAACATTTTCTATTACAGCCTGCAACCAAATTATATTAAGTGTTTTTATGTAAAGTAGTTGAGATTTATTTTAAAAATTCCATCTCCAGTAATAATAAACTAACCCATTACTCAAGGACAGAAGACAATATAGATGTCTATAAAATGTCAAAGAACCTAACATAGTCAGAGATATAATTCTGCACAATAGATCTTTAGGGTATTTATTTCTCTGGAATATGATTTTCAAGAATAAAATATGCCAAAGCTATTTATTTCTGACCACAGAGGTGATATTCACTTCTCTAGAAAACTCTCCCTCCCGAGAGGATCTGCGCTCCACCTAGCACAGTGCTCTGATGAGGTCAACCCCACCTCTGGGAGACTCAAGAGAGCTTGCTATGCCAGGTCTGGCTCCAGGACAGCACTTCAGTTATGTGACCTCATATAATCCTCAGGACAAGGTATATAATATTATATTATCATTACCCCTTTACAGATGTGAAAACAGACAATAATAAGTTTATAAGCTTACCTGAATACAAACCACTAAGTGATAGAATCAGAATTTGAATGTAGGCCAGTTTATCACTGTGCTGTATTATACTGTCTCTATTATTTACTGCTGACTTTTTACTTAACATTATTCTCAGAAAATATAAAGTATAAAATGTTAGTATACCAGTTTCTCACCATTTCACTACTTTATGAACTCCTCTCCCCCCGCCTCCTTAGAAACCTAATGGAGGCCCAAAGCAGAATGCTGCCTAGTCTAAATCCTCAACCTAAAAATAAAGGTTGAATTAATTTCTTTAATAAATTTTCAGGAAGTCGTCATTGCTGCAATATTTTGAGCACTTCAAGGTGCCAGGCATGGAAGTAATTATTTGCTCTTACTTTTCCTTTACCAATACCATTAATTTATTACTAATCATTTTTTGAGATCACTGTTGGCTTAGAAAAGGTAAACCACCTTAGTTACACTGCTTGTAAGCAGAAAAGCCAGAGCCTGGGCTAGCTTACTCTGAGGCCTCCTTCTTAACCACTGAGCTGCCATGAACTGAATGACAAACTCTTCCTCAGTGAACAAGGCTTCTGCCATCTTTTGACCAGACACTTTTATTTCTTCCCCACAAAAGCACAGATAAGCTGCAGCCAGTGATGAACATACTAAAGCATTTGGTGGATGGATAATAAGCCAAACAGCTACTTTTAACCTTAGCTATCTGTATAACTAAAAATCTTTATCTTACTTATCTTCAAGGACACCTAATATCATTCAATTATTTCTATTTTTAAGGCATTTGTAAACATAAGTTTCATATGTTTTGAATTACTTATTTTCTGTTCTACTGTAACTTATATTTTACAAGCCCATAAATAACATAAAAATAATAATGGCATATACTTGAGTCCCTATGTTTTTCTAACCTAAAGTTGTTCAAGCTGAAATCCCCATGACTCTACCTTCACCTTCTCTCCACCCCTCAGGCACTACCAGTCATCTGGGGATATCAATCAGAGTCAAAGGCACAGTCCAAACAAAAATGAAAGGTTTATTTATGAAATGCCCTAAACCCTCAGGCCTTTAACACACATTTAATGTAGATGTGTCTGATGTTTTGGATAGTCATAATACTTCAAAATAAAATGCAGCCACCCTGTTAAGACATGAATCAATGGGATTTAAAAATGTTCTAGCTTCCTTAAGCTACCATTTTGCCCTAACATGTCTCTTTACTCTGTACCCCAAGATGATGTTTTTATAGTGGGGCCTCAACTGAAATCTTTCCCCAGCTTTTTATATTTCTGGTTCTCTATTTAGCAGGGACAAGTAAAGGTTTTGATTTGATTAGCCAAATAAAAAGGCTTAAAAAGCAAGGTGACACTGTCAATAAAAATAAGAATAGATACTCAAATACATACTTTTTCAGAGAATTCCTTCACTCTCAATAGTTTACCAATCCAGAAATCTAAATTTATCAATATTTTTTCTTATATCTCATTGCTTCTAAAGAAGTTTTGAAGACTTTTCCTGTTTAAGCCATTTAGGTACCTTAAAAACTGGGATGGATACACTTAAGCAATCCACCTGAGTCTAAGATGAAAGTATAAGTCAGTAATAGGGCATCTTAGTACAGTATATTCTTTCCTATTTTCATAAGAAAAATGGATGGTTGCACCCATCAGTTATCATCCCATAATGCTCATTAGCAAAGTTATACTATTACAACATGAACATAATAGCTGAAGTTGCAAATAGTAGTTACCTTGTTAACTTCAGCTGTGCCACAGTGGTAATTCTCATTATTCAGAAAATGAAAGTTATTTAAATAAGATTTTTTTCCTTTGGTACTTAACCACTGAGCCACATCCCCAGCCCTTTTTAATATTTTGTTTAAAGATAGCGTGTCACTAAGATGCTTAGGGCCTCACTAAGTTGCTGAGACTGGTTTTGAACTTGCAATCCTCCTACCTCAGCCTCCTGAGCCACTGGGATTACAGGTGTATGCCACCATGCCGGCCTAAATAAGATTTTAAGATTTTTCCTCATCTCTTATACTCAGTGTGCTAAATCTTGAAAGAAATGCTTTTTGTTCTATTAAAAATTCTACTTTGAGAATTATGAGCAATTCTGCCAACTTGCCTGATTAATCAATCTAATTATAAATAAAAAATCAAAATCCATAAATTATTAAAGTAAAATTACTTGAAACATATAAAAGTAAAATTGAAACCTTTTTTTTTAATTGATTGTATGCCTTAGGATAGCCCTGGAAGTGTTATTTTCCTGGCAGTCAAATGTTATTGCACATTGTCATAGTAAGCACAATTTTCAGAAATACAGTTCAGATGAGCTCAACGGCTGGCCTACTAATGTTTCAGGTTGTGCATATTAAAAGAAATAAATTGACAAATTACCACTGAAAACATATTCTGTTGCTTTAAAAATTCTTTATCAGACATGCAGTGTCTTAATATATTTAAGTAAAAGAATGGGAAAAACCATTAACATTTGAATCATATCTGTATAAGCTCTCTTCTTCCAATCTGTATAGGCTCTCTCTCTCAGTACTGGGGATTGACCAAGGGCACTTTACCACTGAGCTCTATCCCTAGCCCTTATTATTTTTTATTTTTAAAATCTGACACAGGGTCTTGCTATGTTGCCCAGGCTAGTCTTAAACTTGTGATCCTCCTGCCTCATCCCAAGTTGCTGAGTTTAGAGGTGGGCACCATCATGCCTGGCTATCTGGATTTTTAATTTCTAAACTGACTAGGCCAGGGGTATAGCACAATGGCAGAGCACTTGCCTAGCATATGTGAGGCTATGGGTTCAATCCCCAGCATCAAAAAAGAAAAAAAATTATATACCTTGTTCACCAACATTTCCATATTAAAATCTGGTACTCACTAAAAAAACTACAAAATACCACACAAAGATTAGGAAAAAGAAAGAAAAAACTCCCACAATGTATATTCTGGTACAACCTTTCATATTTATTATTTTACATATACGAAAGTATCTTTTCCTATTTGATCACCAAGCTTTACTCTATGGTAGCTCTCATAATCAATAAAAAATAAAATCACAAAAGACTGCTAATAAGTCTAATAAAAACAATATTGTTTTGATGAAATAAGAAACATAAAAGTAAAGACATTGAGCTAAAAAGTTATCAGTTATACATGGAATGAAAATCAAATTTCTCTTTTTTTATAAGAAAAATAAAACTCTTCAATAATGTATTTATCTTACCTTTACCCTAATTTTCAATTCTTAACTTGTACAATGAGAATAGTAGATAATTATAAAAAGATTATAAATATCTTACCATATACTCCTTTGTCTAGAAGCAGTAAAAATTCATCCACGTCATTACGCATCTCATATTCAGTAAGATCCAATAATGAAACAACTTTGAAATCTAGCTGTCTTAGTTCGTCAATTCATACACATCCACCAAAGGAACTTTAAGTTTGGGATGCTCCCAGTAATTCATATTTCCTATCAAAAGAGCAACTTTGTCCTTTGCTGTAAAAAAAGGGGGGGGCATCGTAGGTTTAAAGGAGGATACACAAATTAAAACCTATGGAAATGATATCATTTTAATGTACTTTTGCTTTAAGATTGTATCATTTCATTTCAAATAAGATTTTATCATAATCTAATTTCATTTTAGTACTATTGCTTTATGTAGGAAATCAACACATGAAGGGACTTAAGAGGCTATATGAACAAAGAACTGAAATTAAGCTTACAAATACTTTTGAGAACCAGGTAAAGGACATTTGTTAGCTGCAAAGAAATACAATGGTAACTAACATTAAAATACACTTTTATGGGACACCCATAGCACAACAGTTAATAACTAGAATCAACAAATGGGACTTACTCAAACTAAAAAGTTTTTTCTCAGCAAAAGAAACAATAAGAGAGGTAAATAGGGAGCCTACATCCTGGGAACTAATCTTTACTCCTCACACTTCAGACAGAGCCCTAATATCCAGAATATACAAAGAACTCAAAAAATTAGTCAATAAGATAACAAATAACCCAATCAACAAATGGGCCAGGACCTGAACAATCACTTCTCAGAGGAGGACATACAATCAATCAACAAGTACATGAAAAAATGCTCACCATCTCTAGCAGTCAGAGAAATGCAAATCAAAACCACCCTAAGATACCATCTCAGTCCAGTAAGAATGGCAGCCATTATGAAGTCAAACAACAACAAGTGCTGGTGAGGATGTGGGGAAAAGGGTACACTCATACATTGCTGGTGGGACTGCAAATTGGTACTGCCAATTTGGAAAGCAGTATGGAGATTCCTTGGAAAGCTGGGTATGGAACCAACATTTGACCCAGCTATTCCCCTTCTTGGACTATTCCCCAAAGACCTTAAAAGAGTGTACTATAGGGATACAGCTACATTGATGTTCATAGCAGCACAATTCACAAGAGCTAGACTGTGAAACCAACCTAGATGCCCTTCAATAGATGAATGGATAAAAAAAAATGTGGCATTCATACACAATGGCATATTACTCAGCACTAAAAAATGACAAAATCATGGAATTTGCAGGGAAATGGATGGCATTAGAGCAGATAATGCTAAGTGAAGCTAGCCAATCCCTAAAAAACAAATGCCAAATGTCTTCTTTGATATAAGGAGGGCAACTAAGAACAGAGCAGGGAGGAAGAGCAAGAGAAGAAGATTACCATTAAATAGGGACAAGAGGTGGGAGGGAAAGGGAGAGAGAAGGGAAATTGCATGGAAATGGAAGGAAACCCCCATTGTTATACAAAATTACATATAAGAGGAAGTGAGGGGAAAGGGAAAATTAAAAAAAAACAAGAGAGAAATGAATTACAGTAGATGGGGTAGAGAGAGAAGATGGGAGGGGAGGGGAGGGGATTGGGGATAGTAGAGGATAGGAAAGGCAGCAGAATACAACAGACACACTAGTATGGCAGTAGGTAAAAATGTGGATGTGTAACCGATGTGATTCTGCAATCTGTATACGGGGTAAAAATGGGAGTTCATAATCCACTTGAATCAAATGTATGAAATATGATATGTCAAGAGCTTTGCAATGTTTTGAACAACTAACAATAATTTTTTTAAAAAGGCCAGGTTCTGATGTGGGATTACTATGTCCAGCAGCTCTAAACGTTCTTGCTTTCCATAAATCTTTGTGCTGCCCATTGCCATTCCTGTGAGTCCTCTTGAGGGCAAGATTGCTCCTGTGGGCCCACCACGCAGAAATTTGAACTGGTGGAGTCAGCCCCGCTGCAGACATGACCCTGCCCACCCATCTTCCCATCCCCTTGTAGTTGAAGGATGTTACACTCTGGTTGTGTTTCCCATTGCCTCTCCTTGCTCTGTCACTATTAATTAGAAGGTTATCCCTCTCTGCCTGGGAAGGGTTTGGAGGAGAATCAGCTGCTCTCCAAGCTGTCAGGTTCCTGGTCAAACTGAGGGGAACTTAGAGGCTTTTCAGAGCAGTTAGAAGATTCAGAGAGGCTCGCTGTTCTTCCTGAAGTAGCATCCCTCTCTGCTTCCCCTCCTGCTTTGTCTTTCTGTCGCTCATCACTAGCTTAGGCCACAGCACATGCCTGTGTGCCCATGGACAGCACCCTCAGGGATGGGATTCGGCGCTGCTCATTGTTGCATCCCTGGCATAGAAAGGAGCATAATACTCAGTGTGTGTTCAATGAGTGCTTGTTGGATGATCAGAGACAAAGGGAGTCTGACTCCTCCCAATAAGAGCGAGATCACTGGTCTGGGGTGGAGGAGAAGGGAAACTCTAAGTGGCCTAACCTTCCAGCTTCTTGGAGGATTGTTGCTGGGGAGTCAGCAAGAGCCAAGGGAGGGCCTGGCTGCATGGTGTCCTGCAAGATGGGACACCAGGCCCCTGGTTCAAAAGGCAGGGAGCCAGAAGACCTGAGGTCACCTGGGTCAGGGTGATGGCCATCTCCTAGCAGTGACCTCAGTAGACGAGTAGCACAAGGACAGTGTTGCCATACCCTGTGTGATTCCTGCAGTCTGCAGTATGGGACTCAAAATGGCCCTCAGGCAGAGCTGCAGCAGTCCTCACACCTGAGAGCAGGGCTGGGTTTTATTCCAGTGACTTCTGTGTGATGTACTGTGCACATGTGCCTATACTACTTCTGTGAGTGACAAGAGTGATCAGAGGAACAGGACTATGTGGTTATATGTGTTTCACCATATGTGTAAAGCAAATTAAGACATTTGGACTAGTGGTTCCTTTGGAGGCTGGGTAGAGATATCCAAAGGTATTTCAAATATAGCAGAAACACGTTACTTGTTTGGCATTTGGTGGCTTTTCTCCCCACTCCATAGGCCCTACCAGCTTCCTAGTATCATCTATGTAAGTTCCAGTCACACTGGCCCCGGCCTTCCCCAAGCCAATTTATACTCCAATAAGGGCATTCTTCACTATGACTCATTAAATTGGAAGCTTATCTACACAGTAAAAACCAGTTAGGCCAGAACCTCTTTTTGTAAACTTTTCTTCACAATTACCTTCACTGTTTGCTAGATGGATTTGAAATTAATTAACCCTCATTGCTTTAGAATTCATGTTAAAATTCACATTTTTATGATCACAGCAATTAGCTTCAATTAGTAAGATGGCATTAAAGTTTGAATCACATCTGGGTGTCCACAATGGCTTTGGCCAACCATTTTTTGGTTAATACAATTTTATCCTCTTTTTTAATGTGGAATATCACAGAAGAGAAACACTGGGCAATCAGACTCCTGCCAAGCTGTCTGAAAGAAGGAATTCTCATATATGCTTTTGAATACCATCATTTTTACTATTGTCATCCACTTAGCAAACTGCTCCTATAGTCTACCTACTGCAGAAAAGTCCTAGTCAACCAGGTAGCAACTGCACCATTTATCATCTGGTGGGAGGTTGCAGGCCAGCCTTGTTTTGCATATTCCCAGAGGATGCAAAGTGCACTACCAGGGTCCAAAAGAGCCCCCCCCCCGCCCCTGCATCTCCACAGTGATTCATTCTGAATGCCCAACATGGAGGCCTGAAAAAGGCCCAGCTATTGGTGTTAAGTTTTAACTATGAAGGCTACAGGCTAATTTTTTTTTCTTTTTGACAAACTGTCTTTCAAAACTATTCATTAATTTATACACACAATACAAAATCCACAAGGTATCCAGCATAATAGTATATAGTGACAAATATATGTCCCTCCCACCCCAGCCACCCAGTTATTCCATCCCCTTCACCAGAGGCAAGCCCACTTATCCATGAGTTTATTTTAGTTCCAAAAGAAGTTACAGAACTCTGGCCTAAAATGGCATTAGGAAAGCTGTTCCACATTGTGGACAGAGACAAGGGCCTCCAGTGGGTTGAACTCTGCTCAAAGCGAGACGTCACTGCTTCCCTCTGAAGAGCCTGGATAAGAGCAGGGTTTATCTCACAGGGTGGCTGAGATAATGAACTGAGTTAACCCAAGCAGAGGGTTTAGCATAGTCCCTGGCACACATTTCCACTCAGAATGTGTCAGCTCTGATCAGCCACTGGGCAACGGAGTCTGGCAGAGGAAGGTCGGGGAGGAGGGGGCACACTGAACACTGGGGGAAGCCCTAAGCCCTTGTTACCCAAAGTGTAGTCTCTGGAAATCCCTGGAGTTTGTTAGAAACTCAGGATCTCAGGCTTCCCACCACCAAGTCCTATTGAGTCAAAATCTTCACTGTGGCAAGCTCCCAGGAGGACAGGCATCTGATCCCCCAAAGCCTGAGGGGCCGGGGCTGTAGATCTCTGCTCTTTCTTCACCTGCAAGCATGAGCCCTTGGACTTGTGATGAAAACCCATGAGAACACGCACATCCCTCCCCACCACATTCATCCATGGCTATTCTGTATCTGATTTCCCAAGCCCAATAACCTGTGACCTCAGAGATGGCTGGAATGTGTCCTCTTTTGTCCTGTAGCTCGTGGGTAACCTGATAGATGACCCTGGGGCAGAGTGGCATGTTGTTTTTAAAGTGATTCAAGAGACACAGTGGAGCCTGCCCAACAAGCAGTGGGGCTGCCAGGATGCCAACTGGGACACCTAAGCCCTGGCAGCAGGGGCTGCCTCAGCCAGAGCTGGTCATTAGAAATAAGGTCTGCAGGGGTTGAGAGGACAGAGGGGCTCCCAGGTGATCATTTCTGCTGTTTGCCACTTGTTCCAAACCAGCAGACCTTGGCTGGGAATCTGTAGCACATAGGACAGAGCCGTTTAGAACAGAATTACAGACTCTAGTGGTGGATACAGTCATAACACATTTGTGGGGACCCGTAGCATGCACAACACCAAGAGTAAGCCCTGATGTAAACTATAGACTTTGTGTGATGGTGATGTCATATAAGGTGATTGATTGTGACAACGGGGGTACCTGTACCTATGTGGGGGCAGAAGGTGCAGAGGAACTTCCTGTACTTCCTGTTCAGTTTTGCTGTGAACAAAAATATGTTCTGAAAAATAAGGTCTACTTTTAAAGAGAGAGAGAATTTCAGCTCATCACTGAATAAGCTGCACGAGAGAAAAGCATCGGACTTTTAAAAAATCAGAATGAGGCCAAGTGTGATGGCGCACACCTGTAATCCCAGCGGCCCAGGAGGCTGAGGCAGGAGGATCACAAGTTCAAAGCCAGCCTCAGCAAAAGCAAGGCACTAAGCAACTCAGTGAGACCCTGTCTATAAACAAAAAATACAAAATAGGGCTGGGGATATGACTCAGTGGTTGAGTGCCTCTGAATTCAATCCAGTACCCTCCCCCTTCAATAAAAAAACCCAAAATGAAAACCAAAATGACTAAGAGCTGGCCTAGCCAACCTAGGAGCCCCTAGTTAGGTGTGGTTAGCAAGCATCTGAAATGTGCCTACAAAGGTACTAAACTTTAAATTTTATTTAATTTTAATCAATTCACAGTAAACTTTAAAATGTGTAATTCTGTTAGAAAAAATTTAAAATCAGTTTGGAACAACCTGGGCATATGAATCTACCCTTTCAACTGTTAATTCTGTGAATTCTAAATACAGATCAGATGTTCCCACTGAGTAGTTAGCAGCCAAACTGAGATATATCACAAGAGTAAAACAAGCACCAGACTTGAAGACATAACAATGTAAGTATCTTATTAATAATCATATATTGTTTACATGTTGAAATAATACTTTGGTTAAGTTGGGTTAATCCAATATATTAGTAAAACTTACTTCACCTGTATTTTTGTACTTTTCAAAAATATAGCTTCCAAAAATGTAAAATTGTATATGTAGCCTCATACACTGTTGATGGGAATGCAAAGTGGTACAACTACTTTGAAAACCAACATGATGGTTCCTCCAAACGTGACACAAGAATTACCCAGAATTTCTTTTCCTGGGTATTTACCCAAGAAAACTGAAAATGTAAGTCCATACCTAAGAGCCACAAAGTGAAACCAATCCAAATATCCATCAACTTATGCACAGCTAAAAACATGTGTGGTCTATCCATCATCATAGTATTATTCATCCATAAAAAGTAATCAAGTATTGTTAGATGTCCCTCCATGATGACCCTTGGTGACATAATGCAGAATAAAAGAAATAAGACACACAAAAGTCACATTCTGTATGTTTCCATTTATAGGAAATGTCCAGAATAAGCAGATCCACAGAGAAAGTAGATCAGGGTTTGCCAAGGGCTGGAGGTGACTTCTAATTAGCAGGGAGTACCTCCTAACAGTTATGGGCTCCTTTGGGAAATGATGAAAATGTTCTGGAATGAAATTATGGTGATGGTTGCACAATTTGTAGATGTACTTGCATATGTAACTTGTATTAATTTCTGTTGGACAAAGTTTTTTTAATGAAAAAGCTATTTTTCTTTCCCAATTAGCCAGAGCTAATCAATAAAGGTTGATTTTCACTTTCTTTCCACTCCAGGGGACATTTGGCAATATTTGGAGATATTTTTGATAGTCACCACTGGGGTGTGGTGAGGGAAAAGATCTCTACTGGTTGGGAGTGGTGCCAAGCATCCCACAATGCACAGGACAGCTGTCCATAACCAAGAATTCCCTCCCAGGAGGTCGGTGGTGTGGAGGTTGGGAACCCGTGTGGACGGCTGCTCAGATGTCCCCTTTTCGAATCACTGCTTCCTTTGCACCATCTCCTTCTCCTCCCATTTCCCCCAGGGTCAGATTCCAGGTGTGGCTTTCTCCTGGAACCCACAAGTAGGCATCTTCAGGCCCTGAGGTCCTCGAGACAACAGTAACTCTATAGACACAGAACAGTTTAAATAGTGGCCTAGACAACAGGGACTGACTAGAGACCTTGATTCTGGCCTTACTCTCTGAGTCTTCCTGGGTTCCAAAATGTTGAACTTAATTTAAGCTGGCCTGTTTCAGGTAGATTCCCATTTTTCTTGTGTTTTCTCTTCCACCTCAGATTTTCCAAGCCAAAGACCACTGAAATTTGCAAAGTCTGTGTCACAAACAGGCTCTTTTGTCTGACAGCTGAAGAAATGATGCTGAAGAAGGATATCCTACATTGGTTTACTTTGTTTTCAAACCACCCATTCCGTCTGTATTAGTTTCTTGATGGTTGCTATAACAATTACCACTAACTTAGTGGCTTAAAAGTGCGTGAATTTATTACCTTACAATTCTGGAGGTCAGAAGTCCAACTTGATCTCCCTGGGCTAAAATAAAGGTATGAGCAGGGCTGTGTCCCTTCTGGAGACTTTTTGGAAAAGAATCCTTTACTTTTTCCAGCTCATCTAGAGAGGGACAGCATTCCTTGGCTCATGGTCTCATACTTCATCTTTAAAGTCAACAGAGTAGTCCTTCAAATCTTTCTATCTTCCTTTTTCACCTATCTCACCCTTGTGATTACACAGACCCATCTGCATAATCCAAACTCTTCCCCATCTCAAGATCAATAAGTTAATGCCATTTCTTTTGCTCAGTATGGTAACATATTCACAGGTTCTGAAGATCAGGATGAGAATGTCTTTGGGGGGCATTATTCTGTTTAGGATACAGTTAAGTGGGCATGGAAAATCTGTTGAGATGTCTCTCTTATCGAAACTTTGCAGCCTACATTCCACAAGGAAAAGGAATTTAGCATTTTTGCTTTTCTAGAGTTGGGGGTTTTAATCAATCTGAGTTTTGAGCTAGTTATATGCTAACTTTCCAGATCCTAATTCTTGTGGACCTACACCCTAGAATGGTCACTAAGACTTTAATAAACTACTGTTCCATATTTATATCTTTATATAGTTTAAAATAAATTGATAAAGTTAGATAGTTATTTTGGTGGTTTGTTGTTTATGGTGTTAACAAAATTGATGTCCCAACTGCTGAGTTTAAATTCATTTTACAATGTGAACCCACTGGATCCCATGATTTTCAACTCAACATTTATTGAGTTTTTCTCATTGTCAGGTACTAGGTATGCTCAATAAAGCTAAAAGTTGATCCACAAAGAATTTATAGTCTAGCAGGGGGACAAACCAGTATACTGTCAATCTAATCCAGAGTAACTTACAGCAAAGCTTCTAAATTCAGTTAAATAAAGAGTTGCTAGATTAATCAGTTCTTAGTGAGGACTACTACTTATCAGGACTACAGAGGACAGCATGAATCAGGACAGGGTGGTCATGCAGGAGATTAAGTCTTGAAAGTGCAGTGAAATCTTTCAGGATTGGGCCAGAAACCTTTAAGGTCAAACTTATGTAGGAATTATCCTCAGTGTTCTGGAGCCTTGGAGATTCAACCTTCATGGGAAGCCTTAGGAAGTTGTCTTGATTTGAGTTTTCACCAAAAAAGCAACCCAAGACAAGAACTTGAACACAGTTAGTTTGTTTGGGAGATGATCCTGGGAAGCATGGAGAAAGAGGGGGAATGTGAGATAGAGAAAATAGCAAGTTTTCTGCATGAATGAATGTGTTGCTTATGAGGACAACAGGGGTCTGATCACATGGGGACCCTTTATGTTGTGTGGCCCTTGCATGGGAATCATCCCATGAGCAGGACATTTTGAGATATTATCTATCAACTGCCCATCCCCAATACACACACACAGGTTAAGAATTTCCCTGACCTCCAGATGCACTGTCCAGTGTGGCCAAGCAACCTCCCAGGACATGAAGAAGGTTCTCAGGCATTGGGGAGCTGTCAGGTGCTGGAAACTCTCAGGTGGACCAAGTTGCTATGGGATAGGGAATTCTTAGCATCTGCCTCAGAAACAATAAGGTAAATTCAAAAATAGTTCAGATGTTGGAGCTAGCCAATGGGATTTTTTTTTGCCTGAATGATTCTGACTCTAAGTCAAAATTCAGTGGTGTCATAATCTCTACCAACTTTCATTTGTTCTGTGATGGTCTGAATTCCTTATGGAATTTGAATACCAGTTTTGCAACTTAAAATAGATGTGCCCTAGGCAAGTTATTTTGCCTCTTAGAGCCCTATTACCAGCTCACAATTGTGTTCTATGAATTTCAGGAAATAGCCAATGTCATACTTTAATATAGCACTGGGAACAAACACTCAATGAATTATTATTTCTTGGTAGATGATAACAACTCTTGTTTCCCCAACCATCAGTGCAAACTTCTGACCAGGTATAGAAGTTGAAATGGTGATCTGAAAATGACCCTCCCAGAATGGTTCCATCTTTGGGATTTCTGACTATACATACAATGGAATGAATGGATTTGTGTCTTATTGCTTGGTTTTGGTAAACAACAATTCTATTTCAGAAAGATGCCTCACTAAAATGTCATCCAAGTGCAGTGAACACACTAACCTCTGGTTCATAGAAGCACACAGGAAAGATATTTGAGAATACAAGGAGACCTTTTCATAGTTTATTACATTTGTGTACCAAATCCCAAATGACTTAGGATTCTGAATCTAATTACTTAGGATTCTGAATGTGACCTTAAATCTTCGTTCAGGCTACTATCACAAAATGCCATAGACAAAGAGGCTTAATTAAGCAAAAGACACGGATTTCTCATAGTTCTGGAGACTGAGCAATTTAAGATCAAGTTGCTTGATTGATCAGTTCTTAGTGAGGATCCTCTTCCTGGCTATCAGACGTACACCTTCTCACCATGTCCTCAAATGGCAAAGCAAGAAAGGGGAAGTAAGTTCTCAGTGCCTCTTCTTATAAGGGCACTAATTGCATTACAGGGACCCTGTGCTCATAATCTCATCTATTCATAATCACCTCCCAAATGTATTTCCTCCTACTACCATCACCTTGAATGTTAGGGCTTCAACATGAGTTTTTAGGGGACACAAACATTCCACCTTACTTGCCATAATTGAGTTGCTTTCCACCTGTGGGGATTGAGTACCTCATACACTATAGTATCATGGAATATGAATATAGAAAAATGATAATAAAGGAGATTTTACCCATATTGATTGGTTTTGTTCTGTGTAATATTAACACAAATTCAGAGTCCTTGGGATCTCAGGGAGCCTCTAACCATCATCTAACTTTACACTCTGTGTTCATGTTCATGCCATCCTCTCAGATGGCAAAGAAAAACATCCCCTTGCTAGCTTTTGGGTAGTCCCTTAAAGGATTTAGAAAAGCTATAGTGTTGTAATATATAAACTATCTTTTTCAGTAAAATGGAGTGAAGATTGCAAAGTAGCTACTAGAGGAAAGTAAAAAATATTTTTGCTTAATATTATAAATATATTGCCAGTTGTTCTAAATAAGAACAAAAGAAATGACCTCAAGACTGATTGACTTATTCTAGAATCACAATTAGTTGTAAAGGCGTTAAATTGATAAATACGAACAGGAATTTGACCCAGGGTCTGCCAATGACAAAATGGTGTGACCACAGGCAAATATCTTAATTTTTCTGCCATAAAACCATGGAACTTTCTTAAAGGAAGAGACAATTTATATACATGTGATTTGCTTCAGTGAGACTCAGTATCTAAGTAAAATACAAAATAGGATTGGAGATGTGGCTTAGTGGTCAAGTGCTCCTGAGTTCAATCCCCAGGACCACCCTCCAAAAGAATATCATTATTCGGATGAATCTGTTTATACCTCTGATAATCTCACTAGGTTAATAACTGAGCTGAAATTTACATTATGAAGATATTAGTTAACAGTGTCAATCTGCCATCCAGAAAGGTTGTAGCAATTTACACTTCCATCAGCAGTGTAGGAGAAAACCTGTTTCCTCACAGTCTTTTCAGTTGTATTGATACTTTCAAAATAATCTCAGAGAATTGAGAAGCAGAGGAAAGGATGAAAGGAGGATGATAGGAATTGATAAGTGTATCTATACATCCTTTTGTGAATTGCCTTTTGATCCCTTTGCACACTTTTGGTTAAGGAAACCACCTTTTCTTACATCATTTTCTTTGCCTGTACACCACAAACACTTTCCTAGTTTTCAGTTTTTCAAATCTGCTTCTGGTGGGGGTTATGCAAATTCTTACATCATCAAATTTGTCCATTTCCCCCTTTTATGCTTAGAAAGTCTTTCCTTGTCTTGAGAGCCATATTTTATTCCATTTAATATTGATATTCACTTTGAGAGCTGATACAAAATTCAGGATTCACAGGCCTTGGAGATCTTTGTGTTTGACCTCTTTGTTATGGTTTGGGTATAAAGTGTCCCCCAAAAGCTCACGTGTGACACAATGCAAGATGGTTTGGAGGAGAAATGATTGGGCTATAGCCTTAACCTAAACCATTAATTTTTCCCTGATGGGATTAACTGAGTGGTAACTGAAGGCAGGTGAGGTGTGACTGGAGGAAGTGGTTCTTTGGGGATGTGGCTATGGGGTACATATTTTATATCTGGCCATGGGAGTCTCCCTTCCTGCTTCCTGTTCATGTTGTGATCTGCTTCCCTCTGCCACACTCTCCCGCCATGATGTTCAGCCTTGCCTTGAGCCTGAAAAAATGCAGCTGGTCTTCTATGAACTAAGACCTCTGAAACTGTGAGCCCTCAAATAAACTCTTCTCCTCTACAATTGTTCTGGTCAGATCTTTCAGTCACAGCAGTGAAAAAGCTGACTAAAACAATCTTCCTTTGAGGAAAGAAATATCTCTTAAAAATAGATGCTGAGAACAGCAGGGCACAGTGGCACACATCTGTAATCTCAGTGGCTCAAGAGGTTGAGGCAGGAGCTTCAAAGCCAATCTCAGCAATTTAGCGAGGCCCTAAGCAACTTAATGAAACTCTGGGGCTGGGGATATTCTCAGTGGTTAAGCACCCTTGGGTTCAATACCTAGTACAAAAAATGAAATAGATATTGAGAAATTAAACTATTTTGTCATGGGTGATACTGGTCTTATTTTTAAAAGATATTGCTAAATTACACTCCTGCTGGCATCATCCTCATTTCCCCAAAAGCTCAGCTTGATATTATCACCCTTCTTTTTTCTGTTATATTTCTTAATATTTTTTTCTATTATATTTTTTAAATTTGCATTTTCCTAATTACTCATGAACTTGAGTATCTTCTGTGTTTATTGACCATTTGTTTCTTCTGTGAACTTCATATTTATTTACCTTTAAATATTTTTTTCCAGGGTATTTTCTTATCTGCTTACAAAATACTTTGGAAATTAATTTTTGTTACATTTGTTACTGTCACATATTACTCCCATTATGTGACTTTCTCTTGATTTGATATTCCTTTTTATATTAAAAAATTTAATTAGATATCAAAATCATGCAATTTTTTTCTTCTTTTTTTTAAAGAGAGAGAGAGAGAGAGAATTTTTTAATATTTATTTTTTAGTTTTCAGTGGACACAACATTTTTATTTTTATATGGTGCTGAGCATCGAACCCAGTGCCCCGCGCATGCCAGGCAAGCGTGCTACCCCTTGAGCCACATCCCCAGCCCTTCTTCTTCATTTTTAAAAATTTCCAAGAAGGCATTCTCTCCAGAGTTAAAGATCATAAAAATATTAGTAGTTTGGCCAGGAGTTTATAATTTTGTTTTTTATGTTTAACCCAGAAATTCATCTAAAGTTATTTGGGGTCTACTGGGATATACTGGTATTTTCTCTTCATGATAGCTAATTGTGGCAGCATTGGAGATGTTATTTTTTCCCTAAAAATTGAAAGGTTACCTTTGTCATAAACCAAATTCCAATATTGGAGTTGATTCTGTACTCTCAGTTTATTTATTCATATACTGGGGGGTCCCACCACACTGTTTGGATTACCCCAGCTTTATCATTTAGTTGGTTAGTTTAATATATTTCCAACTTATTTCAAAGATGCAAGATCATCATCACTCATGGAAAAAAAAAGTGACCCCAAAAGCATGTCTCTGGCACCCTGCTTCAACCAAAGACCATGGTAAGAGATTTGCTACAGGCACAAAAACCCACCCTTGCAGCCAAGTGACCCTTCTTCCACCAGCTTCCCCTGCTGTCACCCAAATTCCTGTCACTACACTACTCCTCAAAATAAAACTCAGCTGCAAATGGCACACCTGTTTTGGATTAGTTACAATAAATCAGGGCCTGTGTTTATTTCAGTCGTGCGGACAGGTGAAGAACAAGCTGAGTTTATAGTGGGCCAAGTAGAAAGCAAAGAATACAAATCATGAGGGGTTTCTGTTTGTTTGTTTGTTTCCTGTTTTTGTTTTTTCCTCTTAGGATAAGAAGTTATGCTGGTCAGGCCCTAACCTTCCTTGATTCTATACTCCTGTGATTCTGTAGATAAATGCCTCCAATTATGGTAGTCATTCCATGTCCGCATGATTAAACCTATGGTTTCCAAGCTTTGTTACCCAGATAGCTTATGAAAAATGCCAGTTCAGAAAATCTGGGGTGAATTTAGAGGTCTTCATCTCCTTAGGTGATTCCATGCCAATAATCTAGGCCTTGACTTTGAGAAAATGCCCTGAGGACTCAAAGAAAACCTGGGCCACCTGAGCAGAAGGCAACCGTGGTTCCTCAAAGCAGTCCCCCTTGCTGCCACAGGGTGCCTGTAATGTGCTACTGCGGTCATGTTGCTGCCCTGGTCTGTGTGCAGCATCTCCTGAGCAGAGAGACTAAATAACTGGAATGCATTCTAGAATCCTGAGAAGGAAAGGACAAAGCTTTCAACTTAGCTTTTGTCTCTGCAGCAAGGCCCCTTTCAAGATGTAAACTTTAGCAAAATTTACAATAGAGCTGCCCCAGGGATGCTTTGCCTAAGCAGCTCACTCTTGGCCTGGGTGTCAAAGGGCAGGCTGCACTGCCTCCCAGGCCCACCTCAACAGCAGCAGTGAGGACAGCCCAGAGAAACACTTCTGCTTTCAAGGTCTCAGAACCTCCAGCTTGTTCTGACTAATGGGTGGGCAGCATTTTTTCTCTGTTGTATATTTTTAATATATGCCTTGGCAGCCACTAGCCCCTCTGAGCTATCTCCCTGGGCAGCCCACATGAGCTCCTCAGTACGTTTTGTTTTAAATGGTTTTAAAATGGTCTGTTTCCTAAATGACCTGCAGAGACTTGGATTTTCCCCAGAAGCCCTAGTATGTAAAGTGTGAGATTTTGTAGAATGTGAGATCTTTCAGGAATATATACAGGGCAGAAACATCTTAAATGGAAAGAATACCATTTGCCACTGTTAGAAAAGTTTAGTGTTGACTGATTGGATGCTTTGTTCCTTGGCTAAAATTGTGGGAAGTCAGGGGAAGGGCTCCAGAATCCCTGAGAAAGCTTTTCAAAATATGCATGGCCTTTACATCTCTGAAGTCCTACTCAGCAGGGGTAGAACCCAGAGCCCCCAGGAAAACCCTTTGCATTCCACTCCTAGGCTCCTGAACTCTGTCCACATTGTGCGTCAATTTACATGGAGTTATGCAGAGATTTCCAAAAGTGCATGCCTTAGCCCTACTCTAGAACTTCTGTATCAGAATCAGGACCTCCCGGACAGGGCTTGGGCATTTGTGTGTTTAGAAGTTACCAAGCTTGGTTCAAAAAGGTCCTCCACCTTAAAGGGATAAAGAGTCACCTAGCAGCTTTTAACATTCTTGATGTGCAAGCCACAGTGCAGACCTAATCACATCGGAATCCCTGCATTGTGGTGGCAGGGGGTGAGGGAGTGGCATGTTCAGGCAGCTCCCAGGTGATCCCATGTACAGTGAAGGATAAGACTACTGTATTGCACTTTTCCAATCTGAGAAAGATTTTATACTCAGTAGACCATGCTTTCCGAAACTTCAGTGTACATAGAAATCTCCTAGGAAATTGGTTAAGATGCAGATTCAGTAGAACTGGACCGAGATTCTAGAGTCTGCATTTCTAACCAAATAATCCAGACACATAGTGAGTTGCAGATCTACAAATATTTAATAACGACTTTCATTTTTGATTACTTACATGGACTGAGTAAAGTGGCTGCAGACAGCCTGGACACTAAAGCATCTTGTCCACCCAGGATGGTTACTGGTATTTGGCAGAAGTGGTGCAGCAGGCTTTGTGATTAAAAACAAAACAAATGTTTGTGTTACTCCCTCTGTCAGCTCTGGAGTGGTGCTGACAAGAGGCTCCACTGCCGTGTGCTGAGAGATGAGCCAGTGTGACCTCTGCCCTTCCCATCATCAGTGAGGTCTGGCTTCCGGGCCTCTCTGGAACATTCATTGGATTAATAGTAGCTGTTTGGAGGAGGTTACCACATGTTTTGTTATGTAAACAAATTTGTAATCTCAAGTTATTCTGTCCCAGATATGAAAACTGCATTGCAAGAAGGTTTTAATTATCTGCTTTTATTTTCCTACACCCCCAAAATATATTCGCTAGAGACCTGCTATGCCCCCTGCCTGTTGCTGGATGGCCACACAGTTTTTAAATTGCTGTGTCGTTATTCTTTCTTGCCTACAGAGCATCTAGGTTGAAATTAGATTAACAGAAAGTGTACCCCCATCAGATCAAATCTGTTTAGCCCCAAAGAGGTAAATCCTCTGTTGTTTCCTAACAGCTGCAAATTAG
The DNA here is from genome assembly GCF_048772815.1 of Callospermophilus lateralis. Classification (NCBI taxonomy): domain Eukaryota; kingdom Metazoa; phylum Chordata; class Mammalia; order Rodentia; family Sciuridae; genus Callospermophilus; species Callospermophilus lateralis. The sequence continues at coordinate 454,803 of NW_027512409.1, forward strand.
TCACTAGTGGAACTAGTGGAGGGTGGCAGTTGGCTACCTTAGCAGCCATGTTTACCCTCAAGGCATGAACGTATCCTTAAGAACTGCTAGACTTGGACTTCAAAGAATCTCTGTTTCTTTTACCTCTGGATTTCTGTTTAAATTCTTCAATGCTCAGAATGTGAGCAATCTAGGAACAACAGCTCACCTAGATTTGTCCCTTAATTCCTAATCACACCCATGGTTCTTTAAAAATAAAAATTTCCTTGGTTTCTTTGACCCCTAGTTCAATTTGGCTTGAGTATCTATTTGGTCTGATAGGTCCATCTGGGCCCCTCTTTCCTAATTAGAATCCCAGTGCTTGATTCTGAGGCTGATGTTGTCCTAGCCACTGGGAAAAATCTCTGGCAGAAAAGCAGTCAATAGCTTTTATCTGAACCAAAAGAGGGGATGAGAGTTTAACATATTTATTGAGCACTTACTCGGTGAGTGGAGATGTGCTAAGTGTTCTTTAAAAAAAAAAGGTGAAAGTTTTACCAATAAATTGTATTGGAAGTTTGAATATCTATAGGCCTAAGGAGAACCTCAATCTAAACCTCATGCCTTCTACAAAACCCAGCTCGAAATGAATTATAGAACTCATTGTTAGAACATAAAGCTTAGAAACTTATAAGAAAAACAGAATATTATTAGGATCAAGGGCCAGCCAAGAAACACTAAAGCACAAGCCAGAAAACTGATAAATTGGACCTTATCAAAAGGTCCAATCCTGAGCTCTGTGAAAGCTCACAGAAAGAGGATAAAAAGACAAGTCTCAGACTAGGAGGAAATATTTGTAAACCAACAAAAGGACTAGTATCTAGAATATATAGAGAACTCTCAAAACTCAACCACGAAGAACAAATAGTCCAATTACAAAATGAATGCAACCAAAAAAGAATAGGTGTAGTTAACAAAGAAGCACATAAAAAAATGTTGAACATCACTAGCAATTGGGGAAATGCAAATTAAACCACATTAAGATATTATAACACACATATCAGAATGGCTACAGGAAAAAAATAATGATAATACCAAGTGCTCAGCAAGTACGGGAAGAGATTGGACCATTGACCCTTGCTGCTTTGAGTGTAAAGGGCTACAGTTACCCTAGTAAAAGAGTGAGCAATTCCTCTAAAAAGTAAACATGCTGCCACCATCTAACACAGAGGGTGCAGTCTTGGGTAATGGTCTCAGAGAAATGAAGACCTATGTTCATACAAAATCTGTACACACATGTTTTATTCATAACAGTGAACACTGGAATCAGCCCAAATATTCTTCAGGTGGTGAATAATTAGACGAGCCATAGGACACACATCAGCAATAAAAGGAATGAACTTGTGACACACACACACACACACACACACACACACACACACACAAACGAATCTCTGGGAATTCTGCTGAGTGGGGGGAAAAAAGCTTCTCCAAACTTATATACTTTCTGATTCTATTTGCATAATATTTTTGAAATAATAAAGTTTTAGAATTGAAGGACAGATTAGTGGCTGCCAGGGAAGAGGGTGGGCAGGAGGGAAGTGTATGTGATTATTAAGGGTAATACAAGAAATCTTTATGGTTTTGGGGCTTTATCTCACCTATGGTGGGAGACATGGGAACCAACATGTGATAAATACTACCAATTTTGTGTGTGCGTGCTGAGGATTGAACCTAAGGCTTGTACATGCTAAGCACACACATGTCCTTTGAGCTATACCCTTAGCCCCTATATCTATAGATTTTAATACACACACACACACACACACACACACACACACACACAAATACAAGTAAAACTGGAGAAATCTGAATAAGATTAGTAGGTTGTATCCATATCCATTTCCAGGTTATGATATTATACTATAGTTTTGGAAATTTTTATCATTGGAGGAAACTGAGCAAACTTGGAGAAAACTGGGCCATCTCAGAATTATTTCTTACAACTGCACATGAATGTACAGTTATCTCAATAAAATTTTCAATTAAAAACAGGTTTAAGGGGCTGGGGATGTGGCTCAAGCGGTAGCACGCTCGCCTGGCATGCGTGCGGCCCGGGTTCGATCCTCAGCACCACATACAAACAAAGATGTTGTATCCGCTGATAACTAAAAATATAAATATTAAAAATTCTCTCTCTCTCTCTCCTCTCTCTCAAAAAAAAAACAGGTTTAAAACCATTTGCAGCCAGCCCTCCAGAAATCTTTAAAATGAGGAAAAAGGATAGGTGTTAAGAAGGTAAGTAATAAACAAACTCAGGTCTCAAGCCACTATCCTATACAGTGCTCCCACCTTATCCATGGGGGACACATTCCAGGACTTTTAGTGGATGCCTAAAGCCATAGACAGTACAAAACCTTATCATTTAGTGCCTTTTCTATCATAACTAAATATTTATAATACACTGTAGCTATAACTTTTGCAACGTGATGTGCAATAACAAAACTAGTACAGAATTTCTTTCTCCTTCACAATTTAACAGATGAATATTCATTCTTACCATAGATTTAAGCAACCTCAGCATGTGGGTTTTTTTTTCTTTCATTATTGAGAACTCTCACATTTTCAGTTAAAGGAAGAATTTACAGCTTTTCTTTGGCCTTTCTCAATTTCCAGTATCACCATTGTACTTCAAGTAAAATAATGGTTACTTGAACATAAGCATTGCAATACTGTGACAGTCAATCTGACAACCAAGATACCTACAAGTGACTATTGGGTGGGTAGCACATACAATGTGGATACTCTGGATAAAGGGATGATTCATGAGTCACGTACAACAAAACTGAATGGTACAATATTTCGTGACATTGCTCACAATGGTGCAAAATTTAAAATTTATGAATTGCTTATTTCCAAAACCCCAGGAAGCAAAACTATAAAGAAGAGGTGGAAGAATGAAAACAAGAATGCGTTGAGTTTCTCTGAAGGAAGAAATCACAGTTAGGGATAAGGAAAGCAACTTCAAGGGCTTGGGCCTTGATGCACCAGGAGGGCTGAGCTAAAAATAGGTGGCAGGTATTCCAGACCAGAAAATGTACTACATGGATTTCTGTTTAAATTCTTCAATGCTCAGAATGTGAGCAGCTTGTATGCTCGCTTTGCTTCCCAGAAATAGACAAAATGAAAATGGTAGAAGGTTTTACGAGCTGGATGAATGTGATAAGACCTTTCTGGGTCCAATTAGCAATTTGTGAGATAATAAAGCAGGACTAACGTCAAGTGAATCACCAGAAGGGAAATTGAAAGTGTGCATGGTTTAGAACAAACCAATCCTTTCCAAGAGCCAAGGGAAGTACATCCTATTAGTAAGAGGTTGGCAGCAGCATTTGTATGTGAGGGCCATCAAAGAATGTGTTCAGGAAAATAAAGGCTGTCTGGTGGTTCAGATCAGTGATGATTAGAATTGCAATAACTAGGCATTTAACCTTGTATTACATGGCTTCAATGATTGATAACCCATTATGTGGCAGTCATGATTCCAGGGGGTTAGGATTTATTGATGGCAAACTACACTGAGCAAATTACCTCCCAGATGGGATTCAACTTCTATACTTAGGGCTGATTCCTGGTCAGAGAGATTCTTAACTACCAGAACCTGAGAATGCATTTCCACACTGTACGTTTGCCATCTCATGACCACAAACAGAAAAGCAAAGCTCTCTGAGGTGAAGCTGGGAAGAAGGACAGACACAGCACTTCTGATTTAAGATTGAGAATGATCTTACCCCAGGGTGACTGGAGAAGGAAACTTAAGATGGGCAGATTGGCAGGCCTTGCCTCTGAGTTGAATCAGGAAAGTGAGCTCAAGACCAAGGTGAAAAGTTAGCGGTGTGACCCTTGAAGAGAATTCAAGTTAGCCTGGGGTACCCTCTCTGTTTTCCACTCCCAAACTAGGATTAACTTTGGAATCTTCCATAAATGTAGAAAAACTGGGGGCTTTCCAATCCTAGCTTGGGTAAGTACTATTTCAAGACTAATCATAACAAGATGGCCTTGTGTTGTAAAACAGAGAAAGAAAGAGAGGGGGACATAAAGAGATACCTAGAGACAAATGTTTAGGCAGGAGAAATTCTGCAATATAGCCTTGTTCATAAAACAGAAAACTAGAGACATGGAATTTTCCTCAGAAAGCTAAAAGCAATATGCAGATGAAGATACAAGAACCTAAGTTGCTGGTCACTTTCTACAAAAAGACAATTCAAGGTAAGTGAATCAGGCAAGACTAAAGAGTGGGAAGATGTATTAATATTATCCCTAACCCAGGATTTTTAATCATTTAAAGTTTTTAGGTGCTCACAAGTCTCAAATGTCTTGAGAATAAGTATATAAAATGTTTTTGGATTTAATTACAGAAGACTCACCAATATATATTTTTTCTTGAACAGTATTCTAAAAAGTTTCATTTAGTTCCCAGTGAACCCCACATTTCTGTGTCACATTTGAAATGATAATTAGCCATGTTCTATCACTTTAGCCACATTTTGTAGTGTGAAAGAAATACAAACATCTCCTATAATTAAATACTCAACATTTTTGCATGGGTAAAGGAATCTGCATTTTCAAATATGCCAGTCCTCTGGCAAAATTTTCCTGCTTCGGTCCAGGGAAAATAATGCCACAGGCACAAAGATCCCTTTTTAGCTTAAGGCTGTGCAGGCCTGCTCTTGAATGTCCAGCTCCCATTCAAGTTTCTGGCTGTCCCTTGAGTGAGAGGTCAGCCTGCTACTGACCACTACAAGGTGAGAGTCAATCTCATTGCCTGCAGAAAAATGCAAAACTCTTTGGTTGGCTTTCTGACTAGCAATGTTCTCAGTTTGGAGATAATTGCCTTTAGTCATACCACAAAGCACAGGTCAAGGTAGGGTGGATGTGAAGTCATAAATGTGTGTGTGTGTGTGAGCAAGAGTTCCATAAGAACTTCCATAGATACATGGCCTATTTTAGTTAGCTGTATTGCCAGTAAAGAAGCCTGCTAGTCAAAGGTGCTCTTCAACCCAGAATTCAGTTTAAGTCACAACCTGAGAATAATAACAGAGGTTCTTTCCTGATGCTCCTTAAAATCTTCCACAGTTGGAGGAGGGAGATATTGCCTCCATTAGCGATGAGTCCAAAACTGCCTTTGTCAATAGCCCTTTCTCTTCTGTTTATCCCTTTTGAGCCACTTTATCTTTGCCCCAACCTATAGTAATAAAACTGATTTGTCCAATGAAGCACACTGTAAATGGACAAGCAATCGCAAAAAGGCAACTTAGCTGAGCAAGGAAGAAAATTTATGAACAGAAATGGAAATGCTGTGTGACATTGAAAAGTTAACGCTGCTGCTTTATTTTGTATTAGTATTTGACCAGTCACCTCCGTAGACTTATCTGGGGCATGAATCTGGGGTCACTGGTGTGTGCTGCTAAGTGGCATGCTTAAAGAACTAAATAAGATCAAGCTGGCTTGAATGAAAAGAAAAAAAAAGAAACATGGCTTTTATCTGGCTAATTTGACCAGCAGACAGAACGATTGGCTCAGTCAAAACTACCTTGGAACTGGAGATTTGTAGACTGGCTGTTTTAATACAGAATCTTTAGAAAGCTGTGTATAAATTCTTGTTGTTTCACAGAGAGTTCAGTAATTTCCATTAGGTAATATTTTGTCTTCTACAAATATAAGACCAGATTCCTACTACAAGTCTAGGGGGAGAGGAAACATGAAGAATAGCCAAAATAATTGATAAATGACTTTTTAAAGGTATTTATTTACAAAAGTCAAATTTTGACCACAGTGCAGCACCAGTCCAAAGTCCACTTGGAAGTCTTTAATATGTAAAATATGATTGGCTATCCAACACAGCATTATTTGTACATTAATTATTCTTATGAATGTAATTTTGTCTCTTTAAAAATCAGGATTAAAATCATCCTAAATCAAAATTAGGGAGAGAATGAATTTTCTTCCTGGCAGTATGTTTTCTTGGCATCTTTTATCCCTTGTGTACTAATAAAATTAGAATAATACAAACATCCGATCAAAACCATCCCACCAGGAAGGCAAAATCAACTTTGTCTCCTTTCTCCAGCATCACCAAATAAACCCTGCAAGTCTATCAGACACACTGAAATCCTTACATTTGTACTATGAATTCTGATTAAAATCAAAACCTACCAATTTCAAAGTAGATCCCCCCCAAAGAAGTGGTTTTCCCCCTATTAAGCCCATGCCCCAAATCATTGCTTGAGAAACTTTCTGAATAGTGAACATTGCCTAGTAAAACACATGCAGTAGACAAAATATCAGATTTCTTTTTTCCAGCTGTCCAGAATCCCATTAGTGCCTCTCACTTCTATCAGTCTTTTGCTATAATTAGGATGGCTCAGAGTTTATCTGGACCTTTTTCAAAACCAGATTTCCTTCCTAGCAGCAGCAGCTGTCATTCACAAGTACCCTGATGGTCCTGGGAGACTTCTTTTGATTTACATTATGGTACAGCAATCGTGACTGTAAAGTGAAAGAAAGCGCGCGCACGCACACACACACACACACACACACACACACACACACCTTGTAGTTTTTAAAAAGAGGAGTCTTACCTGAGGCATCCCCTTCTACTTCCAAGTTTGTAGAACCTTCCTCGGGGAGAGAGTCTGCTGAAGGTGGAAGGGCTCTCGCGTCTTGCGCTGCCTCTGGTGAAATTGCACATTCTCCTGTGTGGAGGTGGGAATCCCCACCAGGAGCTGCTACTTTGGCCCGGGGAGTCTCTCTGTGATGGCTCCACACTGGTGGGTGCCTGGTGGGTTCCTTGGGAGGGAAAGCGAGGGTGTCTCCTGCTGCACTTTCTTTGGGGCTCAGCTTCTTGGCTTTACCCTTCGCCCCCCGTCGCTGCACCCTAGCAGGTGTCCGGATACCCTTCCTGCTGCCTAAGTCCCTCTCCTCTCCTCTTTCTTCCACCGCAATCTCCAAACCCTGTTTCATCCCTGACTTTTCCCAAGACAAGGGCTTCACCTCTGTCTCTGTCACCGCTTCATCCATGGTTAGCAGATTGTCACTGGCAGATTCCTCTCCTGCTTGGTGGCTATCTCTGGTTTCTCCTTGAATTCCTGGATAATCATTTTCAGCAGCCTCAGGCAGTGTGGGGAGTGGACATCTCCCCTGTTCACTCACTAAAGCTGTCCTATCCTGGTGAGGTCCCAAAGCAAGAGTTCTCCCTGTTTGCAGGGATGAGGGACTGTGTCTGGAGGCTCCGCTGCTCTTGATCTCCACTTCTTGGAGTTGTGAGTGATAACCACAGAAGCCAGTGGTGGCATCCATAGGCCCTGTGTTACCCGACACCTGAGGCCCACAACCCATTTCACTGCTGAAATGCTCACGCCCACCCAGGCCACACTCACTGAATTCCATCTCTTCATCATCGCTTTCTAATAAAAAAAACTGCTCAGTCCCCTGCAGGCTCCTTTGCCAAACTGCATTAGTGTAATCTGACATAACATCGGAACATTCCAGATACTCCAGGTTATCATCTGAAAACTCCTCTGTGCAGGTTAGGGTTATCTCTGGGCAAAGTTCATAGTCACTGTCAGAGTCTTCGCTGGAAACCTGGGGACTGGGTTGCTTGTTGACAGGGGTGCTGTCCCCTGGGTAAATGTATGCAGTCGCCTCTGAGAGTGGAAGGCTAAAGCTGATGAATTTCTGTGCTTTGGGGTGTTTTTGAGTAGAGGTTAAGATCTCATCATTAGGGCCATCACTGTTTAGACCTCCATGTGTTGGCTGGGAGACCAAGGAACACTCTGTTCTGTGGCAACATACATCTTGTTTTTGAGGAGTATTATTTGAATTGAGGAAAATTTCTCCTGTGCTCTTTGGATCATAAGCCTCTGCAGTTTGACTTGTTCCTTTAATATCCGGAGCATTTTCATAGCTGGATGCACTAATATCATTATTGACCAATAACTGGGGTGAGCATAAGTGGTCGAATTTGAAGGAGGAACAATCGGCTGGTGTGGGAGCCCCTGCAGAGATGTTTCCTTCTTCCTTACAAGGGTGTTTGCTCTCATCAGTTTGGTTTGTGCTTTTCTCCTCATTTGTCTCTTGTATGTCACATTTCCACCCTGTGTCCCTGTCATCTCCCAGGTCAGAAGGGGGTTGTGGGTTCTCTGATGGACACTCGACCTCAATGGTAGCAGAGCAGCAGATCATCCCCGCAGAGCTTTTAGCTGAGATTTGGTAAATGACAGCATTGCCTTTGGTACAGCTAGGATGAAGAGAACACACAGGTAAGTGTGGACACGCACGCCAATGTTTTACACATCATAGTGCACAAGAAAATAGCTTTTACTGCATGCTCAGAGAGATCTGTGGTATCTCTGGAAAAGGGGATTGTGGTCAGCTGCCCCAAGTGCTGAAATCCTGGGAAGTTCAGCATTTCCCCTTACGGCTTTCCACAATCTCACCCTAAATTGAAAATGCCAATCATTACTTGGATAAATAGAGGAAATATTTTATTTAGTTTCTCCTTGTCCCCCTTTAAGTCAGTTTTGAGCTGTAGGAATTTGAAAGAGCAGTATTTCTTTCTGGAGGGAGACATTGTACACAAGTAACTGAAGTATCATACCTCATGTGGTGGAACATAGTCAACAGTAACTGCTTTTAAGACCACGCTGAAGGAGTGTAAAGACAGCACCACAACAGGATTGTGTATGCCATTTCCTCCTTAATTTAACACCACTAAAGCCTGACACCCATTGGCTGGAAACCTATATCCACATGTCATCCCAACTAACATAGATCAAGCCAGGTGCTTGGCTTTGGCCCAGCAGGGAAGAAAAGAATCCTGAATCAGACTGAGCCTGCTCTCCCTGTTCCAAGAGGAACAGTGCTCCTGTGGCTCCTCTATTGAATAGGGCCACAGTGAGTTGGAGCCTGGCGTGCTTTACTGCCTCATTTCCTGCCAGGATCTTTTCCCAGGCTTTGCAGTCCCAAGAAATCTCATTATATCTGTATACGTTGCATTCTTGCTTCTCTTGCATTTGACATCATTGTGATATTGCCAACTTCCCTCTATGTGTCATTTGGCTCAGAAGTCAACAAGCGTTTTCAGAATTTCAGGAGCTGTAGGTCTCACTTGGACTTAGAGCAATGTTTAGATCTTCATTGATGATTCCCTGTGTAAAAAAGGCACAGATGTCTAACTCGGAGGATGGGGAGTGGTGGTCGATGGTAGACAGAGAAACTCTAACTCTACCACATACTTTCTGTTCTTCACTGGAGGGAGCCCTCGGCCTTCTCAGACCCATACATGCGCATAAGCTTTAATTCACCAGGTACCTATTCACATGGGCCTCATTTTGAGAAATCAGAGATCAGTTCCAATGTCAATAATGCTCAAAGGAGTGAACAAGACACGCCACTGTGGATCAGGCTTGGCCATGACTCAGAGCTGATATCTGGCTCTGCCCTGGCCAATAGCTCAAGAATTCTGAAATTTAAGACAATTTTCTGAAGAAAACAGTACCTCTTCCTGTCCATTTTGCAAACTTATTCAGGTTTGAATGGGAAAATTAGGGTGAAGGAGCTTCATAAAGCCAAAACTTCACACCAAATGTGTTCTCCAAAAATGTGGAAGTGCCAGGACCCGGCAACCCCTAGCTCTTCAGAAACATACAGAAGAATCATCCCAACACTCTACTGGAAATTCTTAGATCAGAATCCCTGGTCAAGGAACTGAGCACATGTTTTTAAAGATCTGGAGCCATTCTAGATGACATGGTCCTCGGCCATGCTCAGAGCTGTCGGCATCCTCATCCTCCTTGACTGGGCTTAGGTCTCCTGGTGAAAGCCGAATGTTTAGCTGAAGAAGAGGGACTTTTGTTGCAGTTTCATATTACAAACATCACTCCCTTCAGGGACTTTGTCAATTAATTTTTTTTGGATTTTAGCCCTTAATTAAGAGTTTATAGGTTTGGCATTGCATATGCCTTTGAAGAAATAAAAGCAAGAGAAGCAGTTTGGGCAATGATAAGACAATTACTTCTTGCCTAATGTAATGGAAAAATATGTTTGAGACTTGAAAAATACCCTTGAAAATGTTGATTATTCTTGTTCTAAGGGTGTTACATGCACAGTAAGAAGTGGTGTTGCAAGCAAGCCAGAGCTTGGTTTAAGTAGTGCTTCTTACCAGGCTCCAAGGAAGCACTGAGAGGGCCCTGGTTAGACTCATCCTCTTAGACAGGCCTCTAACTCCCTTTGTCCCACTGTTTTGCAGTGCTGAGAATCAAACCCAGTGTCTCACACATGATAAGCAAGAGCTCTGCCACTGAGCTACAGTCCCAGCCCTACTCAAGCATTTTTTGTGGCTCTAAGTGAAGCATTTGACTTCTTGAACACAAGTTAGTTTCTTAGTTTGGATAAATGTACCGTGGTTATAGAAGATGTTGAAGTATAAGAATCTGGATGAAGGATATATGGAAACTCTGTACTATATTTACAACTTTCATATAAATATAAAATTATTCCAAAATACAAAGTGTACTATTGTTTTGCAGTTACATCTGCTTATATACATTTAATGAATGTTTCTAAAACAATTCACTGAGCCACAGTTGAATTTTTATGATGATGGAAAATAATGATCTACCCACCTAAACTGTCACATGATTACTGTTTCCAGAAACAGATACCATAAGTAGGAAGCAGAGGATTCCTGAGGGAACGATGTTTCTTTGAATTCTTACTTTCTTTCCTATTGGACCTACTCCTTCCCTAAGGAACTATGCAGGGGTATGGATGTCCAAGACATAAGAAATGTAGGAGGACTCCTATCTAAACTATCTCAGTCCTTTAATAGTTATAACAGAATTATGTGGATTGGGTAATTTAAAGAACAGAATTTATTTTCTCAGAGTTCCAAAAGACAGGGAGTCCAAGATTCAGGGGTTAGAATCTGCTGTGGGTCTTTTCTTCTGTGCTGTTCTCACAAGGCAGAACATGGTAACTCAATGAAGGACAAACACCATGCTCTTAAGTGGCAGAAGTATGGAAAGGAAGCAAATCCACTCCTTCAGGCTCATAAAGATATTAATTTGTTCATGAGGGCTAAGTCTACTCCAGCACAGCCCTCTTTACAACGGCATTGATTTATTTGTGAGGGCCCTGCCCTCATGAGCTAAACTTCTTCAAGGGCACCACTTTCCAATACTGTTGCAATGGAGATTAATTTATTAATACTTGAGTTTGGGAGTGAACAAAATCATTCAAACCACAGCACTCACGAGTACAAGCAAGTGTGTTATCAGCACTACACTCCAGATGCCACAAGAAGACATGGTGGCACAAGTCTGGACCATGCCTGCTGGAGGAATAAACAAACAATTATCACAAGCCTCCTGGTGGACACAGTGACATTGATCTAGGTGCCAGCTGAAATAAGTCCTGCAAATAAATTGTCATCACCCTTGTCTAGACCACCATACTATAATAAAGTTGCAAAAAGAGTAAGTCATAGAGATAGACATTATTACTCATTCTGGCGTTTGGTGGTTAAATATAGCCTGCACAAGTTATTAAGTGTCTCTACGTCTCAGTTACTTTATCAATAAAATGGGTTTTCTCTTTCATATCTCTGTACCTTCATCCTTTATTTATTTGTACTTAATCTTGTCAAACTGGTGACTGAATCATTCCAGTATATAATAAAAGGAGATAATGAGGCAGTCATTGTCATAGATGCTGGCTAGTTTCACTTTCAGCCACTAGACTGAGGTATTAGCTTTTATTTTATTCATCTTACCTTTAACAACTTGCTACACCAACTAGTGTTGAGAGCCACAGCTGAAGGGGAAACAGCCCAATGAGCATCACCGCAGAGGAGCCAATCAGCTGGAAGCTGGAAGTTTGCTGGGGCCCCTTTGGCTGTGGCTCTCAACATCCTAGGTCTAATAAGAGTTTAGCAAATACTTAACCATCCTGCTTCAAGAGCTTAGTCCAGTTCTCATTTGTATTTGAGGATCCTGCTATTCTGACTTAAAGGAAAGGCCCATAGGAAATACAAAGGAGTTGATAAGAAACCAAATTTTATAATCATCATTTGGCATTTGGGGCTCAAATTCACTGTTCATTTGTAAAGTCAGGAGTCAGTCCAAGGAAAAGGAGGAAACATTGCAAGGGGAACTGTGCACATTCTATTTTGCTTTTAATTGCTGTCTTTTATGATCATCTTGGAAACTTAACTGCTGACACATAATAGGTGGAGGATATTTTTCTATCCCAATTCACATTAGATATCAGGCATGCATTAAACCATAGAACACTTGCTTTAACTCTTTTATAACATCATTCAACTCTTCATCTGACATCAACATGAGGAAAGCTAGTATGCCACACTGTGGAATCTCTCAACTCCACTGAGATGGCTCCTTCCCCTTCATTTCACAGTCATAGATTCACATACATTCTAAGGAGTCTAATGTGTTAGAGTCAGTCTTCTGGGTCCCCACCTTGTGGCATCAGTATTTCCACTTGTTCATGTCCTCTAGTTTCCAGGTATAAATGAATTATTGTACTTCTACCAGGGTTGTAAACTTTGATCAGTGGGAAAAACCTATAGTTCTTTTTGCCTTTCAGCAATCTTATTATTGGTAGATTCTAAACTCTCAAGAGTCTTTAATAAAATCCTGCAGATATTTGACCTGTTAAAAATCAAACTGTTAATATGTATATTTTTATCTAGCTTAAATAGCCAGTAGTCATTGCTGCAATTTTTGAAACCATAGGCAAATATCCATTATGTTTGAAGATCCATCTTGCCTGAACATCTGGTACTTTTTCAACTTTAACATATAATTCATTTCCTTCCTTGGTCCCATCTTCATCTGCCCTCATTTTAACAGATGAATCACTTTTTGCTGTATTAGGGTCTTCAATGTAGTAATATTGGGGAATTTTCAGCATAAATTGGAATTTTTGGTTTATCTGTTTATCTGTCATATTAGATAATGAGCATATTGGACAAAGGGTATTTCATTTTTAGAAAAAAGTAAGAATTATTCCACAGACATAATATATCTGTAGAATAGAATAATTAATGAATGACATCTATTTGGTTATTATGCATGATTAATGAGTAGATGAGACATATAAAACACTTTGCTTAAAAATCTTTTAAATTCTAGAATCATTGTAAAAGTAGATGCAATGTTGAATTTCCATGTACAAAACTTAACAAAACAAATCTTTAATAGTAATTTAACAGTTAAAGAAACTGAAATGAATATTAATGTTTTCCATTTTTGTTCCTTTAGTTTGTTAACTAATTGGTACTTAAGTATACTCTAAATTGTGAAGGTTTTTTTATGTTTTCAAATAAATGTATTAAATCTAAGCTAAGAATTGAGAACAAGAGTAAAAGATAAAGCTTGAAATTACTTAGTAGCAAACCAAAACAAATGTTTTTCTTAAAAACTATGAAAGTTTTCCCAACAGTATGAGAAAATGAAAGCCTCATTGTTAATATAACTTATTTCATAAAGGTGTACTTTGGTCTGGCACTTGCAAATGATTTAAAAGAAAAAAATAATACAATATATAATCTTATTTTGTGTTGAAACCTATTTATATGGAAATCAAAAGACACACTCCTAAGCACCATTTGGTTCCTTTGTACAAATACTAAGTTACCTCGACACAAGACAAAAATAACTGTGTATTTACCCTGTAATTATGTGATTATGTAATTATTAACCTTATAATTAAAGGAACAACAGTTGCCACATACACAAAGTGCACTTACAGGAAGTAAGTGCACTATAAAATAAAGCAATTACTGAAATAAACTATAAAATTAAAAATCTCTTAAGGCAGCAACAAGGCTTGCCCAGCTTACTCCAAAAGTACCAGGACAGTTACTCTAGATGCATTATCTTGTAGTTTGCAAAGAATGGCAAATGTATCTTTTTCAGAAGCCTATTCTCTGGAAAAGAACACAAACAAGCTAAAACCTTTTAATTTGTTCCTAGAGCTGGTACACCCACCCTGTTTGGGGACAGGGCTGAAGTTGGAAGGGCATTCTGAACGCTAATGTCCAAATGCATTTTTGATAATAAGTGATGATTCAAAGCAGACCTATCCATTGGCATTGAGAGAAACAATGTCTCTTTTTAAAGGCTCCTCCCAGTACATACTGAGCCACTGCTCCATAGAAACCCTGTGAGGTTGGGGAAATGTTTCACTTTCAGAGTGCCACATATTTGAGTCCAACATTTTTCTTACAAAGGTTATGATACAATGGAGTGATAATCAAGGAAGATCTTGGATAAGGTTCTCAATGACTTTTAGTATGTAACCATTTCTCCAGCAATACTTGAAGTTTTTACTCACATATTTGTTTACTTTTACTGTAATTATTTTTAATTTCATGCTTTGAGGGAGGGATCTTATAAGGCATTACTAATAAATCTCTTATCACAGGGCAGAGTTACCAAGAATGATTCCCAGGTTTTTGACTTATGCAGCCACATAGATGGGAGAACCTTTTACTGAGATAAAAACCACTGGAGCAAAAAACAATGTTAGTGTGAAATGTGATGTGTTTAATTTTGGACATGACAGGTTTGAGACTGTTTTGGAATTTACAAATGATGTTATTATTATATGGGTGATTATACCTCTGAGAACTCTGAAGAGAGATCAAGGGCAGAGAGGATAATTGAAGTCCTAAGTACAGGTAACCTTTTCTAAGGGAAGAGCCAATTTTGATAAAAGAACAGTTGTAGAACCAAAAATGAAGAACACTTAAGAGAAAGGCAAAGCAGAAGGAGATGAGATTACAATGGAGGCACAAAACCAGCCTGGTAGGAAGAGATACTGGAGAATTGGAGGTCAAAATGCCAAGGAAAGAGAGTTTTTCAGTGAGATAGCTAACAATATTAAATACAGCTGACACATGAAGGGACATGGGAACTGAAAAACATCCTTTGTCTGTAGTATAATAGAGGACATTCAAGACTATAAGAGAATCATCAATGTGGAGCTTTCCAACATTTATGTGAATTTGAGGACTTTTTTATTTTAAGTCAAATGACTACAAGGAAGCTGATATAGTGGTAATTGTTCATTAGCATTAGAAAACTGATAAAACAGATAATATACTCTTGCCTAAATCATGTTTTGAAAGGAATCTCTGTTTAGCAACATGCATTTCAAAATACAGTAGATATGCATTTGAGATGCATAATTTATTCAGATATTTTTAGACTTCATATGAAGTTCTCTTCTATTAGCCATAACTCTGTGGTAGATTGTTCCTGAATCACAACTTTTAGCCCTACTTTATTTAGTTCATTTTTTTGGACATCTTTACAAATAAGCAGAAATTATATATATATATATATGTGTGTGTGTGTGTGTGTGTGTGTGTGTGTGTGTGTGTGTATTTAATATATATTTTAGAATGTTTTTATGTAAAAAGACTAATGAAAGAAACTATAATAAATGCCCTTTCCCTTTGGAGATTTTGAAACCACACCTTCATTTGTACACTTTTTTACCATTGACCTCTTGTGAAACTAGTACATCCTTCTTGCCTTAGTTTTTAATATTCCTATAATCCAATAAGTTCTTTTTTTGTGGGGAATAGAGCAGTATATCTTGTACCTAATGAGATCTCTTTCAATACATAACCTAGAACCTAAGGACTTTTTACATGGTTTGTAAATAAAACAATAGAAATAGAAGTTGAGGTCCATTTCTTCCACTAAGCACACATAATTGCATTTAAGTTAATTTAACATTCGTTGTGATTTTTGCAGAGGCAAAGCCTTGGAGTAGCATACCCAGAATCTCATGATGCTCTCATAAACCTCATAAGAATTCCTCTGTTTCCTACTATGTGCATGTACCATGAAAAACACTAACATTACTTTTGTATTCACTGAGGGATGATCATAGATATGTGCCCTGTTATAACAAAGCTGGAAGGAAATAATCACTTCCTTTTCTTTATAGGAAGAATAAGTTTCCTTGGGTACTTATGGAGTTTATCGATTTTGTCTCCTTTTTTGTTATCTTGTTTGACATTTTTATAGTTTTATTTCCTTTTCCTTCTCAATGTCAAAGCAACTATAACATTCAAGAGACATATAATTAATAGCAGGGTCTCTATCTCTCTTTTTCTCTTTCTCTCTCTTCCTTCACTTTTGCTGAACTCTATATGTTAGAAAACATTGTTGGGAATGGGTTGTTGGATGATGATGTTCTAATGAGAATCCTTTTCATTACTGCTGCATCACCATGACTGAGATCCAATGAGTTTGTGGTCTCACAAACTCCAAGAATGAAATCATGACACGAATAGCAGAAGAGTGAGGAAAGCATTTATTGAAACAAAGCAAAATAAGGCAAAACAAAATTCCCAGGGACCCAAGTGTGTTGCTACCAAATTGAGTTTGTTCTGGGGTTTGTATGGGTCGGTTAGCTTTAAGGAAGCACCCTCTTTGCACTACTGGGTTGGGCCTTTGGTCCAACCAGATTATGATGCTGCTCTTTGTCCTTTGTTTTGAGAGGGCCTCTGCTCTGGGGCACAGATGTGTCAATATGGCCCAGTTTCTTAAGCCCATATCTGCATCTGTGGTTTTTCTGCTGTTATGCATGAAGCTGACTTTGGGTGTGGGGGGGTCCAATTTCTTATGGCCGCCCATCTCATTCTGCAACCTCATTGCCCTTTTATTCCACCAGTTATGCCTCTCCCAGTGAAGGTAAAGTAAGTTAGGTTACCCATGAGTTAGGGAAAGAAAATCTTCCTAGCTCCCTGCCACACTCCTTCCTACAGTTTCTGCTGGGTTCTGGGCAAAAACCAGAGGCCCTGCTCTACTAATCCCTACTATAAGTTTTACAGAGGGATCTGTAAGGCCCCTGTTGGTCCAGCAGTAACTACATGTGCTTTTGTTTTATGTTAGAAATATCTTCCCTGTGCTATTCAGGAAGGCATAGAAGACTTGACTGCTCATTCTGTCTTTTAATGGGTTTCATATTCAAGTAGGTAAAAAAGGTATCATTCTACATCCCTTCTAAAAAGAACAACAAGTCTAAACTTTATGTGGAATCTGGCATTTGTTTATTTAAGGAAAAGTATGACATGAGGTTTGAAATATTTTTAAAACAAGTATGTTTAATATGATAATATTCTTTTCCTTTGAGTTTTTATGTGGCTAATTTTTAAAGTGTTAATGAATGGACCCAGTCGGTAACATTTATCTTTACATAGCAGAATATATATGGATCCCCTTTGAGATAGAATTCCCATGCAGAAAATACATTAAATTAAGAATCTGATTCATGTTCAGGCTTTTTATTTGGGGGGGAAGGGGTCCACAGAGTTGATCAACACAAAATCTTCATGTCTCCTCATGAAACTTACATTTATTTATTTATTTAGCTTCAGAGTTTTTTTTTTCATTTTTAATTTGTTCTGATTAGTTATACATGACAGTAGAATACATTATGACACATTGTACAAAAATGGATCACAACCTCTCATCCCTCTGGTTGTACATAGTGCAGAGTCACATTGGTACTGTAATCACACATGTATATAGGGTAATAATGTCTGTCTCATTCTACTGTCTTTCCCATCCCCAGATCCCCACTCCTCCTCTCAGTCTCCTCTGCACAATCCAAAGTTCCTTCAACTCTTGAAACTTACATTTTAAAGGAAGTGGTTTACATATATCCATCAAAAGAATGGAAAGAAAAAAATTAAAGCATCATTAGTTTTGCAAGCAAATATCATTAAAAGTTCATAATAGGAAGATGTGTTTTCCCACTGAGGAAATGAAAAGAGGAATCTCCTGAAGGGATTGGTGTTCCACATGGCAAGGATGCTTAAACAATTAAAATCAGAGAACAAAGAAAAATATGTAAAAATATCCAGGGCATTTGATTTGTCAAACAGGAAGGAATTGTTGAGCAAAGTTGGATCAAATGCACTGAAGTCTTTGTGGGTAGGGGGTGTGGAATGAAGGGAGAAGATGAAGACCAAGCCATAAAAAGAAAAAAATAAATTTAAAAAAATATGATGGAGGCAGAGTAGGATATGAGCAATATGAGTGGAAGGAAAAGAAGACTCAGTTTTATTTGGTAGAGAAGAGGTTATTCTAGGAGGCATATGCCGAAAAAAATCGTTTCAATTAATTTTTAAAGCAATGATCTGAAAACATATTTTGCTACTTAAGGAAGGATTTATAGAACTAAAACATAAGAAAATTACTTAAAATCACAACTTTCTTCTGATGTAAAAATTTATACACAATTTCATACACTTTTTCAAAAAAATTTGGGGAAAAAAATCAAAGGAAAGAAAAAACTACTAAATACATCATTCCATGAAAAAAAGGAGAGATGATGTAACTAAAAAAGCAAAACAATATATCTGTCTATACATCTTTCTCTCCATCTATTCATCCATCTCTTTTTCTGTCATATGTATCTACTCATCATATCTACCTATTCTCTCTCTCTTTTTCTTTCTCTCTTCCACATCTCTTCCCCCTTCTTGCCTTCATTTCTCCCTTTTCCTTTATTTTTCCTTTCTTCCTCTCTTTTCCTCCTTCCTTACTTTTTCTTTTTTCTTCTTCTATCCTTTGTGTCTATTTGTCATCTCTATCATGTCTCTGTGTGTTTCCATGTCTGTACCTACCAACCTAGGTACTTTCTATGTCTCTAATCTTATGATACGAAAAGTGAAGAACACAGACAAGTAGATAGACATTTTGAAGTTGTCATCCACCCCTTTATCTAATGGTTCTCTTTATAAAGTTCCCTAAAATGAGCTAGCCCTAGATATGATTCTTTTTGATTATGAGATCTTTGCTTCTCGTGACTAGAGGGCTGCAAAATGTCTGTCTGTGTGTTTTGTAGTGATGAGTAAACTTGAACATTCAAGTGACACTAGCCCACAAGAGTCACTGATCCCTGTGCAGGGATAAATTGAAATTAGAAATCTTGGGGTGGAAATTGCAACAATCATCTGTTCACAGAGGCCATTCTCATGTTAAGACCTTTAAGGGAAGGGTACTAGCCTTAGATATTTTTTAGAGAAGAACTTCAATGACCTATTTAGGTACATCACTATACAAGGAGAATAGAATGAACATTGGTGGCCTACGTTTACAAGACAGGCTGAGTTTGAATCCTGGTTCAGTCAGTTACAAACTACTTTGGTCAAATTCCTGACTTCTTCATGCTTTCATCTGTAAAATGGAATGAAAATAATACTATTTCACAGAGTCTTTGTGAGGAAGACATAAGTACAGTGATTATTCATTCAATATTCACCATTATTTTTATCATCAAAGGCAACTATTCAAGTAACTTTTTTCTGTCCAAATAAAGTTTAGTGATCATTGGACTTCTTGTCATATGGTATATTAAAATAAACAAAATGATAAACATGGCTGTAGCAGAAGGAACATTGACACTTACCTGGGATCATAAAGTATCCTACAGAAATTAATCAAGACCAATGCTATTATGAGGGTTACTCAAAAAATTAAAAATAGAATTAGTATGTGATCCATCATTTTCATTACTGGGTATATATTCAAAGGAAATGACATGGGTATGTGAAAGAAACTTCTGCACTTCCATGTTCATCACAGCACTGTTCATAGTAGCCAAGATGTGAAAAGAAATGCAGTGTCCATCAACTAATGAGTAGACAAATAGAATGTAATTTGTATACACAATAGAATACTATTAAGTCATGAAAAAATAAATTTTGTCATATATGACAAAATAGAACTGGATATCATTATGTTAAGTGAAATAAGCCAGGCATAGAAAGATAAGTACTGCATGATCTCACTCATGTTGAATTTAAAAGTTTGTCTCATAGCAGTTAAAGTAGAAATGATAATTACCAGAGGCTGGAGCAAATAGTGAGAGATCCATATATCAGTACTAAGTTATAATTAGATATGAGTAAGAATACCGGTGTGCTTTTGCATAATATAGTGACTATAGATGATAATATACATTATATTTCCAAAGCAAGAAAAAGGATTTTTAAGTGCTTTCCATAAAAATGATAATATTTGAAGAGAAATAGATGTTTGTCCTGATTCTCAATATTACAAAAGATATATACATTTTTTTTAAATATCATATGGTTGGTCATATATATACAGAGTTATAATAGGTATTGGTCATCTTTCTGTTACTATTACCAAACATCTGAGTCAACTAACTTATTAAAAATAGGTTTACTTAGCTCAATGTTTTGGATGTTTCAGTCCATGATCCCACAGCTTTGAGCCTCTGGTGGGTGTGCCATATGACAATAATGGAAAGTACATGGCAGAGCAAAACCACTTACATCATGATTCCAGAAGCACCAGAGAGGGGAGAATAAAAACAGGAAGAGGAAGAGACTAGTATCCCACACTTCCCTTTGTTCCTAGGACGTCCCATGGAGCCCCACCTACTAATGTTTCCACTACCTATAAATTATGTCATACTAGGGAACAAATCTTTAATACACAGAGCTTTGGGGAACATACATCTCACACACATACACACACATACACACACACACACACACACACACACACACACACACACAATCCTAGCCCAAAATCTCCTCTGGGACATAAAGAAAACTGCATAAATAGAAAAGAAAATTATATACCTCCAGGATACAATGGTGAGAAATACACAGGTAAGCATTCTTTTCCAAAAGGAGAAATAAAAATTAGTAAATAATCTGGTAATAAGAAAGATGGATTTAATTCATCCCAAAGCAAGACTAAAACCCATTTGAGAAAACATTTAATCTCCAATTTTCATGTACAGAGTCTGGGGCACACTTGGTCACCTGGGCTACCATGGGCTTGGGATGCTGCAACAGTATTCCTTTGCTGGTTGCAGTTCACATGGCCAGTCTCTCAGGCTGGCTTTGCATATAGACCCCCGCCTCTTTGCATGACAAGTGTTGCACATTGCTGACAGCTCTACCTTTTCAGAGTCGCCATTGCAGCTTCAGGTCCACTCCCTCAGTGCTATGATTGGCCTTTCAAGGGCTGACTTCAGGGACTTAGACTTTGCAGGTACACTGCACGGCCTTCTAGGCTTTCCTTTGAAATTTCAGTGCAAGCTGCAGAACTTCATAACTCTTGCAGACTACATGGCAGCAAAGCCAGAATCATTTGAAGAATTCCCAGTTTTGCTTCCAGCGCAAGCTGTGCCTGGGCCTGCTGGAACCACAGCTGTAGCAGTCTCTGAGTGTCTTCATTGAACACTGGTGTAAAATAATCCTAAGGCACTTCTGGGCTCGCAGGGCACCCTGGGGCTCTTTTCTGAACCTATTCTACTCTGGAAAAGCTAAAAAAAAAAACTTGCATTTTTACATCTCTGGACTTGTGACAATGCTGGCTTTGCCTTTTTCTGAAGTGCCCTCAAGGCATCTTTCAAATTGTCTTGGTGGAAAACACTTGGCTTCCTTTTATTTGGTCTAGCAAGCATGTCCTCCCTAGCTGCACCTTTATATAAACTTCTTTTCTGTCCAAGCTGCAGGTGTTGAAAATCTTTCTGTTCTGCTGTTCTGTGCTCCTGTTCTCCTTGTCAGGCATGGTGACACATGCCTGAAATCCCAGCAATTTGGGAGGTTGAGGCAGGAAGATGGCAAGTTAAAGACCAGCCTCAGCACCTTAGCAAGAACCTCAGCAACTTACTGAAATCTTGTCTCATAATAAAAAACAAAAAGAGATAGGGATGTAGATCAGTGGTTCAGCACCCTTGGGTTGAATTCCTGGTATCAAAACAAACAAACAAAAAAAAAACAAAGCAACCAGTACTAACAATACTGCAGTCTTAATGTTTGCCACCTTCAAATTTTCTCTGCTAAGTAAACTAGTTCATCACCTTTAAGTACAGCCTCTCACTAAGTCTCAGAACCTGGGAAAAAATGAATTCAAATTCTTTACCATGATATAACAAGACTATATTCTGGTTTAATTTCCAAGTATAAATATATATTTTTTTCTTTTTTTTTTTTTCTTTTTGGTGCTGGGGATTAATCCAGGGCCTTGTATATACAAGGCAAGCACTCTACTAACCAAGCTATATCCTCAGCCCAAGAGAAATTATTTTCATTGAAACCTTGTAATCATGGCTTTTACTGTCCACATTTCTATTTGCACTTTGATCTCCTGAGCCACCAGCAGAATGGACATTTATGGAAACCATTGCATTATTTATCAGTTAATTTTTTTAAATAAAAATAAATGAATTGTGCTAGAAAAAAATACATATCCCAAATTACATTTTTTATTTAGATTAAAGCTTCCATTTTCAAGCAGATGTATCAGAGATTGACAAGATGTTAGAGACATGAGTTCTGAAAATAGAGACTTGCTAATTGCCCTTGACTGATTTCTCAAGTAGAATGTTAGGAGAAATAATAAACAATATGGGCTTTCCCCAAATCTGGCCCACAGAAATCTTGCACATCTAAATCTTTGTTGTCTCATACCATTCCACAAATTCTTTAAAGGCCACATGTTGAAGATCTAACTACTCTAAGAGAGAATGAGATTCAGTTCAAGAAATCACTACTTGGAGCACGGTATGATTATCTGTGATAAGAACATGAAATCTATTTTATGGTTTATTCTATATTGGAAATTTGGGCACTTTTTAATTCCAATTACTAGCTTTATTTATCAGCCTAAAACAGAAATTGACACTTTTTAATTAGTGCTAAATGCTTTGTTACAGGAGCTTCCTTTTCAAGCACTGAAAATAGGAGCAGTGGTATAGTACTTAGAGGATAAATTAATATTGGAGGCTAGAAATATGATATTGTATGATTTGCAGTGATAAAAATTTTGAGAAAATGCTACCTGTCATAATTAGAAGACAGCGTTATAGGAAGTGATTGAAATGAGTCAAAATTTTCTTATGTAATTTTCTGCATTTGGCTATGTGAAACACTTTTTCCAAAACCAAAATGGTGTCGGATAAAAACGTTCTGGTTTAATTGGAAAAATGAAAGAAAATCTTGAAGTATAGGACCTGGAAGTTATGAGAAATATGAGTAATAAAATTCTTTAATTCTCAAGTTTGCAGCAAGAGCAAAATAAGCATGGTCTTTTCACTCAAGCCAACGGGCTTAAAGTGCCTCTTAGAGGGCAAAATCTGAAGCCATGTACAAAACAAGAGAGAACAGTCCCAAGAGAACGACTAGTTTCAAATCAAGGAACTTTACTCACCAATATGTTTGGAAGCCTTCACAATGTCTTCCCCAGCAAAATTTCAAAATTACCTTAGATTAGCATCTACTGAGTGCATTCCATTCTCTTTTCATGATGGCATTTATTGTTGTAGCCATTGTAGCTACATCACATACTGGGTAGGTATGTGTTGGGGATGGTACCAAGGTGATGGATAGAATGTTGTACTTCTTTAGTCAGAGTTGCTGGACTGAGAGCCACATCTAGAGAGGGGTTGACTATTACTTAAAGATAATAGACACTGAGTTGGAAGCAGTTGCTGGATGAGACCTTGTCTACCTCAGTGGAAAACAGAGAAACTCCATATGTGCTTGCTCAGAAAGTCAGATGTAAAGTTTGAAACTATACTTATCATATTTGCATTTTTATGATGTTTACTATGCAAATTCATTTTTTTAGCCACTTGACTCAGCTCTGGGCAACAAACTATGGGTGAAAGTGGTAGATATCATTTCCATCTCTAGCTCATCTCCCTTTGATATTCTTTTCCATTCTCCGGTGACTTAAAGCCTCATATTAAAGGTAGCAATATTCTAAGGTGGAAGAAGCCTGAGTCCCTGTGTTGCTATATGGAGACGATCCATATGGACTATAATAGATGACGACATGAGTTAGAAATAAATAGTAAGTCAAGTCAGAGTCATTTTGGGTTTTGGGATATTTTCTCCTTACTAATATGCTTTTCTCCTTACTAATATGTTGTCAAAGGATCAATAACAACATTGAATAAATTAACACATGCAATGTATTTGGACATATGCCTGTTATATAAGTATTTCAGTTATTAGATGACAGATTGGACTAACTATGTCTCCCAATTTCTGGTTTTAAAGAAAAAAGAATGAAACTTTTTATTATTATTATTTTTTTGTAGATGGACACATACCTTTATTTTATTTATTTACTTTATATGTGGTACTGAGGATCAAACCCAGTGCTTTACACTTGCCAGGCAAGCACTCTACCACTGAGCCACAACCCCAGCCCCAAGAATGAATCTATTATAGGATTAGTGTTTATTCATGTCAAAGGTGACAACTGTCACAAATAAGAACTCTAGAATACAAAAATGTTATTTTTGTATGTTTGTGTACATCTATTATATGTCTACATGTATCTGTTTATCTATCAACATTTAGATATAGATATCCCCTAATTCCTCTAGAGAGGTAGCTGTTTGCTTTATTCCTTGTAGTTTTCTGAAATCCAGTCACCAGAAGACTGGTTTCTCACCACCTGGTGTGAAACATGAACAATCTAGGCCAGAATTATTATGGTTCTTTTTCTTTTCTTTCTTTTTTGCCCCCTTTTGTCACAGCAACAGAAAGGAAAAGCCAAACCCATTTTTTTTCTTTTGTGGTTTTGATTTATTTGTCAGTAGCATCTCTGATGAGATACATGGTTTGTTTTCTTATGATTTAATCTCAGTTCCTTTTCCATTTTTATGTTCAGAAGTGGGTAAACACACCAGGAGTGAAGTAAGTAAGAGGAGAGTCATTCTCCCCAATAATATGACCAATTGTGGTATTTCAGTCAGTAGTTACCCAGACTTCACATTGGATTAGGTAATTTCTGTTACAGAGTAAGAGGAGAGTCATTCTCCCCAATAATATGACCAATTGTGGTATTTCAGTCAGTAGTTACCCAGACTTCACATTGGATTAGGTAATTTCTATTACAGACAACAGTCTTTGCTCCTAAATAATTTTTACTATGCCATTTTTGTATATTTTTATTGTCAAAAAATTCAGGTAGAAATACCACAATTTCTATACACATACACATTCAGAATTACTAAGAACTTTCCAGAAAGAAATTATCTGATAATAGAAATATTTTTTCAAAAATTAATGTTCATTTATATTTTAAAAATAAAATATCTGTCTTCCCTGAAAGACTTTATACTCAAGTGTTTGGCCCATTTTTTAGTTACTAGCACAGAGCAAATACTTACTAAATAATTTTCAAATTAATGAGTGAAAATGGACAAAAACTAGTACTTGCATAGTGTCTTCACTGACCACTGATCTATTGGAAAGTGACTTCTAATTTAAGCTGGCCTCATCTGGGAGGCACACATTAGCCAAAGTCCAGCAATCAGCAGTTGATGCTGAGAGCTGTTTTTCTGGTTCTAGACTAATTGTTTCACTTCAATTGTTTTACATTATCCTCTCAAAAATCATACAAAAATATAATACTATAATAACTTCTTTAACAGATGAGTAAACAAAAGCTTACAGAGAATACACAAATTTCCCAAGATTAGACAGCTATTAAGAACCTATAAACTGAGCCATGTCCATTTGGGTTCCCAGGCATTGCCCTGGACTGACGAACAAGAGCATCAGAAATTAGGTCTGTTGTTCCATTAACTCTTTGTTTCTACAAGGTTGGTCAACTTGGACATGTAATTCAGGTTGTTAATAAGCAAAGAATTTTTCTCATTCCTGGGGAGCTCTTTCCTCCTTGACAATGAAAGAGTCACTTGGCTAAATCCTTTTGTGACAGGAGACTCTTTCTCTGATTTAGCTCTTCCATAAGTCTGGATTTCTAGTACACTGGGTAATCTTAAAGTGAGGCACTTGGACACTTGAGTCAGAATTACTTGGATTATCTAGGCAAAATGTGTTTTCAGCTCTTGGGGACTTAATTACTGGAACAATTGCACAGCTTTCCACTTCAGTTTGGCCCTTTAGACACAGTGACCCAGTAATTGAGATGGCTTTGTCAAATTGTGGTTTCTCAGTTTTATAGGTACTGTCTCTAAGCTGAAGCCCGCTGGTGCCTATCCTTCATTTTCTAAGATGATAATTTTGATAAAAGTTATGATTAGTATGTCTAAGCATGGCTTTAAACTTCAATGAAAAGCTATTGATATCAATAGCTTTCTGCCCCCCTCCATAAATACAGGAGGATAAATAATTTAAATAAAATAAAATCCTAAAATGCTTTAATGCAATAGAGCAATATAATGGAAAAATATCAAGAAGCATTAAGACACGTATATACAATGTTTAATTGGAAAAGAAATAGTGAACATTTTTTAAAGCACTGAAATATTCAGCCATGTATGCACAAGAATAATTATGCATACAAATACATATCATCATTTAAGGGTTTTCTACAGAGACTTTATGAAGGCCATTATGCAAACTGGTAGGACAAAACACACCAGGAAAAAAATAAAAAGATAGACTACATCTCTAGTAATAAGTTTAACAAAATAAATATAACCCAAAAAGAAAAATTAGTGTGAGTAAAAGTGTGAGTATATCTGACAATTTACTTTTAATCCTGACTTGTGAAATTCTCCTCAAGCTACATCTTTGATATCACATAGATTTTAAGATGTCAGTGAAAGCACTACTTGGTTTGTGTCACACACTGACTAAATTTGAAAGAAATTATGCTCAGTCTAAGAAAGAGATCTTAGCTGTAGTGACTGGAGCAATGAAATTGCCCAAATAAATTCTTGGAAGAGAAATTACCTTGACAACTGCCCATAAGCTCTTATTTGAAATCTTAAAACCTTAGATTAGGTAGCATCTGGAGCAGCTGCCAAAGTGCTGTGATGAACTTTAATACTGTCATATATTCAATATAAATATTTTCTGGAATACTCTAATGCAGATGTCTTTCCAAGGCTACCCTGAGAAATGTTATCACTGAGTGTAATCTAAAACATTTTAAAACCTCTTCTCTATAAATATTACAAATGAAAAAAGGTAGAGGTTATTACCTTGGAAATAAGATTAAAAACAATTCATACATTAAAAATGTGATTAGAATTATGTTCTGATTATGGTGTGAAATATCACTTAGTCATTTACATTAGCTATGATTGTTCTTGCCTTTAAAATTACTACCAACTTTATATAAAGTATTGTGTTTAATCTTCCATAAGGGCACAATGTAATAATTTAAAAACAATTTACCATATGTGTCTCTAAAACTTATTTCTCTATTCTCTTTATTTTATATGCTTATGCATAAAAATTTGTGCCATGGACAGAAGTCCTAGGTTGGGTACCTGGTGCCACTGTGTGTCATGGGCAACTATTCTGAATTGTCCCATCCATATAATGGAAATTATAACTTATTTATAGACTGAAATAGAAAACATATACATTTTTCTTTATTTTTTTTTTGTTATACTAGGAAAATAAAATTTTTGTAGGTTAATTTTTTTTCTATCCCAGTCTGAGCTTTGATTTCAACAAAAGGATAATTCTGCTTTAATTTAAGAGAATTATAATGGAAAACCTACAAAATTTCACCAGTATTATCATTTGCTCTCAGAATTGATGCTACATACCCATCAGAGAAAGGAGATGAAATTCAATTTTATTATAACTACATGATAGATATGACAGAGGAAATATTAGAGGGAAAATAGTCTACCAGGCTCAACTGGAAACTCTGGGTGACAAATTGTCTTCTGGTACTTTCTAGATTGCCATTCACTTTTTATTTATAAATGATTCATTGCTATTAAGGTCAAAATTATTGTTTAAATATGTCCTTACAACAGGTAAAGTTTGGTTTCTTAGTAGGAAATACAATAGTTGAAAATTCCCCAAGAATTTAATCATGCTTGAAGAAGAATGAGCTTATTTGAAATATTAGTCATGTTTCATATTTCTAAAGACAGACTTTACCTTCTATTTTTGGAATAAGCAACCACGTCCTCACTGTACAAAAATGATGCTATGTGTTTACTTCTATCTTGTTTGTTCAATAGGAAAGACAGCCCTGTTTCTGCTCATCTTCCTCCCAGTTCTCCAGTTCTCCACAGTTGTGAAATTGACCCATGTCACTCAATGCCAGGTTGTTTGAATAAAAGTGTATGCATCCACTTCATCTCTAAATGCATCTTCTCCCTTCCATTTACTTCTTTTAACTCTTCTCCACTATTTTCTTCAGTGATTGTGGCTCTGAATTCTGATGAGGCAATCTATGGTGCATCTGCTGAAGTAAAAATCAGCATAGCTCCCTGAAAATGTTTTGAATATCCCATAACCAACTTCATCTCATTTTTAAAGAGACTTATTATTAAAAATGAGTAAGAATCCTGTGGAAAACAGAGGATATGAGTAACAGGAAAAAATGGTGCTTTCATTCTTCCTCCAGTTTAATCATTAGGACTTTAAAGGTAAATTTAAAACCTCATACAAATTATTGAATATACAGCAAGCTAGTGTTGAGAAAATATCTCTTCCATATAAAGAAATGATTTTAAATGTACTGCATAATTTTCTTGGAAGATATCTGCAGGAGTTATTATACTATTGCTATTCTGTAGGCTCACATGATTTAGCAAAACTAGAAAAATGTCATGTTTTCTGTAGCATAAACTTGTCTGGACATTTAATAAGTTATATTTCTGAAAAAAGAAAAACAAAAGTGCAGACTGTGCTTCTTTCATGTGCCCCAAATACTAAAAAAAGAATTCTAAAGACCAAGTATATAGCACTCTTAATTTTCTGTGTATTTTGTAAGTGAATCATCATACTCAAGTAATCACTTGAAAAACACATATTAAACAGAATAAGTGCATAATTGAACTAAAATATTTTTACTTTAATCCATTTGTGAAATTAGTCTAAAATGTTATCACTGCCACTATATCACCAGGGAAAACAATAGGTCTTAGAATGATGATGCTTTATTTAACTATAAAGCATTTAATACAGCTGTTTATTGTTAAGGCCTTTAATTATTGCTTTGCCTTCTCAGATTATTAACCACAAGTAATAATCATTTCAAGAATTTTCGTATATTATGTGACTCTTAAGTAAACATTTTCGGTTGGTTAACAGTCACATTTAACCTACCAAAACTATTTCAGAATACAGTTATTTAGCAATTCACCAAGACATTCTCTACATAAATTCAGTCACCTAAACCATCAACTGCTATACATCTTACATGGTCCATTGGAAGATGGTTAAAAAATAAAATGATGTCAAGAAGTGTATGACATAGTGAACTCATGGTTTAAATCATCTTGTATCTGTATGATGTGAATTGAACTTGGTGAATCTGTCTACTGAAGAATGACTTAGTAAGCCTCAACAAATTTAGTTATAATGTAAATACTATTCTATGAATTAGTAGTTCCATGTCACATATTCTCTAATGTAAAAAAACATTACCCTGGAAAAAATGAAACAAATTCGGATTTTGCTAAAATCAAATGTACAGAACAATTAAACTCTTACTGAAATATATAGAATACAAATTGTAGATGCATATAAAGCATATAAAACCCTTTATTACAATATTAATGTCAGACATGGTATCATAATCCACTATAAAATCTCATTTTATGACTCAAAGCTTACCTTTAATATTAGTTGCATAACTATCTTCCTATTTCTAGAAAACATTGTGGTTTAGAAAACAATAAAATAGAAGATATTAAACTATACATATCAATTGAAAAAACACAGAGCGTGTACATCATACAGCTGCATGACTTAGATAAGGGAATTGTATTCAAAATAGAAACTCACTTGCTCTATATCCTTATGAAAACTTCTTGTGCTATAATATTATACCCCCAAAAATTAATTTTCAAAGAAATATTAATATATATATATATATATATATATATATATATATATATATATTTTTTTTTTTTTCAAAAGACCCTGATTCACCTTTTATTTATGGAAATTTTAAAGCATTAGACTATTTAATAATATATTCAGGAATTTGATTAACAGATAGATTGTGAAATGCCTCAAATCGACTTCATTTCCTTAATCTTTTTGTTTTTATATTCCAAACTTCTCAGTTGATTATTTTAGGAAGAAACTTCAAAGATTGGGCTGACATCTTTGAAGCATCATATGAGAAACTGACTCTGAATAGTCCTTTTTACAAAGCCTGAATCTAGAGTCTCACAAGTCTCTAAAAGAAAATGACCCTGCCTCTGCTCCTTATATAATAAGGGTCAGGCACGGTTTTGCATTTACATTATAGTTAACTTTGTAATTCTTCTGCATGCAATGGCACATTTAGTTATTACAATAAGTTCAATGATGATAAGCTTGCAATTTAGAATCTAAGTGAAAAATTTTAACATTTGTCAATTTGAAATGCACATCTCATCAAAGTCTGAACTCACTCCTAAGTTGCTTCTTCTAAATGCCAGACCATTTTTCTAACTAAGAATGAGCTTTTAAGTAGATAAAAAGAAAATCATTTAAAATAAACCAGGAAATAGAATTGGCAGTTCTACATTGAGGAAGTGAAGGAATGAGTTCTTCGCCCAATATTCATATCTTGAATAAATTTCATTGCAGACTGTCTTGACATAAGCATTCACATTCCACTGACCTTTATTTTGTAGTCTAGAGAGACTGAGACCACACAGAATTGGTGCTGTTATAGCTAACTGTACTTAAACTTTGCGTCTGATCAACTTAACTGTATTGGATTTGAAAACAGTTAGTCAATTGTTTCTAGTCCCTAGGTGGTGGTTTATGGTAATGTTTGCATCAATACTAACAAAAGCCATACCACAGTACAAAGTACATCAAGGAAATGAAAGACAAGGCTGCCTGTTGTCAGTTCTGTCTACAATAAAGGCAGGATTCAGAGCCAGGGCAGAGATCGTTAGAGAAACACAAAAATGAATGAACCACAGAAATCGTAGGGCTGATGGTTCACATCAAAGGTTTGGGGACTGGCTAATGGGCAAGGTTGCACACAGGGCACAAGACACATACCCTGGACTCATTTGGCCATACAGAAAGGTCACCATTAAAAGGGGAAAAGGCTCATAAGATAGCATAAAGCAGTCTTTTAGAGAAACTCTATAAAGAGAAGAAAGAAAAAAAACAGCATTAACATTGCTATGTAAACTAAATGCACTTCAAATGATAATTTTGGTGAGAAAATCTATTTACATTTTAATTTCAAAAATTGAAATTCCTAATATTGAGAAATGCAATATGATGATGCTTTATAATTGAGTATTTTCTGTCCCCAAAAGAAATACAATGTATAATGTGTCAATTCAGTGAAATTTAAATATTTGGAGCCCTGTGACATACAAACAAACTGTTAAACATTTTTAATTGCTCAGAAACATATGCCTGGGGAACAGCTAGATGTATATGTAGGCAGATGTGTACAAATAATGACAACTGAATTGATTTTGATATTTTTCTCTCTTTGTCTGTATCAGCTTATCATGTATAATTTTAAAAGCACAATTAAAGGAACTAAATGCTACAATAATATCACATAGTCATACAATGGCATCTATTAATGTAAGAATGTAGTTATCCTTCATTTGAAGCCTAACCTCCAGATACCTGCTGTGCTGCTAGATGCTAGAATGTCAAAGAAAATTAAGTGAAAGCATATCTCATCATGGGGTAAATTGCCTGTTGAAAAGCAATGTACTTAGTTTCTCATTTGAATGCTGCTTTCAGTTAAAAAAAATGGGAAGGATTGTTATCAGGTAAGGACTAATCTTTCCTTACCTAAAAGAAAAAGGGTGGGGTGGGGGGGGGCAGAGGGAGAGAGAAAAAGAGAGAAAGAGAAATGTTCATTTGAACAAAAGCAGCAATCCAGGAAAAAGAAAAGAAAGAAGAGAGAAAGAAAGGCAACATTGTTTTCTCTGTATTTTAGGCCTATTTGAAAGCTTTTAGTATTAATTAATACAATGTAGAATCTACTTCAAATTAAAAAGATCTGCAAAATGAGTGGTTTGTTTTGTGAAAATATCTGTTATAAAGTTGCAATTCTTATAATATTTTTTAATCACCTGAGAATCATTTTTAATATGTGAGATATTTGTGAAATTATATTATTCTAATCATACATTGGTCGTACTTCAAATGGAAAGGTATTATCTCATATTTCATAGAAATAAAGATTTTTTAATAAAAATATGTATATTTACACAGGTAAACCACATTTGTATTGAAACTACTTTGTACTTTCTAAATAATATTGAACCATTTCACTTTAAGCAAATCTTCTACATTAAAAAAAATTGCCTAGCTTTTATGAAATGGCACATATTTCCCTGTACGGGAATAAAGATCATTTCTGTAAATTAAAACACAAAACCTATACTTAATTTATTTAATAAAATATCACATTATTACTAATAGAATATTAGAAACAAATTATTATAGAAGGAAATTTCTTCCTAAAAATAATGCCAACATATATTATCAAATTCCCTTGTCTTGCTTTATATAATGCAAAGCATTAATTCCCTTGTGAGGTCTGTGACTAATTTACCCAACACATTTTCATTGATTCACAAACAAGGTTATTTTTTCATTATTTGCTAATATGCAATTTGTCTTTAAATAATGTATTTTTTAAAACTCACAAACTTAACATGATGGACACAGGAACGTTTATCTTTTAAAAAAAGAAAAAAACTCCTCTTTAACAATAGCTTGAACACCATGTTTACAGAGAAACATAACAATTATATTTCCATAGAGCAGTTTTTACACTCTATTTACAATTTCCATGACATTATATTTTCATAATATTCCAGTGCTCCCATTTAAGATAATTTTTGGAATCAAAAAGGAGAACACTTTTTTGAAACAACTTATTGATATTTGCTTGTAATACTTTTATATAATTTGAAGCTACTGACTGAAATTTCATTAGATGAAAAAAAAATTCAAAAAATATATAACAATCAAAATCCAATCCATTCAAAATACCAGAATATGTATGCCTAGATATTTAAAAATCCAAGGACTTTTGAATGTTAGTTGTCATTATGGTCCAGTTCACTGTTTATTTCTTTGGTATGCATCTCCTAACCTGTATATAAAATTCATAATTTCAAAAGTGACATGTGCAAACCTTGGACAACTGGGGAAAAGGCATATTTTCTGACCTTGTAACCATAGCAACCACTTGCTGATTGGTAGCAGGCAGGCTTTGCATCCTTTACAACTGAAGGCAAGTATGTGAGGTTGCTGGCTTTGTTTGTGACTCCAGCTATATTTACATGCGAACAGAAATACCAGACTTGAAATCATGGTTTTCTGTTAAGCATACTATCATACCATTTAAAAAATAATAATTTCATAGGTTTATAATAATTTTACTATTACAATAAAAGCAGAACACATATTTTTTTTTCCTCCATAGCTATGTGTAGAAGCTTAACTTAGCATCTTGTTCTCTATTTAGTTTTTCCTCCCTCCCCATCCAGTGCTCTATCTCCAATAGAGGGGTTGGGGAAAATATATTTGTATATATAGCAACATGTAGCTTTTTGAAGATTGTCACAAAATCAGTATGATATTTTATTTGATGAGATTTGTGTATGTGGAAAAATAATAAACTCCTTTAAATTATGCTAATGGTGATCTATTTCCATAATTTGTCTTAAATGGCAATTAGGCAAGCATTTATGTGTTAAGTTTGCATCCCTGAGACACTAAGCCATTTCGAATTCCCTTCTGGAATGACTCATTACAAATTTCCTTGGATGTCTTTGCTTTACATGCAAGATATTTATCTTCTGAGAATAAAACCCTTCCAATTCATTGTCTTTTCCCTAACCTATTCTACTTTCTTCTCATAACCAGCTTCTTTCCTTCCTGTGATATAAATGAAAAAGTGGAAGTTTGCAAAATTCACTTTGGTGAATAATCTGTTCACAGGATTCAAGGGATGAATGAGGCATATCCTGAATTTGCTCTGACCCTCCAATAATTGGAGCTCACTTCCCTTGTGAAAGTTATTTTCTCTTGATAGAAAACTTATATGAAAGTTCATCTTGGCAAATCCTTGCTTGAGTACAGTATAATGAAAGGATACAAAGTGAGGCTTCAACATTATATTAAAGGGCATTTATTTTATGTGTCATCTGATAAAAATCAAATGCTATAATTTTTTTACATAATTATTTTAAAGAGTTTGTATTTGCTAATGAAGTTTTTAGAAGCTACCAATGAAATAAATTTCATGAGTTATAAAATTAAAAATTTTCTGAAATTCCTTATTAATTAATATGGATACATTGATATATTATTTTATTAAAATGCTCTACATTTGCCCATGATATAAACTTACTTTCACAGATGCATACATTTTAAATCATATAATGTGATAAAAATACAATAAAATATTCCTAATAGAATTCAAAGTACAGGTAGAATATATTTTCCAATAAAATAGGCATACATGATTGTTTAATTTTAAACAAAGTTGCTTAGAAGTATGTAGTTTAAATTATTTTGCATAATAAATATAAAATAAGCAAAATGAAATGATTTTTAAAAAAATCAAGCTAGTTGTTTGATCTGATTAATGATTAATTTCAATTCTAAAAAACTGCTCTGCAGCCTACATAATACATATTATAATAAGATTTAGGAATTCACTATACATGTTCACAGTCTCTTTGGGACCTACTTAACAATTTCTCTATATAAAACTGTCACCCTTACTTCTTCCTGTTTTTTTTTTCCTTATAGAAAGGTCATTTTCTGATTTATTTGTATTTAAAATATATTTTTCAAAGTTATAATGACAGAATCATTATTTTTGTTGTTGTTTAATAAAAGATAGTTCAGATTAATTTTAATAATTGTATGACAAAAACCTATAGTTATTTCATAACCTTTAGAAGATATGAATATTTTAAAATTTTTAATACTTTGTTTCGTATTATTGTTTCTTCATAAAAATCAAACTGGTTGCCTTAATATAAACATTAAAAACATTGAGTTTTGTATTAGCACTTAGCTATGAATGGGGAAAGATTTTTCATTTTTGTACATAATGGTAGTATTCAGACATAATTTGATTTTAGTATAACCCTGTAAAGTTCGTTTCCTGCCCTGATGTACTATATAAAACATTTCTTAACTCATTAATGTCAAGTATAAATTAGTTTTATATTGGAATTTTAACAGTCCAGCCTCTACGGGCAACATAAAAACCAGACCATTGTCAGAAATGGTGTTAGGCTGCATGCAAATTTAAACCAGGTATCATTTATCATCAAAGAAAACACAAGATGAATTAAACTTCTGGGTGTTCCAGTACCACAAATTATTTTGGATTATCTATACTTTAAAAATATCAACACTTTTTTCCACTGAACAAATGCAGAGCAATGTCTGCAATAATATTTTAATGAGCTCTCTAGATTTACCAAATCAGAATATGACTAATAGTCAATGTTCAAATGTCTAGGATGCATTTTTTCATATATATGCTCTGAATATCTGAAAAGGCATGTTGTATTGTATTAATATTATAATTCAAAGGGGAATTTATTAACCCTCCAGTATTCCCATCATTGCTAAAAGTTGCAAATTCTAGGTGGCAGAACCTAGACAGTAATATCAAATTTTAATAACAATTCCTCTTCTTCAGTCAGGGCTATACTGGAGAAAAGCATAAATTGCTGTGACTGACCGTTGGTTGTTAGAGAAGCAATCTGACTTCTCCACACCCTTATTTTAGTGTATCTGCTCTGTCCCTCAGCTATATTAATGATAGCATGAAAGGCCACATGATAAATGAGTGACAAAAATATCAAAACATGTTAGCCTGTTGCTTTGTTATCAGTGTATGACAGAGATGACAGAAAATTGTATTTTTCCCCTGAATAATTTTGTGTTACATTTTGCTGGCTAGGCAGAGTGAATTAGGAAGAAATCCCTGCCTCTGACTGTTTGTCTCCCTTTCTGACATACTTGAAGTAATAATATACATTAATAATAGGAACCGTTCACAGAAAAGGGATAAGAATTCAAGATCTGACAGTCAGTCTTCACTCAACAACCTGCTATCCTTTTTATTTCTTTCTAACAGAAATGATTTTTTTTTAAAAAATATGCATAAAATCAAGTGTTATTAATGTTAGGGATAATAAGCTAAGGTAGAATATAGTTCAATCATGTGAATCATTGAACAGTGATCAAAAAGATTTTTTTGAATGACTTACAAAGCAACTTAAAGGCTTTCACAACCTTGCATATCTAACTATATTATTGTGTATTCAGTGAGAAATATTTCTACTGACCAAATAAAGGCCATTTTATAATACCTAGTCTATCTTTTTAGGGTGTGGACCAAATAATTACAAGTTAGAAGTAGAATTTATAACTACTGATTTCCAGACTGTCAGGAATTGTATACCTTGCGGGAGGTGAGGTTTGTAATTTTCGAGAAGAGAAAATAGGAATTGGTGATGGTGATGTGTTTCAGGGGTAGAGTGTGGTCTCCAGGGAAGGTTAAGTCCTGCCATATCTAAATAGTCTTCCCTGGGTGAATGATAATATTGCCCACTCAGATCTATGCCTACCCTAACCATCTTAAAAGTTATCAGTGTTGAATAGTCATAAAATTCTGGGATATGAATAAAATGAGAAATTTATCTTCAAAAGCTGTTCAATGAGCAACACTATGGAATGCTATATGAACATGTCTGAGCTTCAATTTTTAAGACTACTTATATATTAGATATAAAATATTTTTATATCATCATTTATAAGTAAAATTAAAGCAAATTAACTTTAATTTTTGTAAATGTGAAACAGGGTTTTGTGCCATGTATGGGTGATACAAGAATAAATGAAACCAAATCCTTGCCTTCAAGGAGTTTAAAATCCAGTGAAGGAGAAAAAACTAAATGGCTGTTCCAATGTAGTGAAAAGTATCTTGTAAGAGAATATGCGTACTTGCTATGGAAATAGACAGGAAGCTTACCTACTTGGTCCTGTCTTGTAGAGTAAGGGGAAGCAAAATTAAAGATACATCAGATGGTGCTTTTGATGCAAAGCCAAAGACCAGAGATTCCCCTATTATTTCAGAGAAAATGAATTTTCTATTAAATATACTTCATTTAAAATATAATAGTGTCATATTAAACATACTTGAAATGAATTATCTTTGAAAATATATTAAAAATTTCTTTGAAATAATTTTTACACTTTAAAAACAAAAATAACAACAAATACCTTATAAGAAAATCTGAAATAAAACCCAAAGAATGACTCAAGTTCTTGAGTTGATGTTTTCCTCTAGCACCATTAGTGTTCCAAATAAGGGCACTTGTTAGAACTGGGGAAACATGAATAAAATCCTCAACCTGGATGAAACAGAATCTAAGAGGATTTATAATTATGCAAATAGAACTTTAAAAATCCCTTTGTCCATTGTATTGTGTTCCCCACCTCCTCCAATGGACTGTTATTAACATACAAGGGACCAATAACAGGACAGATTAGAGGTGAGATCTGACTGCCTACCAAAGAAGGAGATAAAAGACATTCAGAAACATAAATATAAGATGAGAACATGAGCAGAAAATTGTCCCACAAAACAATGTAGATATAGATGTACCTATTACGATTGGGAAATGATATTAATTCTACCTGCCAATAAGTATACCGGTGAGAATTACAACAGATTAGAAAGGAATATCATTTATTATGGTTTATGCTACATGTCAAGAAGCCATTAACAATTGTTTAAAAGACTAAGAATACAGTTTTTTTTTAGTTTTTTTATTTTTATTTGCTCAAAATGCAATCCAGAAGGAAATTGAAGATTTGTGGATGTTGTCAAGAATTCAAAAGCTTCAATGTTGAAGAGTGTTTACTTTTCCCTCAAACATAAAAAAGTGTTGATCTTCACCTTTGGGCTTATCACCTTGTGGTCAAATAGCAATTGCTGTGGTTCCAGGCAGTATATAATGGCCAAAGCAGAAAAGTAAGTAAGAAAGAAAAGAGGATAGTTACATACCT
Source organism: Callospermophilus lateralis (assembly GCF_048772815.1). Classification (NCBI taxonomy): domain Eukaryota; kingdom Metazoa; phylum Chordata; class Mammalia; order Rodentia; family Sciuridae; genus Callospermophilus; species Callospermophilus lateralis. The sequence continues at coordinate 492,847 of NW_027512409.1, forward strand.
CTAACTCATTACCATGGAGGAAATTCTTGTCCAGAAGACCCTTGGTTTCTTTGTTCAAAACTAAATCATGCCTGTAATCCGAGTGGCTCCAGAGGCTGAGGTAGGAGGATCAGGAGTTCAAAGCCAGCCTCAGCAAAAGTGAGGTACTAAGCAACTCAGTGAGACCCTGTCTCTAAATAAAATACAAAATAGGGCTAGGGATGTGCCTCAGTGGTCGAGTACCCCTGAGTTCAATTCCCAGTACCCCCCACCAAAAAAAAAAAAACCTAAATCATATGATCACCTTTATATCTAAGAAGAAGAAAATGAATATCTAAGTTTTTTGCATAGGAAAAATGAGCAAGATATAAAGAAGTTAGACATGACTGCCGGGAACTCAGACATCTATCTGTCTAGGTGTTTCTGCTAACAAAGACTCATATACTGTGGTAAGATTGGAATTTGCTAAGGCTTAAGATCCAATAGAAATAACACAATCTTTTAAACAGAGATATTTGACTTAAATTTCCTGTACTAGTTTTTAGAAGAAAAATTGTCTGTGTAAATTATGTCATGATGTACCTAGTACATGAATTAGATAGATGCCTGACATTCAACTTGTCTTTCTTTCACTCTTTCCATTTCTTCCTTCCTCACTTTTTCTCTGTATCCCTCACTCCCTTCTTTTCTTCTTTTCCCCCCATAGACCATGGGCATCAGTAGAGCTTGTTAAATGAGTCAAACTGATTCAATCTGCTGGCTCTGAGGAGAAGACTGTCATGAAAAGAGGAGAGATGCTGTTGTAATCATTAAGGAGATGTTAGGAGATGCAGAAATCCTGATCAGAGCCTAGTGATAGTGATGACAGCTGCAAACAAAACTAAGTAAGATTTTTACAAAAGAAAAAATAAATAAAACAGACCAAGTGACTCATTCTATAATATGTTGTGAAGCAGAAGGATATAACAAACGTGAATACATTTCTAACTAGATATGGGACCATTGACCATGACAGAATAGATATTTTCAGAAGGGACTATGGCAAATTAACTTATGCTAAACTTTAGGTATCATCAGCCTTCCAAAGGAGCTAATTGAAAGTTGGAATTATTCTGGGAACTGTTGGACTGAGCTAAAAAGGAACCATAGGATTTGTCAGCTTATGCACAATCACAACAGCAATGTGAATGTGTGAAATGTGCAGAGGAGGGAGTCTTAATTCATACATGGTGTATTTTGGTTTGGGGCTTCATGAATCTCCTGAAGTTGTACTTGATGTTTGGTGTGTTTGTATGTTTTTCTCAGGGGAGAATAATTATTACTCAGAAGAGAAGAATAATAACTCATTCAACTCTCAAATGTATCATGAATCAAAGAAGTTTGAGAACCACCAAAGTCAGATAAGAAGACAGAAAGACAGAAAAGGCAACCAGCTATATTCAAGGGACAGACAGAGGAAGATGAGGATAGGTAGAAGAAATAAGGAAGTAGTTAGGGAATTAAATAAGTAGAATTTCTGAAGCTTCGGCAGAACAGAATTTAGTGAAGGTGTGCTACAGGGAAGTAAATGGAGTGGAAAGTTTTTCATTCAACATGGCAATTAAGATATTATTTTTGGCCTCTGACAATTTTAGTGGTGTGACAAAGGTCAGATTACAGTGGTTTGACATGTGAAAAAGGGAGGCAGAGAAAAGACAGAAAATGAAAACTAGAACTAAATTTATTTAGACTAAAACTATTGCAGTGTCAACCATGTTGTTTAACATGAATTTTCATTAGTTATTTAATGTTTCAGAGGAGTACTTTTAAGGTCATTTTCCCTTATGAAAATAATTACATTTAATTTTTTAAAGCTTACTCTTCCTTCATTTAGCAATGCCAAAAAGTCCATTTCCGTATTATGTCTCACTAAGCAACTACATATATTTGTTACTCAGCTTTTTATCCCTGAGTCCACTGCTCATATAAATTAAACTTAATAATTCAAATGAATATCCCCAATCACTGGAAATACATAGTGCAATGCATGTTTACTTTATAGACAATGTCTAAACTATTTCATGAATAGTTTAGCAATGGTGTAGCATTGGTCACTGAAATATAATTGCATCTTAATTATCTCTTTAGAAAATATGAATTTCTCTGAATAATTATGGAACATTTATGAGCCATCAGAGAGTTATTTTACTTAGCAGATTTTTTAAAAATTTTAATTCATTTAGTGATGTAGACAAGATTTCCTTATAGAACTTATTATTATTATTATTATTATTATTATTATTATTATTATTATATCAAATTAGATCTTTTTAAACTACTGGTCCAATAATTTTCTCTGCTTTTATCCTTCCCATCCATTATTTATGTAGTATAATTGGGGTACATGATATCTTATAATTTACAATCTAAATTGCTTTAAAGCCATGGCTAAATCATGTATTTAAATTCTGATCCAATAATACCAAATACTAATTTCTTGAGTATTCCATGGAGATAAGAGGTTAAATTTCAATGCATGGGCAATTCATAATGGCTGTGCTTCAGATCTGATCTCTGAGGAATTTCTCAAATCTTGATTGTGGTTCACACATCACTTATGACAGAAATGAATGTGATTACAGTCTATCTGGTAAATAATAGCTTTTAATGCTCTTATTTAATATAAACATGCACATAATACATATGCACATACATATGAACATTATATACACATTTATAATACTTAATATGTTTATGCACCTGTATAAATATATGTAAATGCATACCTGTAGAGAGAAAAAAATATTATCTAAATGGAAGAAAATTTTTAGGTTGTTAGAGAATCTTGAAGATTTTAAAATTAAATCATTATTTTTCAATAACTACTAATTCAATAGTGCTGATACCAGTAAAGCTAATAAGTTATTGAAATTGTCCTGAAAGCCATTGCACTAGGACATTCACACATTATGTTAATTGGTATTCAAGGTCCCCACCACTCCAGAAACCAACTGAACAATGATTTGGGCAAGATAGGTGTTTCTCTCTCACTCATCTAACAGCCCATGAGTAAATGTCTTGCATTCTTCATATTCAGAATTTGTTCCTTGGATTAACAGTGTAAATAATTTTAGAAACTTGATGGGCATGCAATATCATAGGTCCCACCAAGCTCTTCTCAAAGAAAATTTGAATTTTCATAGGATACTCAGGTGACTTATATGCATATAAAAGTTGGAGAGACTTGACTTGATTCATATTTGTGGATAGACTATCTCCATAGAGGGGTCCACTGGCCCAAATTTTTTATTTTGTTCTCAGTACAGAGCTTCCACTTTATGGTTCAAGATCTGAATTTCTTGTAGGAATAAAAGGAGACTCTGGTTTCTACCATGATGGGACCTGAAGCTTTACAATGAGCATAGTGACACAGTCATACTTTACCATGAAAGACACTTTGGCTATGTGCTCATGAGTCTTGTAAAATCTGGGAGTTTTATTATTGGGTAGAAAGTCTGGAATACTGTATTTGTTGAAAAATGAGTAGGTTATGCTAACATATGCTGCCTTATTAGACTACACAAAAGATATTTTTGTACATTCACAGATGAGATAGAAAATCACTCTTATATCTGTATCATAATCTGATTCATAGAATTCATACTATTCAGTACATTAATTTTATTATTTATCTTACTCCAAGGGAGGAAAAGTTTCACAATTAAAATTGGTTGTACTAAACAACATTTTAAAGCTTGTATTATTAGCATAGTTCAATAACATGCTTTATTAGAATTATGAAACTGTTTCCATAGTTACCAGAATTAAAATTTTGCACTGAGGAGTTTAATAATCAAACCATAGTGAACCTATATCAGTACATGAACTGTTTTAAAACAGGAAGTGACACATTTACTACTTATTGTTTTTAAAAGACCATATAAACTGTAAATCATAGTATGTTCATGTGTGAAAATGAGGCTGAAAGGAATGATGAAAATTAATGATATAGACATAGACTCACATTTTTATCCACATCTGACTGGAAATGGTGTTTAATTGGAAAATCCTATAAAGCAACTTGCACTTTCATTATTATTTAAGAGAATTTTTTTTCCTATAAACACACACATACATGCTCCTAGAAAAACAGTGATATAGTTAAAACTTACATTGAAATCAGACATACTTGCCATGATTCTGCTATTTGCAAACTGTCTGAATTTGGACACACTTTTTGTTTTCTTGAAGTTTCTCCATCTACAAATAAGGGTAATTAATGATGATATTCTCACACTTGTGTGAATTGAATGTCATTGATACCTAGTTCATGTATGCTCAGGGGGAAGCTCAAACCTAGTGGCTACTCATTAAATGTTCTTCTTCTGAAATATGAATGAGAAAAAAAATAAACACAAACTCTAGAAATTAGCCATGAAAGTAGCATTCTACCATTGCAAACTAGTATCACAACCATTTCTTTTGTTCACAATGGCAGTATCCTTCAACTTGTTTTTTCATAAAATATTTCTCTAAAAATTCTCAAAACATGAGGCAAATAGCTCTATTTTCATTCTCATATTGAAGATAGTAATCATGCATTCTTTGCTTCCATTCTATCTTTATGTTGATTCTGGGTTGCTTTGTAGAATATCTTATCCTGTAATGTTTTTGATACATGGGATTTCATCTTGACATTAGTAAAGTATAATTTTTTGTATCTAAATGTAAAGAAGTCTTAGTGTGGGCTGGGGATGTGGCTCAAGCAGTAGCGCGCTCGCCTGGCATGCGTGCGGCCCGGGTTCGATCCTCAGCACCACATACAAAACAAAGATGTTCTATCCGCCGATAATTTAAAAAATAAATATTAAAATTAAAAAAAAAAGAAGTCTTAGTGTAGCCTCAGACTACTATAATAACAAATACTCTTTCTTTGTATTTTCACTTGTAAATCTCATTTCCTTCATTCAGCTTGTCAAACGATAGCCTTATATTTAACAATTTGCTTAAAAGAATACTCATACTAATAATGTGGTAGTGTTAGTGCCTCATAGTTGATAAAGTGATTTTGCATTTGAAAGTTATTCTAAAATTCCAAAGTGTTGTTATTTAATATTAAAGAGAATATACTAAATTGTGCCACTTTTTTTAAAAAAAAAGTCATGTTATAAATTTAGATAGATGAAAATGCAAAAATCAGAGTTGGAATTAATGAACTTATATATAAATATAATATTTATTTTTGAATAAATATTATACTTTGGGTTATTTGTATGTCTGGATATTTTTTAATAACCCACTATCAATTTTAATGCATTAAATAATTAAGATAATATTAGTAGTTATCGAAACAAACGTGCTAACTCTAAAATACTGAGTTTTTAGGTCATCATTAATTACTTTTATATACCCTGAATTTGGGTTTTCATAGTAAAATGTAAATTGACAGTGATACACTAATTTTTAGTAGGGGTCCTGCTTTATACAATATTTATTTTCTGAAATATCTTAGATATTGTTCTGTGTATTTAAACATCAGTTAAAAATACCCTACAAAATGAAATTTCTGAATTATAGACTGTAGTAAAAGACTTTAATTTTATTAAAATGTTAATAGTTATTCCACTTATATCAGTCCTGATATTCTGAAAGTTATGTGGAGATATGTGGGCACATAAATGTACAGAAACCTCAGAAAGATGGTGAAGCATGTCTCTTCACATCTGGGATGTCAGATTTCAGGATTCCTAAACCCTAAAACCCTGTGTACTTATTATCATAAAGCACAACCCTTGATTAAATTATGGTCTAATTAACTTTTAAACACTATTTTATGACCTGAAGTAATGGTAAGATAATGGTATGATGAGGTTAGTAATATAAATGAACATTTATTGCTGTTTCGGTAGCAATGTGCTGAGCATTAAATTAATGCTCACATTAATCCTCATAAGAAGAAGAAGAAAAAACTATCAAGTTTTACTGAATTGCCCATGTTTTGTCTTGTTTTTACTGTTAGGAGGGGGCTATGAACTGACATTAAACCTAGGTTAGCTGATTCTTAGTAATAATGTTATGGTGGGTAGGACTTACCTAGAGCAAATGATAAGAATGCACTTCAAACAGGCCTGCTATAATTTGGACCTGGAATTTCCTTATAGGCCCATATGTTAAAGGTTTGGTCCTCAGCTCACTGTTCTTAGAGGTGGTGGATGGGATACTAGTGGATGTAAGTTAGGTTATGGGCTTGTGTCCTTCAAGAGGCTAGTGAGACCCTGGCCTCTTTCTTTCTCAGTTTCCTAACTGGTCCACGTTTTAGCCATAGTGTGCTGCCTTGCCACAGGCCCAAAGCAGTGGTGCCAAATGATAAGGAACTGAAACCTCCAATACTATGAGCAAAAACAATTTTTTATCTTATTAACTTTCTTTATTTCAGGTATTTGATACAGCCATGAAACACTGACTAACATAATGCCCAATAAACCAAAAACATGATATCTAAGAACTTACAGAACAAGGAATGATGGGGATGGACTCAGAATTCACTAAACATTATTAATATGTTTTCCCTTCACCTTTTCTCAACTCTTTTGCTTTGTATGTTTGCTGGCCATATTTTTCCACATAGCCACATATGACCAAAGAAACTTCAATTTATATCTGTTGGCTGAGCAAACATGAACACAAGAATTTCCTTCCTTGTAGTCATACCAGGAAATCTTAAAAGCACTCCCTGAGGAATCATAGGGAAAATTTGAATTTGCTGGGTTACTCATGTGTCGATTCCTGAGTCCAAGGAGAAGGTATTTTATCCACCAGAGTCATGTGGAGTGAGAAGGGGTTAATCACTCTCCTCTAAAAATTGTAGTGGTTAACTTCATTAATTCATTTATAGGAGAATTAGAAAAACAAAACAAAACAAATCAAAAAACAATTTGGAAAGATACATATATTTTTTAGACTTGAAAAAATGAACAATTTGTGATTTTTGGAAAGATATAACAAAAATGAAATTTTGTTTCATTGTACTTGCATATCTTCTATTTAAAATGATCTTTTAAGATTTTTTAACTTGAAGGAGAAATAATTGAAAGAGAATATAAATATGAATAACAACTCACAAGAAATTATTTACCAAAAATAATGATACAACTCATTAGTAATTAGTATTGAGTGAAATATTTCATCTTATTTTTCATCACTGTAGAAACATGTAATTAATGACTAAATCAAATAACAATAACTATGTTTTTAAAATTGAGAGATATTTCATATGAATTTTTGCTTTTTTGTCATAGGCCTTACTTTCCAAATTTTGGAGTATCTAGATGTAGTTAAAATTTAGGTACTTTATGCATTAAATCAATTGAAACTTATTTTCAGCTAACATTTCATTAAAATTTGCTTATGCTTCTTCTCACTTTTGTTTGTTTTCCCAACAGATTTCCTCTGGCAAGAATTTCTCACTGGTTTTTATTTATTTTTTTAACTTAAATTTACTTTGCATTGTTAAGGTACAGCAGAAATTTCTGATTTTTTGAAACATTCCTTGTTCTTTTAATTGATGTCCTTTGGTGATTGCCTCATCTATTTTCTTATGAGCTCTCAGAAACATATAAATTTATACTGAATTGCTTTTTGACTATTACTGCTCTTTTTATTGCATTTGTTTCATACAATTGCTTTATCATCTTCTCATATGTGTATTAATTGAAGTATGTATATTTACAATAACATGCACAGAACCTAAATGTGCAGTTTTGTGAGTTTTGATAAATGTGTGAATATGTGTCGCTGCAGCTCCTGTTGAGGTACAGAAGATTTGTGTCACCAAAGTAAGTTTCCTATGTTTTTTTCCCAGTAAGTTTCTCACTACCATCATAAGCAAGATTACTCTGATATCTATCAACATAATTTGTTTTGCATATTTTTAAAATCCACATAAATTAAATGATAAAGACTTGTAATATTATATGTCTAACTTTCACATGATTTTTGGCATTTTGTATACTTCCAGTTTCTGAATTTAGTCTAGATTTGTTTTTATATTTAAAAATGTGCCTCTTTTTAGATAGTATTTAATTCCAATGTACTGTTTATTCTGTCTGAGACTCTCTGGTTTTAATTAGAGCATTTCATTTGTTTATATTTAATGTAACCAATAATGGAGTTGTGCATGAGCTGGGCATCTTGATGCTAATTGTTTTACTTGTTGTTTGTTTTATTATTCCTTCTTTTCCTGACTTTTGCTTTTTTAGTAGCTTAATTCACCGTTTCTTTGGAAATTTTAGCTATTTCTTTTTTATTACATTGTTCTCTTAATGATTGAATATATGCTAACAATATATTCCAGTCTACTTAAAATTAATGTCCTATTTTTCTACATATATCGTGCAAAACTTACAGAAGAATAGGTTTGTTTACTCCAGCTTTTCCAGTTGTTATTATATATTTTAATTCCATAAAGATTAATACCTCCACAGTGTTTGGTAATGAATGTTCTTGCTAGTAATAGTTAATTGAGTTTTAAGAAACATAATTTTAAAAGAAATAATCTTTTGTATTGACTCACATATTTTTAATTTTCAGAGCTATGTATTCCTTCATGCAGTTCCCAATTTCCATCTGGTACCATTCTCCTTCAACCTGAAGAACATTTTTTTTAAATATTTCTCACATTGCAAGTCTACTTGCAATAAATTCACTCAATATTTTTGTTGGCTATAAACTTAAGGGTTGATTTCTTTTTCTCTTAGTATTTTTATTCATGTTATTCTGTTGTCTCTGGTCTCTGTTATTTCTGAAGAGAAGTCAACCTTCATTCTAATAATTTTTTTTCCCCAGAATATAATGTGCTTTTTCTTTTTGGCTGCTCTTGATATATTTTCTTTATTTTGAGTTGTCAACAGTTTGAATATGATGTGTTTAAGTGTATTTTTCTTCATGCTTATTCTGGTAGTATTCCTTGAAACTCTTTGAAATTGTTGTTGATATTGGGAAAAACCTGGCCAATATTCCTTCCTCATCCCTTCTTGTCTCTCCTTCTGGAATTCTAATTATGCTCTCCCACTTGTACTTGTTCTATTGGTGTTCAGTTTGTTTAACTGTTGTTCAGTGTGTGTCATAGTGTATGTTTTTTTTTTTTTATGAACATGTTTTCAAATTCACCAAATCTTCTCATGTTTAAAAGTCTCCATTAAACCCCTATAATATTTTTTTTATTTTAAATATTGTATTTTCTATTGCTAGGGTTTCCACTTGATTCTTCTTTGTATAGTTTTCATATCTCTTCTGACCCATTATATGCATTTTTGAGTGTGTGGTGTGTGTGTGTGTGTAGAACTGAGAATTGAACCCAGTGGTGGTCTACCATTGATCTTTACTCTAGGTTCTGTTTATTTATTATTTTAAAACAGGGTCTTACTGAGTTGCTCAGGCTGGCCTCAAACTTGTGATCCTCCTGTCTTAGGCTTCCAATCAATGAAACTGCAGAATTGCACCACTGTCCAGGGTTCATTATGTTTATTCTTAGTGAAAAATAATTAATATATTTATAAATTTTGTTTTCAGTTCTTGTCTGCTAATTCCAGTATTTGATATTTTTGAGGTTTGATTCTATTAACTGTTTTATTATCTCTTGATAACTTCTTAAATAAATATTGTTGATGATTAAAACTTGAATAATATTGACTAATTATTATTATTTTTTGTTCTGGCGATTGAACCCAGGGGTGCTTTATCACTGAGCTACATCCATAGTTCTTTTTATTTTCTATTTTTACATTTAAAGGTAAGAAGGATGCTCTTGGATTTAAATTTATTTTTCATCAGCCTCTGCGGATGCTGGGATTACAGGTGTGTGACACCATGCCCAGCTTGAATAATAATAATAATAATAATAATAATAATAATAATAATAATTATTATTATTATTATTATTATTATTATTATTGTTATTGAACCAGGCATTGAACTCAGGGGCACTTGACCACTAAGCCACATCCTGAGCCCTATTTTGTATTTTATTCAGAAATAGGGCCTCAATTTGTTGTTTAGTGCCTTGCTTTTGCTGAGGCTGGCTTTGAACTTGTGATCCTCCTGCTTCAGCCTCCTAAGTCTCTGGGATTATAGATATGTGCCATCACACCCAGCAATCATGATTAATTCTTAAATAATAATCTTGAATACATGGATTATATATTATTGGCTATTCTCATAACTAGCATTTTTATAATTAAATTTTTTATTTTAATTTTTTCTATTGTCATTCCCAATCCCTTCCTGTCATTTCCTTTTGTCTAATCCACTGAACATCTTTTCTACTCCAACACCCCCTACCCCAATGTTGTGTGTTAACATCTGTATATGTGAAAGAACATCCAACCTTGGCTTATTACTGACAATTTTCAACTAGATACCTATATTATGGACAATGATATATGGTAGATAGTATGTGTTTTACTTTTTTCATGAAGAGTATTGAGATTTTTTTTCCTAGTAATCAATTAAATTATTGAACATCTTCTTGACTGTCAGGGTGATCTAATCTGCCTTTCTTCTTAGTCCAGTGAACTAATACTTAGTCAGGAAAATAATACTTAATCCCCTGACATGTTCTTCTGAGGACTTTATTAAAGCCAAAGATTTTAGTGAAGTCATGAACATGGAAGAATTTGTACTTCAAACTATGTTTACAGCATACGCATAATTTAATAAAATTTCTGCTGGACTTCTTTTCTTGCTTATTTTGTTGTTGCTATTATTTTTTTACTATAAAAGAATCATTCAAAGACTAAATGAGTATCTGTATGTAAATTTTGAGAATTCTTTTGCTGGGAGCCATCAGCCAAGTAGGTATGACAAATTCCTTGCCAGCTTACTCCCATGCTGTCTAGTGGAAGGACTTCTGAAAGGTGACCTTGCTCAAGGACCAGGGCAGGATCCGTGTTTAGGGTGTTCCCCCTTTAGAATAGGGCAGTTTAGCATAATAGGAGAGTAGGGTGTTTCCCCTTTAGAATAGGGCGGTTTAGTAATAGGAGATTAGGGTGTTCCTCTTTTGGAATAGGGCGTATCCTGCTGCTGAGTTCCTCTTGAGTGCTTAGGGTCAGACAGTATATTTTGGGAGACAGAAGCCCATGCGGAGTGGATTTAGGCAGGAGTGGATTTGGGCGGATTGGATTTGGGCAGAGAACCTGGATTCCCCCAGAACGTGTTTGTAGACGGCCGGTGTGAGTTCGGGAATAAAGAATTGCTGTTTGAATCTACAAGCTGTGTGGAGACTCGTGATTTGTGCCCAGCCGAGAGACTGCGGCATTCTTTCTTTATGGCTTTTACTTTTCTGAGTTTTTACTTTTCTCAGTTTTTAGCTACTCCAACTTCAAATTCTGGTTTTAGCATAGCAAGACTGCCACTCAGGCTTGAGGTTCATTCACTACCACCCCTGTGAGACATGAGGGTACCTTTGGGGAAAAAAGCTAGTTAAATGTGAATTTCCCCTAGTGTTATTTTCTGTCAATTGTTGCTCATCTACAGTTTCTGCCTCCTTTCAAACATTTGCTGGTTAACGTTTTCCAGAGATAGTAATTCTTATGATAGGACGATTAGTCCAGTAAGTGCTACTGTCATTACTGCAAGAAAAAATATAGAGTTCCTTCTGAGTATGTTCTTTCTGAAAAAAAATCACCAATATGCTGCCACAAATGTCATTAGACCTATTTTCTATGTTTAAATAAAAAGTTTAGAAGGAAAAAAATGAAAAAATAGAGGAACCCATAATGTCATAGCAGCTCCTTGATAGTGAATTAAAATAGCATATCTGCTGTAGCAAACCATGAAAGAACCCTGATAGGAAGCCCAGAAGGCCAGCAACCCATGTGAAAACTGAAAACATTATTTAGAATAGAAAAAGAATTAATAAAAGCAACAGATGCTAGTAGCATCTGAAAAGTGGTGACTGAGTAGGGGAAGGAAATCCCCTTTCCAATGAGTTGAAAGAAATTCTCACACCTAGTTTAAGAAAATCAGATACTGGTAAATTCATAATCTAAGCAGAAGATAAACTAAGAAAGAATGAGCTGCACCAGTACAGGAGAAAACCTTGACACTCCCCAGTGGAGATAAGGGGGAAGAGGCAATGGCTTTAAAAGACTCTTTGTTTAAACTTTCCACGTGGCAGACTAGGAATTCCTACAGGCTACCTTTGTTTTTCCTATTTTATTATTTTTTTTTTATTTTTAAATTTTTCTTTCTGTGATTTTCCTTTCCTTTCCCTTCCTCCCACCCTCCCTCCCTTCCTTCTTTCCATGCTTTCTTCCTTTCTTCCTTTATTTTTTTTCACACTTGCTTTATTTTTGAATACTCAAGACCAACCAGACACTTAAGCTCGGCTGTTTGCTGGATTGATGAATGTTCATACTGTGAATCAGGCTGAGTATAGAAATGAGACTGCAGCTCAAACTAGAGAAAAACTAAGGGTGGCCACTCATTCAGACTGTAATATGGAGAAGAGAAGGATGTTTTCATTTGAACTTGGTGGTTTGAACTCTGTGATAAAGATTATAGCTGATGGGGAGACTGAGAATAATTAGGGTCAGACAAAAAGCAGTGAGCACTGTACCACCTCCCCCACACACTGTCTGAGGCTGTTGAAATGAGTGGGTAGAATGCAACCTGGGCCTGTCTGTAAGCAGAGCAGATGAGAGGATTTGCAAGTGTCCCTGCTAGACTTGCTGTCCCAACCCTACACCCAATACCAAAGCCATTTCTAGCAACCAACTGAGCTATAACACCCTAAATGTGCTTTAAGCAGATAATGCTAACAAGGAGAGAATGGATCTTAGCATTAAAACTCCTCTAACAAGTTTGGGTCAGAGCTTAGAACAAATAAAATGACTTTGGTATCACCCAGTCTTGTTCACAGAAAATTGTGAAATCAAAACCCTGGAAAGAAAGGCCTCTATTTCAAAAACCTCAGCAAGAATCTCTATATGACTGATATTACATTAACTGTTTGGTATTAATTGATTCCTAGTGTGTTCCCATATTTTGTGTTAAAGTTCCATCCAATTTTACATATTTCATCAATTAATTGTATTTTCTCTTTATACCTCTTTTCTTCCTTTCCATCTCCATTGCCTTCCCCACTCCTTCATACTTTATATATTCCTCATTTAAACATTTGCCTCCTTTCCCTTCCCCACCACTTTCCTTCTTTTTTCTCTCCATTTTCTTTATTTTTCACCCCTTTTTTCTTTCTAATTCATCTTATTATAATATCCTTAACACTTTATTCTAAATTATTTTTTACTCTTGGTTCTCTTTGGTCATTAAACTTGTAAAAATCATTGTTAATAAATTTTATAGCATATGTTAAACAATGAATGATTTTACAACTGTTATTGCCAGTTACTCTTTCCTTTCAAAGTGGTACTGTGGTGCTTTCAAAGTAACACTTTCATTATGACAATCAGATATGCTGAAATTAAGAAATATCCACAATGTAGGGCTTACAATATAAAGATACTAACTCACTAAAAAACCTCACATAAAAGAAGAAGAGCAGTCTATATCAACATATGTCTAAATATAGTATCCCAAAATATATGAAGAAACTGTCCAAGAAATCACCTCCAAAAATTTATAATTATCGCACTATGTAAATACACAGGTACTAATGTGGATGTTATGCCAGATAAATAAATCAAAAGGTTTTTGATAAAAATGATCATTGAACTGAAAGAATATCTAGGGAATGAAGAAAGAGATAAAATAAAGGAAGTGAAAAAGGACCTCAATAGAAACAGAGAGAGGTATTTTGAAAAAGAGCCAGTCAGAAATCCTGGAAAAGAAAGATTTATTAAATCAAATTAAAAATTCAGTTGAAAGTTAACAATATATTAGATCATGTAGAAGACATAATTTTATGTTTTGAAGACAAGGTATATGAAATTGAATACTTAATCAATAGTAAAGAAAATAAGATACCATGACCAGAATATACAGAATATTAAGAGACCAAATTTAAAGAATCATTGGCATGAATGAGGGATGTGAAATATAGGCTATTGGCATAAATAAACTTTTCATAGAAATAATAACAGAACTACTTCCAAACTTGGGAATAAGATAAATAAATATCCACATACAGGAGGTATTCAGAAACCCCAATAGATAATATTAAAAATAAAACTCTCCATGACACATTATAATTATAATCAAATATATAGAACGAGGATATAGTTGTAATAGCCTAAAGAGAAAAACCATCAAGTTGTATTTAGAGGAAACCAATATGAACAATTTCTGAATTCTGAGCAGAAACTCAAAAATATAAGAGAACATAGAATGAGGTGTTTGTAAGAAAATAATTGTGAACCAAGATTGCTTTATACAGAAAAGCTATATTCCAGAATCAAAGTAGAAATCAAAACATTCAAACACGAGCATAAATTTAGAAAATTTATGACTATGAGTCAAGAACTACAGAAAATACTTAAAAAATTACTACTTACAAAAGAAGTTAAAAACAAACTCAAGCCAAGGAATGGACAAATCTCATTAGAAGAGCTGATATCAAATATGAGTTAGGATTGCATTGAATATTAGAAACAGAAAAGAATGGCAATAAATAATAAACATCTCTCTATATAACACTGGAAGTAATGGTCTCAACTCAATTAAAAGACATGGAGTGGCAGAGTGGATTAAAGAATGAGATGTGAATTATATGTGATCTTCAAGAGACTCATCTCTTAGGAAAAGACATCCATAACTGAAAGAAGAATGTTAGAACTGATATTTCATTCAATGGATCCTGAAAGCAAAAAGGAGTAGCTATTCTCATATCTTAATATAGAAGACATAAAAATCAAAATTAATTAGAAGAGATAAAGGAAATCCTTTTATCTTGGTAAAAAGAGAAATTCTTGAAGAAGATATAATGATAGTAAATATTTATGACCCAAACATTGGTGAGCCTAATTAAATAAAACAAAGGCTACTCAGTATAAAGACTCAGTAACACCTAAATACAACAATAATGGGTGATTATACCATACCTCTAATACCAATGCATAGGTCATCTAGCTGTAAAATAGTAAAGACTCTTAAGATCTAAAATACATATATAGATGAGTCAAAAGGACCTAACAGGTATTTGTACAATATTTCACCTAACAACATCTAAATTCTCTTTTTTTATTTGCTTCTTATGGAACCTTTTCCAAAACAGATGACATTTTAGGTCCCAAAGTAAGTCATAGCAAATACAATATAACTGATACCGTTTCTGCCAGCTTATCAAATCATAATTTAATTAAATTAGAAATCATAACAAGAAAAACTATATAAACACAAGGTGAGTGAGCTATTCACCTTTAATGATAAATATATTATCAATGGAATGAGGAAAGAAATTTAAAAATTTCTAGAATCAGACCAGCATAGATATACAACATACCAGGATCTCTGGGACACTCTGAAAGTGGTTCTAATAGGAAACTTTATAGTTATGGATGTCTGCCTAAAAACTTCAGAAAGATTCCAAATAAACAACTTAATAGTATATCTCAAGGTCCTAGAAAAATAAATTCCAAAGCCATAAAAAGGAAGAAAATTATTAAGATTAGAGCAAAAAATATTGAGAATTTAAAAATTCCAAGAATCAATGAAACAGAGTTATTTATTGAAACAAAAAATAAGATTTATAAATTCTTAGTCAAACTAACAAAAAGAAAGAAAGAAGACCCAAATTGACATTAGAGATGAAAAAGAAGATATCACCACCATTAACTCTGGAATTCAGAGTAAGATTAGGGATTACTTTGACAAGTTTAAATCCAATATATTGGAATATTTACAAGAAATGGACACACAGATCTTCCCAAAATTTAACCAAGAAGATATAGAAAACCTAAAGAGAGCAATAATAAGCAGTAAGATTGAAGCAGTTATTGATAAAAGTGCTTCCAACAAATAAAGCCCAAGACTAGATAGATTCTTAGCTTAATTAAATGATACCTTTAAAGAAAACTAATGTTAATGCTCCTCAAATTATTCCATAAAAAGTAAATGGAGGAAAATACTCCCAAATTCATTCTGTAAGACAAGTGTAATACTGATACCAAAATCATATTTAAATCAAGAAAAGGAAATTATATAAGATTATACCTGATGAACATAAATTAAAAGTTCTTAATACAAATCAAGGTAATCAACAGTCAAAAGCACATTAAGAAGATTATACATCAGGAAAAAGTTAGTTTTATTATAATAATGCAAGAATGATTCAATATATATATCAAAAAGTATGAGTTTAATCAATAAAAATAAGGACAAAAATCACACCAGCATCTCAATAAAGGCAGGAAAAATTTTATCATAAAATATAGCATGAATTCAAGTTTAAAAAAACTGAAGAAATTAGACACATAAAACTAATCTCAACATCATAATAGCTACATAAGCTAACCCCAAATTCAACACCACACTGGATGGCAAAAAACTTAAAGCACACACTGAAATCAGCAACAAAACAGTGATGTCTATTCTCACCACTCTTAATAAATACACTACATGAAAAATTAGTCACAACAATTATTATTTTTTTAAAGAGAGAGAGAGAGAGAGAGAGAGAGAGAGAGAATTTCAATATTTATTTTTCAGTTTTTGGCGGACGCAACATCTTTGTTTGTATGTGTTGCTGAGGATCAAACCCGGGCCACACGCATGCCAGGCGAGCATGCTATGGCTTGAGCCACATCCCTAGCCCCAAACAACAATTATTTAAGAGAAGAAAATAAGGATATAAATAAGAAATAAGAAAGTTAAATTATCAATCTTTGCAGATGTTGTGATTCTATACTTATAACACAAAAACCTCTAATAATATTTCTAGAACTAATAAATTTAGTAAAGTAGCAGGATATTAAAACAACACACAAAATTAAATTGCTTTTATATATACCAATAATGAATCTTCTGAGAAAGAAATGAGGAAAACATAGTAGCCATAAATAAATAAATGAAAATAAGTCTAACTAAGGTGGCAAATTACCTCTAAAATAAAATTAAAGACTACTTAAGATATTAGGAACATACCACAACATTGTAAAAGCTCTCTATGCTGAGCCCAAGGAAAAAATTATTCTTTAAATAAATAAATAAAAGCATTACCTCTAAAAATTGCAAGAAGACATAGATGTCCTCTTTCACCACTTCTATTCAACAAAGTTCTGAAGATTCTAGCCACAGCAGTCAGATAGGGAAAAAAATTAAAGAGATACAAATGGGAAAAGAAGAACACAAACTATCACCACTTTCCAATGACATGAATCTATTTAGAAGATCAAAAAAATTCCACCAATAAACTTCTAGAACTAATAAATGAATTCAGCAAAGTAGCAGGGTATCAAATCAACACCCATAAATCAAATGCATTTCTATACATCAGTGATGAATCCACTTCAAGAAAAATTAGGAAAACCACACCATTCACATTAGTCTCAAAATAAATAAATAAATACATACATACATACATACATACATACATACATACCTAACAAAAGAGGTGAAAGACCTATACAATAAAAACTACAGAACACTAAAGAAAGAAATTGAATAAGACTTTAGAAAATGAAAAGATCTCCCATGTTCTTGGATAGGCTGAATTAATATTGTCAAATGGCCATAGTACCAAAAGCATTATACAGATTTAATACAATTCCTGTTAAAATCCCAATGACATTCTTCATAGACCAAAAAAAATAATAATAATAATAAAATACATTTGGAAAAAAATAAGAGACTCAGAAATAAGAATACTCAAGTTAATTCTTACCATGAAGAAAGAGTAAGGCAAAAGGCATCATAATATCAGATCTTAAACTATAACACAGAGCTATAGTAACAATAGTAACAAAAATAGCATGTTATCGACACCAAAATAGACATGTAGACCAATGGTACAGAATAGAAGATACAGAGACAAACCCGCATAAATACGATTATCTCATACTGGACAAACATGCCAAAAACATACACTGGAGAAAAGATAGCCTCTTCAACAAATGGCGGTGGGAAAACTGGAAATCCATATGTAGCAAAATGAAATTAAATCACTATTTCTCACCATGCATAAAGCTAGGAATTAAACCAGAGATAACTGCACCTAATAGAAGAAAAAGTAGGCCCAAATCTTCATTAAGTGGGCCTAGGACCTGACTTCCTTAACAAGGCCCTTAAGCACAAGAAGTATAGTCAAGAATTGATAATGGGACAGAATCAAACTAAAAATCTCAACAAAGGAAACAATCAATAACATGAAGAGAGAACCTACAGAATGGAAGAAAATCTTTACCACAGGCACCTCAGATAGATAATTGATCTTCAGGATATATAAAAATCTCAAAAAACTTAACACCATGATTTTATTCTCTTTAAATGCTGAGTAATGTTCCATTGTGTATATATACCAAAGTTTCCCAATCTACTAATCTACTGAAGGGCATCTAGGTTGGTTCCACAGTTTAGCTATTGTGAGTTGTGCTGCTATAAATATCGATATGGCTGTGTCCCTGTAGTATGCTGTTTTTAAGACCTTTGGGTATAAACCAAGGAGTGGGATAGCTACATGGCCTTTGCAGGTAAATGAATAGAGTTGGAGAATATAATGCTAAGTGAAGCAAGCCAATCCCTGAATGTTTTCTTTGATATGAGGATATTGACTCATAATGCTGATGCGGGCGGGGAGGAAGCATGGGAGGAATGAAAGAACTTTTAGATAGAAAAAAGGGGAGGAGTGAGAGGGAGGGGGAAAGGGGGTAGAAATTATGTTGGAATGAGTTAGACATCATTACCTTAGTACATGTATGAAAACACGAATGGTATAAAAATACCTTGTGTACATGTGACTTGAAAAATTGTGTTCTATATGTGTAATATAAAATGAATTACATTCTGCCATCATGTATAACAAATTAGAATAAATAATTTTAAAAAACTTAACACCAAAACCAAAAATAATCAAATTAATAAATGGACCACAGAAATTAACAACTTAACTTCCCCAAAGAAGCAATACAGCTAACCAAAATATATATGAAAAAATGTTCATCATCTCTAGCAATTAGAGAACTGCAAATCGAAACTACTCTAAAATTTCATCTTATGCCCATCAGAAAGGCAATTATCAAGAATACAAGCAGCAATAATTGCTGGCGAGGATGTAGGGTGAAAAGCTCACTCATAGTTGCTGGTGGGATGGCAAATTGGTGCAATCACTATGGAAATCAGCATGGAGATTCCTTAGAAAATTTGGAATATAAACACCATTTGACCTAGTTACCTCACTCCTCAGTTAATACTCAAAGACCTTAAAATCAGCATATTACAGGGACACAGCCATGTCAATATCAATGTTTATAACAGCTCAATTTACAAAAGCTAAACTATGGAACAAAACTGGATGCTCTTCAAGAGAAGAATGTATAAAGAAAATGTAATATATATATATATATATATATATATATATATATATTTTATAAATATAATATATATAGTATATATATATATACATACAAACACATATATACACACACATATGCATATATATATATATATATATATATATATATATATATATATATACTCACACAATGAAATGTTACTCAGCCATGAAAAAGAATAAAATTATGACATTTGCAGAGAAATGGATGGAGCTTGAAAATATCATGCTAAGCAAAATAAACAACCACCCCCATAAGCCAGAGGCTGAATGTTTTCTCTGATAAGTGGATTCTGGTCCATAATGGGGAGTGTGTAGGGAAGAATGAAGGATCTTTGGATTGGGCAAGGGGGAGTGAGGGGAATGGAGGGGGTGGAGGGTGAAAAGACTATGGACGGTGACAGACTTTATTACCCTACCTACATGTATGACTATCACTCTGCAGCATGTTCAGCCATAGGAATGAGAAGTTGTGTACCATTTGTGTGCAATGTATCAAAATGTATTCTACAGTCATGTGTAACTAATTAGAACAAATTTTAAAAAAAAAGTTTACTGAAGAAAGAAGAGGGGTGCCAAGTTGGCAGAGTACAGAAGGTAACTTTCCAAACTGCTCTGTGGCAAGGGACTGAGAAAGAGGACAAGGAGCTTCTCTTTGTAATCAGTAAAAACAAACAAGACCAAACAAAAAGTCCTATTAGCTTTTAACTCTCAGAACAACCAAGAGACACAGAGGGTTCAATAGAATAAAATAAACAAAAAATAAACAACAACAACAATAACAACAAACAAAAAACACTGCCAGCTCTGGCTGCTGCCAATGTGGATCCACTGTGAGGTGGTCTGAGGGACAGAGACTAAGAGAACCTGCATTTTGGCTGGCACCGAGGTGTGTCTTGAAATGGAGATGACAGTGATCTGAAACATTGTCAAGCCAATCCTGTGGGTGGCTGCACTTTGCTTTCATGTGAGAGAAATGCTGAGCCTCTCCCAGTGACCTGCAGGGTCAGTGCATGTGGATCCAAACCCAGGTGCCCATACCTGTTTAATTCCAGCTGGGCCCAAAAATCTGAACTGGCAAAGATCTGTGAGGTGACCTAGAGTGTGATTTAAAAAAAAAAGGTGAAATTCAGGTGTGAAAAGTGTTGTATTCAGGGGAATTTAAGACACTCAGACCCTAGAGATCCTAGGTATATTTCATTTTTTGCATCTTGTGGTTGGCAGGACCAGTTGGGGATGACAAGGGATTTGATTAGGCGAGAAAAAGTGGGCTCTGGGACTGAATCCAGATGGACAAGATATGGGAGCCATGGGAGGTTGAAAGACATGAAGAACTGGCTTGTCCACCACTTGAGTTGAATGCAGGGGACATTCAAGTGATGCAAATGTCCAGTGCAGACCAGAAGCACCTGGGGTATGGAGGAGTGCTGGTTTGAAAGTTTCACCAAACATCATTACAAAAAGCACCAGGGGTTGAACTAGACCCAAACCCAACCTCTAGGACCTCCACCTCTGGTAACCCCTTTCTATACAGAGACCGTTTGCTGTGAATGAAGTTCACAAAACCCTCCAACCCACCACATTTCCTACTACTGAGAACATCAGCTGAGAATAGACAACAAAAAGAAGAAATTGAGAGCTGCTGACTCCTACTCTTACACATAATACATACAATAAGAACAAACAGAAAGAAAGACAATTGGGAACTGACAACTGATATATAGTAATCACAATTTTTGACCATCACTATGGAAATAATCCCTAATCTTCCCCAAGAACCTTTCTTTTTTTTGGGGGGAGAGTTCTTTTTAAATATCCATGACAGTAGAGTATATATTATTGACATATTATACATATGCAAAGTATAATTCTCTTCTGGTTTTCAAATTGAGAATAAACAAGACATAGAGTTCTAGGAAAATAAATTATTAAACTAAAAAAAAGGCTTTTTTTCTGTTAAACTTTTGTGTGCTGAATGGTCCATGGACACTTGAACAGATACATATTTGTCTCACTCTTTTTATTCCAAACATTTTTTAAATGTATTTATTGTCTTGACTGTCTTTTGAGACCTAGGGTCTTTTAGAAGTATGTGTTGGTTTTGTTTTATATTGTTCCTTTGTTTCCTTTATATTGCTGAGATTGCAAATTAGTAAAACTAATATAGAAATTAGTGTAAAGTTTCCTCAAAAGATAGAAATGGGCCAACCATAAGATGCAGATATACCATATTCTCAGTATTTAGCATAAAGAATTAAAGTAAGCACACTATAAAAAAATGTAGTAAAATTCACAATAACCAAGTTTTTTTGTCAGCTATTTTATTGCTGGGACTAAAAGTTCTAACCAGAACAACTTATAGAGGAGGAACAGTTTATTTGAGGGCTCATGCACGGTTTCAGAGGTCATAGTACTTAGAAAGCCAGCTCCATTCATCTGGGCTCAAAGTGAAGCTCAACATCATGGAGGGAAGAAGCTCACATCATGATGACCAGGAAGCAGAGAGAGTCTCCTATCTGGAGATACAAAATACATACCCCATAGCCACGCCCCCAGTGAATGAGTTCCTCCCACCACACCCACCTGCCTTCAATCATTACTCAGTTAATCCCATCAGGTGTTGACTCAATCATTAGATTAAGGCTACAGCCCAATTATTTCTCCTCCAAAACTTCTTGCATTGTCTCACATGTGAGATTTTGGGGGACACTTTACATCCAAACTATAACACAAGATATGAAACCAGGCTAGGGTGTCTTTTAATCAATGACAAGATAAAAATATGTGTTACATATACACAATGGAGCTTTACTCACCCATTAAAAAAGAGTTAAATTATGTCATTTGCTGAAAAATAGACAGAACTGGAGAACATGTTCTAAGTGAAATAAACCCGACTCAAAATGTCAAAGGTCATATGTTTTCTATGTGGAAGCTAGAGGAAAAAAAGGCGGGATTAAAGGATCTCCTGCAAATAGAAGGGAGACAGATGTAACAGAGGATAGAGATTCTGGGAAAGGAGAAACAGAAGGAAAGGGGATGTGTGGGGGGAATGAAATAGAATACATTATACTACATGCAGACATAAATAAAACTCAACAAATCCTACTATTTTGTGTAATTAAAATTAACTAAGAAAATTATCTTTAAAATTGAAGAGCGTGGAGAAAATAAAATTTTGTTATCCTTTTGGTTTTTTTTAAAAACTAATTTTCATGGCACTTTAGTTTAGAATATTAATGAACAAAGTTCTATTCTTCTAGGGACACCTTTGCCATATCAGAGATATATGATTAAAGTTTTAAAACAAATGTCAAATGTTTATTTTTGGATCCAGATATTTTTATGTAGTAATTTTTTTTCTAGCTATAATAATTCACTTAGTATCTTTTCTTCAATACTTATTTTCCAATAAAGTAACATTGCATATACTTATAGTTGGAACATATGGTATAATAAAATGGAGATTGCCCTTGGATTCAATTTGACCTGAGGTTTATTTATTTATTTGTTTGTTTGTTTGTTTATTTATTTATTTTAGTTGTAGTTGGACACAATACCTTTATTTATTTATATGTGGTCCTGAGAATAGAACCCAAGGCTCTGCACATACTAGGCAAGAGCCCTACCATTGAGACACAACCCCAGCCTGTTGACCTGAGTTTTTATATCATACTTACCTTTATGAGCTAAATAACACAAAATATGTTAATGTACCTGACCTTTAGATTTTTTATCTATAAAAATAGAGATAGTATCATCTATTTGTATAAAATAATATTAACTTGAATGAATCTTGGTAATACAAAGTAAAAACAAAATTATCATTATTATTTTTTATAGCCTATAATATGCAATGCGTATTTGTGTGTATATATATCAAATTACCAATGTATGTTTACTATAATATTTACTATGCAGTGACATTATTAATTATCTACTAGGCATTTAAATGCTCTTGTCCAATTTTCATTTTTGTAAGTAGCCATAGGTGAGCAATAATTATAGTCTGGTTCTTAAAGTAGATATGCCAAATGAGGTAGCTAAGCATGGTGTTCTTTAACATAAATAGAGGACTAATCTAGCATCAATAATAAGACTTCCTTTTTTTCTTTTCAGTTTTATATAGATACATTTTCAGTTTATTAACATTAAAAACAGTTTTGGTCATAAAATTGGTTACATAAACCTGTCTAATTCAAATGCAAAAATTATGTAGACACAACCTGGGTTACTTTAAGATAAAGACCCATTACCTACAGTGCAGGATAGTACAGACCCAAATTAATAAAAGGGGTAAAAGACTGTAAGGTTATAGGCATTAACATTAAAGCCTGGTACTCTTGATTTAAGAGTAGTGAGACTGCTTAAAATCAAGACTTAAAAATTAAAGTTAAATTTAAAAGGCCAAGGAAAGCAATATTTGGCTCTTGTCTTCCAAGTCAGTCTGAATCCAGGGAACAGGGAACTTCTCTAAAGAGCTTTGAAACTCTGGGCCACATAACCTCCTGCTCAGGGAGATTAATGAGATGACTGGAGGACCAGAAAACCAATCGGTGAACTTGCTATGAAGAGGAGTCATTGGAGAAGAGAAATATCACTGATGCTTCCAAGGGAAGTCACATGGTGAGCCAGACCTTGACCCATCCTACTGCAAATGGCACTAGCAGAATTAAGAAGCTGCTTTCAAGTTCCCCCAAGAGTGATGCCCATGGGAACTCAGATGACTCTTAACAATAGATAGAAAAAAAGTCAGTTTGACCTGCTTCATCTTAAACACCTAGCAAAAACAGTTAAAACAAGCACAGCCATTTCTGGGCATTAAAATATATAAAATAATAGTAGTTAAATGTAACTTAAGAAATACATTGTGTTAGTCCTGAAGAATAAGTAAGACTAGAGGCTACAAAAGAGAGATTCTTAGGAAGGAATGCCTAATAAATATCAAGTCAAACTGCTAAGTCAGAAGATTTTTAGTTAAAGGCCTACAGATCTTCCTAACCATCTACATAGATAGGATTAAGGTTTTCTAATATAATCATCTAGCTCTAAGTACCAGAATAAAGGGGTCACTAGTAAACACAGAGGTTATACCAATAAAAAAGATATTTTAAAAAATCAGATGACATTAAGTAGCTTAACTACATCTTATGAGGATGGACATCTGTGACATTAAAAAATAAATGTTGTATTTACATATCCCTGATAACTCTGACAATGTTAATGGTTTACATTCCCAAATAAAAGCCTTGTCCTCTCCAGCCTTGTTGTGGGGACAACTTCTCAGCCCTCACACCTCCTGGTGAGAGATTATTGGCTTCTGTCACCATGATATTCATTGACATGTTCCAGATGCTGCAACATTTATTTTGTACTGATGTCTTTTTGTTTATCTCTCATAGAAACGCCCATCCTCGGATGACGTTACAACCAGTCCTTTCCCAGGCAGACATTTACCTATCTGATCCAACTTCTAAAAAGGAACTTCAAAACTTCTTGCTCCACCTCACCTTGCCCCCTCACAGCTCAAAGCAGCCAGAATAGTTGTTGCCCCTTCTCTTTACAGCAGTAAGGAGTTCCTAAAATTAGAAGTGGGAATGAAGCCACATAGGCAAGGGTCAGATTCAGAGAATGGAGGAATTGAAATGTTAATGTCTTCAGAGCCCTTTCTCCACCCAATCAAGACAACCTGCCCCTGATCCAAACTGTTGCTAAGGTAACCTGTCCCAGGAATTACCCCTCCCTACAAGGAGTTATAAAGTTGCTAATTAATGTGTCCTGGGCTGCTCCATCCTGCCTTTCCCCCTTAAGCCCACCTGTTTCCCAGCTTTGGCCATCCCACTGAGCATTTCGTGGGCCTAGTCATCTGAGCAGGAAGGAAAGAGATAAGGGAAAGAGAGCAGGAGAACAAAGGAAGCCTAGGACATATAAAAAAGCAAAACACCCTCACTTCTTGGGATTCTGGGATACCAGCAATGGCTGGGAAAAGTCTATGTTACCCCTTTTCAAATAAGCCCTGCTTTATATGCCACCCCCCAAAAAAATCAATGTAGAATATAGAATAAAATCTTCTCAAAAGAGTTTAAATTTATATACAATTATGTGCTGCAAAGTAATGTTACAGTTAATAATAGATTGATAGTCCTATGCGATTATAATAGAGCTAAAAATTTCCTATCACCTAGTGATATACTTGAAGAAAATTAAATAGAAAAGTAAACCGAAGAGCACAGAAAATTCACAGTGGAGAGGTTAGTAGTAGTAGCTTTTACAGACCAAAGGACTTCTTCACCCAAAGGCTTTCTTCAGTAAAGAGCAATGTTGATGATGTATTACTTGTTTACAAGCAAATTCATCATTTTTTTTAAAAAAAAAAAAAAGAAACACACACACTAAGAAAACCAGTGTAAACTTATTTCTGAAAAGTGACACTTCCACAAGAGAAGCCTCAGGCAGTCCTTTCAGGAGGATTCCAGAAGAACCCATTTTTACAATATAACAGTCTCATGTCTGTTACTGCCCCCTAAAGCCCTTCTAATGGGACAATATATGGACGAGGAAGATAGAGATATTGATGATCTGATAGAAATATTGATGATCTGAATCCTGTGTAGTCTTGGTTTAATGTGCATGTTTGTATCTTATTTTTAACAAAATTTTTTAAAGTAAAGAAAAAAAGGTTTGGACAAAGTTCATATAAAAATACAAAAAACAAAAATATTTTGTACAGCTCTATAATGTATGTGCTAAGATGTGTTACAAAAGAACTGAAAAGATTAAAAATTAATAAAGTAAAAGATCACAATAAGCAAGCTTAATTTTTTTTGAAGAAATAAAATACTTTTTTACATTGCATGAATTATATTGAAATATTAAAACAATCTTGTGATTTAGGAATACACATGCAATGTATACTATTTATTTTTTAACAAAAGCAGATCCATTAATTTATGTAATTTAGTAGTAAGTGGAACACTTACTACTGCCAGAAACTTTGCACATATATTCTTTCTTTTCTTTCTATTCCTTCTTTGTTTGTTCTGTTTGTATATACATGACAATAGAGAGTATTTTGTAATATTATATATATATATATATATATATATATATATATATATATATATATATATGGAGTATAACTTATTCTAGTTAGGATCCTATTCTTGTGGCTGTACATGATGTAGAATTATACTTGTCATATATTTGTATGTGAACATAGGAAATGTAAGCCTGATTAATTCTATGGTCTTTCCTATTACCATTCTACCTCCCTTCCCTTCATTCCCCTTTGTCTAATCCAATGGACTTCTATTCCCCTCCCCACCCTCCCTTGTTATGGGTTAGTATCCACATATCAGAGAGAAAACTTGGCTTTTGTTTATTTGGGGGGATTGGCTTATTTTACTTAACATGATATTCTCCAGTTCCTTCCATTTAGTGGCAAATGCCATAATTTCATTCTTTATACCTGAATAATATTCAATTGTGTATACCACATTTTTTTTATCCATTCGTCTGTTGAAGGGAACCTAGTTTGTTTCCATAACTTGGATATTCTTAATTGAGTTCCTATAAACATTGAGGTGGCTGGGTCAGCTGTAGAATGCTGATTTTAAGTCCTTTGGGTATAAACCCAGGAGTGGAATAACTGGGTCAAATGGTGGTTTCATTTCAAGTTTACTAAGGAATCTCCACACTGCTTTCAATAGTGATTGTACAAATTTGCAGTCCCACCAGCAATGTATGAGTGTACCTTTTCCCCCATACCCATGCTAACATTTATTTTTACTTGTATTCTTGATAATTGCCATTCTGACTGGAGTGAGATGTAATCTCAGTGTAGTTGTAATTTGCATTTCTCTAATTGCTAGAGATATTAAACATTTAGAAAATATTTTTAAAGTAAATTTATTGTCAGGTGTTTCTAAAGTCTATAGTAATGAATGGTAGCATCCTAGTACTTTACATTCATTCAATGCTCACTCACCACTCCTCAGAAACAACTTCCTATCCTGCTAGCTCTATTTAAAGTAAGAGCCTATAAAGATGTGCCATTTTAAAATTTATACTGTATATTTTTTACTATACCTTTTCTCTGTTTAGATATTCTTAGACACACAAATACCATAGTATTACAATTACTTATAATATTCAGCAAAGTAACAGATTGTATGGGTTTGTGGCCTAGGAGTAATATATCATACACCTTATGAAGGTTGTAGCCTGTGCCATCTAGATCTGTGACATTTACATAATGACAAGTCACCTCTATATACATTTCTCAGAGCATATCCTTGTCATTAAGTGATGCATAATTATATGCACATGAGGGGAGAGAGAGAGGTTTGCATTCTTACTTATTCTATAATCTTCTGCTTGTGTGCTGCTTAAACTATTAAAGTATACCTTCAGAGTAAGATCAAATCAATTAAATATTAAAAAATCTACCTAATAAATATTAATCTTTACAATAAAAAGACCTAATGATAAGAAATTTATATTATTATTGTGTTTGTGACTTTGGATTTGGCTGCACATTTCAGAGGGCTATAAGATCCCAGGTGACTCTCATCAAGGAAAATCACCTATGAGAACACTGAAATCATAGTAGAAATACAATAAATAACTTGCTAAGTCATTTCCATTTGATTGGAAGTTTTCATTGAATGTAAGTGATCGTTAAATTTCATCATACTCATTCTATCAATACCTCTTAATTATTGCAAAGGTAAACTATGATTCCCAAGGTCTTTGTTTTTGTCACTCTTCTTATTTGATCCCTAATGATATAGTTGTATATTGTTCTTTCTTGTGTTTCCTGAATTCAAACTCATTTCTCCAAAGTTTCTGTAGATGATGAATATCAAATTTGTACCATTGATATGTTAAGTCCTTTATTTCTCAATAAAATAAAAGCATCAATGATATGGTAGAGAAATTCCAGAGAACCAAAAGAAAAATTAAAACTAAAAGATAAAGAAAAATTTATACCCTATAGTAAAATTAGCTAAATTTTCACTGCATAAACACTTTTGTTTACAATTTATCAGAATAGCATTCTATTCAACACTTCCAACATTTTTCAGAAGTCAATTCTTTCATTGTCTGTGGAAAAGAAAAAGATGAATTCTGGCAAGAAGCTCTTACATGCAGCCAGAATCTCATCTTCTAATCTTTAGAGTCTTATCAGGGTTCTTATACCATATGTACAATTTTATATGACTGATTATAGGTGCACTTATTCCTAGGCATTTTTTGTTTCTTTTGTTGCATTCTGAATAAAATTTTCATGATTACATAGTAACATTGTAAATGATGTAGAATTTGAGAAGTATCTTCCAAGACTTAAAAATTTAAATTAATTTTCTATAAAAGAGTGACACTAATGTATATTATAAACTATATTGCAATAATATAGACCAAAAAATCATAACATGAACAAAATTTGAATTCATATTTATGTTCATTTTGGTATTGCTAAGAGCAACAGAAAGGTCTATCTAAATTCAATCATGTGAAAAATAACATTAGACGTGAATGGATGAGACTCACCAATTTAAACTTAGAAATTGGGACTGATGGCACAATTCATGTGTGCATAATGTGCTCGGTACTGGGTTACAACCTTAGCAACACAAAAAAAAGATGATGTTAAGGAGAAAATTATGCTGAAAATAAAGAAGAATTTTAAAATTATGGATCATTTTTCCACCTATAAATACACTTAACAAAAAACTAATGTTATAAGTGTCTTCTTTTAAAGTAAAAAAATGAGTAGACTGACTAAGAAACATTGCACAATTTAGAAAATATCTACCTTTAATCAGTACAAAATGCTAGATTACACTGGGCATTAGATCTATGTTGAGCAAAGTACCACATTTGGGACCAAATTTCCAAAGGCCAGAATAACCCTCAGTAAAGAAAAATGTGGGAGAAGTGGTCCACATGTATCTAAGGCACAGAAAATGTCTGATTTTCTAGGTATGATGAATATATTCCCAACAGTTTCATGAGCTGGGATAAATGAAAAGAAGTAGCCAAATGTCAAAGGTGCCAGTTCATCTCAAGACATTATCAGCATATTTTCTCAACTGTTCTTGCTGGCAGTATTGTACTGTGGGTGTAGTAGTGTAAAATAAAGTGAATCACCAATACCCTGAGTGAGATTTTAGACCTTCCAGAGCCCTGTCCCAACTCTGCTGACCACAGTAATAACTCCACAACTACCGAATGCTTCTAAAATAAATTTGTTTGTGCATTGAGTTTTTCAACTTTAACAAATTTTTTTTCAAGTTATTATGTTCTGAAGTTTCCAATTTTAGATGCAAAGGTAACTGAGCATGTGCAAATATCTGTAAATTGCAAACAAATAAATTTGCATTCTTTTTCTAGGATTTTATGGACTATAGTTTCTAACAGTCATTCACAATAGAAGTCAGAAAATAAAATCCCTATTTATTCCCAAGATATCATTACACAACACTCTTACACTGGCTACTTTGCATAAACTTGTCTCAGGGATTTAATGCATAAATCAAGTAAATTTCCTTTAGCCTGTACAGTGCTTTTGGAATGGCTATTATAATAATCAAGTAGTCATACATCTAGTGGTAATATTAGGGTTACTAATTACAACAAACTGTGTTTTACTTCGAAAATGATGATGGAATTCAAAAGTAATGTGTTATAAAAGAAATCTCATGAAAAAGCAAGTAAAGCAACATGGAAATATACATGGGTCCTGATAGAGGGAGTGAATGAAAGTAAATCATATGCATATCAATTTGTGAATTGTGGATAAAAAGATACATCCTATGATGTACCATTTCTGAAGAAAGAGGAATATAACAATTTTGAATGAAAATTTACTTCAAAATACACATCATGTTCCATATCAATATACTTTCATCGATGTTAAACTGAGTCACTTACTTTAGAAATATTAGGGTTAGTACTCAATATTCTCTGAAGTTCATTTTGAGTATTCAGAAATGAATATCTATGTCAAGAAAATGAATATTTCTGAGAAATATCTTGTGAAAAATTGATTATAAATCCACACAGATGGACATGAAAGAATCAAGGTAGTATATGACATATATATTTCATGTTTGCAAATCCAACATATATATATATATATATTTTAATACATTAAAATATAATAGTATGTATGCCAATTGAAATTCATAATGGGATATATATCCTTCACATATGTACCCAAAATATTTATTTTCCTCTACATTGTTTCATGTATAATCTTGATGAAGTATAAAGCACACCACAGCTTGAATTGTCAGCTACCTCAGTGTATTGGGGGGCAGTGAGCTCTTCATGAAATTCGTATTTTTCAAAGTGAGAGTACTCTCAAGAATATACCTGTGATAGCAGTAGGATTATATATATGTATATAGAAATATACATTGTGACCCAGGCGACAGAGACCGGGAAGCAGGAAGTCACATATTTGTTAATTTTGAAAATTCATGGAGAAGTAAAATGAGAAAAATGTGTGACAGGTTTTATAATATGTATCTCTGATGAAGAAAAAGGCAAATCCAAGTATACACCATGCCTCCTATCAAACGTTTCTATTCTATTTTTTAGGATTATTTTTATCAATGTTAGGATAAGGAGTCAGAGTCTAGTAGGTTATGGGTTAGTGTCAGAGATTCAATATTTCAAATGCAAAACAGAAAATGAGTCTAATATATATGCGAACATGTAGCACATAAAAATCTTCCACTGTCATCCACCATAATGCCTTGACATTACTATCACCCCAAATAAGACACAATGAGAGGAGAAGAGGAAAAAAATCTGTGAATACATATCTGGAATTGGAAATTCTGAGGAGCTCACAAACTTGGGTTTGGCAGAAGAGATCCCAAAAGTAGAGGACAGGATAAACATTCCCCAAACATGGGAGCTTTGCTGGCCTAATGACTTCTTGACTATCTGCCTCTGACATTTGTGCACTAAAAATATAGCTTTGTGCTTTAGCTTCCTTTGTAGTGAGACCATCAAAGCTTGGTCTGAGTCTATGTGACAGGAGGACATGGGTTCATATTTTCCAATATGAACAGGAGGAAGCAGAGCTGAATCCTCTCTTTGTAGGTAACTGTGGCTGTTGGGGTATGAATGTCTCCCTGGGTGGATTGTGAAGCCTTTGGCTCACCCTCCAGTTTTAATTGCATTTCTTGCAGCTTCCCTGGAAAATTGGTGTTTGTTTTTGAAATACAAAGAGGTCAACCGGGACACAGTGCTGGAGGGAGCTCTGTCACGTGGGGTGAGTCAGGGTCTGAAGGAAAATACACAAACTGGGCTGCTATCCCATATATCTTTCAGACTTGAGCATAGCAACTTGATTCTGAGCATCACACCAAATCCTCTCCCCACAACAACATGCCTTTATATTTTAGGGTCTGCTGGCTGATCCTTGTCAGTCACATGTCATTTGGAAGCCATTGACAGAAACACAGGGGCCCACCACAGATGTTGGATCACACACCTGGACTCCATTGCTCCACGCCCAGTTCCCTGCTGGCTCCTACTCACTGGCATCTCTGTTCTTCACCATGGTCATGAATTCCACTCAGTCAAAAATGGCACTCGCTGGTTCAGTCATGATGAGCAGCAGGATATCTAAATGTTCTCCAGGGATTTCTGCTCATGGAATTCTCAAAAACTTCATGGTATTAGCCTAGACATATTTCACGAATGATGAAGTTGGCACTGTGGGTTTTGATTCATTCAGGAGCCATTAGGTGTTGAGGAATCTGCTTTCAGTAAAAGCTCTGGAGATCGCACACAGACAAGACTTTTCAAGGAGTGGCAAAAGGTCACAAGAATCCAGGCCCATTGGGGTCTAAAATATGAGGTTCATGTGAGTTTTGACTCTCAACTATAGCTGAGAAGGCTTTAACAGCAGAATCATGTGAAATCCTGGCTGAGATTCCCAGTGCTGTAGAGAAAGCCACCCTCGGCCTAGATCTCAATTTCCAAAGGCTCCTCTAATGCCTGGCCTTGTAAAATCCCAACTCAATTCATGGCAATAGTTTTCTGAGATCAGTTCCAGAACTCAGTCTCTAATGGCATCACACCAGAGTTCAAGCTGAGGTGGACCCAGCCATTTTTTCCAACCAAAACACAAAAGACCGCTATTCTAACAAAAACACTCCCACATGGCCCTCATCTTCTTCCATACAGACACTCATCATAACATTCTGGCTGGGGGTTTGCATAGGGGGAGCAGTCTAAGATGGTGTGCAAAGTAAGCTCTCATGCCCATCATTTGCCAAATGTCTTGGTAGCCTGGACACCCTTCCTGAGAAATAGGATGCCGCAGTCCGGCTGCAGCAAAATAACTGGGGGGTGACGAATAACTTGTGTACATTGATACAGCAGGAATGGAAGCCATTTATTGTAGAATAAGAGCGGTATTTATACATTTTACACAGCCTATCTAATTAGCATAAAATAGATACAGCAGTCAATCAATAAGGAATCTCCACACTTAATGGCTCACTTTTGTTACTTCACAAACCACTCCCTCTGGCATTTTGCCAGGCACCTTGCAGACTTGTTTACAGACTCTAACATTTCTCTGGCAAAATAACAGGTGCCAATCTGACTTGTTTACAGACCTTAACATTTCCCCCTTTTGTTTAATTTAAATAACGACCATAGTGTTTTTTACAGAAACACCATAAATAACCTGCTAGAAACAGAAAGGGAGGATACAAAATGTCACAATACCAAGCCAATTGATGGCTCCATGCAAGAAGCCTTTGGGAAAATTATACCAGCAATGACACCATTTGTAAAGATATCAAGTTACAATTTGTTGTAAATTATAGTTTGTTGTCTCAGTCCAGATAAAGCAGTGTCTCGATAGATTAACTCACAGACCAGGTAAATCACAGTCCAGGTAAGTTCTGCAGGCAGCTAGCTTAAGTTGTAGCAGTAGAAACAGCAACAGCTCCGAAGTCTCGTTGGGTTCTCAGCAACACTGTAAATTCTTTCACCTTTGTTTTCACCGGCACTGGGATGAAGGCAGGAACTCCGGATGGCTAAAGAATATCCTGTAGCATTTCACTAAGAAAACAACCTTCTGAACAATTTAGTACATTATTTCAAGGTTTTTTACATTTGAAACAAGCCTTAATAGTGTTCATTATTCATCAGCTTCCAGGTGTGGGAGAACCAATGTAGTCACTGGCATTGGAAATGATCAAACTTCAGGAATGCCAGTAGCATCTTTTGCCAGCTGTAGCATTCCAGGCAGCCCCAGATGGCCCTGGGGAGAGTCCCAGACTCAAACTGCTTCCGGGCACAGGGAGCAAGAGCCTGCAAGACTGTGCCTCCAGGTCAGGTCTAGATTTGGGCTCGCAGTGGCGTTCTGCTCCCCCCAGGCAGGGGGGCGAGGAAGAGCCGGCAACTGACCCTTGGAAAATTCTTGCTGCGCCATGATCAGCTTGGGCAGGTGGCAGCTGCCTTGTTGATTCACATATCCTCCGGTATTGAAAAGTATTCAGTAATAGCTTCTTGCTGTAACTTTTTTCCTGATAATCCTTCTTCTTCTGAACTTTCTCTTTCTTTCTGACTAGAGTTTCTGGGATTTTATCAACACATGCCCTAACTATTCTTGGTTCCACTGGGGTGCCTTTTTCCCTTATCAATTTACTTCTCACCCCTTCCATATTTTCGTCACAAAGACAATACAACATTTCAAGACAAAACAAGACGCAAACATACTGTATCAATCTTCTCCATTTTCTCAAAATGGCCATTTTTCCTCTCGCCCTATCTGCCTAGGGACGAGAAGATTGCTCCCATCGAATCTATGGATGGGCAGCTTTTTTCGTCACTTACCCCCAAGTGTCCCGGGGCTCCCCGTAACGGGCCACTATCTGCCGCAGTCCGGCTGCAGCAAAATAACTGGGCGTGCTGAATAACTTGTGTACATTGATACAGCAGGATTGGAAGCCATTTAGTGTAGAATAAGAGCGGTATTTACACATTTTACAAAGCCTATCTAATTAGCATAAAATAGATACAACAGTCAACCAATAAGGAATCTCCACACTTAATGGCTTGCTTTTGTTACTTCACAAACCACTCCCTCTGGCATATTGCCAGACACCCTGCAGACTTGTTTACAGACTTGTTCACAGACCTTAACAATAAAAGAGATAAAATGGGCCTGTAGTTAATACTGCTCTGCTTCTCAAATTAGAGGCCTCCTGCCTGCCAGGGGTAGATTCTTTATGTGTACTGGACTCATGAAAAAACCCAAACACCTGTGTGCTAGTTACTGGAGGTCTTGCAACAATTCATTTGACCCAGAGGATCCCTGTTCTTACTTTATACGGGTCAGGAGCCTGACCAGAGGAAGGCAAGAGACTTCATCCAATATTACACTTCTTTTTCAACCTTTTAGATTAGGATGGACACATGAGATTTTTCTTGAGTTTCCTGGGGTGCTGAGAATGTAATTCACAGCCACACACAGGGCCAAGTGTCTGATTCAGACACAGCTTTTACAAAGCACTTTACCTCAAAGACACAGATTAGGCCTCTTCATTTCCATTTGAAACTGTTTTCTTGAGGATTCCCCAAGGAATGCCCCAAGGCAAACACCTCCCTGACATTCAGGGGAACAGAACAATAGGGAAGAAAGAAGCCTGGAGAAAAACTTGGCTTTAATTGAACACTGTGGCACTGACAGCTCCTAATCATGCAACTTGGGTTGCGATCTATCCAAGCAGGGATTCTCCAGAGAGATCCTTACCAGTCATGCTAATTTTTGAGTTTTCAGAGATGCTTGGCATTCCCTTCAGCAATACAGTCCATGGGCATGTCACACAGCATGAAGGTGATATACATCTTGGACACAAAGCCAGGAACCCCTTCAGAGAGTGGCCAAAATTCAGGAAGAATACAGGAACTTTGGATCTTGGTAGGTGTTGCCCATCTGCAAGGCAAGCAGGAGTCCATTCATAAATTGGCCATGAGGAGTCCTGCAAAGATTTCCACTAGACAGGACACATTCACAGCTGCATTCTTCTCTCTATTCTCTGTAAACACAAACCCAGTGGGATCCACTGACATAGAAAGACTCACTAGTCAACAGTCCATTTCAAACCAACCACAACAACAACAGAAAAACTTTTTTCCTTCATGTTCTCAGAACATAAGACAAAATGACAAATTGAAACACACACCCACTAAGACACACAAACCGCCCCTGTATTTGGTCTGCATCTATCCACTCTGTCCTCTGAGTAGTGGGTGAAAATATGTGCCCCAGCTGTGGCCTGCCCTGTCTCAGCTCTTGTCTCCTTGGCCGTCTCTGTGTAGTTGTCAGGAGCCTGCAATGAGCCAACACTTGTTTCTCAGGAAAGGTCCCTGTTCAGACCATTCAAGGCATTTGGCTATCCACACATCACTAGGTGCCAAGAAAGAATGACTCTGGCCTTGGTACAGACAAACAAGTGAGCCCACTGAGACTGGAACTGCCTCTGGGTGCCTCGCCTCCTGAATCCCAAGTTCAGAGAGTTCCATCACCAAGGAAGTGAGGTGAGGTCACTTCCTTCAGGGAAGTGAATGAGGTCACTGCCTTGGCAACCACTTTGTCCTAACAGTTGTTTCCAAGAGTCCCATGAGATGGAGGCTGCCCCACCTTCCTGTGACATTTTCACAAGACATAAAGCTCTATATACCCTAGGAGCCTGGGATCAGCAATCCACACAGGCCTGATTGTGTCCATCTTCCCTGCATTGAGAAGAGAGAGGCTGATTCAGCCACATCCCTTCATCCTGACTGGGTTGTTGGCCATGGAAGAGACCTCACAGGTCCTACCTAGCTGCCTACATTTGCTCCAGGAAGCATTTCGGCATCTACCTTTGAGCTTCTCAGCAGCTGTAGAATTCCCTACATACCTGTGTGGCAAGATCAACTCAGGACCTGCTGTTATGTGAAAATAGATTGAGGGAACAGAGTATGGTTAAGGGTCATATCATGTTCGAT
The DNA here is from genome assembly GCF_048772815.1 of Callospermophilus lateralis. NCBI lineage: Eukaryota > Metazoa > Chordata > Mammalia > Rodentia > Sciuridae > Callospermophilus > Callospermophilus lateralis. The sequence goes on from NW_027512409.1 coordinate 529,337, forward strand.
TTGGGTTAGGAGTCATTCTGCTGGATGAATACGGGTATTGGGCAACTGGGATATTTGTAAGAATGTAAGGTGAAATGTAAGTATGAAAATAGAAAAGTAGGTAAGATCTGAAGCACAAAAGGGTGTTGGGCCCTTGATTTGGATACATAGTTTTTAATTATGTTCTGCAGAGATGAATCCTGTAAATCCATATACAATGGCATAAGATCTTGTACCTGGGACTACTGAATGTAAAAGAGAACTTCCAGTGAAATAGAGAGAGTAGGCAGGATTCCAGACTAGGGTAAGGAAGAAGAGTGAGTTTAGGATTTGGACTAAAGGCCCTTTTTGCAATCCAATGAATTTCCATTGGAGTGTAAATGGGAATGTCAGCACACAAGAAGAGTCAGTCACAACAAGGCACTTGGGGAAATAGATATCCATAGGGATGTTAGGAGATCGGGCAAAGTATAAAATGAGTGATAAGATCAGGGATATTTTCAACAGGGGGATGGGTGAATACACTATTCTAGGAAGAAACAAGTGTATACTCACCGTAGGATTGAAATTTGAAAACAATAGGCAATGCAGATGCAGATGATTTTAGTAATTCATGCCGTCATTAAAATTAGGCTTTAGTAGAAATATAAGATAAGTGTGAGTTTTGCATTTTGTGTCCAGAAGATGATGTGATGAAAAGAATACATGAAGCAGGTGACATGCATATTTCTTCCACCTTTTCTGGGAGCATGTTTTGAAACCCTATCATTCAGAGTTTGGGGATAAAAATAGGTGTACCCTGGGTCTACGTATATAGAGATGATGCATGAATAGACCATACGGTGAATAAAAAGTATAATAGTTTACTATTTTAAATAATGGATTGAAATGATATTTTCAAAAATACATGAAATCTGGTATTCACATGCAAACATTCAATTCAACTAGTCATACATCTACTGGTAATATTAGGGTTACTAATTACAACAAACTGTGTTTGAGTTTTGCTTCGAAAATGATATTAGGACAGTACGTGGCACATCAAAAATGCTCACAAGTGTTAGCTATTTCTTATTTACATAGCAATTGCATGTGGAAGAACATTTCTTCTGATCTTTGCTCTAGATCTGTGAGCAGATGATCTAGCTGGAATAGCACAGTTTACACTGGATTGTGTGTAGTGATTTCTTTCTTATCCTTGTTAGTCTTCAGATTTTATGAATTTACTTGACTTGTTCTCATATTACACTATGAAATTGGATATGTTAATTCTTCACTTAGAAATCTTCCTTTTAATGCATTGGCTCAATTTACAACTATCATGGTTTTATCTTTGATGCAAAAACATGCACCCTTTTTCATCTAACCTAAGAGCTATAGATGGTATGGTGTTATTTTAGTATTTGATCTTCTTTTATGTTTATTATTTCTTCACTCATTGATATAGATTCTCTAGCCATTTGTTTACTAGAGCATGATAACCTCTAGAACAGAAATTCAGTCATTCATTCAATAAAATATTTCTTCAACAAAGATCTGTTTATTCCTTGTGCATACTACAAAAGGAACAGTTCCCACACCTTTCAGGATGCTTATTGTGTAGTCAGCAAGACAGAGCCAAAAGCACATGATTATGATTAGAGATGTGCACCAATGTCATAGGTTGGCAAAAAGAAGGCCTGAGGGAGTTCAATAAATCTAGCCAGATTTAGGACTCACTGAGTATGTAGGAGTTGACCATGCAGAGAGAGAGCACATCATAGACCATTCTGAAACACCTTAAATAGGCACCTTTCTATGTAATCTATGATCTTAATTACAGCCAGCTTTCTTCATCATGGAGCACAATGTTTGACACTCTACCTTGAATTAAACAAGAAATTCAGACTTGCAATCACTGCCTCCATATTAAATTGTTCGAAGCATAATGATTACATTAAACCTTACTGTGTAGTCTCAGGCAAAAAGATTGTTGGTAAGGAATGCAGCATCAGCCCTACCATTTCAACTGAAAGATCTAGATGATGACAGGTTATAAAATTGACTCACCCCAAAGTAACAACAAGTTTAATATCAACTTGGAAAAAAATAATCTTAACATCAAAAAGACTTTGAAAGCTGTAAAGCAATCGTCTTTTGACTGTCAAAAAAAGGGTAGTAAAGAGGTAAGACATAAAAGAGGTAACATTCTTGGGGGTTTTGGGGGGTGGGGTAGGGTGGGTTCTTTTTTTTGTCTTTTTTGGAACTAGGGGTCGATTCCAGGATTTTGCAAATGCAAGGCAGACACTTTGCCACTGAGCTACATCCCAACCCAACATTCTTAATATATAAAGAAAAATTTTAATTGTAATAACCAAAGTGGAATACATGAGAGGAACAGACAACATGAGCGAGTGTGCATGCGTGTGCACACACACACACACACACACACACACACACATTTAAAAATACCCGTTAAACATATAAAAAGATACTCAACTTTATTTTTAATAAAAAAAACATAAATTAAAGCTACTGTTGGTGAGTCTTAGGGGAAATAGGTACTTATTAATCACTGGTGGAAATAGAAAAATGGTACAGTTCCTTTGGAGGGAAATTGAGCATTCTCTAAGAATATATAAGTACATATTTTTTCCTTAGCAATCCCATTCCTGAGAATTTACTCTGAAGATGCACCCGCAAAATACAGGAAAAAGAGGGGGAAACACTTGCATATATACCAGATTCTCTGTTGAGGTGTTTTTTATAATGATAAAAAGTTAGAAATAATGTAACTGCCATATGAAGATTGACTGAATAAACTATGATACATAGGATGCTGTAGAAAATAATTCAGAAAATCTCCATGAACTAATGAGTGATTTTTCAAAATATATTATTAGCAGAATTTATCAAGGTAGTTCACATTAGCAGATTAAGGGGAAAGATTTCATAATGTTGTCAACAATGCAGGAAAAGTTCTCAGTTAAGTTTGAAATACAGCCTTGATTTTAAACAATTCTTGGCAAAGAACAGAAAAACATCCTTAACTTGATAAAACATGGCTACATGACATTTACAGCCCAAAATCATTTAATGATGAATTTGAACAAAACAAGAGTGTCTATTAATTCTTTTCATCAGAATTGTTTTGGAAGCCCTAGCTACTGCACTAGGATAAGAAAAATGAAATATAAAAGGGGGGATGTTCTTTATTTGCATATTTATGAATATATAGAGAATATGCAAAAAAACCTATTCATAACTCATTAATAAGATAATGCGGTTTCTGGATATAAAATCTTTACAGACAAATCAATTCTATCTCAAACAAGTAATAGTTGCTTAGAAAATGAACTATTATAATATTTATTGTAGTATTAAATAATATCAAGGACCTTATTATAAATTCAACAAAATAAATATAAGAATTTTATGTAGAAAATAAACCTTTGTTGAAAGAAAGAAAAGAATATCAAAAGGAAAAGGAAACTGGAGTAATATTGAAATTAGGGAAAAAGATGGAAGAGTGACTTAATAATTGTTATGGTTGGTGAGATGTTTAATTGTACGTTCTCTTTTACTTTTTTCATTTCTCTTGATTGAATTGTTTATGAGAATGCATTTTATAAAAACAGTGAAGTCATTATTCTTTTTTTCATTTGTTCATAATAGTTATTCTTGACATTAGATTCATTTGGACTAATTATAAATGCATGGAATATAATTTGCTCCAATTCAGTCCCTTCACCCTCCCCATCCTCCCTCTCACTGTTCCCTTTGATCCACTTTACTGATCTATTTATTTACATTTTTAAGAATTAGTATCTTATAGATATTCAAAATGATGAGTTTCATTATAGTATATTCACATATGTGCATTGGAAAGTTAGTTTGGGTTCATTCCACAGTTTTTCCCTACCCATTCCCCATTCCCTTCTTTTTCTTTTATTGATTTTATTTTTTTAAATACACGACAATGGAGTGTATTACAATTCTTATTACACATATAGAGCACAATTTTTTATATCTTTGTATAAAGCATATTCATGCCAATTCACGTTATACATGTACTTGGTTTTTTTTTGCATTACAATTCTTATTACACATATATACCACAATTTTTCATATCTCTGTTTGTATATATAGTAGGTTGACAGCCAATTTGTGTCTTCAGACATGTACTTTGGATAATGATGTCCATCACATTCATTCCACATTCATTAGGAGGCTAATCCCCTGCCTCCTCCCTTTCCCTCACTCCCCTCTTCCTTATCTAGAATCCATCTATTCATCCCATGTTCCTCCTCCCTACCCTATTATGAGTGAGCCTCCTTATATCAGAGAAAACATTTGGCATTTGTTTTTTGGGGATTGGCTAACTTCACTTAGCATTATCTTCTCCGATGCCATCCATTTACCTGCAAATGCCATGATTTTATTCTCTTTTTAAAAAGTTCATTGTGTATATATGCCACATTTTTAAAAATCCATTCATCCACTGAAGGGCATGTGGGTTGGCTCCACAGTTTAGCTATTGTGAATTGTGCTGCTATAAACATTGATGTGGCTGTGTCCCTGTAGTATGTTGTTTTTAAGTCCTTTGAGTATAGTCCAAGGAGAGCAATAGCTCAGTCAAATGGTGGTTCCATTCCCAGATTTCCAAAGAATCTCCATACTGCTTTCCAGATTGGCTACACCAATTTGCAGTCCCACCAGCAACGTATGAGTATGCCATTTTCCCCACATCCTTGCCAACACTTATTGTTGTTTGTCTTCATAATAGCTGCCATTCTGATTAGAGTTGTATCTTAGTTTTGATTTACATTTCTCTGATTGCTAGAGATGTTGAAAATTTTTTCATATATTTGTTGATTGATTGTATATCCTCTTCTGAGAAGTGTTTGTTCAAGTCCTTGGCCCATTTTTTGATTGGGTTACTTGTTTTTTCACTGCTTAGCTTTTTGAGTTCTTTATATACCCTAGAGATTAGTGCTCTATCTGATGTGTGAGGGGTAAAGATTTTCTCCCAGGATGTGGGCTCTCTGTTCACCTCACAGATTGTTTCTTTTGCTGAGAAAAAACTTTTTAGTTTGAATCCATCCCATTTATTGATTCCTGGTTTTAATTCTTGTGCCATAGGAGTCTTATTAAGGAAGTTGGGGCCTAACCCATATGATGAAGATTAGGGCCTACCTTTTTCTTCTGTTAGACACAGAGTCTCTGGCTTAATTCCTAGGTCCTTGATCCATTTTAAGTTTTGTGCATGGTGAGAGTTATGAGTTTAATTTTATTTTGTTGCATATGGATTTCCAGTTTTCCCAGCACCATTTGTTGAAAATGCTATCTTTTTTCCAGTGCATGTTTTTGGCACCTTTGTCTAAAATAAGATGATTGTAATTTTGTGGGTTAGTCTCTGTGTCCTCAATTCTGTAACATTGTTCTACCAGTCTGTTTTAGTGCCAATACCATGCTGTTTTTGTTACTATTGCTCTGTAGTATAGTTTAAGGTCTCATATAGCCATACTCCCTGCTTCACTCTTCTTGCTAAGGATTTCTTTAGCTATTCTTGGTCTCTTATTTTTCCAGATGAATTTCATGATTGCTTTTTCTATTTTTATGAGGAATGCCATTGAGATTTTGATTGGGATTGCATTAAATCTATATAGTGCTTTTGGTAGTATGGTCATTTTGATAATATTAATTCTGCCTATCCCAAGAGCAAGGTAGATCTTTACAGAAATAGTAAATGAATTTGGCAAAGGAGCAGGATATAAATCAACACCCATAAATCAAAGGCATTTCTGTATATCAGTGACAAAGCCTCTGAGAAGGAAATGAGGAAAACTGCCCCATTTACAGTAACCTCAAAAAAAAAATAAGATACTTGACAATCAATGAAAGAAGTCAAAGATCTATACAATGAAAACTACAAAACCCTAAACAGAGAAATCAAAGAAGATCTTAGAAGATGGAAAGATCTACACATTCCCTTCTTAAAAGGAGAAAGGGAGAAGGAGGGAGGGAGAGGGGAAAGAATATGATAGCCCAAAGGGTGGGGTTTTGGCTTGCTGAGAACTTCTAACTGAAGGAGATTGGAATCCCGAAAGCAACCTCAGAAGCAAAGCTTCTGCCCTCCTCCTGCCCTCCTGTCCTTCACCCTTCTCTCCCAAAGCCTTCTCTCATAAAACCTAGAAAGCGCTCTCTCTCTCTCTCTCTCTCTCTCTCTCTCTCTCTCTCTCTCTCTCTCCTCTACCCTCCCTGCTATTCCCTTCCTGTCCCCTTACCCTCCCTTCCCCCCTCCCTTAAAAACCCTCATTCCAGACAGGACCTGCCTTAGGTCCAGAAGGAAAGAAGGCTATACAGAGAGGCCAAGAAGAATCTGACCAGACAGGGCTTGCTAGGACCCTGGCAGCCTTTTACCATTAGCTCACACCCCCTTTCCAGTCATTTCTACATGGCCATCCATTCTTCATGGAACATAAACATAAAAACAGGAGTTTTCCCTGCATCTGTAGGTCTTTATTTCTGAAGGCTTTTAGGTCAAATAAACTTCTATTAAATAAATGTTATGATTTTTAATATGTAAAGATATATACTAGTTCATAAATTAGAAGAAGTAATTTATAAAGATAGACTCTTTCTGAAACTCATCTGAATTTTTATTGCAGTTCCTGGACCTTTTATACAGCTATAGAATTAAGATACTGTATTAGTGATAAGAGGATAAACAGTTCGGTAAGACAGAAAACTCAGAAAGTGATTGCCACATGATTTATGATTGAGGTGGGACTGCAGATCAGTGGTGGAAAATGTCAGTCTTTTTAATAAGTAGTGCTGAGACAATTGAGTATTTATGTGAAATTGAATGAAATTAAAGCTCCTACTATATACCATAGACAATAATTCTGTGTGACATATAGAACATATAGAATTAAGTGTGAATGGCAAAACAATAAAATGCTTTCAAGATAATACCTTTATGATTTTGGAGTGGGGTAAGTTTTCTTAAATATAACATAAAAAGCACTGATTGTAAAGGAAGATATTAAGAAATTTGATATTACTAGCAGTAAGTATTTATCATAATCAGAAGAAACCATGGCAGACAAAAGTCATTCTTAACATTCAAAACTAATACTTGGTGTTAGAATTTAGCAACCCTTGCTATCTTTTGGAAGAGTGAATTGGATAGGGTGTGGGGAAGGACACTCCCAGGAGCCTGATCATATCTTTCCTAGATCTGATGCTAGTTATACAGGTGTATTCACTTTGTGAAAGTTCAGCAAACTGTGCTAACAATTTGTACATTTTAAAATGTATATGCTCTACTTCAACAAAAAGTCTTTATAAAAGAAAACTACTAAGAAGCTATTTGTAAGACATTTGTCTAGCAAAAAAATAGAGACCTCCTACAGCTCAATAAGATAGACATCTCAATAAAAAATCGAGCAAAATATTTGAACACACTTCAGAAAAGAGGAAATCATTTATTTGACTTATTCAAAAAGGTGCTCAACCTTATTAATCTTCAGAGGAATGCAAATTAAAATGATTGATCTCTTTATACCAAAATTGGCTAACATGAAGAATCTGAGAAAACAGTACCTAATGAGGAAGTGGAGCAATGGGAACACTACTGCACTTGGGCTAGGAATAAAAATTGGCACAACCACCTTGGGAAATGGATTGTTGTTACATAGTAGGTATGGAGGTAACATGCCAGGTGACTTAGTGATTCCTCTGTTTCAGAAATGGGTGCTTATGGGCACCAGAAGATGTTCAGAAGAGTATTTATAATAGCCTTGTTAACTATATCCAAACAGTTGAAGTAATTCAAATATCTATCAACACAAGAATTTGTACATAAACTGTAGCATATTTATACAGCCATGTACTACATAATAGAATGAACTTTTCTGCAGAAAAATTCATATATAATATACATACACGTGAATATGTATGTATATAAATATAAATGTATACATATTCACATTTTTCATAAAATTTCAGAGGTGTTTCTTAGCTCTCTGAAGTTCATCCCAGATGTCCAGGTATAAGCCCCTCTTGGAAAAGTACCCTCATTTGTCAATCAAAGAAGATGCATAAAAGGTATTATGTATATATTTAATGCTATCAGCCTGAGCTCATTTAGGTTTGTTAATGCAACAGTGGAATGCAGCCTCCAGGCCTTCCCATTCTTGCATTTGTCTGTATTGTTTTCATATTTGTTTAAATTAGAAAGTAATACATTTTTAACAGCATTGTTGAGGTATAATTTGTATATCATAACATTTCCCTTCTGTAAGAATAAAATTCATTGATTTTTGACACCTCTATAGAGTTTTGCATCTGTCATCACTATACAAGTTCAGAACATTCCCATCACCTCCCAAAATTTCCTCAAGCCACATTTGCCATCAATCAAATGTGTATTTTCAAATATAGTGTGTTGATTGCTTCATTTATTTCAAATAACTCATCATTAAAAGTAGCATAACACATTGATGAATAGAAACTTGAAAAACATTAACCAAAATCTTTTGTTAAATGTATTTTGAGGTTCTGTATGCATACTTGATTAAAATCAGCTTATTTGCATCTGTTCTCTATTGGTAGTTTCGAAAAAGGGAACATACTGAACAGTTGATTTCTTCCTTCATATGTTCTTGGTGGGTGAATGTTGTCATGTTGTTCTGGGTGGGTTTTTAGTTTTAAAAATTTTAGTTGGTTTTGGGGAAAATGTTCAGTTATACAAATGGCCCTTTTATATGGCAGTCTGTATAGTACTAATTTCTGAGAATAAATCATACAAAATAGAATGAAGAATAGAAGTTAGACTATATAGTTAAATTAAAACATAAATATCAAATTGTAAATTATTCTTTATTAGGAGTAACTAAAGGAAAGAATGTATTGATCAACTCTGATATTAAATGTCTCAGACTTTAGAACAGAATAACAAGTATTTTAAAAGCTTTTCTTGTCTTTGTTCTACCACTTCATATTAAGATGCTGAGTATAATATAGAAGTACATATGGAATATAAATATTATGTGAGCATATTATACTATTATGTATAATTGGGCTTCCTCAAGTGATGTTTTTAACAAACTTTTATTATACATACTATACACTATTATTATAGAAATTATTATTTCTGCTTAAAGGTGATTGTATGGTTGGGAAATGCAGATATATTATGTGTAAAATTAAATATTTTTCTAAAAAAGTATAAATCAGATGTTCATGAATTTTGGAAATAAAAATACATAATGCCTAGCTAGTTCTTAAGAGGTAGGCTATATCTTCTGTTTGTCAAAGTATTTACTCTGAATTATTGGTGGAGCTAACTTTTATTGAGGTTTCTCTGTTGCCAGGTACTTTATTACCAAGGTTGCCATCAGAACCGGGAATGACATTACTCACTATCAGGATTGAGAAAATTGGTCTGAAAGATGCTGGACAGTGCATTGATCCCTATATTACAGTTAGTGTAAAGGGTAAATAACTGGCAAATTGCATTATGCTTTTTCTCATATGGGACAAAGTTTTTGACAGGGGATGGTCTTGTATATGTGACAACTTACTTTAATGCATTCTATAATGAGGCAAAATCCTAGAAGAGATCATAACAGAACATAGTTCTGAAGACTTACAAAATATATTTCCTACTTGCTTTTGAGTTTGTATAGATTTTTGCTCTTCAGATTCCAGCTAATGTGCGGACTAAACATACACATTGTCCTTAACAGCAGCTACAGCCTTCAGGATGTAGATTAACAATAGCACTTCTCACCTTCCATGGGTGTGTAGTTTTCTACACAAAGCCCCATGTCCTGTTTTCCCATCTCTCCTGCTTCAGCCCCTCTTCTTCCTGTGCTACTGAGGTATCTACATAGGTGAGTCCTACAGAGGCAGATGAAAATCAGGGGACAGGGAAGTAGGGTGCGTCCATAACATCCATGCCCTGAAAGCAATCCCGTGGGATGATGATGTGATTAAGGAATAAATTATACCATTTTACAGAAATAACTATAATTAGTACTAATGGCTTATTTTAATCTGTAGTTTTGCACCAAAGGAACAGATCGGTGCTGAAATTAAATGGAGGAACTTTTATCAATTGCAGAAATAAAGTCAGATCCATGGGTTAATTAGTGCTAATTAAAAGAAAAATATGACCACAAAGAAAAAGATTTATTTAAAGGACATAATCCACAGCACTAATACTGGTACACTTTTAAATTCCGATGTTACCACTTATCAAATATATAGTATACTGGAAAATATTTACATTGTTTGATAGACCATTTGTAAAACTGCATACTCATTCAGAAAGTATACTTAAAACACAAAAATATTTAATGATGTTGTAAATGTTAAGTTACCTTTGCATATGTTAAACTGAAATATTTTTATGTAAATATTTTTTAACTATTAAATGTACTAAATTGTTTTTGAGCTTTTTGAGACACATAAATGAATAACACATAAACACTGAGGAGTTATTAAATGAGTCCATGTTGAATTTCATTAAACTGAGATTTTAAAACCCAGAAAATTAAAACTATATATAACGTACCATCTGGTTGTTGTAAATTCAGGGTATGTTGTAAACAGTATAACCAGAATTTAGATAATATATATGAAAAATTATTCATTAACAAAAGGGTTTTTGTTGGCTGTTCTCATCCATTTTTGGTTCTTAACAGGGAAATTATGATAAGGTTAGGTTTAAAGGCTTTTCTAAATAAGCCATATACTTGATCAAAGTTAGAAATTGGTGGCAGAGCTCCATTGTGGCAAATTATATACTCCAGATTTTTTTTTTTTTGCATAGAAAAATATAGTGGGCTATTCCCTAAGGAAAACATGTTTGTTCTTTTTACCACTTCACTATGAAGATCAAGTTTTGTCCACTTGGCCATGTAAAGGCTTCCTTGTCCCCTTCATGAGATCTCCTATCCAGTCTATATTCATTTCTCTCCACATACCCCATGAACTTCAACAACTCTCACATACTTGCTCACACCAAATAGGAATCTCTTAGCCTGAGAATCTCCTCTCAGCTCTTTCCATGCCTCTTTAGGAACTGTAACCTTTGCAGTTTCTAGATTTTCCATCTGTATATGTGAATGCTCATAAGCAGAAACTTATTTGTTTCTCCAGATCTGAATGGCATAGATTTAACTCCTGTGCAAGATACTCCTGTGGCTTCAAGAAGATAAGATACATATGTTCATTTTAATGTGGACATTGAGCTCCAGATGCATATTGAAAAATTAACCAAAGGTTTGTAATTATCAGTTACTGACTTCTTAAGGACTTCTTAAGGACAGTACTTATCTGGGTTTGTGTTGATAGTGTACTTAAAACAAGATCTTATTTCACATAGTTATGAATATTGACTTAAAGTCAAATCAACAATTTTTTTTAAATATGAGAATTAGCAGTTGCATTATCTAGTTGTGTAATAATGTGGTTAAATATTATTTGACAGGGAAGTATTTCTCATAATACAGAGTTAAGGAAGCAGGTTCTCTAATAATTACCTTAAGTCCTTTTAGGAACCTAATGATTACTTTCTAACAGTTAAGGAATTATTTTTTTTCTTTCAATAAGATGCATTGGGTAAAAAGATACTATAACTGGCAGTTAGTTTGTAAGAATATGGAAAGGACAATCTGGGCATGGTGGTTTCAGGAGGGAGAGAAATAAAATATCAAAGGAACTCTTTTAAATTTCTATTGTAATATAGGTGCTTATTGAAACCATTTCTATAGGTACTGCTGATACTTAAGTAACTTCTGTTTTTCTTGTGGTATTTAATATTTTATATTCTTTGGTAGTTAATGATTCTACCTGTGTACATAACTTACATTCTTGCTATACAATTTTGTTGTACTTTGTAGAATTAAATGATATGGAGAAATGTCACTCAGACATGGTAGAAGAGCTTGGAGTGACAGCCACAGTGAGTTATCAACAGTTGTGTCATCAGACTGTTTGACACATGTTACTTTGTAAAATCATAGGCTTCTGGTGACACATAAGAAATGTGTGGTCTCTGGCTTATGTGGTTTGTTTTAATTCCTTAGGTGCAGCTATCTTCTTTGAATTCAAACACTACAAGCCTAAAAAAAGGTTTACCAGCACCAAGTGTTTTGCTTTCATGGAGATGGATGTGATTAAACCTGGGCCAATTGTAATAGAACTGTAAGTGACATACATATAGGATTCATACTGTACTAATGGTTACTAGTTCATGTTTCTTCTTAGTCCCTCTTATCTAGAATGTAACATTGGAGTAAATCAATCATCAAAGTATTTTAAACAATCATCTTTCTATTGTGGTTACAAATACAAGAAACCCACTGACTTTAAAAGAAAGAAATTGCAGTTATTGAGCAAGAAACCACTTTATCTTCATCTACATCAAACTTTGCACAAGGAATGATTCTGACATGAGTAATGTGGAATTTCTGTGAATTATACCACTCAGTAGAAACCACCATAGTTCTGGGTAGCATATTCATCCTTCAGGAGGCAGGAAGTGAGCCGTACCTATAGGCCAGTGAGTCCATTGCAAAGCTGTACCACAGAACTAAAGTCCAGCACCTCATTGTTATGACTCCTTTGGATACAAGGTTTATTGTAGATTTTGAAACATGTTTTTACTTTTCTATTAATTGTGCAATTAATAGTCTTTTTCCTAATTTACCACTGTTCCTACCCTGCTTCCTGGAACAATACTGCTGTAGTAGGTATGCTCATCTTCAAACTTTAAAATACAGCAATAAGAATGTGCTAGAGTTTACACATTTGCTCACTTTTGCTCCAATATGGTCTTTTGATTTGAATTAACTTCAAACTTTTGAATTGAATTGGGTAGGATAGTACCAGATTGCTTTGAAAGGAAATTGGATCAGTTATGGTCTATCTCATAGGCTGTTCCTTAGAGCTGGCCTAAATTCACCCTTATCTGATAGTTCTACTTAGAAATAGTGTGCCTTGACCAGATCAATATCTTATAGGGGAGTGCCCCCCAGATTGTAGCTGTGATTTTTTTCCAGATGACCAGATTGTTTTTCTGAAAGTAAGCATATTTTTAGTCATGTTGATTAGTTGTTCTACATCACATTGCTATTGTTTCTAGGGTTAACATTAATGATTCTAGGGTTAACATTAAAACCATCTCTCTCAGAATAATTACAAATTTTTGGGTGGGTTTAAATCATGTCATCTAAATATAATTGAGTCAGATGCTAATGAGATACTGCAGGAACAACTGCTGTTTTTCTGACAACTGATTGTGAAACCTTAAAACCTGCATACCTTGTCTTTATAAAGTGATGAGTATGCAAAATCTGGAAAGATATTCCATTTTTTTTAAATATAGGTAGATACAACTGCCATTTATTTCCTATTTAGATATATTGACATTCATATGAAAATATGCAGGTCATTAGCCTATTGTAATTTCACCATTTACATTACTTTTAACTTAATGATGAGACATAAATAAATCTTTCATAGTACACAAGGTGGATATTTGATACACAGAACATAAAGTTTTGTGAGGAGCTTTTTTGTGGGTTACATGTAGAACCCATGTATTTTAATATTCACTATTTTAAATGAACAATGCATGAAGGGAATGCAATACTTGGCCTATTTTTAAACAAGTGTAAACCCTAATCATACCATCTGTTTGCTTTTTAAAACGAATAACAGTTATTTTAGCCCTTACACTTCAAGAGATCTAGTCTTTAATTTTTCAGTTGTCTGTTAGGTCAATTTTGTTTACTAGATGAATGTTAATAAAACTATATGAGCCTGAAAGAATTCTCAACTAAATTTAGTCTTTTCTTTCATCTGGATTGGGTTAATTTCACAAGTGCAAAAATAGTTCGCTCTACAGTAGTTCTAGGAAATGAAGAATTTGCCTTAATAAAATGTTCACTCAACTGAAACTTTGAGTAGTCAAAATTTCTAGACTGTAAACTTCTCAAGAGAAGAGCCTCATCTTCTCCATGTCATGTAAACTTTCCAAGGTGCTTGGCAGCACTCTGTACCCTGTGGAGTACTCAGTACCTTTTTGTTTGATATTACTGATGTTGAAGTTGCTCCCTTAAAATCTACTATTAAAATGTAGCAAAACTGATACATTGTCCTTTGTTTTTTCATAGACTATAAAACATGTATATCAAAGTGATAATTTTAAAAAAAACAAACCTTTTTTTTTTTTTGGTTGTAGATGGACACAGTACCTTTATATTTATATGTGGTGCTGAGGATCAAACCCAGTGCCTCACACGCAACCCCAGCCCTTCAAAGTGATAATTTATATGAAGAAACATTTAGCATCCTTCACATAAGAATGCATTTTTTTTAACCTCTATTTATTTATGTGATGCTGAGGATTAAACCCAGGGCCTTGCCTGTGCTAGGCAAGAACTCTACCACTGAGCCACAACCCCAGCTGCCACCAAAGAATGGGGTTATATGAAAAAAAAGAGGATGCTTTGTATGAATGTCTTTCATCAGCATTAAACAAACTTAAATTGAACATTGTCATTAGCTTAGCTTCAATTCAGACCTGAATGACCAAACCTCCCCCGCCAAAAAAGGTGGTTTTATCTTGAAGCAATTAACACAAAACAGTCTGTATCTCACAAATTAGTTGTTTAAATTTACTTTCTAGTGTGGGAGGGGATGAGTCACTGGACAATAATTACAACTATAGCAGTAATACTTTCAGGTTGAAACACTACTGCTTCACAAATGAAATGATTTTAGTAACTAAACTCAAACACAATTTGCTGGAGAGGACTTCTAAAACTTTTGAGATACAAAAGTATAATTGAATCAAGGGACAGTATTCTCCCACAACCGGTATATGGGCAGCTACCTTGGGCTTTGCTACAGAAGTGGTACAATCAGATGGATGTAAGGAGAGGCAACTATGGGTGGGTTCAGAACTGTTCAGATAAACTATGTAGAATGCATTATAGCTTACTAATGGAATAAATACAAAAAAGGCTTTAGAGGGAAAACTACTGTTGCTTTGAATAAAAAATAAATCTGCCTTTCCTTGAAAATCTATCTTCCTAGCTGATATCACCTTTATTTAAATGCTATTTTAAAATTAGAAGTTATAGTAACTTCAGCATTGCTTTGTGTCCTGTAGAGGTTGAAAGATACATTCAAAATTGGTGTTTGTGACTTAAATTTTATTTTACATGGTTAAAAATGGCATAATCTATTATATGGTTTTCCTCTTACACACAGCTGCTGCTTCTGATATTAAATGGAGGCTATGTAGATTGAATTCTTCCTAACGGACTCAAATTCTTTTTGATTCTGAGTCATCTTCAGTAGTGTAGAGATTTTGTTTCACAGAGATTTTGTTTCACAGAGATTTTGTTTCACACTGAAGCTTTTGCCCCTATTTTGAGAATACTTAGGGGACATAAAAAGAACAATGATACGTTCTAGGTTCCAACAATCCTATTACTTTCTAGAACTTTAAAGAATGGAAGAATATGGTCTAGCAGTAAACAAAAGTACCAGGCTTTTATAATTTTATTTAAACTAGTGTAAACCTCTCAAAATGTACTGTTAAAATTGCTGTAATTAAAATTACAGCTCTGGAGAGCTAGTTCTTAGAAACATTGTTTTAAAGACAGTAGTTACAGATTCAGGACTTGCTTTAATTGATTTTTAAATAAAATATATTTGAGTATCTGTAAAAAAAAAAGAATTTAATTCAGCCCATAGTTGCTGATTAAAGACATTATAAGACTTAGAGTTTCATTCATTCTTTCTCAGAGGATTATACTTTTCTATTTTTTTTATCATATTCCTTGAAAATCAGTGGCAAGGTATGGGAAAGAGAAGAGTGTGTGTATACATTTTTTTTAAAAGAAATTTCCGTATTTTTTATAGACACAACATACCACCCTATATTTTACTGTTCTAATGCAATAATGGCAAAAGCAGTAGAACCTTCAGGTCAAACAACTCTTGCTACTAATGTAAACTCATTCTCAGAAAACCATTCTCACATGGACAGTGGTTAGAAAAAAAGTACATGAATGTGCTACAAAAATAGAGCCACAAGACTTTTCACAAGTAAAAGAAATTCCTCTTTTACTTGTGGACTTGACCAAGGTCCAGCCTCCTTAACAGTGAGCAACAGGAAATATGCTGCCAAGTCACCATCTTCAGTTCTGAGAGTGAGTTTACATGCTTCCCCAATGGCACAAAGTCTCATGACGATCCAATGAATCAACAGACACTTGGGAAATATTAATAAACAATTTTTATGAACTATTGCAACAAAGAACTTCAGCAAGAAGGGAAATAAAGTTTATGATCTTTGAGTAAACATTTTTAGCGTAACAGTCTCTGTGACCAGATATTTAAAGAGAAAAATCAAGCTTATAAAACACCATTTCTCTGTTTTCAACTGGAATACACTAAAAATAGGATAATGGAAACACATGTTCTTAAAGCATTTCCACAGGAAATGTCCATAATTATGACATTCTAAATCATTTAGCAATTGTATATGCTATATTAACTAAAACAAAGGTATTCCTTTTGCACATTTTAAAGTTGGAAGGATACTCTAGTTTAAGTGGGGGATATTTAGGGGAAAAATATTTTGGCTCCAAATGTATACTGCACCAAGGCAGCTTCATTCTAAAAACATAAACCATTTAAAATAAACTTTTATATTTTGAAGCCAATAATCCTTCAACACAATGAATAGTTCATAGTCCACTTTCTGACTAAGTGTCAGAGGTTAATTTTATGGGCCCTGTTTTAAGGCCTGTGAACAGCCCTCACTACTCTGAGAATCGGGTGTAGGTGGAGGTTCATCTTTAAAGCCTGAAGACATTAAGTCTTTTGCAGCAGGTGGTGGCCCATAGTCTTGGGGACCATGAGTTGGAGGTGGTAATGGGGCACCAGGAATGAAGTACTCTCTTGGGCCAAATGAGCCTAAAGGTCTAAATGGTGCAGGTCCTGGAAAAAAATCACAAGGGTCAAAAGGCAAATCCCGTTGTCCAGGTGCATATTCTCTGAAGCCTATTGGTGGACGCATACCAGGACCTGGAAAATAAAAAGGAAGTTATGTAAATACCCAGAAATTTCTGAACTTGGGTGATTTCAAGTATGTTAATATAGTCTTTAATTTCTCCCAAGCCTAGAACATCAACTGGTGAACATCCTGACTTGCCAGATGAGGCAAACTGAAATGGAACAAGTTTAGGTTACAGCCTGGCCAACCAGCCATGAAGCAACATATTAAGGATTTAAACATGGCTCTACCTAGCTCCAGGCTTATCTTTTTTTTTCCCTACTATATAATTACAGAATTATTTCTATCTCACAAGAGCTCCATTTATATTTGGAAGTACTATATTACCATGACAAGATGATAGATTATGAAATAAGAACTTTACTACATCAAAGAAATTTTGATAAAAGGAAATCCCACTATTTATTACTGTATCCATTAAAAACTCATGAAGTATTTCAGCATGGACTTTACACATGCCATCAGAATCAAGGTGCATGCCCTCCTGGAAAAGGTCTTCCACAGCCACCTAATTAAATCAGCAACATTTATTAGGTCACTGTTAAATCCTCCTCTTTAACACTTCCCTCTGACTGGTCTCAAGGTAAGGAGGGTTTGACTTTTCCTTTTCTATATTCTATAACTTACTGCTTATGCTTCCATTATGGGTGATTACAAACTTTGTGTTATAGGATTTTCATATCTGTGACAAAATTTTAAGTTATGGCATGTGTCTCATCCACCTTTCCATCTATTGCAGTGCATATCAACATATTTTCAACAAACATCTGCAGAAGTAATATTTCTGGCTTTTCTCTATATAGCCCCTTATCCTTGTCTATGAGATAGCTATTGCCTATCTCAGTATAAGATTATGTAGTGTCCCATATGTCCCAGAAAACTGGAGGAAAAGTTAAAATGTACTCAGCTGTATCCTTTCATTGTTAAGACCTGAGATAGCAACCAACTGTTTTAGCAAGCAATAGAAATGAAAGATGAATGTGATTTATAAGTCAATAACTACTGTTCAGATCATCATACCAAATGGTGGAGGAATTGGCAGAGGCCCAAAAGGCCCACTGAGCTGAAATGGCAGTCCATACCAAAAGGGAGGTGGTGGAGGCCGTCCCATCGGGGGTCCCATAGGGGGGCCCATGAAGGGTACCCCTGAGAAAGGAGGGGGCCCTTTCATAGCCATATTAACCTGCAATTTAAGATTTGAAAGCAGTTAAAAGTTTTAAAATTTCTATGTATTAAGACAAAGTACCAACACCGATAAAAGCTAAAACCCAAAACAGGCACCTGTCCAGAGAACACCATCAGTGCAACAAAACTCTACCCACCCCTCCTGTGTATTCCCACTGACAGCTTACAGAAGTTAGAAGGATTCCACAAGAGGGAGCAGTTTGTTACTGATTATATCTGCACAGGAAAGGGAAAGGCAAGAGGACTGGCAGAGGTTATTAACAGAGGTGATTTCTGACCAGTATGTCATGCTGTATTCACTACAACCTATTTCAAAGGGAGTTCCCCCCATCACTTCCCTTTCATCACAATAGCTCATTACTTCCATATTAAGAATGAACAGAATAAAATGAAAAATCCATTCTCTACCCATGTAATAATAGCTACTATTCAGAGTATCTTCAGTAAGTCTTTCATATATTATTCAACCTCTGAGATCTTTAAGTAGACTGTCTTGTTTTAAATAAGAGGGAACAAAGGCAAATGGATAATCATAATTTGTTGAAGGCCACACTGCATATTAAAGGATCTCAATCCTAGGTTTGCCTCCAAGCCATGATTTTCCCACCTCTACTCCTCTCTAACAACGGGTCTTTGCTCTCTTTTAAATCTTCGACTACAAAGGGGTTTGGGGGTCTTATCTAAGCTGCCCTTGGATTGCTCCAGAGATGTATATTCCTGGAATATACACTGGAACTTGAGAAGTATTTTCCAACACAATGCTATATACACAAATTAGGAAGAAAAGGCTTTAATATTTACTTTCATTTACTGTACACCATTTGAGATATTGATTTATCATTTCCTATGAGTAGTGGGTTTGAAACTAAACAATTAAAAATTTATTTTATTATAGAGCTGCAGAAGACCTACCAGATATAATAGCAACAGAGTTAAAAGAGAATGCACTTATGTGAACAAATGAGACCATTGCTTGGGACTGGCTCAAGAGGTCATTTCAGATTATCATTGTTGCTCTGAAACAGTATTACACTTTCAAAAAATCTGGTACCAATCTAATTCAAATCATTCAAAATAGGGTTTGCACAAATGGAGGAATTCTTAAATAGCATTCTTCCAAACAAAAATAAAAATGATGAATTATATAATTTATAATGAATTTACTTTGCCTTAGAACATTCAACACAAGACACCATATAAAGTTAGAGTGATAACTTTTCACATTCTGTAGTTCATTATAGTTGTACACACTTAAACCACATTTCCAAGTTAAGGAGAAAAGTAAGCTCAATATTGCATGCGGTTTAAAGCAAACAAGATCAGTGTCATGCTCTGAATATCCTTCCCAGAAATGCACAGAATAAAACCCAATTCAGTTCTCAACCTCTAAGTACTTACTCCAACTGGATGCTCAGTCAAAGAAGTAATGGTAGAAACTGAGGGGGTCTCAGGTTCTTGGGGAACAGTTTGCTTTTTAAAAAACAAATGGGATAGTACAAATAGAACACAAAGAAGGATAAAGCAAAGAGCAAGTACTGTAGGAAAGCTACATGTTCCTGCAAGACCACGTGATTCACAGTAACTACAGAACTTACCTTGCCCTCATCCGTCACCTTAGCTGGAGAAGAACTTCTGGAGCTGCTGTTCATGTGAGCTGAACCACATCCTGGGTCTGTTAGAGATCAAATAATGGATTCAGACTTATTCTAACATGAAAAGAATAAAAATCCTGCATCCACAATTACAGATTCTTTGAAATTACTTGGTCTCTTTACCAGAGGCAACGGGTTTCCCAGATGCCTCAGAAGACCATTGAGTACGAGGTAAAGGTCCATCCATTGACCCTTTGGAAAGAAAGATCAGAGCCCTTGTAAGTATTTTTCAGAAGAAATAAACCACTGGTGGACAGGTCAGGGTTCAACAATAACTAGAAAGCAACATTAAAAATGGGTTGTCCAGGGGTTGGGGTCATAGCTCAGTTTTAGAGTGTTTGCCTAGCATGTGTGAGGCACTGGGTTTGATTCTCAGCACCACACCATCTACAATTAAAAATATTTAAAAAAAATGGGTTGCCCAATACGTAAATCACAATTTATGAAGAGACTTAAGTAAAATAAAGAACTGCCTTGGGTTGATAGAACAGAAAATTAATACGTAGTGATCCTAAACTTTAAGCTACAGACTTGGAGTATGTGTAGGTTGGCTTTTCTTTAGTCTGTATAACCTGACTTCCAATCTTACCAAGACTACAGTCCTATTTAGAATTGGAAATAAGACTCAGTATTTCATATTGGAAATATGTATGCTACATAAAGTTTAAGGCTACTTTTATAATATTTGGGAAAGGAACACCATAGAGATTTAATTTAAAGATAAAGGTTTACACTTCAGTGTAAAATTTAAAAGAAAAAAACAATACAGGGACCTCCAGGAAAAAAAAAATAAATGTTTTCTATTCTAGAACAGATTTTACAGAAAACATTCACTAAGATAAAGTAAGAAATTATCTTCTATATATTGTACAGGCCCAAATTCTATGTTTTCATTAGAATATTAAAAAGGGAAAAAAAACCCAAAACCTTGAAGCAGTTTACTATAAAGCAACATGTGAATGCTCACCAAATCCATTTCTAGGCATATCTCTTTGATTAAGAGTAGCAGAAGGAGGTCTCCCAGCTGGCTCTGCTGTTAGTGGAGGGGAACATTCTCCACCACTCATGGGGGATGGACCAAAAGAGCCATTATGGCTCAGTGGACCTAAAGACAACAATGCCTTGTTACTACTTTAAGGCAGCCTTCTCCCTGACACCAACCCCCACACCTCCCGCTTTAGCAAATCATTCAGATTATTTCATAACCATTACACACAGAAATAAAAAGTAATTTACATACATTCTGCACCAAGAAATAAAATAGCTCCTTTTACAAAGTGCCCCCTACCTCTCTGAGGAGGATTTTGTAAATTTGGTCTCCCCGGCATTGGTTTTACAATCACAGGTTCATCTTGCCGCATTGCCATCTTTTGGGTCATTTCCAGTAGTCTTGAATATTGAGAAAGAATGGGCTGAATTATGAAACAGCAATCATAGATAATATCTAGCATAACCTTAAAACACTGTAAAACATACAGTAAGATACCAAAAATCACATACTTCTGTCTCAAATTAGCAGCTTCCCTTTTCTCTTCAGCTATA
Organism: Callospermophilus lateralis; assembly: GCF_048772815.1. Classification (NCBI taxonomy): domain Eukaryota; kingdom Metazoa; phylum Chordata; class Mammalia; order Rodentia; family Sciuridae; genus Callospermophilus; species Callospermophilus lateralis. The sequence goes on from NW_027512409.1 coordinate 550,784, forward strand.
GCTCTTTCTGCAGAACGAGCTTTGAGCTATTAAAGAGAAAATATTCAAATTCAGTTGTGGTAGGCTATGCAAAAAATAAAGAAAAGGGGAAAAAATCTTACCCAATTATCATGAGCTTTCTTCTCATGCATAGCAATCTGAAAAAGACAACACATTAAAAAAATGTTTTTAGGGATTCATTATAATAGCCTATAATTGTCTGTATTAGATATCAAAGAATTCTGCAACTACAGGACAGTATTAATTACTACCTGGTTTCTAAATGAGCGCTCGGTTTTCTGTAATTCTTCTTCCATCTCTTCAATTCTCCGCCTAAGAATTACAACAATTGAATAAAATTTGAAACATTCTGACCATTTTCCCTTTATTCCATCAGCTATACTTTTAAAGACTTTTATCATACATAAGAAAAACATTTCTATAGTTATATGAATCCAGTGTGATCAAAACTAATACTACAGGCCAGGTGCAATGCCACATGCCAGTAATCCCAATGATTGGGAAGCTGAGGCAGGAGGATCACAAGTTCGAGGTCAGTCTCAGCAATTAAGTAGGAACCTATGCAACTGAGACCCTGTCTCAAAGTAAAAAAAAGATCTAAGGACGTAGCTTAGTAGTAAAGCACCAAAAATAAATAAATAAAATAAAAACCTAATACTAATAACTTCCTTATCATTTAATTGCTAGAGATTCTGAATTGATAAATTATAATTTCCTTAACTGTTCATCAGTGTGTTCTCAAGTAATTCTGCTAGAAATATCTTCCTCCTTAAAACTTTTTTTCTTTTTTTTTTCAAACTATATCCATAGAAGATTTCCAAGGTCTATCAAATGCCACACTTTTGTGGGTCTTGATATAACACACAGCAAACTGATTTCTTAAAGAATTACTACAACATACAAAACCCCCAGAACTGTTTGCATTGACCAAGTTCCCTATGGTCTTGCCCATTGGGTACAAGTAAATTTTTGTTAACATTTTTAATTTGTTAAGTTGAAATTTATTTTTTCTCCTGTGTGAATTGAATGTGTTCATATCCTCTTGTTATTTATACTTCCATGCTATTTTCTTCTATCTACATAATGTAAAAAAAGGACTAAAAAGAAAGCTAACACTAATTCATTAGACATTGACACCCTCCTTTAGAAACTGAACTCACTTGTAATTTTTAACTTCCTGTACAGGAGAAACCACCTTTTTATCTGCAGCTGACAGCTGCTGCTCTTTTTCTAGTCTCTCACATTCTTCTTGACTCAGTTTCCTAAAATAAAGCCAGTTATCAAATCAAAAGTTTCTCTTTGTGAATATCACTTTCCACAATTCTATAAAATGCTTAGGCACATAAAATAGGAATTCAAACCTGCAATTTCATAAATCAAACTCTGGCAAATCACTTACATTTTCTAACTTCTCCTCTTAATTCTCTACTTACCAGTAAATAAAATAAATGTGAAAACAACATGTGCCCCAAGGGCAAGTCTCCCGTGTGTAAGATAATAAAAACTCACTTTACTTCAATGTGGAAGATCAGGACTGATCAACCTAACATAATTAAACATATTAGGATAAAGCAGGGGATAATTCTTTTCTCGTTTCTGCCATGGGTAGGACACTAAGTATATCTTTGTCATGGAGGAACTCTTTTCTCAATCCAAGACTGGTACCATAATAAAGATATAGTCAGTCAAAGAAAAAAATCTTCTAGAATATGTCTTTTAGCTATGCAATTAACCACAGAACATTTTTCACACTTTAGATATCTATTTCAAAAGAATTGTAAATTAAGCAAAAAGACAAATCTGAGTTTTGATAATGTCTATCAACCAGAAAAAGAAGCCAAACTGACCCACTATCAGAGTATTATCTACTGACAAGTTTTAACTCTGATCATGAAACTCAAGATGTTCATCTACTGACACAAAGGTAACCACATTTAATGATTTAAAAAATACTATTTTCTGCTATCCTTGTACTACTTTAGCCATAGTTCCAATTCAAAAGATAATAAACTTGAAACTTAATTTTCCATAAATAAGAAGAACTACAGTAAAAAAGGATTACTGATACCAAATAGAAAAAGGGGATTATATATTCTTATATAGCTTCTCATTTAATTCTTCAGCAAGTATTTTATGAGTGGCTATAATATACTAGTTACCTTGTAAGATGCTAAAGAATAAAAGAGCTCACTGTTTCAGGTATAAATGATGCTTAAAGGAATATAATAATTTTCCCCAGTGGCTTAAGAAGGATTATGGAGAAAACTGAATCTTGAAGGACAGAGAGAATTTTGTTTCCAATTATCAAAGAGTTAGTCTGAGAGCACTAAGAACAATCAAAACATCTTTATAAAAATATAAAATTGTGTTTGAAGGGATCCAAGCTAAAAAGTCAGTGAAGATATATGTATGTGGCCAAGATCCATTAGAAAAAGGAAACTCAGAATTACAAGTAAGGCTGGCACTTTAAGGTACTCTTCTCCTATTAAAGATAACACAAAGATATGAGTCTGAACCAAGCCTTCATTAAATTCCTGGGCTTAGAGGAAAAAAAGAGGCTACCAATAAAGGGACCCTTAATAAAAGCCCTAGCCTTTGAGTTTAGATTAGAAAGTACTGCACATTTAAGTGATGAACAGGCAAAAAATCCAAAAGGAACAATACTGAAACATTGAAAAGACAAGTCATTTTTGAATTATCTTAATTGCTGACTAAGTTTAAAGTGACAATCTTACTCAAGTAACCTCAACACTTTTCTATAAGAAGATAACTTCGTCTTAGTCCTCAAATTTCATCTATAATTATCACAACAATGTTGGCCAATCAAAACTGACCAGGCACTCCATAAGACAAAATTCTGTGAGAAAAAATCCCACAGAAAAGGAAACCAGCTAATGGGGTTATCCGCACATGTTTTAAAATCACTGTGCTTTATATAGTCAAAAAAGTAAAGTCAAGATTATGAATTTCAGGGCTGGGAATATAATTTAGTTGGTAGAGTGCTGCCTTGCATGCACAAGGCTCTGGGTTCAAACCCCAGCACCACAAAAGAGAAAAAAAAAAGATTACGAATTTTGTCAAAGGATTAGAAACTATATAACCAAGAAATAGTTGGATGTGGTGACCTACCTACAGTCGAAGATACTCAGGAGGCAGAGGCAGAATTATGAGATTAAAGATAGCTTGGAAAGCAGTAAGACCCTAGTCCCTTATGAGAAAGAGCAAGGAGTCTGGGGAGGTAGCTCAATAGTAGAGCACATGGCTCAAGGTCCTGGGTTTGAGCTGTAGTACTGAAATAGGACTGGGGTTGTGGCTCAGTGGTGAAGCACGGGCCCCACATGTGTGGGGCAATGGGATCAGTCCTCAACACCACATAAAATAAATAAAATATTGTGTCGGGCTGGGGATGTGGCTCAAGCAGTAGCATGCTCGCCTGGCATGCGTGCAGCCCGGGTTCATTCCTCAGCACCCCATGCAAACAAAGATGTTGTGTCTGCCAAAAACTAAAAAATAAATATTAAAATTCTCTTTCTCTCTCTCTTAAAAAAATCCTATAAAAAATAAAATATTGTGTCCATCTACAACTAAAATAATATTTTAAACCCTGAATTTTTTAAAATCCTAAACTCAATGAATGATTTTAGCAGCAGATTTGGGAAGTAAAATAAATCCTAGCGCTTTTAACACAGGTCAGAAGAAAATATCCAGAAGAAGTAAATCCAGAATGTATGAGGCAGGGGAAATCAAATTCTAATATGCATTATTATAATCAGAAGAGAGAATGAGGTAAAATCAACATTTAGAAAAAGACTCGAAAATTCAAGAAGTGTTTAATGGTCCCAAGCAACATAACTGCAAGAGGAAAAGTGGGTGGGGTGGGGAAAACTACACCTAGGCACTTCCCAATACAACTGTTAAAAAACAGAGAAAGGACTACAGAAACTAAGGGAGGGATAAGACCAAACAACAATGATAATGGACACCTTAAAGAAAAAATTTAAAACAGATGGTAATTAATTGGATATTTTTAAATTGCTAAAACTAAGTAACAGTCAAAATTCAGTAGCCAAAAGAAAGATCCTTTAAAAATGGAAACTGGTTTTAACTCTAATCATGAAGTTCATGTCAACCTAATACAGATTATAAAGGTAGCAATATTTAGTGAATAAAATACTATTCTCTGTTTATCCTTGTACTACCTTTGATACACTAATCAAATCGATCATTAAAGGACAATGTTCAAATAGAATGAAAATAATTTCAAATAAGAAACCAACAGTGTAGAATGCAGAACTACAGAAACTTTAAATATGTGTATAAATTGAATGAATGTCTTGTGGAGTTCACAGTATATGAAGTACTAACATACAATGCCACAACAGTTATCTGATTCAGGAGCTACTTAAAGCCCATAAAAAAATAATAAACCTATTAATCTATGTCAGGTTTTTATTAAATCCAGAATATATACCATGGCCTTTAAATTATGAGATGATGAATAAAATTATAATTATATAATTATAATTCCACTATAATTTATGATTACATCAAGCTTATACAGGGGATGAGGAAAATAATTAAAAATATTTAAACTGTTAAAAAGATACAAGGAAGAAAAAAAGAAAAGGTCATCAAATAGAAAGCAAATTCTTCATAAACCACAGGCACATATTGACATGGACAGACTTATATTTTAGAAAGTCCACTCAAGCAGCTATAGAGAAAACTACTAAGAATTTGAAATAAGTTATATACAAATATAAAAAATGGAGAATGAAGACAGATGATCTAGGTTAGAAACAGAAAAGATGACACAGGCATGAACTAACATAGTACCTGGGGATGAGTAAACAGAGTACAAACCATAGATGATGACTGAATGAATTTTGGAGGAGTTGAGAAAAATAGTGCTACAATTTAATTGCATTACAAAGAAAATTAATTGCCATTTAGGTCATTCAGATTACTAGTAGGGACAGAGAAAACAAGTGTTCTTTTAAAAAAAGTGATAAAATGAGAAATGTTTCTTTGAAACAGGCCAGGAATTTAGAACTAGCCTGAACAAAAATTTGAGATTCTAAAAAGGTCACTTGGAGACCACAGAATTTTAGAAAAGTTAATGGAAAGGTTTCAATATTTAATGCATTAATTAGGCAACAGAAGTCAAAATACCTAAAAATAGTTAGGTCTGTAAGAAGGTCTGTCTTTGCTTTACAAGATATATATATGCCGAAGAGTAAAATCAGGTGCAAACATAAAATCTGACACAACCTATTTTTAGAGAATTCAAGTATTTTTGTGGGTTAAAAACTTCAAATGAACTTTCAAAAAATAACTAGCTCTACACTAAGAAGATTAATATATAAATATATACTACAAACAACTACTTCTGTAATCATAATTCCTAAGGTCCTTGCCACAGTTCAATTTTGTGTGAACATCTGAGATATTCAAGTCCAAAACTTGTACCATCAATAAGTAAATATTATTCCTTTTTGAAGTTTTTATTCTACTGAAACATGTCATTCCAAATCACTCAGTATTTTTAAAGGTCCAGAGTTAGAGATACAAGTTCAAACATTAGAATTACATAACTGATCACAATGAAAGGTAATTAAAATAAATAGGGGGATCATAGAAAGGGTCTAGAACTTTGAGAAGTATTTCCACATCAGTGACTGTTAATACCATTTTACCACTTCCTGCCTTCATATGAATTTGACAATTGATTACGATGTCCACACAGCCTTAGTTTATGGTTCCAACTACCTCAGGACTCTTAAGACTGACAATGAAAAGAAAAATGCAACTTATAGGAAACAAAACACAAAGGAATAAAGACAAATCTCTACTTATTACAACTAGAAGAAATTGTAAATAATCTTAAGAAAAGATAAAATTATCTAATAGTTCACACAGTGATAACAACAAACAATGAAAATCTTACTTTTGTAGTGCCATCTCATTTTTCTGGTAGAGTTCATTTAAAATCTCCACTTTCTGCCTTAGAGTTTTGCATTCCTCTTCCAGTCCAACTTTAGAAGACTGTAGTGAATTGCAGTCACCTTCTAATTTCTTTATTTGGTCTGTAAAGGATAAAACAGCTTATCTCTATATGTGTACAAGGACTTAAAAACTTGTTTGAGGGAGTAGTGCCAAGAAAAGTAAGAAGCTTGAAAGCAAGAAGCCATTCTTTATCTTTCCAATAAAATTTTAAGTCTTTCCATCATGGCAATTTTTTTCTCAAGAAGAACCCACCTTCTAGATTACATTTTGTGGACATCGAGGCTCTTAGCTTAAGTTGTAAAAGTTTTAGATCCTCTTCAACTACTGATATTGTAGTTTGTGTCTAAAAATTTCAGAAAAGAGAGGTATTCTTAAAAGTGAGGCACAGGAAGATTTCACAGGCACTTTGGGACTCTTACAAAGAACTATACCTGAGAGACATCCATCATCTGCTTAATTTGATCTTTGATCTTCTCATTCTGATCACCTAAAAAACAAAAGACTTTAGCTTTTTCTTTCCTTACTTTTAACTCTATATTCTCCTAACTTCCCCAAACTAAATAATGATTGTGTTCAAACACCAGAAGAAAAAAAAATCAATTAAATAACTAAACTGATTAGACTAATGAGTTTTAAGAGAATTGCAAGCTTAGATTTTTTTAAAAAAAAGAGAGAGAGGTGAATTTCAGGCTGGGGTTGTGGCTCAGTGGTAGAGTGCTCACCTAGCATGTGTGAGGCACTGAGTTTGATCCTCAGCATAAAAATAAATAAAAGTACAGTGTCTGTCTTAAAAACAAAACAAAAAAAAAGGTGAATTTCTAGTTTGCACAACTAAAATGTCATCTATGCTATTCTTGTAAGATAAAAGCTTTTCTTCTCTCTCAGCTCTATCTTCACCTGGGCAAGTAAGTGTCTTATTTAGAAAGATTCAATCCTCTATTTTCTCCCTGAATCTACTACCAGGTGTGGTTTGAAATACTTGCTATGTAAGCAATATCCAACTTGGGAGAAAACATCTGGAAATATTTTCCTCATCAGTAAACACTGTTACACTCCCTCTCTCTAGCTTCCTGATAGTCTCTTGCCTCTGTTCTCACAGCCTTAGTTTATGGTTCCAACTACCTCCGGACTCTCAAGACTGACTGTGGACCTTAAATCCACAGAGCCATAGAGATGATGAGTATCAAAATCAACTATCATCTGCATAAGTTAAGAAATAAATTTCTCTTACTGTACAATGTTCAATACTTAGAGGTATAGGATGTGACTATTGTAGCTACAGTGTACTTGCTAGTTTTCAATGGGATAGAAAAAGTCAGTGTTCTTCACATGCTTATTGCTACATTATACCCCAGCAACCCACCTCTGCCAATGCAACAGACACATCTATAGATCCAGTGGTATGTGTCTACAACCCTGAAGCTTAAGAAGAAAATCAGCCAGCTGAAACGTGGCATCTGTATAAATACTTAATTAAAGACAGGAAAGCAAAAAAAGGATTCAACCTTCCTGAGACTGATCTTACCTGCTACCTCTCCATTGGTTAATTCATCTGACTCATCTTCTCTATTTTGATCCTCAGATTCAAATTCACATTGTAACCGATTCAACTGGGTGATATAATTAGTCAAAGCCTAGAAAAGAAGCAAAAGGTTGGAAGACTCTCGATTTTAATTCAGAAGATTTCAGGAGAATTCATGAGATGAAACATGTATTTGGAGTATAAACTTACATTAATAGTATCATCTTTGTGATTAAGAGCTACAAGTAAATCTTTCTGGGACTTCTCAAATGATTTGATTTGTTCACTGAGCTCAGCATGTGATGTACTCCAGTCTTTGACTTCCTGCTGCAACTGAAAAGTCAAAACACATAAATTCCTATGGGTTAGGGAGGGGTTTCTGCACTAGATACATCAGGACTACAAGACTTAGACAAAGAAATAGAGAACCATACTCCTCGGTGGCCTGCCTCAATGGAGGGGGTTGAGACCTTGGTTAAGGAAGAGGGCAGAGTGACCCCAACTCTCACAGCTGCAGTAAGAACATCAGAGCTCTCAGGAAGTTGACCCTGTTTATTGCATTCCCCAGAAAATTCCTGCCAATTCAAATAATTTACCTCCAGCAGGAATGGCTGGGCACATATGACTGTCTCCTAAATTTAGACTCCTTATCATGTAATCTTCCCTTGGCCAGTGAATCAGTAACTACTCAAAAGAGGATCATAAAATACTTAATTTTCTGGTTTAAAAAGTTCCTTTGAGGCTATGTAAGTTAATAATTGATTGACATTTGATAAGAAAAGCAACAATACAAAAATCCAAAACAGATGGAGAACATATATATGCACTCAATTTAGGGAGCATGTGACAGCATTCCAACTTCACTTTCCCTTCACGAAGCTTAGCTTCATTAAAGACAATTTGAAGCTAATGCAAAACACTAGAGTTAGTGAATTAATTCCAAGGAAAAAACAAAGTTATACTTTCCCAAACCAGACATCATATAGTTCTCATTTTTTGCACATTTTAGCACACTTCAAATTTTTGGTCTGCAACAAAACTAAGATGTAGTATTAATATCCCATTATGCCAACTATCCCATTAGCAAGAGTTGGCAGCTTTACCTCTGAAAATTCAGAAGTATTCACTGAAATGACATCTTTAAGCTTCTCTATAGATTTCTTATGTTCCATTATCTGCCAGGTGAAAACAGAACACAAAATATGCATTAGGATTTCAGTAGAAATAGTGATATATGTGTGTGTGTGTGTGTGTGTGTGTGTGTATGTGTGTGTGTGTGTGTGTACACATATATATATATACTAAAAAAGATAAACACAACAAAATATTTGTCAAGCCATCCCATTACATTTCAGGTAAATGCAGGGGATCCAGCTTTGGACTAAGCAAAAAATCAAGAACTGAAAGAGATGAGGGAAAATGAAGTCATAAATATTTCATGGCATCCACAAACTTACTGTTTATGAGATAACAAGAAAAAAAGGTCAAAGTATAGAAAATCATAATGCAATAATAAAATGCTTCAAAGCATAGAAAATTAATTAATTACTGTTTCAAATAAACCACTTCAAATTAGTAATTTTTTCTAGTGATAGAGAAAAAAATTTCCCAAGATCATTTTTAAAATTTTCTTATCTGAAGTAAAAAATGATAAAATTTAAGGGAGAATAGACTAATCTCACATACAGAAGAATTCCAAAAAAATTATAAATATATTTGCTCCTTAAGGAAGTGGACATAACTCTGCAATCTTTGTTTGCAATGCCTGGGATTGAATCCTGGGCCTCATGCATGCTAGGCAAGTGCTCTACCATGAGCTGCATCCTGAGCTCATAACACTTCATACTTTAACTGTGGGCTGTGCATGGTAACTTCCAAAGAATATAATATGAAAAGGATTGGAAAGAATTTTTACAGTGGAGAAATCTGATAAATACTACCTCAGCTAGGTGATCAAGCTTACTTGGGGGTAGGATATTTCAGAACACACTCTCTACTATCTTTTGCAACTTTAATGTAATTACAGAAACTTATAGAAATTGAAAACGAAATATGTAAGTAAAATTTTTTTTAAGTACAGAAAATTGATTAATTCATTACTCTTTCAAGTAAAAAGTAAACAAATACTGTTCAATTGAACAATAGTTTTTTAGTTGATCTGCATGTTTCCAAGGGCAGAGCAAAGCAATATGAAAATTATCCAAGGTTGAGAATAAAAATATTTCCTAGGCCCATAAAAATAATTTGTTGTATCAGTACTTAAAAGTTCCACAAAATGGGCACAGAAGTGGGTTCAACTTCCTTGACTCATAATCTTACTTTAGTTAACAGCTGGACTAAGTTCAACTTAACCAATTTTACAAAATATTTCAAAAGCCAAATTACAGCAACACTTAGCAGCAAAACTCTTACCCAGTCGTGATTCTTAGCATTCTGTTCTCTTTCAGATTCTAACATAACATGAAGACTTTTAGCTCTCTCATCCAGAAATTCTTTAGCTTTTTCAAAAAGCTTTATTTTATCCTGGGAAAAAAGGTGTCAAGATTACTCACTCATTAGATTTACTTTTGAGTTTAGAATGTAATTCCCCCCAAAGAAGGAATTTTTACCTTATATTTAGTTGCTTCATCAGAAAGAATCATATTTTGTTTCATGGTTTCTTGGATCTGTTTCTTTGATTCCTTTATCTATGTAAATAAAGCATTCAGAATTAAGACACACAAATTATAGTTCTACTATACAAGTTACTTCCAGACAAGTGACCCTTTCCAGAAGAAAGCAGTACTTAATACATATGACTGCTTAGAATTTGGATGATTTGTAGGAAATAATGAAATAAAAATTTTAAAATACGATTTTTAAATTAAAACAGGTAGAAATGATTCAAGCTAGAACCAAGGGAGAAAGAAACAAAAAAACAATTATACCTTCTGTTCATACTTTGAAAATTTCTGTATCAGTTCTTCATCTTCTTTCATGAAATTCATTATCTTTTGGGCAATTTGCTGTTCAGTGACTAAAAGGGGAAAATACACAAGATTATTACAATCACTAAATGAAATTCAATTACTCAATCTACTAAAAGCAAAGACATGTTATATGGTACTATGAGGAAATACTTCTTAGCATAACTATTATGCTTTTAAAAAGCAATCTATGCTTATTAGCAATAAGAGTATAAAATTATTAAAATTTAAGAAAAATATAAGAACAATGGTATTTTGCTGTGCGTGGCGGTGCACACCTGTAATCCCAGTGGCTCAGGAGGCTGAGCTAGAAGGATCCCAAGTTCAAAGCCAGCCTCAGCAAGAGCGAGACACTAAGCAACTAAGTGAGACTTGGTCTCTAAATATAGGGGGTTGGGGATGTGGCTCAGTAGAGTGCCCCAGAGTTCAATCCCAGGTACCCCTCCCATCCAAAATGATATTTCAATTTAAGCTTATTTCACAGATGGGAAATACAGTAAAGTGTTGTAGCTTGATATTCCTCCCTTCTCAAAACACTTTCTTTTCAGAAAATGGAATCATTTAATTCTTTGCAAAGAAAAACAGAAATGAAAGCATACTGATTCACATTACCATTCTTTAAATTATCTACTCAATTACTTAATGCATGATTAAATCATTAGCATAGGAATACTCTTCAAATGTAATATATCTGCATTGCATTAATATTCAAAGTTAATCTGCCCCAAATTAAAACTTATCATCTCCCTATCCACAATTTGTTCCTCCTCTTTATCTCCTATCTCAGAGTTGGAACCATCATCATCTACTCAGTTATCCAGGAATAGTACCTAGGAATAGTAAAATTTTCAGGAGGTAAAAAAGTAATAGACATTAAAAGTTACTGTATCTACTTCTAACATACATAAAACACACATCAAACACCAATACAATACAAGTTTAAGAAACCTTAAAGTTTACCTTGATATACTCTATCTTTTACCTAGAAGAGAGAAAAAAGATTAAATTTGATGTCAAACATCTGCTCAATAGAAACAGCATTCCTAAAACAACAGTCAGAATCATAACCAAGTGAGAATTTAATAACATTCTGGTTCAGAATAATAAATTTATAGGATTAAAAATAAGTAAAGGTTAACAAGCATTTTAAATTTAATTGGTAGTGATATTTCATAAATAGGCTCTGACATAAAAACACTAAGATATGTACCTTATTTCACAGTAAAGATGTGTGTGTGTGTGTATGTGTGTGTGTGTGTGTGTGTGTGTGTGTACTCAAAATCATTTACTTGAGAATTCTAAATAACCAGGATAAAGTCTAGAAACAATGACTATTCAAAAGGAATCTGAGGAAACAATATTAAAGGCATAATCTTTGTACTAAGATATGCCACTTTCACTCACCAGAAAACATCTTAGAACTCCAATTTAAATTTGGCTATTGGCTGAATTTAGAAACTAAGAGGCCACATCATCTTATTCCTACAAACCACTAAATATATAGCAAAAAATCTGAAAGGGAAGACTGCTAGAAGAAAATGCACAAGCAACAAGAGAAATGACAATTAACATATTCTGGAAAGGATAAAAACAATCATTTCCTATAGACAGCAATAAACTGCCTGATAATAAAACCTAAGCAGAAATTTTTTTAAAACATCACTAAATTTCTTTGTAACTTAGCATATACTTGTCCTTTCAAATGTTATAAATGGTGATGGGATACTCAGATGTGTCCATGGATCATCCATGGGATCTTCGTAATAAGAAATTGCATTCAGAAAACTCCAACACAGAAAGAAATGGCATTTCTTTAATGTCATAGCCTTGCTAACCTTTTACTCAAAATGACAACAGAGGAAAATGGGAAGTAGCATTAAAGCAGTCATCTAAGGAAGAGACTAAAGCTCCAAAGTCAAATGCTGAAACTGAGGAGCAACAACTAGGAACCAGATCCCACATAACCTAGTGAAAAGAGAAACAGGTACTGGGGTTCTTGAAATGAAAGAAACAAGAAAGAAATATAAAGTGTTTTCATGTTTTTCCCTTCTCTTTATCCTTCTATTTCCTTCTAGCTGAGAAAAAGTTCAATGAGATTGAACTGTGAAAATTCCTCACAGGAATCCAGGCAAACGATACTTCTATTTAAGAAGGGAATACTTTTTAAGAGATTTTACACTCAATTATACAAGGAGAGGAAACTTATCTTAACAATGATATTTCTGATATAATTAAGAAATCAGAAAAAGAATACTCAGATTTGAAAAGATTTGTATCCAATGCTTTTGGCCTCTTTAACTGTTAGGCTTTTCATATGCAAAGTCCATTTACCTAAAATAATTTTCTTCCAATTATGTTAAATAACTATGAAACAGAATGACCTACAGTACAAACATAAGTATGTATAAGCTTATATATACACGCTTACACATATGTGTACATACATACACAGAGATAGACTAATTCTGCTCAGAAAAAAAAAGACTTAATGAACAAAACATTTAATGGATTTTTGGACAACACATAATCTATACTTCCAAATAAAAAGGTATTTTCTGAACACATGATCAAATCATAAAATCTGGGAAAAATATATATAAAAGACTGGAAAAATTATCTCATCTCCTTTTTCTCATTTTACTGTATTTCTTTGTAGCATTTCCCCTTGTTTATGTGCTTATATTAACATACAGTTCATCAACATTTAAATCTTAGTTTCTGCTTTTCTTTCCACTTCACATTTAATTGTGAGCATTTTCTATACCTCAAAGCTTTGAAATAGATAAATCTGCCTACTATTCCATTAAGCAAACATACAATAACCCCTAAATGAATTATGTTGTGCTAAGTCTTCAATCTAATACACTGTTCCACTGAAAAACATTACCAAAATCTTCAAAGCAAAGTTATTTCTTTAATATAGATTACTAGATATATATGCTACATAAAAGGATATTTATCTAACCTATCCCATCTTTTATCCCACTTTTAAGACTTCTGATACGTATGAAAGTACTGGTCAGGATGGCTGTAAGAATTACCAGTTCTACCAACTGCACCCACACTAAATTATTTTATAAGGTTAGTTTGACTTAAACCACTAATTTGTGTTTTAGCAACTGAAAAGGAAAAAAGTGGGGGGGCAGTGACTATATAAAATAATCCTTGTGCTTACGTGCTAAGGTATAAGTAAGTTAATTTACTCACAACAAGAACAGTTCTCCAAAAGAAAATGACAAAGGATACCAATCCAAAGAAAACAGTGAAAACTACAGGCTCCCATGGTAGTCCATAAAAATCAGGCCCAGGTTGATACTCATCAGGCAATGTAGTAAACAGCTGAAACAGACAAATTAGAAGAAATGGGAAACCTTAAATTTATAACAAAACAGTCACAAAGAATCATGGCAATTCTAAACCAACCTCCTCGTCAGAAATCCACCTCCTCAATATTTTCCAATAGTTTCTTCAAGAGAAAGGATACTGGCAGTCTCATATTTTTTGTTCACTTGCAGTGTTTTCAAGTATAATGAATCTAAATACATTTTTTAAAAATTTATTTATGTATCTTTAGTTTCAGGTGGACACATTATTTTGTTTTTATATGGTGCTAAGGATCGAACCCCTAACCCTAACCCTAACCCTGACCATAACCCTAACCCTAACCCTAACCCTGTGCCTCATGCATGCTAGGCAAGCGCTCTACCACTGAACCAGAACCCCAGCCTGAATCTAAATACTTTAAATTGAGCATACATTTCCAGTTTGTAACAGGCCCTATATCATCACATTGTCTAACACCTGGCTAGAATCCCTCTGGATCATTCTTTTCTCTTAGATAACCTGGTTTTTATAATTAAAAAAATTCATTTAAGACAAAAACTTAAATATATGAAAGAACTAATTAATTTCATGGCAACAAATAAAAACAATGAAACAATAAAAAGATTTCAAGCCCCTTTGGGTATCATTTGATAAGCTAGAAGAATACCTTACTATTCTGAAAAGTGTTTAAATGAAGAAAAGAAAACAAATATTCATCTCTTGCCTTAACTATACAAACCAAATATCTGTGTAAAGAATAATCAATCATAGCCAGGCGCAGTGGCACACACTTGTAATCCCAGTAGCTAGGGAGGCTGAGGAGGGAGGATAGCAAGTTCAAAGTCAGCCTCAGCAAAAGGTAATTGCTAAGCAACTCAGTGAAACACTGTATATAAATAAAATACAAAATAGGGCTGGGGATATGGCTCACTAGCCAAGTGCCCCTGAGTTTAATCCCCAGTACCCCCCCCAAAAAAAAAGAATAATCAAATTTTTATTTGTGTAGGCATCCCAGCCTTTAAATGAAGAAAGAAAAATCCCAGCAACTCAGACCATTGCTATTTTGCAACCTATAATATATTAGCAAATCTCACCAGTGTCACTGTTGACTAGTAGTCAACATCAAAGGAGAGGACATGCATATGTCAATGCAATATTTCCTATTAAGTTTTCATAAGAAACAGAATTGAACCTAAACCTGACTACCAATTTCCAAGAAATATAAAGAAACAGAGAGAGGCTGAGGTTGTTAGCTCAGTACTTGCCTAGAATGCATAAAGCCTGAGGTTCAATCCCCAGCACCACCAAAAAAAAAAAAAAAAAAAAAAGAGGCAATAGAGAAAACAGGTTAAATTGTTGTACCAGGGGAATTGTCATTTATTCACCAAAACTACAATATATCCTAGAAGTTCCACAAACATATTTTTTTCAATTATTGCAAAAAGTTACAACAAAAGGAGAAATCAATAGATAGTAACTTATATGAGACTTGTTCTCCCACTGAAAGTAACCAGAAAGTTGGAATATATATATATATATATTTTGGTACCAGGGATTGAACTCGAGAGCACTTGATCACTGAGCCACATCCCCAGTCTCAGCCCCATTTTGTATTTTATTTAGAGACAGGGTCTCACTGAGTTACTTAGAACCTCACTTTTGCTAAGGCTGGCTTTGAACTCGTGATCCTCTCTCAGCCTCCCGAGCCACTAGGATATTAAGGCATGTGCCACCATGCCCAGTCAGAATATATTTTTAAAGAGCTATTTTTCAGATAGAAAGCCACAAGGGACATGCAACTGTCACCCCTAAGAGCAGGAGAACAAATAGGTGAACATTCTACCTTGAGGCACCCTCTAGACCTCAGTTTGGGAAGGGGAACCCAAATGGGGCCTAACAGTCTCACTGAGGAGAAAGAGACCAGAGTTCCAGGAGATTAAGCAGCCAAAAACATGTAGAGAAAATTACCAGAAAGATGGGAGCCACAAAGAAAAAGAGTTCCAGAAATCTGCATGGAGGTGGTCTTCAGTTTGGGGCTACATTCTAAGCAGTACCTGCGAGGGCCAAGAACAACTATAAGCTAACCAATCCCACAGTTGGCACTGAGTTGGGAGAAGTCTGGATTCCAGCTAGCCAGAGAGAGTTGACATACAAAAACAGTATGGTCAACAAGCTCATGAAGAAGTATTTGATCCAGGCATGATGGCACATGTCTGTAATCCCAGCAACTCAGAAGGTTGAGGTAGGAGGATCCCAAGTTTGAGGCTGGCAACTTATCAAGAGCCTAAGCAAGTTAGTGAGACCCTATCTCAAAAAAAAAAAAAGTTCACTCAATATCATTAATTATCAGGAAATAAACTCACAAAGACATACCCACTAGAATGGCCCAAGTGCTAGTGAAGATGAAGTCAAGTGGAAGTCTCCTAAATTGCTGGTGGAAGTATAAAATGATTGTGGTCATTTTTTAGCATGGCTTGACAGTATCACATAAGATAAAAACATACATTAAATGTAGGAGGCAATTGCACTCCTAGATATGAGTCCACTTATAGGGGCATACATATGAAATAGTACTGTAGGAAAAATGAATCTATAGTTTGAAAAAAAAGTTATCAGTGGTTGCCTGGAACAGGTGGTGAAGGAACTCACTGGGAAGGATCCCAAGGAAACCCCTTTTCCAGTGAAAAAACTGTTCTATATCTTGATAATGGTAGTTTTTACATGGGTATCTACATTTGTTAAAACTCAGAGTGTGATTGCTTTGGCAGCACATATACTAAAATTGGGACAATACAGAAAAAATTAGCATGTTCCCTGAGCAAGGATGACACCCACATTTGTGAAGCATTCCATACTTTTGTGGAAACAACCCTTCAACAGATGAATGGATAAAGAAACTGTGGTACATATACAAAATGAAATGTTACTTATAGCATTAAAAGAGAAAAAAATTATGGCATCTGCAGGTGAATGGGAATATCAGGCTAAGGGAAGTAAGCCAATCCCAAAAACCAAAAGCTGTATGTTCTCTCTGAAAGTGGATGCTGACCCATAATGGGGGTGAGGTGGGTGGCAAGGGGCATGGAAAGAATGGAGGAACTTTGATTGGGCAAAGGGGAGGTAGGACAGGCGAGAGGGCATAGGGATAGGAAAGATGGTGGAATGAGATGAACCTCATTACCCGAGGTATATGTAGGACTACTACACGTGTTGTGCACAACTAGGAAAAGTTTTGTTCCATTTATGTACAATGAATCGAAATGCATTCTGCTATCATGTATAACCAATTAGAACAAATTTAAAAAAAAAAACTCACTGATATTGGCTATCAAGGAATTACTGTTAAGTTGGGTGATGGCCCGTGGGTTCATTATACTATTCTCTATGCTTTTCTTTAAAGCTTTTCTAATTAAATTTATTTTTTAATTAGTACATAGAAATAAACATTATAATTATTGAAGTAGGTAACATGACATTTTGATGCATGTATACACTATGTAACGTTTAAATCAGGTTAAATATATCTACCTCCTCTAACATCATTTATGGTAAAACTTTCACAATCTTTTCTTCTAGTATTCTGAAATGTACAGTATGTTATGGTTACCTATAGTCCCCTACTAATCTCTCTGCTCTTATTTGAAAGTTTCCATGATAAAAACACTAAAAATAATTTTTAAATTAAGATATAACTTCAAATATTTAAAGGATTTCTATGTAGAAAAGAATTCAATTTTATAGAGGAAATCATGTGGAGGAAAATTTGGAGTCAATACAAGGATGAACTAGACAACAGAGGAACATATAGCCTTGTAAGAGAGTGACTCATGCTAGGAAATACTGGTGTACAGGCCTCATAACTACTCATCAGGGCCACAGTAAAGAAAATTACAGCAATGAGTGAGAAACTAGACTAACAGCCTTCCAAGGTTTCTTTTAACACTAAGATTCTACTAAGATTCCATTGATAAATGAATCTGATTGGTGCACATCTCCCAAACACATCAGAGCCTATTACTCTCCAGTCCTATCAGATATCATACTACTTGTTTAAGATTTTACATTGACTTGTTCATAATTTTTGTATATATTTGTTAAGTCCTTTTCTTAAGGCTTTCAAAAATCACAATCATGCCTTACACCTGTTAGACTCTTTTAGTCCTCGCACAATGTCCTGTACATACTGGGCATTCAAAATGCCTTTTTGAAGGCTCCTTTCAAATCAGTCTCGTAACATTGTGCCTCTTCTTTGCCACTCACGTCAATGTCTTACCTATCACCGCAAAATCACTGACCATACCTGCACCACATTCGTGTACCCCAACCTAGACCTAGAGGAGGGCTCTGTGCATACCTAAAAATATGAATAAAGAAATCCTTCCCATATTGTGAGGCTGTAAACTTTCCAAGTGATGTTGATTCATTCTGATAATCAAATTATGACTGTGGAAGACTGCTTTAATCACTGGAAATATCATTATTGTAACTCCCTGGCTTGTACATACTCCTTACCCAGGTGGCTGCCACCACCATGAACAAACATGGAGCCAACTGAAAAATGATTCATTTCTCCCCATCACATGGTGGTCTTTCCTCCCCAGGTATTCATTGTCTATACCACCTCTGACTGCCTACATGAGAATTAGGGGGTGCGTGGGGGTAAAAAACCTACAAAATGCCAGACACCTCACCAGACACTTTACCTTGTCAAATCATTTAATTCTTATGATTGGAGTAAGCATTATCTACATTTTTCAGATGGGGAATCTGATATTCAAAAGTTTAGTTATTTGCCCAAAGTTCTAAATGATTACCTTGGGATTTGAAACCAGATCTACCTGGCTTCAAAATCTATACATTTTACAATGAAAACAACAACATCACTTTTCTTACACAAGTCTTGAAATAACACAACCTACAGGAAACAACTTCAGTTGAGAAGGATTACTGTAACAATGGCCCTAGGACCATCTTATCCTCCAATCTCTAAAAGCTTTCTCATTCCTATAATTAAACTCTAAAAGTCCAATATCAACAAATACCATGAGCGGGAGGTAAGTCCTAAAATGCTTAGATAAGCTTCTAGATGGATTAAATGTCTTGTTTGGATCATGATTTTCTTTAGAAAGGTCAGCCTTAAGTGACTCTTTCTAAGAAACAGATCTAACCTAATTCCTTTCATTCTTAAAACTTTCTAAGGATCCCCACTATTAATGGTCTAATGCTACTTTGGCTCATGACTTCCTTTAAGATTTGCTGGCCTCTCCAACAGACCATCCCCCTCCAACTTCACACTTTATACAACACCAATTATTCACCTTCTCCTGGCCTCCCCAAATATCCTTTTCTTCATGTTTCCATTTCTCTAAACACATTTCTTCTGACTGCCAGGTTCCCCCACCATCCTCCACCCCAGCCTGTCTAATCAACAACAAACCACATGTCACACTCCTGTTTGCCCTTTGCCTGTGCTTCAAACACATCTCAACTACTTTCTGACCTTATTGATCACCCTTCCAACCATAATAAATGCATTTATGGACAATAATGTTCTACCATCAAATAAATACCTCTCTTTCTGCCATTATCTTACTGTGTTTCAAGTGAATGATATTATCTCCTTGCCAGAATGAAAGGTTCTGAGGGGAAGAACCAAGATTTTACAGGTGTACAAATGTCCAGCCTTGGTAGACAGCAAATCTTCTTCATATGCTAAACTAAGTAGCCATTAAGCCACACCCCTATGGCTTTTGTTTTAGGAGCTATCTACTCAAAGGGTCAGGAGTCATTTTCATAAAGACATTTTAAGTTCTTCACTTCATGACCAGAAGCCACTTAAAAACTAATAAATAATCAACATTCTAATTGAAGAAACTATGTCAAACTTACCATCTTAGTGAAATAAAGGAAGAATGAATATAACAAGGAAAGCACGTTGTCCAAAAGGGTGGCATCTGCTGGCTCTTCCACCTTTGTCTCCTTTAGTTGGTTTTCTGTATCAGCATCATCAACAGGAGTACCTTCTGTTATAAGTAGCTCTAAAATTGAAAGGGGAAATGGCTATTTTATTTTATGCTATAGAATAAGAATTGTCTCTCTTCAGTTTCAATATTCATCGAGTGTTTCACTAAATATATGAGTCACAGTGCCTGGAATATGTGGCTCTCCTAAAGACAATTAACACAGAGAAGAAAACTTCAAAATCCTAATTAGAGATGTCAGACCCTTCAATTATAAAATGAACAAACTCCAGTCTATTCTCCACTACTTCCATGGCCATACAACTGCTATCAGAACAATATTTACTAATGGAAAATTTTTAAAACCAGAGATATATAGACAGGGTCACATTCAACAAACATGTGCTGGTGAAACTCTGTGGTAAAAATTTAAGGAAAGCTGAAAGAGAGGGAGTCTTGGTTTGCAGATTTACAGGTGGAATGAGCCAAGGCTTAACACAGCATCTGGCACCTGGCAGAGATACTCAACAACTATTTATTGAGTGGACAGATGACAGCTATTTAAAAAGAATACAGTAATACCAAGAGAGACTAAAGGGAATTGGGTACAGACCTGCATTGAGGCTCTGTGAATGAGGTAGAATTCCAGTTAGACCTGAGAGCTTGTAGGGGTGGAATTTCAATATGAGTTACATGAGCCTGGGGTATGTTTGGTTAAACAGCTAGGAGTCCAACATGCAGTTATTAAAAAGTTGGACCAGTTGGGCTGGGGATGTGGCTCAAGCGGTAGTGCGCTCGTCTGGCCGTGTGGCCAGGGTTCGATCTTCAGCACCACATAAAAAAAAAAAAAGGTGTTGTGTCCGCCGATAACTAAAAAATAAATATTAAAACTAACTAACTCTCTCTCTCTCTCTCTCTCTCTCTCTCTCTCTCTCTCCCTCTCTCTCTCTCTCTAAAAAAAAAAAAAAAGGAAGTTGGACCAGTTGCCTCTAAGTTCTTTCTCAACCCTGAGATTCCATTCACTACTATTTTTTTAAGCTTTTGCCTAATTTTTAATTTTTTTCTTTTAGTTTTTGATGGACCTTTATTTTATTTATTTGTATGCAGTGCAGAGAATCAAACCCAGTGCCTCACATGTTAGACAAGCACTCTACCACTGAGCTAAAACCCCAGGCCCTCCATTCACTATTGGTCTATGAATTTGACTGCTGGTGAAGTCTGCCCATTGGCTCAGCATCTCAGCACCTGAGACACATTAAATGACATTTGGGAAGATTTTACCTATAAAGGTGATTGACATCATTTTGTGGTGGAACCTAAAAGGCCAGGGAAATAATTCATGCTTAATTTTGTAAGCCAAGTTTTCCCTAATCTTGAAAGTTTTGGAGCATGAAAATAACAAATCTTAATGGTGCGTGATTCATTTTCAGAACCTTATGGAGTTAAACACAGTTCAGAAGTCAGTAGTGTTCATATATGGATGCAATGTCTTCTGGAAAATGGTAGAACTGATATGTTATTCCTTCTCAAATTAACTGAATCCCCCCTGCTATGAGTTCTCCTACACTCTGTGTGTGCAGATGGGGGCGGGATCAGGATCAGTGCTGCTAAGCCCTGCACTGGTGCAGGATAATGCTATAGCTATGCTTACAGACCAGAACCTTTAAAAACACAAAATACAGTAATTATGGCTTCATATCACCATACTGGATGGATAAAATAAAACAATTAGTCATCATCTAATTTACTGATAAAATGAGAGTGAGCAACACAAAAGTAGAATGCTGTTGATGCCATTATTGGGGATTTTTTTGAAAAATTGTTTCTCATCTCCCACTGGATACTGTGCACTATGATGAAGTATTCATAAGTGTCAGTCTAAAATGGATTACAGTTCTGTACTGTTTCCTGTAAGTATATAGTATAAAGATCTGGACCATTGACTGCATTTGAAAAAGTTTAATTACCATGTCCAGGAAGCAAGTCAAAACAGGACTTGAGCTATATTACATTCCATTTAGAAGAAAAGGGAAAAAACACCGAATTTATGAGACTATGAACAGTGATTCTCAAGCTAACTTGTACCAGGCCAGACTTTCCTGGAAGGCCTGCTAAACACAGATTGTGGGTCCCACCCCCAGAGTTTCTGGTGCTGTTGGTCTGGTGGAAAATTACAGTTTTAGAGCATAAGGCCTTTGAAGAATAATATTTTAGTTGTAAATGGTTTACACAAGCTAGTCATAGCTAAACATTTGTTTTTAGGTGAGTTATAGTCTCTGGCCTATTTTTGATTTCTAGTCATCTTTATTCTTGATTTTCTCTCACTTAAGAGATTTTTTTTTGAACTCACATGTACCTATATCACTCTCTGCTCTATTTTGTACCTTTGGCAACAAACATCCTTAAAAGCCTTCATTATGATAATGCCTCTACTTTGTAGAGAAAAATTGGCAAGCTTTACCTGGGTCTACTTTCTCAGTATTTGGGATCTGAGACACTTCTAAGACACCCATGTCCTCAGTCACAGGTTGACTCAAGAGGCTGGGCTCTTCAGGATGGTTCACATTTAAATGATGACTCAGGAGGCGAGGCTCTTCATGAAGATTTCTATTAAGATGATTTGTGTTCTCTTTAGGAAAATCATCTTCATGGGGTGGCTGCATCTCTACATGGGAGAAGAATGCATTGAGCCAGCTGGATGACAGTATCTACCCCCACTTAAGCCCAATGATCAGCACTCCCCCTCAGCACACAGCTCCAGATACCTCAACACTGCCCTCCATGTCCTGGCATGCGCCCATGAGAACAACTGGGCAAGGATACGGGAGGGTTAATTGTTTTCATCCCATTTAAAGGATGACTGAACTATACAGTCAAATATATAAAGAAGCCTTTAATCCAAAGTATTTCATAAACAAATACATTTATGATAGAGGCTTCAATAACTTACCTTCCCTTGGCAAATCAACATACACCCACATGAATAAATGTGCAGAAGAGAATTCTGGTCCAGAACAAAAATGTGAAATGTCTATTCTGCTCAGAAATAACAGGAACTCTTTCATCTACAAGTGTGCTGGTCTCACCGAGCCAGTATAGAGAAGGGAATTCCGTAAGTCTAGCTTGCTAATGTGCCTTTCAAATATGTTCAAAGTAACCTAGGAGCCAAATGGTGAACCTATCTCCTTCCTGAGCTCAGGACATAGACCAATAGGATCCAGAGCAAAGATTACCTCTTTACAGCTTCATATTCTACCCTGAACATTCACTTGTACTTTGCATTCTTATCCAAAATATATCTGCTTTGATTAAATGTACAACTGTTTTCTTCCCCAAATTATCAGGTAAAATTAGCATTCTTGGGAAGTAAATTTTTCCAATGGCTTTATGTCCTTCTGGAATTCTTATCATATACTCTCAGTTGAAATATTTCATTTTGAAAAACAATGGATAGAGATGATCAAATATGAAACAAGGAAACAGAAAGCTTTTATCAGGATATTGGCTCATTGTCAGTTTGACGAATATTTAATTGAAAAGCTTCTATGTGTCAAGCACTACATTATAAGGCTTGTCATCCTGGTTCCATCCTTGATTAATATGAATGCAAGGACCTTAGAACCCAGAGGAGTAAAACCAGAATAAGTGACCTCTCCCCCAAGAGACTGGAAATAGCATGGTATCCACAAAAGATAAATGCTGGGGAGGGGAATTCAGGCAAGCTATCCATTAAAAGTTATTCTAGGGCTAGGGTTGAGTGACAGAGCACTTGCCTAGTGCAGGTGAGGCACTGGGTTCGATCCTCAGCACCACATAAAAAGAGATTAAATTCTAAAAAAAAAAAAAAGTTATGCTAGGCACTCCACACCCACATGATCTAGTACAGATATTTTATGATTAAGAAATTATGTTTAATAAAGCCCTTTTATAATTTTAACATAAATTCTGTACTGTTAACAGGTCTACTTTTGTGCATTAGTTTCTCATTTATATCTTTCTCTTTAGCTTTTTATAAAATTTCTCTTTGAACATGCTAACCAATCCCAACTGTTCTAAAGAAAAAAAAGAATAAGCAATGTCCTTTCATGCTCTAGCCCAAAAAAATGAATAAAGGAACATATGGGGCTCCTGAGTCAGCCTTCTTTCTCCTTTAGGCACATGGAAACTGAACAGAACTTTACAATAACACACAAAAACACCTGGATGGAACAACTCCTTTTCTCCAGCTCAAGCCGCAGGCAGGTATTTACCTTCAGCTTTAGCCCAGATTTCCTCTAGAGGAGGCGCTGTTATCAATGGAGCAGTCTCCTCCACTGTGGAGTGCTTGTACCTCACAAAATAGATCAAGTATTGGATATCATCAAGCACTGCAGCCTCTTCAAATATGTTACTTTCCTTTATTCCTATGTCTCTAATATCATTCACATGATTATCAAGCATTTGCTCTGCTACGCTCAAAATGTGTGACTCAGAGGCACGGAAGACCTTATCTAGAACTTTTTCCACGTTATAGGGCAGGCTCTCCTGCTGTGCCGACTTCAGATTTAATGACATTTCCTGCAACATGGCTTCCAGTTCTTGGACATCAAAGTACTTCAGGAAGCGTTGCAAGGACTTTTGTTCTGTAAAGAAGCTGCGGATTATGGGCAAGTCTTCCTCCTGATCGCTAAGCTCTGGCTTTAGGGCTATATGTGGACTCTGTGGGAATATATCATCTTCAAGATCTGCAGAAGCAGGACCCTGGCTCTCTGCGTCCGTGATATGCCCTATGTCCTCAAGGTCCTCTTTTGAGATTTCTTTTCCAGTAGCCTTTTCTGTAGACCCTGAAGTGTTCAGATGTTCTTTAGGGTTGTCTTTTTCAAGATCGTCAGAATTTTTATCCTGAAATACTTCACTTATGCCTGAAGTCTGAGTGTTTTCCTCATCACTTCCGTCAAAGAGTCCCTGGGCTTCCTCATCTGCCAGAGGACTTTCCTCCTTTCCCATTTCCATATCACCTCGTTCCTTGTCTATCATGTCTAGCCTTTTGGCTGTGGTTTCACTTTTCTTAAAAATCTCCCAAATTATACTCATTCCTTGTTTGTTTTCTTTGGTTTCTAGATCAGGATTGATAGTCTCTAAAATTGCTTTCTCAAGAACGTGCTGGTTAACATTCTGAATCCCAGAATGTTTTTCTTTTGACTGTTTTGCACTTACAGCATTTTCATCCTCCAGTAGCTCTTCAGGGGGATAATGATCCTCCTCTACTGCTGCTGGCCTTTCGGTATGGAGACCCGGTACTTCTACCTCGTCAGTTTGCTCTGTTTTTTTAATTTCCTGTGTCCCCTGTGTTGCCTTATGCTGAGTCAATTCTTCAGCCGAGGACTGCTCTTTACCCTCGTCCTTGGAAAGCCCTATCTTCTCATTTACATGACTAACTGTAACAATCTCATCTCTTTCTTGTTGAAAAGAAAGATTTTTTCTGGGACTGGGCACCTCTTCTTCCAGTTCTCTTAACAAACCAATTCCATCTGGAGAGAAGAATCCAGATTGATTTTCAGTTTTCAGAACTAGTCCCTCTTTAATTTCCTGAAGTTGATGCTCCACTGAGTCTATGTGCAGGGTTGGTGTACTTACTGAACCTGGCTCCTCCATTCCATCTTTGGATGCATAATTTTGATTATCTCCCAGGAATGTTGCAATACCCAAGGATTCTGGTGGTTTACTCTGTTCTTGGGTCATCAGACTCCCTACAGCTTTATGTAGAGATTTATTCTCTAAGCTATCTTCCAAAATCTTCTCTCCAGGTGAAGAGAGTTCTTCATTCACTTCTTTTGAGTCTTTTGAGATATGGATAACTGCTTCTTTTAGGTCATTCTCTTTGTTTTCAAAGGCTGATTTTAATGTGTCCTTGCCCTTTTCAACAGCTGGCAATGAGCTGAGCTTATTGCTTTGGGGAGAAGTATATGCAATCATCCCTTCTGTCTTCTCATCCTCTAATGCTGAAACATCTTGCATCAGGTGCTTCTTAGGCTCCTGAACATCTGTCTCTTTTCCTTTAATATGAAGTTCGATGTCCACTTTTGGCTCTTCATCATTATCTGTCTTAGAGGTTTCCACAAAAATACCATATTCTTCACTTTCAGGATAAATATAATCTGTTGCTGCTTGTGGTTTCTTCTGTTTTCTATCTGGAACTAAAGCTTCCTCATCTTCTTTTTCTTCTGAATAAGAATTCCCCAAATCCATCATACATGTTTTCTCGTCACCACCTGTGCCAATAAATAAAGTATCCTCCAAGGTTGTCAGTATATTTTTATCATCATCCTTGATGCCTGGGGGCAGAGTTACCTCAACCGTATCTTCTTCATTTGATTTCTGCTCTTCACCTATTGAATATTTCTCCACTCCAAACTCCACTGGGAATTTCATGCCTTCTTCACTTATAAAGGTTAGTAACGGGAGCTCCCCAAAGCTTTCCTCATTCTCCTCTTCTTCCTTATCAAATGCATAATAATCAGCATCCAATTCCTCATCATCAAAATCATCTTCTAATGAAGTCACCAGTCTGGTCGTCTCATCATCAGACACAAGTGCATCAGCAGTAGAGCCAAATTTGGTTTTCAAGTCTAATGTCATTTCTTTTTTCAAAAGTGTATAAGCATCAGTCTTCTGTTCATTTGAGACCTGAGAACTGTTGCTGGCTTTGTTGTTTTCACTTTCTGGCACTTTCAATTCATCTTGTAGTATTTCTTCAAAGGGTTCAAATGAAGTTTGTTCACCCTGAGCATTATCTGTTTGACTATCTGCATGAGGATGGTTCTTCTGAGCCAAAAATTGTTTCTCAAGATCCATAGTGTTTTCTGAGAATGCACTTTCAATTTGCTCTGAGTTTGCTACTAATGGTTTAGGTTCAGGTTCAACGTCCTGGGAGACTTCAGGAAATTGTTCCACTTTTTCTATAGCTTTCTCAGAATCTTCATTTGCAGAATCATACAATTCCAAAAATCCTAGAAGTTCTTCTAAATAATAATTATCAAAATCATCTCTTCCACCATCAAAACAGACAAAATCTGTCTCCTGTAAGGAAAAGGAAAACATTAGTGTGTCAATAACAAAGTGTCACAAAAGCAAACTCATCCACGCTCCCAAATTCAGGATTGGTTCTAAAGAATCTTTGGGGTCAACCAGATTACCCTCCTCCAACCCCCATTGGCTAACTCCTTCTATGGCTGAGTAAATCTGTCTTTTTCTAGACTACAGTGTTAGAAAGTCTATTCTTTCTTTCTTTCTTTCTTTCTTTTTTTAACATGGGTCATATTCTTTAAAAAGCATAATGAGTAAAAATGGTGACAATTTGGTCTCCAACAGCCTGACTCTTGGGTCTCTCTCAATTTGCTCTGAGCATAAGTAGAAAAAGGCAAGGTATCACTTATAGGATCCTGCAGCTCTTAATATCTACACCTATGTTTCAGAAATTTAATTTTTAATCATTTGCTCAGGAGAAGCTGAAAGATCCTGCAGCATTGAGAAAGATGAATCAGTTTTAAAGTATCTTACTGAGATACAAGTACATTTGATGGAATAAAGAATGATATTAAGGAGGCTCCTCACATTATTACCACAAGAACAAACTGAAAACAAGATTCAACAAGTTATACACCTTCCTCTTCATCAGGGTTACACAGTCACTAAGATCTCTCTCAGGACTATCTATATATTTATCTAGTCTTCCTTCTTGCCACTAGTAAGCAAATTGACATATAAAAGAAGCCATAGTATGAATGAAAATTTTTAAAAAATTTTCCATCTCCTAATTAAATCTTTATAATATTCTGCGGGGGTTCTGGGGGTCGGGGAGCCAGTTCAATGTAGTAGGGATGAGTTATTTCCTCTCCCCATCACATGCATTTCTAAGCCATGAGGGATGCATGTAATGGGAAACATAATGAGAAGGCAGAGTTCAAAACAAATGAGTTCTCTGTAATCAGTGAACTGCTGTCACAGCTTAAATCTCAAGAACTAACTCTCTTTATCAACAATGAAGTACAACAAGCAACAGAAGTGATTTTATGGCCCCTGAGATTATGAAGAAATTTTAGGAACAGCAACAACAAACAGGATAACTTTATCCATTCACCCCATCTAATCTAAGAACTATCCTAGCCTAGCAGCTTGCATATTCTACAGCCACTACAAAGAGCTGCCCAAAGATGTTTTAATGTTGGTGGGCATCAATTACTACATAATTTAAAACTCTAGAAAATAATCAGCTGAAGTGAGAATTCTAGAACACGAAATCCTTTCAGTCACAAAATCAATTTAAGTCAGAGCACAATACAGGAATGCTGTATAAAGGAAGCAGTTGGGGCCTTAAAAGATCTGAGACTGAACATCACCTAAAACGCTCAGGTCCCCTTTTCCAAATCTATAACATGACTATGATCCCATATATGACTAAGAATAAGAAAAACTTTGTAAGTACATATTTCTAGCCTAGTATAAAAGTTAGAGTTTATTAATTTAACCTAAATATACTTAAAATGTCTAATAACTATCTAATGAGTAGTTTTCAAGTTGGAATACCTCCTTTTGCTTGTAAAATGAAATTATTTACCTCTTAAATTTAATAGCCAAGTACAAATATATTAAATTATTTATTTTTCACATATAAAACAGAAGAGAAAAGCCCTATAGTTGAGTAAACAGCCTTCTACAAGAACATCTGTTTCAATATATTAGAAAACTCTCAGATTATAATATGATCACCCTTGAATGCCTTTCAAGGTTTTTTTAATAGGTAGTCTGATTTCAAATGAAAATCTGATACACAAATGTTATAAACACATTATAAAACTTTCAGAAGCAGTTAACTGAATATAACGGATGGATTTATAAGCCAGTTTACAATTGAGAACAAAAAAGAAATCTATAACTTACATCTGTTGGAATTTGTAGCTCTTCTTTAGTATATTCACGAACTACCTTGATGAAATCTTTTGGAAAATGTCCAAAAATATGGCCAACCTATAGTGCAAAAGAGACAAATATCAATAGAAGTGGCAGGATATATACACATAATAAATAGGTATATGGGATAACCAAGAAAGAAAGTTGCTATAACAATTACACTGAGATTATTATTCCAAATAAAAATTAAGTACAGAACTGTTAAAACAACATTTCCAACCACTGAAGTTTTCTTTTTTACATTTAGCTTAATTCTCAACACAGAGCATATAAAGTTAAGACTTCTGAAGTAAATAAAAGATCTGTATAGGAGATTATTGTATATTATATGGTTAAAACTATATAAATCAAAGCTGGTTATAAATGCAATTCCAAATAACCTCTAGCAAGAATTTACCTGTACATTTTGTAGCATTGCTCATAAACCAATATTTATGTCTTTCTTACCCAATACACAACAGTCATGAAAATTAATAAGTAAAAACAATACAAAATCTCTAAAATGTATTACCACTATAGCAAATGTATTGATAGTATATGCTTTCCTAACGTTTTCCAAATCTACTTTTACAAGTACTTGGGAGAAAATAAAATTACAATATAATGCATACTAAACCACATATCAAGTTTCAGTTTCACCCAAAATAAATCCTCTGC
Source organism: Callospermophilus lateralis (assembly GCF_048772815.1). Lineage (NCBI taxonomy): Eukaryota > Metazoa > Chordata > Mammalia > Rodentia > Sciuridae > Callospermophilus > Callospermophilus lateralis. The sequence continues at coordinate 580,168 of NW_027512409.1, forward strand.
AGAAAAGAACCCCATTTATTTTCAGCACCAACAGCTAAATTATATGAAGTTACATAAAGTGTACAAAAGGTATATAAAGTTCCCCTTGAGAAAGACACTCTTATTACTAACTACTGACTAAAAGAAACAGAAGATTCTTGCCAATAATTAAAGGAAACTGATAGGCAAATCAAATGCCCAAAAAAGAAAATTAAAAAAGGCATCTTATCACTAACTCTAAAATATCCCCATTCATGAATGTTCTTGTTATAAATAGAAACCATCTGAGAGCCAGTATTAGTGGTAGAATACTGCCATGAAGATTAGATAAGACGGAGCAATTAAAAGCTTCATCACTGGCAGATAAAGTCTGAGACTCTAGAAAACCAACAACATTGCAGAATGAAAACTAAAAACTCAAAAGGAGTATCATTTTGAAAACTAAAGAGTTTTTAATTTCCTAAGTATAACATTCATGACATGAGAGGCGAGTCTGAGGGGAAACACACTTTTCCCTTCTGATGAAAATTCTATTAAGGTTAACTTTGGAAAAGGAAAAAAAAAACAGAGATGTATGGAGAAAGGAAACACATTTATCTCTTCTTAATCTGTGTCAACTGAGACCATAGATTATATAAAGCTCCATAATTACACACTGGGTGGTATCCTATTTCTTGTGATATGAAAAAAAAATGATGCAGAATTATGGAGGCTCATGACTGGAAATAATTTTTATACCTAATTTTGCTTCCATACATCATCCCTGCCAAGGTGCTGCTGATTTGATTTGTGGGTGGGGAGCAAAGAACTGCCACAAGAGAACAAATTCTGCATAAGCTACTATCAGAACAAATGTACTTAAGTGCCACTGCCCTGAAAGGAAATATTCAAAAGGAAGATGGATTAGACAGGGGTCCTTTCCTAACCGAGTTTTTCACTTTATAGGGAGCAAAGATAAAACACAACCTGACTGAAGGCAAAGAAGACAAATGAATGCCACAGGAGCAATGCAAACAAAGTGCCACCCAAACACTCATCAGTCGGCAAAGATCCTTTCTGGTCAGGTGCTGAAAGCAGGGTTCCTCAGGAAGACAGGATGAGTGTTGCCACCCAGAATGGCAAGAGTCCTAGGGATGAACATAGTTAACAGGCTACAATGTGACAGGAGAAAATGTAAATCAAGCCCATTTATCCAAAAGCTCAAAGAAGGGGAGAAAGATGACTACTGTATGAAAAATGCCACTTAGGTACATGGAAAAACAGTTCCAAGTTTAAAGATTACGAATCCTATTTGGTATACTTGAAAGAAACAATATGGGACTGCAAATTGGTGCGGCCAATTTGGAAAGCAGTATGGAGATTTCTTGGAAAGCTCGGAATGGAACCACCATTTGATCCAGCTATTCCCCTACTCGGTCTATTCCCTAAAGACCTAAAAAGAGCACACTATAGGGACACTGCTACATCCATGTTCATAGCAGCACAATTCACAATAGCAAGACTGTGGAACCAACCTAGATGCCCTTCAATAGACGAATGGATAAAAAAATGTGGCATTTATACACAATGGAGTATTACTCTGCATTAAGAAATGACAAAATCATAGAATTTGGAGGGAAATGGATGGTATTAGAGCAGATTATGCTAAGTGAAGCTAGCCAATCCCTTAAAAACAAATGCCAAATGTCTTCTTTGATATAAGGAGAGGAGCTAAGAACAGAGTAGGGACAAAGAGCATGAGAAGATTAACATTAAACAGGGATGAGAGGTGGGAGGGAAAGGGAGAGAGAAGGGAAATTGCATGTAAATGGAAGGAGACCCTCAGGGGTATACAAAATTACATACAAGAGGAAGTGAGGGGAAAGGAGGAAAAATATAAGGGGGAGAAATGAATTACAGTAGAGGGGGTAGAGAGAGAAGAGGGGAGGGGAGGGGGGAGGGGGGATAGTAGAGGATAGGAAAGGCAGCAGAATACAACAGACACCAGAATGGCAATATGTAAATCAATGGTTGTGCAACTGATGTGATTCTGCAATCTGTATGTGGGGTAAAAATGGGAGCGCATATCCCACTTGAATCAAAGTGTGAAATATGATATATCAAGAACTATGTAATGTTTTGAATAACCTACAATAAAAATTAATTAAAAAAAAAAAGAAACAATAGATGGTTCTTTATATGGAGTACTGCAACTGGGACTCTGTCTAAATATAAAGTTTGTACCTAAAGGCACCACACACTGGGTGGTATCCTATTTCTTGTGATATGAAAAAAAAAATGATGCAGAATTATGGAGGCTCATGACTGGAAATAATTTTTATACCTAATTTTGCTAATTTATACCTAATTTTGAATCAGAAATGGCAACAAAATGAAACTAGTTTTCCCATAGGGATTACTCTTATTTTCTGCTGTGTGGTATTTTATTTAGGGTGAGAACTTTCAGAGATGCAACCCGGAATGTCTCTAAACTGGAACATTCCTACAGTCATCAAAGACCCTTGCTACCATTTTAAGTAAACAATCCACATATCACATTTTTTTAAATGAAAAGGACAATACTCATAAATCTCTCAATGAGGTCACTCCTAGTGAATCTCCCCATTTATCAAAGCATGATATAAACAATGTCATGTCTTTCATCAGAAGATCCATACAACTAGCTAAGTAGAACCCCTGGGGGAACCTTCAGGCATAGATTATAGGAAAAGCAGGAAATGGATGACCCAGAAGTTGCAAAAAAGAAAAAAAAGCACATAATGAACATAATATTCTGCTTTTTTAGAGTAAAATCAGCACAAATGATTAGGTAAAATACACAAAAAAATCAACTTTAAATATGCATGCCTGAGTTACTATATCAGACTTAATTTACAGGATTAACTCTAATGTCCATGAATCCTTCCCTTTTGAAGCAGCAAAGCTAAGAATTGTCAGGTTTTCACCATGACAACCTTTATAATGTGTAGAGCCTTCTGGAACTTGATGTGAGGGGTAGCAACCACAACCAGTTCAGTTCTGTTTCAGAAAGTCTACTGACTTTCTATGCTGTGCCAGGCCTAAGGCATGTTAGGAGCAGAGGGCCTGGCAGAGAGGTCAGGTTAACTCTACAAAGACCCCAAGAAATCAGTCATTTAAATCTACACTGCTGAAAAATGCATCAAATGTAAGAATATAACACCTGTCAAACTTTTACTTACACTTCCGGCCCAAAGTTCTGGTGATACCTCTGCCAGTTTATAGTAGACATATACAGGGTCACCTTTTTTAAAATTCACAAAACGACAATCTGAGCCTCTGAAATCTTCAAGAGCTTCACCTCGGTACATTAACACTGTATATGATCATTGAAAAAAGAAAAGCAAACATTAGGACTTGATTTTTCACAATCCACATTGACCCATCAAGAAATATGAATCCCACTATGAACAAAAATCAAGTTTTTCCAGTACTGGAATCACTTTTAATTCACCTGCTCAAAGTATCTAAAATTCTTAGAGATTTTATTGCTATAAAATACAATATTCCCTGCAATTAGACAAGGGAAAAGGAAGCTTCTCTATTTTTCTCTTTGCTGAGAAATAAAAAGCAATGTGGCTACCACCAACCATGGCTGGTTTCAGTGAAACTCTTGGTTCTTGCAGGCCTCAATTTTTTTGTTTCATAATCATAAAAAGCTTCATTTTGCAAATATGTAAATCCAAGTGTAGACACGGACAGGCTTAAGTATGGCTTCATGCAGAGGTAATAGGGAGGGAAGAGGGAAGAATATCCAGGAACCCACAAGGGGTTAATTAACTTGAACTAACCGCTAAAAGACATTACCTTTAAGTGGCTGCAAGTGCTACCATGCAGCCGTAAACACTGTCAATTTTATTTGCAGCAGAGTTGCTGTCTCTGTGTTCAGGATCTGGGTAAATTACCAGGAAATATATTTTCTCTGAGCAAATATTGTTGACTATATCCAACATTAAGATTGTTTCAAAACATCCTCATTCGTATTTTTTTTAATAAACAAAATCAAAAGTGGGTATCCTATCTGACAAGGAACAAGTTTAATCATGAGAAAAGGTCAGGCAATACCTTCATGCTTAAAATGCAGGACTAGAATCACAATTAATCTAGAAACTGGTAGAAGCAACATTTTTCTTTTGGTTGACCAAATACACAGTTTCTGATTTAAGATGAAATGCACAATAGATGTATGTAAAAAGCACAAAGAAGAAATGGAAATAACACTTTTTCTAAAAGCCAATTAGCAGTAAAATACACAAGAATGTGTGTTTTATAAAAATATATGTCTGAGGAACAAACACAGATTTGGAGAGGGTAACTTGTTTTTTTTGAAGCTAAAATAGGACTATTTTCAAAACTGTCAGCATCCTAATTCAAATATAATTAAGAGGCCAAGTTGAAGGTGAGAGACACTTTAAGGTGGGGAATTCTCATCACAAGTGGAAATGGCAATGTTTCTCTTGTTCCCCCTTAGGTCATAGAGGGTTTACAAATCTGTAATATATTAGGTGACAACATAATGCATACTATGGAGCACCTATTTAGTTCTTATTTTTTTTTTTTTTTGGAGCACTTATTTGGAAGGCACACAAGGACACCTGACATACACACCTCACTACTTCCTACAACACAACACAGACCCACCTGTTGTGTTTGGTCACATCTGTTTGGACACAGGCCATTTCTCAAGTTATGTTACCCCACTGAACCTTACCAACACCATGTCTTAGTACTGAGGAAGCATCAGTGATGAGATTGTCCAGGTAGCCCACGTAGGATAGCGCTTGATAGCAAAGAATAGCAAACATTCTACCATGCTGGAAGCCTGATTTTGTTCACCCAAAACTGAAAGGAAATATCATGGCAGCTGCTTTGCTTTTCTGAGTGTTTATTTACTCCAGCCTTAGAGTTACCTCTAGGAACTGCTTAACATATATTGGAGACATCTTTTTTCTTTATTGGAGTGGAACAAACAATTCAAATTATAAAACTTGTTTTTGGTAACACCAATTTAGGCATAAAGAGCTCAATGATAAACTTCTTGGCCTTTTTATCATGAATATTTTAAAATATGTACTGCTTACAATTTATGGACAACACGGTCATCAAGTTACAAGGTTACTAGAAACCAAGCGGGAGGCCATAAGAAGTATTATGGGCCAGTAAATATATAGAGGAAAGAGGTTCCAACAACACTAGCGACTGAGTCTAAAACTGAATTGGCTTATAAAAATCTTGGAGTATTTATTATTGTTATCGCAACAAACCTCTCCGTCTCAATCTGAATGGCTACATCCTCCCCACCGCCCACCTCCAATCCAGGACTGGGAAGCAATTCTGTCTGCTTCCTGCGCACAGAAGAGGCTGCAGTTCCCAGGTGGCTGGTGCAGATCCTTGGCCTCTTTCAAAAGCAAAAGATTACTGGCCCACCTGCTACCCTACCTCAAATATGAAGGGAGGCTTCTATGCACAGAAATGACAGGATTGAAGCAGAGTCAGGGCCGAGACCTCGGAACACATTGTGTGCCTGGACTCGGTGCTCTTCCCAAGCCTAAACTCTAGTCCCTGTTAAAAGGCAAAACCAGCCCAATCCCCAGTGCAGCAAAAGGACAAAGGGGCCAGTGAGCCTTTCCCAAGTAGCCCCACCATCAACCTGCCGCTGGGATTAGGGCCACCGGGCCCTGGAGAGCATCTGTCCTGATACCGCACCGGCCCAGGTCCCTGTGGCGGGGGCAGAAAAGCGCTCTGCTACAGCGTGGGGAGCCCCAGGCACGCAGGGCGCAACCCCATTACCCACTGAGATCCTAGTCAAATCCTGGAAGGGAATAAACTGAGAGCTGTCCCTGAGGAATCCTGTTCCCAACCCCCGCCTCAGTCAGTAGAGAAAAATAAAACACTGGCAACAAGTGGGAGTCAAAGCCGGAGGGGACACGCAGGGTCCCGAGGCTCTTGTCAGTCCTGCGCCCCACCCGTCGTCCTGCGATCCCCTAGCCCAGCCCACGGGGCTGGGGACTGGGGGGGATCGGAGCCCCATGCAGCCCCGAAGAGCCACTGCGGAGACCCGGGGCCGCCCGCCCGCCTGCGCACTCACTGCTGCATTCGTGGTCTGCACAGAGTTTGTGCTTCCAGAAGCGCCGGCCGGTGCTCGGGTCCGGTTGGCCCAGCACTCGCCAGGTCGGACAGAGCACGAACAGCCAGAAGAGCAGCCCTGGCGCCGCAGCCATGTTGTGGTCACCTCAGGGAGCCTGTGACGTGGTGGAGTAGGCTGCAGGGCTCAGGGGGCGGTGGGTAGCGAGGCGCGGAGGGGCGGTGCCCGGGAAGGCCTCAGCCTTTCCCGGTTGACACGTCAGCAGGGATATATGGGGGTCGATGCACTGGCTCTACTGGGGAAAGCACGGAGCCGGAGCTCCCCGTCCTTCTCTATTGGAGACCTTCTCCTCAACTGAAGACCTTCTCCTCTAGTCGCTGCCGTGGCAACTAGGACTCTTTCTCGTCCAATCACCTGCCTTTGCTTCTGTACCCTCACAAGCCACCCTCCGCATGATTCCATTCATCACCCACCCATCCCCCGCCACTCCACCAACTGGTCCTTTCTGGCTTTCCTCAACGTCTCATTTCTGGTCCATCCTGAACTAGCCTACTCCACTTCACCATCATTCCCATCCCCCATTCCTGGTCTGGTACCTCCTTTTCTGAACTACCAAATCCCACCCATGATTTGTGACAGCTAGTCTATGGTTTCAAGCTCCCTCCCCTTCAAACTCCTAGAGGTTCCTTGAAGCCCCACCCCAAGATCCCTCTGATTAGGAAAGGGGAAAGTGGGAAAGTGAATGGAACTGTGAGTGAGGGTGTAAACTGGAGACTATGGCCTGCTTTTTTTAAGGCGGGGACAAGTGAGGGCAGAGAGATGGACAGTAGTCTTTGGGCTAAGATCTTGAGATTCTTGTCTTTATCCATAAGGGAAGAAATTATTTAATTCAACAGCATATTTTTAACTTTCATTTTGTGCTACCATTCATGCCAGACGCTGGACAAAGCCCTAGCATGGTGTGGGAGTGGATGAAAATCATAAGACAAGATATCTGGTCCTGGTCCAAAAAAGTCCACAACATAGTGGGAACCAACAGTCAAAATTGACTGTCAGAGAAGAAAGCTATTAGCTAACATTTCTTGAACACTTTCTTTATGTCCAGTTGTTATTCTGAAGGTTTTATACATATCAATTCATTTAATCTTCATAACAATAGTACCTTACAGTAGTAGTAGGTCCTATTCCAATCCTTATTTTAGAGTAAATTGAGGTAGTCACACATCCAGTGAGTAATGGAGCTAAGTTTCAAACCCAAGGAGTAGACTCCTTTTCATCACAACCCATCAACTAACAAGCAAATGTTGTACTTTCTGACAAGAGGAGCAAAATCTGATTTAAATCATAATATAGCTGAATTACTGATATGTACAGTTAAGGGGGGGAAAGGCACAAGCTAGCCAGCCCAAGGAAGAATGTCTGCAATGCTCCCATCCTTGGTGGAGCCATTCTCACTTGTCTGTGACCAAGGGCTTGTTACTATAGTCTCTGCTAAAGTTATTCATCAACCTCCAACAATGAACCCATCAGTTGTTTCCCCAAATTAACTGAATCTTTAAAACTTAGAGAAAAGAATGTAGTCCACCATGTTCATAATGTTAAATAAAGAAAACAATGGAAAAAAGGTGTGTACAAACATTTGTCTACAGGGGTCATGAGAGGACCCCATTGGTCCAGTGTACTTCTGTGCTTTCTGGAGAACCAGTGGATCATAGAGAGAAACTGTCATTCTTCATTTCTTTTCTACCATGTATTTATTATGTTATAAAATGTATCTAGTAGGCATCTCTAACAACATGTTGAAAACTGAACTCATTTTTCTCTCAAAATCTGCTCCTTTCAGTCTTCCCTATCTCAGAAATAAGAATGACAATTTAATTCCCATTATCCAGGTGCTCAAAACCCAAAACTTACAAACCATCTTTGATCTCTTTTCTCTCACATTCCAACTCCAGTCCATTAGACAATATTATGTCTTTATTTTTATAATTTTATTGAGATATAGTTGACCTACAATAAATTGCAAATGTTTAAGGTGTACAATTTGATAAGTTTTGACATGAATATACCCATGAGACTATCACCAAAATCAAAAGAGTCTTTCATCCTTCTTTGTAATCCCTCCCCTCACCTTTTCTGGCTGTCTCCAAACATCTCCTGTCATTATAGATTTTTTTGCATTTTCTAGAATTTGATATAAATTATATAGCATTTTATTTATTTATTTTTCTGACTTCCTTCTTTCCAAGTAAGCATTTGAAACATGCCCAGAATCTGACCACTCCTCTGCATCTGCTAAGCCAATATACAGTCCAAACCCACATCATAAGTCACCTGAATGATTTCCATAGCCTTCTTCTGTCCTTGCTTCTGCCCTCATTTTCCCCAATATCTATTGTCCTGATGGCAACTAGACTGATATTTTTAAATATAAATTTGATTGTGTCTCTCTGTTCAAAATCTTCCTATAGCTTCCCATTTCCAAATAAAAGGCAATGACTTTAGCCGGGCCTGGTCGTACTCATCTGTAATCCCAGAAGCTCAGGAGGCTGTCAGAAGGATTCTGAGTTCAATGCCAGCCTCAGAAATGTAGTGAGTCCCTAAGCAACTCAGTGAGACCTTATCTCTAAATAAAATATTTTAAAAAGGACTGTGGGTGTTGCTCAGTGTTTAAGTGCCCCTGGGGGTTCAATCTCTGGTATCAGGAAAAAAAAAGCCATGACTTTATTATGGACTGCCCTGCCTTATTATGGACTGCTCTTAATCAATGTGACTCCCCTCATCCTTTTCTCCCCATTTCCTAACATTCTTCTCTTGCTCTGTTAGTTCCATTTAAATACACCAAGCCCACCCCTGCTTCAGAGCATTTACACTTGCAACTTTGCCTCAACCTTAACTCCCCAAATCATCTGACTAGCTAACTACCCCCTCACTTTATCATGTCTTTGTAACAGTGGCATTTCATGTGATAAAGGCCTTCCCTGGCCACCCTACACAAAATAGAGCCTCTTGCCATGACTACCAAGCCCATCACCCTGCCTTTCTTTCTCTTCAGACTTGCCTTACCACTTTAGACTTCTCTTACTACTTGCCTTACATTTGTTTATCTACTTGACTGCTCCAACCCAACCTCAAACACAATTTCCAACATGAGCAGGAAATTAGTTGTTTTGTTCACTACTGTTACATCAGTGACTAGGGAAATGCCTAGAATGTATGAGAGAGTTAACAAATGATTTGTTGGATAAACTCATGGTTCCAATGATATTATAAATATACTACAATATTAACCTAAACACATATATTAACTATTAAGCCCCCATATATAAATAGTACTGAGAGGAAATAAGCTATGGGAACAAGGCATTTAAGGTCCACCTCTCAGCAGCATGCATCCTCAACTCCAGGAATGTACCCCTGAATGTTTGTGTTGAATAAAAACATAGTTGTTGTGGAGAGTAGTTGTTTGGTTACATGATACTGGAATATTTAAGCAGATCTTTAAAAACTAGTTTTAATTTTTTCTTATTTTTCTTATTATAGAATATGGTATGTTGTAGAATTTTTCTTATTATAGAATAGAGATTAATGATAATTCATTGGTGGAAAAATCAGAATAGCAAAATGATCTAATTGCATATTATCTTCTTGATATTTACTTTGACTCATAATCAGATATAATTTTATATGCATAGTTAGTGCTTCCAGTTACTGAAGAACTAGCTGCTTAGTTTGTAGAGTTTTCAATATTTTGATTTATCAGTATCATTTTTTAAACTTATTGCCTTAAAGACATATTAACTAGTCTGGTGGATAATGAGAAGAAAATTTCTCAACTGGCCACAATAAGGTAGTGGTAGTTCTTTCTACCAGGATACATACAATTAGTGGATGAATCAGCATTCACTTTTACTCATAGCATTTAAATATGTGGCATTGATGTTTAATATAAGGTTATGTTAAAAACCTTCAGAAAAGTAACAGGATAGAATGTGGTGGTGATTGTTGGCATGGAGATAAATAATCTCAAGTGCATTATTCTTTAATACCTCAAAGGGAATTCTTATGGGGAAAGGGTTGAGTAATTGTTAAAGGTAAATGTATCCAGTTTGGGTGGAGGGGACATAAAATTCTAAGTATGAAGGGTTTCTAATGTCAGAGTACAATCTAAATGAGACAAGAAAAACATATCTGCAACAAATAATTGGCAGCATAATAACATATTCCATTGGAAACTTGTGAAGGCACTTGCCTAGGAGCATTCAGAAGGCCTAACGCTGCCGTTACCAGGAAGAACCTCATCTATTGTAAATGATGTGCCAGAGAATAGTGTTAAACATTATGGAGGACTAAATCTCTCCAAGAGGGGCAAGAGATTTACCCTCGCATATGAAACATTGGAAAAAAGTGGACAAAATACAAACAACAACAGTTCTCAGATATTAGATAATAAGCAGCATAAGAGTGACCTCTAAGATAAAGTTAAGCATGAGAGATGAGTGCTAGGATTATCCCAATTTATTCCCCGGAAAGAATTTTTCAGGCCACATTCAGAGAAGGGAAACTCAAATAGAAAATCTCCTGAGTTGAAGAGATGGATTTTAAACTCTGAAGAGACGGATGCAGCTAGAAGTCACAGATCAGAGTAAAGAAGAGAGTAGAGAACTGCAGAGGGAGAGAGAGTGTGTACATGTACTAGCTCTCTAGAAATCTATGGAGAGTTCCCCTGAAGTCTGTGGTTAAGTAACAATGGGCACACATGTAAGGCCAGAGAAAGAATCTTCAGAAAGGAACAGGATGGAAGGTGGTGGTGATTGTTGGCATAGAGATCAATTTTTTTAATCACCAGCTGGAATGGAAAATCTATAATAAAAGGGCATCAAGTAACATAGTCAGTAAAAGGCAAAAATTAGCCCAAAATTGAAGGTAACGCCTGTCTAGCAGAATCTTAAAAAAATAAAAATGTTTCCAAGATAGTTCAGAAAAAAGCTGTACACATCTCAAGAATATTTAAAAGAATACAAAATATGTTTCCAGGATAGTTCAGCAAAAAGCTGTACACAGCTCAAGAATATTTAAAAGAATACAAAATATCCAATACTCAACAAGGTAAATTCACAATGTTCGGAATCCAATAAAAATGTATGAGGCATGCAAAGAGGTAGGAAAATATAACCCATGTTGAAAAGAAAATTAATAGAAATGATCATTAATTACACTGTGATAGAGTTATTATACAAGGACATTAATACAGTTGTATACCATATGTTCAAGATGCTATGGAAAATCATAAGCATGTAAAGGAGAAAAAAGAAGATATAAAAGTGATCTAATTCAAACTCAGATAAAACAATGGCTAAGGTGAATCTGGGATTACAGACTCTGCCACCACCTCTCAGCAGATTCAGTTATATTTAAAGGTAGAAAGTTATAAACCAGGTGAATCCAAGTAAAGGTCTTAGTAAAAAATTAATAAAAATAAGAGCACTATGCTTGGTCACAATATGGAAAGTCAGAAAATGACAACAAATATCCATTTTCTCTCAGGTTGACCAGAACAATATCATTTCTCAATGGATTTCAAAGGGTCTCCTTCCTTCTTTCCCGGCCCTCCCTCCCTCTCTCCCTCACTTCCTTTCTGAGTTTTGGTGTGTGTGTGTGTGTGTGTGTGTGTGTGTGTGTACATCATCTTCTGTGCCAGTGTAAGAGGTTTAGGCAATGGATCAACCTTTACACCTGTGCCTAAGGACCCCAATCTTGGATCTATCTCCAAGGGTGGAGGTGACTCTAGATCCTCATTATAATCTCGAGAGTGGGAACTCCTAAAAAATAAACAGGTCTTTCTTGGTAACACCAGTTTCCTCTTTGGTAAGAGTTAGTGTAGTGGGAGGGTGGCAAGGGCCCTACCCTGCCACAAAATAAATGCTAAAATGTATTTTGGTAAAAATTGTAAACACTAAAGAGTTAAAAGTAAGATATGAGTCTTGGGATTTGAGTTAGACCTGGATAAGTACATAGGATTCAGATTCTAAAAAGAGAATAAAAGGCAAGTGAATTAAACAGCATAAGAAAGACTCAGCAGAAAGAAATATCTTTAAAGGACAGTAAGGACACCTCATTTTGCTAAGAGGAAAGGATTCTATAAAGGATGACATATTTGTGTGCTTAGGTAAGATTATGAAATTCCTTGAAAATCAAGCATAAGGATTTAGACTTAATAGAATAAAAATGCAGAAAATATTAAACTTTAAGTAAAGGGATAATATAACTTAAGTGGAATTTAAACAAGTATCTTGTCCTTAAATCCAGGGAAGATGGAGGTTTAGGCTGGGCATGACCAGTAGGGCTGAGGCATTCCCCACAATTAAAAAGTCATGTCGAAGTGTAGTGAACTAATGGGAGTGAGTCATATACAAGGCAAGGTCTTCTGCCAGCATCTACTGTTTGTCTAGCCTTGACAAATATTATTCCACTTTCAACTGTACAAAGAAAGAAACTCAAACATCTGAAATTGCCACTAATATATGGCATGTATATGAGTTCCTGTTTCTGGTTCTGCCTAATTTACCTTGGCATTCTTTTCATGGAGGTCAAATATTTGGTGTGTTGAAATAAATGCAGAACAGATATTGGGGACATGTGGCCTATACATCTCAATTTCCACAGTGCACTGTTTGGCTTTTTTAATATTTATTTTTTAGTTTTCAGCAGACACAACATCTTTGTTTGTATGTGATGCTGAGGATCGAACCCGGGCCGCATGCATGCCAGGCGAGCACGCTATCACTTGAGCCACATCCCCAGCCCCGCACTGATCCATTTAGTTTTCAGAAATATAAATTACTTCCTTACCAGAACAACAGCAGAAGTAAGGAATATAGCCAAAAGGATTGTAGTAAGAGTCAGAAGTTAATTGTGTGACTATAGGCAACTCATTAACTTTTCTGAGTCTCAGATATTTCATCTATACAAATATGGGTCAAAGTTAAAATTGTATAGTTCATTTTTTAAGAAGAAAATGAGATAATATATGAAAGATTGCCCATTTATGTGGTTTAAATAATTAAACAGCAAAATCCTGGCTGTTACAGCCAATATGGACAACTGACAAAGCAACAAAAGTCTTGGAAATAAATACTTTCATCACTAAGGAGCCATTTTTAGATAGTGCCTACTCTGGAAACTGTTCTCTTCTCACTGAAACAAAGTAAGGCTGATAACATCCTCCCAAAGTGTGCTTGGAAGATCACAAGCACCTCTTGGAGGAGACAGGGAGAGTGGAGGAGAAAATATGTTCTTTGGGATAACATATAGTCTACCAGAGCATACATTGAAGCAAAGCAAGCCCTCCTGAATCTTCAGCATTTTAACTGATGCATGCAGTATAAAATTAGAAACAGGATCATAAACACTATTATGAAGACTATACTTAGTGGGGGACACTGATCAAACATATATGGGAAAGTAAGTTCTCTGCGATTAGTATGAAAGCTCAGTCTTACCCAAATCCACATGAATTTTGAAATGGTTTGGAATACATAAGAGGATCAGTGAATGACATCAAACCCAAATGATGAAATAGAGAATCTGAACATGATCTTTCTCTTATTTCTCACTGATCCCTTAGAACCACCAATAGAAATATAATATTAACTCTACATGTTAATTAGAGTATGTAAATTAAATTTACATGTAAATTAAATTTTCTAGAAGTCATATTTTAAAAAGTAAGACAGATGAGCTTCATTTAATAATACATTTTACATAATCCAATATATTCAAAATGTCATCCTTTTAACTTGTAATCAAAATAAAAATATAACTGTTATTTTACACTCTTCACAATAAGTCTTTGATATCTGACTCATGGCACATCTCAGTTCAAACTGGGCACATTTAAAGACACAGTCATAGCATAAGAAAGTAGGGATTATAAATTAACACTAGGCCATATCATATATTTGCACTTATTTTAAAGAAAAGCCAAGTTTAAAAGTATGTTTTAGGTTTTAAAATATTTTTGGCCAACCTCTCTTGGTACTTACGCAGAAGTGAGAAAAGATGATTGAAGGTATCTCAACATCCATCTTTTTTTTTTTTCACTCAGAGGTTAAGATTTCTGTTGCAATAGCTAGGGATTGCATTGTCATTTCAGATGAATCTCAAGTCTGTAATCAAAAAGTGTAAGTCATCATTAGGTTCCTACACTTGTCATTCTTTTATTACTTTTCATTTTTTATCTTAAATATATTTACTTCTTGACAAACATAAAGAAATAAAGAATTATATTTAAATGGATAATAAAACAATTTGACTGCATAAAGTTCCTTTTCGTTTTAGGTAGACCTACTGGTACAAACAAGTCACCTGGGTGGTCTATTTTTCTTTGGTAACAGGGATTTAACTCAAGGGCTCTAGACCACTGAGCCACATCTCCAGGCCTATTTTGTATTTCATTTAGAGATAGGGTCTCACTGAATTGTTTAGGGCCTTACTTTTGCTGAGGCTGGCTTTGAACTCAGGATCCTCCTGCCTCAGCCTCCAGAGCCACTGGGATTACAGGCATGCAGCACTGCACCCGGCACCTGCTCTGTTCTCTTACTTTACTGCAACTGTGTTTTCCTTGCAGTTAAGTAAGAGACCTTGGTAGATTACTTCTTTGCACCAGGGTTTCTTGATAGAACTCTATTGGTACTTTGGTTTGGACTCTTCCTTCTAGCTGAAGGTTATATACTATCTATGGGCCTGGCCAAAAAATGCTAGTAGTTTCCTCAGTCATGGTGAAACAACAACAAAATGCCCCCAGGCATTTCTAAACTTCTCTTGATAAGATAGTATCACTCTCCCAGTTTGAGAGTCACTGCTTGAAACTTAAGTTAAACTCTGATCATTTAACAAAGCACCTTTAGTTGTAAGTATCCTATATTTTGTAGTTTGCAAGTATTCTGTATTTTGTAATTTCTCTTATCAGCTAAAAAGAAAGGATTATAAAATCAACATTTAAGGCCGGGCTTCATGATGCACACTGTAATCCCAGTGGCTCTGGAGGCTGAGGCAGGAGGATCTTGAGTTCAAATTCACCCTCAGCAATTTAGAAAGGCCTTTAGTAATTATGGATTCCCTATCTCAAAATAAAAAAATGTAAAAAAGGGCTGGTGATGTGGATCAGTGGTTAAGCACCTAGATTCAATCCCCTGTGCCCATCCTCCACAAATCAACATTTTAAAAACCAGAAGCACTAAAACATCAAAGAAACCCAAAGGCCCTTGTAAACACAACTGACTTTGCTTCAAAGGTTTTTTTTCTTTTTGTTTTCCACTTCAAGTTAACACTACCTTTAAAAAATAATCACATTTTTGAATTTACTTTTTCTGACATCTAAGAGGGATCTTACATTTTTCTACTTCCCTTTCCAAGACTATTCCCTCTTTTGCACTGTATAATCTTAAATTTAGATCTGAATTAGTTGCATTGATTTCCCTTTGTGTTAATAGTCAAATTATGATACAATTTGAATTATTGAAATGCATATGGAGGGGTTTATTTTCTTATTTTTAATGAAAACTCATGTTTTTAAAATTAGCACCTAGGGGACTATAGGTGGAGACTTAATATGTAGAGTCATCAGCATGATAATTGTAATTAAATAAACACAAATCAGTTCATGATAGCTGATTTCATTTACCATTATAATCAACTTTCTCCTCTATAAAACAGCACAATTAGTCCTAAATTGACATTCACTAATTGTATATTAGAGTTTCAAGGAAAACACTGAAGAGTTAGTGACTATCATAATGACTGAGATGTGTTTTGACATCAGTAATTATTATTATTTTTAAGATGGGGGTTTTGCTATGTTGCCTAACCTGATCTCCAACTCCTGGACTCAAGCAATCCTCCTGGCTTGGCCTTCTGAGTAGTTAGGACTACAAGTCACCAAACCAGCCCAGTAATTATTGTTTAGTAGATCTCTTTTTGGACACTAAAATCACTACTAATATGATTGTATATGTTTGAAATTGGTTTTATGAGCAACATACAGATTTGATGTAATTCCCATCAAAATACCCACAAATTGGTGTAAACATACTTTGTATACAACCAGAGATATGAAAAACTGTGCTCTATATATGTAATATGAATTGTAATGCATTCTGTTGTCATATATATATTTAAAATAATAATAATAATGATAATAAGTGTCATTTTTCCAGAACTAGAAAAAACAGTCCTGAAATCCATTTGGAAGAGCTCCATCCCCCACTGTTTTCATCTCCCATAGCACCACACTGAGGCCCAAGCCAGTAATCATAGTGTGTCTTTGGGTAACAAAAACCATGGCAATATATAATATGCTACACTCTTTCCAAAGTAGTACCATTTATATTCCACTGGTAATCTGATTAGGGTTTTCTTTTGTCAGTATGTTCCTTAACATTTGTTAATTTCAGAATTTTTTTTATATCTGCTAGTTTATTGGGTATAGTGGTCTCATATTTTTTTAAGAAAATAATAGCTTTATTGAAAATTGAGAATATAGTTTATATGCCACATAAATATACCCACTTAAAGCATATAGTTTTTAATATATTCATAGAGTTGCCCAGTAATCATCACCATCATTAAATTTGGAACATTTTCATCACCCCAGAAAGAAACACTGAACTCTCCATTTCTTCATAAGCTTCTAGGCAACCACTAATCTACTCTCTGTCTTTAGAGATTTATGTATTCTGGGAATCTCATGCAAGTGGAATCATCTATACAATATGTGCTCACTTAGCATAATGATTTTAAGGTTGCAAGTACTGTATTTCATTCCTTTTTTTGAATAACATGCCATTGTATAGAGATACCACATTTAACCATTCCATGTTTATCAATTTATCGACATTTGGGTGGTTTCTACTTTTTAAATAATATTGCTGTGAATATTTATGTTCAGTTTTATTTTTCTTGAATATGGTCTTAAGAGTGAGATTTCTGGATTATATAACTATGTTTAACCTTTAGAAGGAGCACTAGATTGTTTTCCAAAATAGCTGCACTATTTTATTTATTTATTTGCATTTTATTAATATTTAAAATTAGATTTATTTTAATGTAAACCTTCTTAACTTACAAATGTAAATTATTATTTAAAAATATTACACATTTACATGTGTAGTGTTTGCTCCCCACCAGTCTTGAGAGATCAAAGTCAAATCATGTACAGAATGACATGGAAACTGCATGAAAAGCTGAGACACCAGCGCTCACCGAACTTTAATAATGCACATTACAAGTCACACTTTGGAAAGCAAGCCCTAGAGCTCAGGCAACATCGTTCCATAGAAATGGCAGTTCAAAGGCACAGCACGTCTGAGCAGAGCGTGGAGCATTAGATCTAGAGCCAATATGATCTGCAACCCTTCCTTCTAGGAGTCCTTGTTTCCTAGCTCTACCTCCAAATGGAAATGTCAGGGACGGGAAAAAAGCCTATTTGATCATTACTGTGTCCATTCTGGGCAGCTCAAAGGTCATCCCTACAGTCAGGTTCCAGGGCTTTGCAGAATGCAGTTCTAATCGTCTCAAACACGGCTTCCTTCACTCGGAGAGACTATTCCATGGTTAGCCTTTCAGTTTGGGCCCCAGAAGTAGTGTTGCCCGAGCGGCAGGGACATCCCAGCACCCCGGGGAGAGGGAGGGAAGCGAGCGGGCAGCAAACACCCTACAGCATGTACGTCGCCCTTTCCAACCACACACCCAGCCGCCAGCCGGCCCTCCGCAGGCCGGGCGGTGACACTGGAAGAGAACCCGCGGCGGCCCAGCCCCAGGGACGCCGCTGCGGCAGGGTGTCGGCAGCGCGGGGCCTCGCCCACCGCCCGGGTACTGCTGGCCGGGGAGGCCGCAGGCTAACTCGCGGGGTCCGAGGGCGGCATCGCGAAGAACAGCGCGCTCCAGGCGGCCGCCGCATGGCGCCGAGTGCCGCTGACCCCACGGCTCCACCGCGCATTGTGGCCGGCGGCCGCCCAGGGCGCGCGGCGCAGCAGAGACTTCGGCGACGGCTGTGACACCGGCTGCAGCCGGACCCTGGGGCGGGCGACGCGATCCTGCCCCCCCCCCCCCCCCCCCGGACGCCAGGATCCCACGTCGGTGCCAGGCGGACCCGCCGCGGGGGAGGGGAGGGCCGCAGGGGCGTCGGGTCGGGGGTGCTACTGACCTGTGGATCAGGAGCTTGTGGTCCCCCATCCAGGGGATGAGGTGTTGTCATTGCTCCTGGGCCAGGGCCCGCTTGCCGTCCCAGAACAGCTTGCAGGCATAGCCGAACACCAGCAGGTCCAGTCGACTGCCCCCGCCGCCGCGGCGCCACCTGGCCCGGCCTCCTCCTTGTGCCGCCTTTCCTCTCGGGCTTGTCTCGGCCTCTGCCCACGCTGTACATGACAGGTCCTCTGCCTCCGGGCTGGTCCTTTGCTGCTCCCCGAGACGTTCCGGATGGCTTGCCTGGCTTACCTCCTCAGTCAAAGGCGCCGCATCCTGGCCACAACTTTAACACCGCAGCCATGGCGGGCCACAAAATGGAGGAAGCTCCACTTCCGGCAGGAGGGCCGCATTTCTGGCGAGGGTAGTAGCAGATTCGCCAGGGCCAGGAGCCGTTTCAGCCCTTGAAAATAGGTAGGCCTTCCTTTTCGCTTTCCTACACGCTGCCGCCATGGGAGCTGCCTTGCTCAGGAGACCCACATTGTTTTCGTGTTCTCTGGAGGTGCACGGCAACATGACGAAAGCGCGGCGGGACACCGCGCGCCCGCTTCCAATGCTATGGCTTCTGGCGGGGGCCCTCCCAAGATGCCGCGCGTGACCGCGGTGCCACCGGGTTTTGGGTCGCTTAGGGGTCTGGGTCCCAGGCACCCGCCTCGGAAGGTGCCCAAGGTGGTGAGTGCCCCAGACCCCGGGGCTGCGTGCTGGGCAGCGCGTCTCTGACTGGCCCGCGGCCTCCCCACTTCGGGCTGTGACCCAGCGCTTTTGGGTTGGAGGGTCAGGAGCTGGAGGGCCACGGGTCCTGCGGGTAGACAGCCCGTTTACACCGGGACCGGGAGGCGAACATTCCCGTTTGTGTGCCTGGAGCCCACCCCCCCACCCCCCCCCCCCGCGGGGGGCCGGGGACGTCTTCCTGCCAGGAACCTGACAGCGAGGCCGGGCCCTCGCCGGGGTGGGCGGGTCCTGCGGTTTCCCGTGTCGCCCCTTGGCTCACGTTGGTGGTGCTTGGAGGTAGCACCCTGGGGAGTGCAAGGGTACCTTTGCGCGCGCTCGGGGGGCTGCTCGGCCTGCCGGCCCCTCCCTGGTGCGAGGCCTCGCCAGGTGCGGCCCTGGGGCTGGAGGAGCGCCACCCATGCTCCGCGCAGCCTCAGGTGCTGGGCACCAACCGAAAACATGCCGACCAGCAGTACCCCTTTCTTGAAAATTCGCTGCACTATTTTAAATTACCACCATTATCAATGGAAGGGTACTAAAGTCCATGGTATCTGTGGTTTTGATTTGCATTTCTATAGGGACTAATTATGTTGAGCTCTTTTCATGTGCCTGTGAGCCATTTGTATGCCTTTGGAGAAATTTATATTTATACCTTTTGCATATACTTTGATTAAACCATTAATTTTAGTTATTGGGTCATGAATTCTTTATATATTCTAGACAGAAGTCTCTTAATAGATAGACTTAATAGAAATCTCTTAATAGGAGATATTTTGTCCTATTCTGTAGGTTGTCTTTTTACTTTCTTGCTGATGTCCTTTGAAACACAATTTTTTTTTAATGAAGTCCAATTATGTGTTTTTGCTTTTGTTGCTTGTGGTTTTGTTGGCATATCCAAGAAACCATTGCCCACTTAAAGGACACAGAGATTTTCACTTATAAGAGTTTTATAATTTTAACTCTAGCATTTAGGTCTTTAATCTATTTTGAGTTAATTCTTGTGTGTGATATGAGTTAGGAAACAATCTAACTAAATTATTATGCATGTGAATGTCCAGTTGTGCCAACATAGTTGTTGAAAACAAGTATTTTCTTACTGAATTGTCTCGGTACCCTTCTTGAAAATCAGATACCATAAACATGAAGGTGTTGTTCCTGTACACTCAGTTTTCTGTCATTGATCTATGTATTTTCGTCCTTACACCTATATCATACTGTCTTGCTTACTGTAGCTTTGTAATGGATTTGTAAAGTCATGGTATGAATGTTCCAACTTTGTTCTTTTTTAAAATTTTTAATTCTATTCTCAGTCCCTGGGATTTTCATATAAATTATAGTTAGCTTGTCCATTTATACAAAAAGATTACCTGCGCTTTTGATAGAAATTATAGGACTCTGTAGACTAGTTTAACAATAGTAGTCTTCCAACCTATGTATCTGAGGTGTCTTTATATTTATTTGGGTCTTTTGAAATTTGTTTCAACAATATTACTTTTCAGATGGAACTTTTCATCTCTTTTTTAAAACTTACACCTTTTATTTTTAGTTTTTGATGCTTTTACAAATGGCATTGTTTTCCTAATTTTATTTTTTGCTTCTTCATTGTAAATTCATTTATTGTATTAATCTTGTACCTGGCAACATTGGTGAATTCATTTATTAATTCTAATAAATTTTTAATGGAATTTTAGAATTTTCTAGACAGAAAATATAGTTTTCCTTTTCAGTCTAGATGTCTTTTCTAATATTTGCTGTAAGCCCTAGCTAAAACCTCCAGTATAATGAATACAAATAGTGAGAGGGGACATTCTTATCTTGTTCTTGATTTTAGGGAAAAAAGCATCCAATCTTTCACTATTAAATTTCATGTTTACTGTGGGTTTTTCATAGATACTGTTTAATCAGATTGTGGAAAGTTCCTAGATTGTCAATGGTCACAAGATGATCATGTGGTTTTTGTTCTTTGGTCTACTGATTTGGTTTAGATCAGTAGATCTTTATTTACATTAATAGATTTTTAGTTGTTAAGCCAACCTTGCATTCCTAGAATAGATCCCTCTTGAGCATGATGTATTATTCTTTTAACAATAGCTCAGTTTACTATTGTCTTAACAGAAGTTCTCAATACTAAACAACTTTTCTCTCTTTTTTTTTTTTTTGTTTTTTTTTTGTGATGCTGGGGATTGAACTCTGGGCCTTCACCAAATGACTTTTAAAAATTTTTTATCTTCGGGCAGATGAAAATGATTATGCATACAGTTCAGCAACCCAAAGTATGCTCAGTGACAGCTGGAAGACATCTGTAAATATTTGTGGATTGATTAAAACTCCTGGAGTTTGGGACCCTTTTGTGAAGAGTTATGTAGAGGTAAGTAGACTTTTCATAAAATTGTATTGTTTTTATTTTTGTCTTAAGCCTATGCAGAGATTGCATGCCTAATTATCTTTATTGATCAGGAGGAAATTTAACGGAAAAAATTGTAAATCTAACTAAATAAATAGAGAAAGAGTATGGCATATTTCTTTCTTGGTCTAAATAATTTGGGTTTTTTGTGGGGAGGAGGTGGTGGCAGGTACCAGGGATTGAACTCAGGGACACTCAACCACTGAGCCACATCCCCAGTTCTTTTTTGTATTTAGAGACAGGGTCTCACTGAATTGCTAACACCACGCTTTTGCTGAGGCTGGCTTTGAACTCTGTCCTGCCTCAGCCTCCCAAGCTGCTGGGATTGCTGGTGTGCATCACTGCACCTGGCATTTTGTTTATTAATAAGCTGTTGATGTTACTTTTTTTTTCATTACTGGATAAACTGTCTGGGCCTTCACCAAAAGACTGATCACCAAATGGTGATCAAGATGAAGCCTGAAAGATAGCCAAATATCTACAAAGTAAATAACAATATAATTGTAAGTGTCTGTTCTGTATTATTCTTGTTGAGCTTAAAAGCTGAAAGATCTTTTATGATTTGCTGGGATATAAAGCGAAGTGAACAAAAAAATCTGAAACTAGGTCACAATATATGAGATGAAGAATAATGGCTTTTAGAAAGTTTATGAAGATTCTCTATCATCTCACAGTCATTGTAAAAAGGCCATTTGTGGGCAGTGGTTATAGCTCTGTGGTAGAGTGCTTGCTCAGCATGTGTGAGGTACTGGGTTTGATCCTCAGCACCACATTTAAAAAAAATAGTAAATATATAAAATAATGGTATTGTGTAAAATACTTTTTTAAAAAATATATTTTTTAAAAAAGTCATTTGTCAGAGGGCTTTGATACTGAACAATTGGAATAAGTTTTCAAGATAAATCATTCTTTGAAAGTTTGAGTACTTAAAGTGCTGAACATGAAAAGATGGAAACAAAATGGAAGAAGCTATAATTGTTATGCACTCTTTTGTGACTGAAGTTATAAATGGGGCACTGAGGTTAGTAAGCATCATATTTTAGTCATTAATATTTTTGCTATGAAGCTGGGTGAGGTGGGATTACACTCCTGTAATTCCAGCAGCTGGGGAGGCTGAGGCAGGAGGATCACAAGTTCAAAGCAGCCTCAGCAAAAGCGAGGTGTGAAGCAGAGACAGGTGAGACCCTGTCTCTAAATAAAATACAAAATAGGGATGAGGATGTGTCTCAGTGGTCGAGTTCCCCTGAGTTCAATCCCTGTCCCCCCAACCCCAAATTATATATATTCTCGCTTTGAGGACATGAATTTCTTATAGGAATAGTTCTTATGTTGAAATTACTATTTTTTTCAGTAACAAAATAGCACAAGGAAAAATGAACTTTATAGTCCTCTATTTTAAGGTGATTTTTTTTCATAGATGATGTAACATATATGCTAGTGGAAGCATGTTCCTTCTGTGGTACTCTTTGTCAATTTTGTACTCAGCAATGAAGTTGTGTATTATCTTTTGTATCTTATAAAATTCAGCTAAGATATTATAACTTATTTTATATAGATGTTGGAATTCTATGGTGATCAAGATAAAGCCTGAAAGATACTTACTAATTATGCTTATGATGAAAAGTTCCCATCAAATCCGAATGCCCATATATACTTATACAATTTTCTAAAGAAGGAAAAGGCACCAAGAGCGAAACTATTAAGTGTGCTTAAGGTATAGATTTTTTATTTCACTATTTGAACAGTTTTGGAGGTTTATGTTCAAACATTTCGAGGTTATTGTTTTCTAACTTTTTATATTATAGCACTCATAGAAAATGACAGTGTATGAATAGTATGCTAAGGTATACAGAGAAAGTTGCTCCCTCTGCAGGCTCTAGGAAGACACTCTACTTCTACTGAGGAGAGAGGATCTGTGTTTTAGAAACCCTTTGCCACTCTGGTTGGAGAATTCTGCATTTTTTTTTTAAATCAACGATTGAAATTTTAACTTAAATATAGTAAGTGTACTTATTGCAAGCATATGCTTGGATATGTTTTAACATATATCCATGTCACTTTCATAATAATATGATATAAAGCATTGCTGTCACTCCCAAAAGTTCTTTATTTCACAACCCATTACCCACATATTCCTTCCTTCAGGCAGTCACTGGTCTGATTTTTGAAATCATGGATTAATTTTATCTTTTCTGGATTTTCATATGAATGTAATCTTAGTTTTATCCTTTTTTTTTGTTTGTGGGGGGTGTCTGGCTTCTCTTACTCAGCATGTTATTGAGTTTTTGCCATGATGTTGTTTTAGCAATTTATTAATGCTGAGTAATACTTCATTTTTATACATTAAATTTTTGATGAACATTTGGCTTTTTGACTGTTATGAATAATGTTGCTAAGAACATTCGTGTATTTCTGTGAGTGCACATATATTTTTGTTTTTCTTGGGTAGGTGTGTAATTGCTGAGTAAGGAAAATAGATATTTACCTTCTTAAGAAACCATCAGCTGTTTTTTGAAGTGATTGATTGTACCATTAACATTCCCACCATCTATGTTTCAGAGTTCAGCTTCTCTACATCCTGTCAAACGTTCGATATTGTTTGATATTCTATATTTTTGGGGGGTTGTAGTCATTTTAGTTATGTCTGTTTTACATTTCTACCAGCAATGCATGAGGTTTTCGGTTTTTCTACATTGTTGCCAACTCTTAACTTTTTTTCATTTTGATAGTAGCTATTCTAGTAGTATTGTATTCCAGTAGTGTGGTGTCTCATAATAATGGCTTGTGATGCTAGGACATCTTTTTATGGCCATTTATCATCTTTGTAGAGATGTCTATTCCAAGTATTCAAGTCCTTTGCCCTTTTTTGAATTTGATTGTTTGGTTTTGGAGTATTGAATTGTAGAAATTTGTGTGTCAGGATTAAGCACAAGGCCTCAGATAGACTACGGGTGCTGTAAACTGCACCCCCATCTCCTATAGTAGTCCTTTATATATTTAGTGGTCAGTTTTTAATCTGCTATTTTAGAGGAGAAAGAAGAAAGGTTCTTTTCAGCCTATACAGATGACTAACAGAAATTCTTATCTGTTAGTCTTCTTTTAAAAGTCGATTAGGAAATCAATAGGGTGAACATTTATTCTTAAGACAAGATAGACTTAGGGAGAAATGCTGTTTTCCTTTTGAGAAGTACAGTATTGGGATCTAAGAGCTCAAATTGTTGGGTTTAATAGCAGATTGGGTATGACAAAAGAGAGGGTTAGTGTAATGTGTAGAAAAAGCAACCTAAAGGACAGAGCAAAAAGGGTGGAGAGTGCAAAAAAGATTGTATTGGGGGCTGGGTTTGTGGCTCTGTGGTAGAGCGCTTGCCTAGCATATATGAGGCACTGGGTTCAATCCTCAGCACCACACAAATATAAAATAAAGACATTGTGCCAACCTATAACTAAAAATACTAAAAAAATAAAAATTAAAAAAAAGATTGTATTGGGGACTTGGTGGAAACGTCTGATACCTTTAATTGGAGTTTTGCAGGAGGCAGAAAATGGGACAAAAACAAATAATAATAAAAATATATATGTATTTGAACAGTTAATGGCTAAGAATTTTCTAAAGTTGATGGAGAAATTTTTTTAAAAAATATATTTATTTATTTTGTTATATATGACAGCAGAATGCATTTTAATTCATATTACACATATAAAGCAGGATTTTCATGTCTCTGGTTGTACACAAAGTAGAGTCACACCATTTGTGTCTTCATACATGTACTTAGGGTAATGATGTCCATCTTATTCCTCTGCCTTTTTTACCCCCATACTCCCTCCCTCCCCTTCCCCTCCCCTTGCCCTATCTAAAGTCCCTCCATTCCTCCCATGCTCCCCCCACCTCTTCCTATTGTGGATCAACATCCTCATATCAAAGAAAACATTTGGCATTTGTTTTTTTGAGATTGGCTTACTTCACTTAGCATGATGTTCTCCAACTCCATCCATTTACCTGAAAATGCCATGATTTTATTCTCTCTTAATGCTGAGTGATATTCCATTGTGTGTGTGTGTGTGTGTGTGTGTGTGTGTGTGTGTGTATACCACATTTTCTTTATCCATTCATCTACTGAAGGGTATTTAGCTTGGTTCCACAATGTAGCTAATTGTGAATTGTGCTACTATAAACATTGATGTGACTGTGTCTCTATAGTATACTGTAATCGGAGTCTTGGAAAAGGCAGGGTATAAACCAGAGTGGGATATAGCTGGGCCAAATGGTGGTTTCATTCCCAGTTTTCCTAGGAATCTTTCTGATGGAGAAATTTTATAATTCTGATGGTCTTTTATTTGATCTGGGTACTGGTCACCTGGGTGTGTTAAATTTTGTGATGATTTATTCAATGTCATAGGACTTATACCTTTCTAGTACATATATTTCAATTAAAAAGTTAAAACTAAGTGACTTGAGCCGTATACAATGTGATTTTGGTAGGAACCAAGTTTTAATAATATTCTCTGATACTGGTATGTTGATCTTTATTATTGAACCTGGTTGATTGATTTTTTACAAATCATTAAGAGAAGTTAACAAACTATTTTTTGTTTTGTTGGGAATTATTTCATTTTAAGTTCAAAGTACTTCGGAAAGTAGACAATGAATTTGTTTAGTATTATGTGTATTGAAATGAGAAATAATTTAAAATTTTGGGGTTTTGTATATTCATAAAAATAGTCCTTGTTTTCAGAGAGGAAAACCTTTAAATTTGTTCCTGTTGTGTAGAAGAATTGTTAAATTTTGGGCTGGGGTTGTGGCTCAAGTGATAGAGTGCTTGCCTAGCATGAGTGAGGCACTGGGTTTAATCCTCAGCACCACATAAAAAAAGATATTTTATCCACCTAAAACAAAAAATAAATACTTTAAAAAAATTGTTAAATTGTTTACCCAAATAACTTTAGGGTACTGTGTTCCTAAATCCAGTCTCCCAAATTGTTGCCCCTTTTTGAATTTTTGTTTTATGTATTATATAAAGGCATTTCACAATATCTTATATGTAATGTGTATATAAAACTTTGTAATCTGTGATCTCTTCTGATTGGTATTTTCTGTGTGATTTCTCCGTCCCCCCTGCCCCGAGTCCTTGCTTCTGAAAATAAATTATTTTAAGTGTGGTAAATATTGTAGCTATGTATAAGATGCAAATTAAGAATTCTCCCCATCTGTTTCCTCCAATAATCTTGTCTATCATGTTAGTAGCATTTTTATTTTAAAAAATTCTTTACAGAGAATACTTTTTTATACCCAAGTTAAAATTGGATCAAAGCAAAATATCTTTTAAATCCTTGAATAACTTACTGAGAGTATATTAACCAATGAGAGCTTTATTTGAACATAAGCTGAAATTTGAGAAATGTCTTTGTATAAATTACAAGATTTTTTTCCAGAATTTGTATCAGATTGTACCCTTGCATAGACTGATGTTAGAATTCCATATGTTACTTAGAAAATCAGGTAAACAAGTTTTTGTTTTATGCCTCTTTGTACAGATAAGCTATAGTCAAGAAATTAACCAACTATGTCCCAGTGGCCAAATTGACCTCATGCATGTATTTGTAAATCAAGTTCCATTAGAACTTATTTATTTATGTATTTTCTATAGCTGCTTTTGCACCATAATGGCAGAACTAGTGGTTGTAATAGAGACTAGTATATCTAGAATATTTATTATCTGACCCTTTACAGAAGTTTGACTACTCCTGCTATAGAACATCAGTTCCCAATTGGAAAAAGAAAATTGCCTTCAAGTTATGTAATTTCACTTTGTTTTAATGCCTCCTGGGCTTCAGTATAGAAAATAACATGCTTCTTAAATGAAAATCAGTCCACTAATCCAAATAAATCGGTGCAAAGATTGCATCGGTTTTTTACCTAAGGGAAGAGAAGTTCCAAAGATGGGAAAATAGGGCAGGGACTTTAACTCATGTTCTCCATAGTATATGAATTAGTGCATATAATCAATATAGGGATCAAACTGAACACTTGGACCTCATTAGCATGTTTGATATTATTGAGCGTTCTTCTGATTTATTTCAGGAATATGAGCATAATGAATTGTTTTAAACCATTAACCAAACTAGAAGGCTTACATAATTCATTTTGATCAGCTGTACTTACCTTTTTAGCTTTATGCACTTCTTCAATCAATACCTTATTTAAACCTGAACTGTTATGAATGTTGCAGAAAAAGAAGAAAAAGAAGAAAGTTGAAAGTATTGTTTGGAGTCCTGGATTTTGCTGGATGCACTAAGAACATAACTGCATGAAAATATTTGGCTAGATATCTGAGACAGCTCTTAATGGAGTGAGTAATAAACACAGCATTTATTTGCTTGTACTTTTGGATTTCTTCAGCTCTTTTCTTCTGAATGTCAGAAGCTAGAAAATGCAAAGTCACAAACTTAACATACAACAATTCTTTCCAGATACTGTGTACTATCAAATACTACATCTTGAAAGTCCATTGTGAGCTGGATATGTAAAAGTTTACCTATTTTTTGGCAGAATAAAGGATATCACAAAATTGTTTATATATTAATTTTAGTTTTATAAGGTACCCAGGGTAAGTGGAAACTTGTTTCAGACTTAAACTGATCTTGGGGGAAAAATGTATATCTTAGTCTATTTGGGTTTCTGTAACAAAATATCATAATTTGGGTGGCTTTTACATAACAAATTTATTTTCACAAGTTCTGGAGGCTAGGAAGTCAAAAGTGAAGGTACCAGCAGATTCACTGTCTGATAAAGAACAAGATTCTCAGTTCATAGAGGGTTCCTTCTATGGTGGAAGGGAGCAAGGCAATTGCCTGGGGCTTCTCTTAAAAGATCACTAATTTAGGTCATGATTCATCTCCTCATGTCCTAATTATTTCCAGTGGTGATTAGGGTTTTTTTATATTTATTATTTTTTTAGTTATAGGTGTACACAATATCTTTATTTTTATGTGGTGCTAAGGATCGAACCCAGTGCCCCACGCATGCTAGGCAAACACTCTACCTCTGAGTCCAACCCCAGCCCGTGATTAGGTTTTAACATGAATTTTTGTGGAGGGTGGGCAAGCATTCAGATGGTACTCTCAATGTAAACTCCTTTCAAATATAAAGGACTGTTTAAACCCCTGCTAAACCATAGGGCTTTTTTTTTTTTTTGCAGGGGAGGGGTTTGCCAGGGATTGAACTCAGGGGGCACTTGACCACTGAACCATATCCTCAGTCCTATTCTGTATATTATTTAGAGACAAAGTCTCTCATCCAGTTGCTTATTGCTATCCTCCTGCCTCAGCCTCTGAGCCGCTGGGATTATAGGGGTGCGTCACCATACCCAGCTACCATAGGGCTTTTGAAAGCCAAGAAACATAATGTTTGCTTTTTAAATTTCTAGAAGTTTTGCCACAGGAGACATACAGGTGCTAAATAAGTGTATCCTCAAATTATTGATGAACATTTAGCATTGCTCTTCAGTTGTGAGATCCATGTATTTATGTATTTTATAATAATGTCATTTTAATTAAATTTTGGTAGCATATAATTTAAGGTTTTAAAGTAACTTTTAAATAATTATGATAGCATTTATTGAACATTTGCTGTGTACCAGATACTGTAAAAGGAGCTTTATGTGAAACCTGCTTCTGGACTAGTTTAGTCCTAATAACAATGTCATGAAATAAGTATCATTTTTATCCTCAAGGAAATTGAGAATCAGAGAGGTTAAGCAACCTGCTCAAGATCAATAGTAAATGGAATATCTGAAATTTTAAAAAAATTTACTTCAGAATCACTGCATCACTTTACTGTAATGAACTGGCTATTTAG
Source organism: Callospermophilus lateralis (assembly GCF_048772815.1). NCBI lineage: Eukaryota > Metazoa > Chordata > Mammalia > Rodentia > Sciuridae > Callospermophilus > Callospermophilus lateralis. The sequence goes on from NW_027512409.1 coordinate 609,463, forward strand.
TTAAGAGGAAATTAGTATGTGGAGATCAAAGAGAATTAAAAAGTATTTGATTTTATGTTATTGCTGATGTTAGTCTGGAAATAGCTTCCTATAGCTAAAATCAAATTCTAATGTACAGATTTGTCCCCATCACTGACATTCCCTTTTGACATTTTTGTTTTTAGGAATCATCTTGCATGGGTTCAAGAAGAATGGAATTCCAGGAAAAGCTGGTGGCCAACCTTTCACTTCAGCTACTTTTGGGCAAAAAGTGATTGGAAGGAAGATACAGATTTGACCTGTGAGAAAGCTTTTGTAGCTGGAGTACTGCTAGGATAAGGTACATTTTTTATTTCTTTTAATTTTATCTTTTGAATATGACCATTCTTTGATTGTAGAACTTATCTAATGTGGTCCATAAGGATTCTGGATGCTCAAGAAATAATTGTTGAGCTGGGCGTGCATGCCTATAGTCCCAATGGCTCCGGAAGCTGAGACAGGAGGATTGCAAGTTCAAAGCCCTCCTCAGCAAAAGCGAGACACTCAGCAACTCAGTGAGGCCTTGTCTCTAAATAAAATACAAAAATAGGGATGAGTGATGAGTATGTGGCTCAGTGGTTGAATATTCCTGCATTCAATCAACAGTACCCCCTTAAACAACAACAACAACAAAAATAAAGAGTGGATCATGAGTTGGGAACTGGTAATGTGCTTATAAGGAATCCCCTAGGGTTAGAAACAGTGCTTTCATGTTGTTGATTGTGATTATTTCTCATGCTCTGACTTGGGTGTTGTTGGGGGCATTAAGATGCACTATGCAAGACTGTTTCACAATCACTGACTGCTTGGCCTTGTTGCATAGGTTTACTGAAACTGTCTACTAATCAAGAATGTTCTTTCATACCTCATTGTTCTTTAATAGATCTGTATTATATACACTTAAATGTTCCTGTAAGGAGAAAAATTCTCCTTAAGAATGCCTCCCATTAATTTGTCAAATAGTCTTCTTAAAAGGAATGAGAAATTGATTGTTTCTTTATGGAATATTTTGGCCAATAAAACTCGTACCGGCTTTGTACCACTGAAATATTAAAGTTAGCCAGTACTGAAATGAAACTGCTACAAAATGTACAGGAATGATGTGTATGATGACAACTAGTAAGATATATTTTGCTAGGGAGTTTAAGGTGTCCTAAAGAGATTCTTCAGTTCACTTGTTATCTTCTTCTACTTTATGAATTTGGAGTCCAAAGACCTGGACTAACTTTCTCATTCTCTACTCGTCATGTGACTTAGGTCAAGCAATTAACCTTTGGGATTGTCCAAAGGAATTTGGACACTGGGATTGTCCTTTGTGAAATATCAAGTGAACATCACATCAAAGGGCTTTATGAATTCTGAAGTTGTCCAGGAATATCAGGTGTTGTTATGCCTGAAAATGGGCACATCTCTTCTGTCTGGGTGTTAGTGTGGAGAGAGTGAATCTATTCAAAAGCTGAGCTTTTTTTCCCTCTTGTTCTGGTTATCATCATTACACCACAGTACTCAAATTCTGTTTGTGGTCTGCTTTTGCTTTGTGCTTAGAATGGGGTATGCTAGCTTTCTCCCCATTCTGTATGAGAAACAAGATGGGCCCCTTGCTCTGTGGAGGGACCTTTTCTTGTTAAAATTCAGCTATTTGGTTGCTTTGCTAGTTAAGCTCTCTAGTGGATTTACAAAGGAGGTGTATTTTGTAGTTTGTTTACCTTTTTCTGACTGTGATAATGCCTCTTTTGCTGACTTAGAAGCTAAAGTTGAGAGGGAAGTAGTACTAATTTGATCTTGGAGAATATTCCTTTAATGTACGAATGTACATAATAATGTGTATATCACTATAGGGTTTGGGGAAAGAGAAGGAAAAAAGCTAAAATATATGCCTTAATTATAATGGATCAAAAACATCTTTGTGAAGTAATACATTTTATTGGTGGCAGCTCTTAGAATATGTGTGGGCCATACTGGTATATATAGAGTTGAAGCAAAAATTTCAAACTATACACATGTACTTTAAAAATTTGGATGATAAGTACTAAAATTTTTTGCTCATTTTATTTTTTAGGTTGTAGATATTTTCGGTATATTTTAAAACAAGATCATCAAGTGTTAAAGAAGAAAATTAAGTGGATGAAGAAATCAGTGAAAAAATACAGTATTGTAAATCCAGGAGTCTGATATTAAATTTTAGTTATTTCACAGTTGTAGCCACACTGTAGTAGCAGTAGATTGTTACTAAATGTATTTATTTGATAGTTTAAGAAAGTATGACTATAGAAAGTATTTATGACTATAGAAAGTATTTTTGTATTTCCTTTTACTGTAAGTTATAACTAGAAAAATAATGCCGCTGCCTTTGTTCCATGTAAATATATATACACACACATATTTTTTTTTGTAATTTAAAATAAAATGTTTTTTATGGAATGATTCTCCAAGTGAAAAAATAAATATGTTTAATTAGAGAATATAGCTCTGTAGCAGTTATTATTTGCAGATAACTTGCCTCTTGCTGTTATGTAATAAAATACAACTAGTGGTGCAAAATGAATTTTTGTATTTTTAGACTCCAAATTTACCCATGTTAGATTTACCATGATGAAGAAAAATATTAGTGAGGAGTTCTGTTGAATTTTGGAAAGAGAGATGGATTTTAGGAAGCGACTCTTTTTTTTTTTTTTTTTTTTTGTATTAAGACATGGAAATTTAGGGTTGAGAATTTTTCTGCCAGAGAGAAAAAGAACCTTCTACCATGAAGGAGTAATTTGGATCAAAGAGGTAGTGGGAATTGGCTGTTTCAACTGGCACTTGCATAATTTAAAAAGGCTATTAGGTTTTGTTATTGCCTAGCACATCAGTCTTAGATGTTTCAGAACACAGGTGTCCTCTCTCCTTTCTTGGAAACTAGAATGCAGCAGTAAGCATTTGCCTGGTGGAAGACTCCTTACCAGTGAAATAGCAACCCAGCATCACACAGTTAAGCCCAGGGGCAATTTTTTGAGAACACAAGCTGGGCCTGATAGCATGTTGTGATAGTTGTTCGGGGGTTCAAGGAAGTGCTTCATAAATGTCTGCCTTTTATGCATTTTGTGTTCAGATAACCAGTAACTGAGTTCCATGAAAGCTCACTAACTTTACAGTAAGCCTAATATTTAGATGACAAGCCACACATTTTTCCCATTGTACTTTTTTATGAAGGTTACTTAATACTCAAGTTAAAAACATTTTCTGTTCTTTTCTATCTGTACTTTATCTCACTCAAAGCATCTGCAAGAAAATTGGGGGATAAATTATGCTTTGTCAATTTATAGTTCAGTATTATTTTGCACTTGATAAAAACACTTCTATCAATAAATATCCAGCCTTACAAGGTACACACAAAACAAGTAGGTATTCCAAAAGGGCCATAACAAATCAAGCTAAAGCCACCACATAATTAGGTCTAACTTTACTGCTGGGAGTGGGTGATTGGGTTGTGTAGGAGTTCTGTATATGAAAGACTACCACTAGAGGAATGAAATTCCCAGATAATGTGTTCAAAATCTCAAAACAAAAGCCAAGATAGCCAGAGCATCTATCTACTCCCTGAAACCTTTATCAAAAGCTGTAAAATGGCTACAAAATGGAGGTTCAGAATGTGAGGTGAGTAGATATAGTTCTTGGTTTGCACACAAAGCTTTCCTAGAATTTTTTTAGCATGTTCATATCTGATTTTTTGATAAAAGCAGTATGAGTCAACCCTTGTGGAAATTATTTAGGTCCACTGAAGGTAAAGCCAGTTCCGTGAATAATAACAATGGCCAGAATTTATGAAGCACTATGGACTTTACATTTCATCATAACACCACTACATTTCTATGAGTTATTCCTATTTTACCAAGGAGGTGAATGGAGCCCGTGGAGATGCGAGTAACTTTGCCAAGGTCACAGCTAGTAGGTGTTAGCGCAAGGTTGCTAACCTAATTAGTATGATTCTGAAGATCACACTGGTGCTATCTGTATCACCTCCCAGGTAAGTCACTTTTTACTACCTGCCCAGCTGGGTAGCCAGAAAAAGAATAGAAAGGGATTCATAACCCAGAGGTCATTGGCTCAAGCAAAAACTATTCTTACTCTCCCAAGCGATTGGTAGGCTTCCCATTTTGTGTCCCCACATGCTCCTATATCAGATCACCACTCCCCCTGCAACCTTAGCCTGTATCTTAGAATATGACCTTATTTGGAGACAGTCTTTACAGGAATAATGGAAGTTAAAATGCAGATATTATGGTGGGTCCTAATCCAGGATGACTGGTATCCTTATCAAAAGTTAAAAATTGGGGCTTGGGTTTTAGCTCAGAGTTGGCCTAGGATGTGTGAAGCACTGGATTCCATCCTCAGCACTACATAAATATAAATAAAATAAAGGTATTGTGTCCAACTACAACTAAAGGGGGGGAAAAAAGAGAAGGGGATTGACACACACACTGGGAGAATACCATCCCAACATGAAGCCACAGATTGGGTATCTCCAAGTCATGAAATGCAACACAAACCATCAGAAGCTTGGAGAAAGGTCTGGAACCAACCTTGTTGACACCTTCATCTCAGACATTGAGTCTCCAGAACTGAGAGGTAATTTCTATTGTTTAGGCCACCCAATTTGTGGTTCTTCGTTAGGGCAGCCCTAGCAATTAAAAATAATGATTTTTTTTAAAAAGTATGCTTCAGAGTGAGATCTGAGGTGATTCAGTCTGGTTCTAGTTTTTTAGTTCCAGACTTAGAGTAAGTTCACCTAACACTCAAGTTAAAAACGTTTTCTGTTTTTTCCTACCTGTACTTAACCTTCAGGTAGAAGATTTTCTTGTTCCCTTCCAGCCTGTTGTCATCTCTTTCCTTGGATTCTGAATAGCAATTTGTTCCTTACTGTTATCTTAGTATAATCTGTTTATATTTGGGGGTAGGGTCACTTTTAGACTTCTCAGCATAAAAGTTGCTTATCAATTTTCCATTAAACATTCCTCTTCTAGTATAATAACTTTGCACACAAAAATATATATTTGTTAAATTGACACAATATCTACTGCAAAATTAGTTATTGTGTAATTATGTTACAATCATATGCATTATGTAATTCTATCTGAAATGTAGCTCCATATGAAATACAATGTTTTAGAAACTCATACTGTCATTACATCCCATGAGCTCCTGCCAGCTGACCTTCACTTGCTAGTCTTGCAGGGAGTTTTTGCCCCAATCAATGTGATATCCATATTTTCATGGCAAAAGGAAAACTGAGACAAATGTCAAAGATACTCTCAGTTCTTTATGGAAGGAAAGAATGCATTCATTCATTCTTACATAATTCTGGGTCAGGTGTTGCCTCCTTTCTCAGAAGGTCACAGTGGCTGTGAACTCACTTGACTTAGTCCAGCTTACTCTTCGTGCTAAGGTTTACAAAGCAATGAATTATCTGACCTTTGGGCAAACAACCCAGTGGAAACTGCACCATCACTAGTGAATCATGGATGCCTTATTATATTTTAAAAAGCAGGGTCTTGGGATGTAGCTTAGATAAAACACATGCCTAGTGTGCGTGAGGCCTGAGTGCCATCCTTAGCACCACAAATAAGAAGGAACACTCAACTAGGTCTGATATTGAACAGTACAGAGCTGTATTGACAATCATTCTGAGTACTCCCTCTTTTTTCCTTGGTTATAAAGATTTGGATTTTAAATGCTGCTTGGGCTGTCATAATTGAGAGCACTGTAATGTAGACTTGGCTAGGTTGAGGCTCATGCTTTCCTCTTGACATCCTGGCAAAGGCTGCGTGTGAGTGGAAGCCAGGTGGGGTACCCTCTGTAGCAACACATTGGAACCAAGACAAACAACAAGAAGTGCTGGCGAGGATGCACTGGGAAAGGTAAACTCATACACTGTTGGTGGGACTGCAAATTAGGGCAGCCAATTTGGAAAGCAGTATGGAGATTCCTTGGAAAGCTGGGAATGGAACCACCATTTGACCCAGCTATTCCTTTTCTTGCACTATACCCAAAGGACCTAAAAACAGCACCCTTCAGGGACACAGTCACATCAATGTTTATAGCAGCACAATTCACAATAGCTAAACTGTGGTGCCAACCTAGATGTCCTTCAGTGGATGAGTGGATAAAAAAATGTGGCATTTATACACAATGGAATATTACTCAGCACTAAAAATAAGAATAAGATCATGGCATTTGCAGGGAAATGGATTGCATTAGAGCAGATTATGCTAAGTGAAGTTAGCCAATCCCCCCAAAAAACAAATGCCAAATGTCTTCTCTGATATAAGAAGGGTGACTCAAAATGAGGTTGGGAGGGAGAGCAAGGGAGGAAGATTACCTCTAGATAGGGAATAAGGGTGGGAGAGAAGGGGAGGGAGAAGGGGAATAGCATGGATGGTGGAAGGAGAGGGTCATCATTATACAAAATACATGTATGAAGATGTGAGTTTGGTGTGTCAACATACCTTATACACATACAGAGATATGATAAATTGTGGTATAAAGGTGTATTAAGAATTGTAATGCAAAAAAATAAGAGTTCATGTATAATGGCATAATTTGGCCTGAACATACGTTATATACAGAGTTACGAAAAATTGTGCTTTGAATGGATAATTATGATTGTAATGCATTCCACTATTGTCATGTATGTAAGAAATACAAAATTTTAAAAACTTGCATTTCAAAGGTAAGCTTTTGCAAGAAAGGAAATTGCAAAGTGAACTGGAAACATGGAAAATAAAGAGTAAGCTCAGGGAACCAGATGTCCCCATGGACCTGTGTCTCTATTCGTGCCTCTGGTTTTGTGGCTATTTGTCTACTCATTCAAGAAGAATTTCCAAAGGCCTGTTATGTGTAAGGGACATGTACAGAGCAAAACACATTCTTAAGTGGTGTTGGAACTTACACTAAGTGAGGAGGAGTACCCCTAAAGCTGGTATAGACTTGGCAAAAATAGCCCAAACATCCTGTGCTTCCTGGTAAAATTATCCCAAACAGTCCTTTTTGGGTCACACTCCTGTGTCTTAATGTGTCTCTCAAAATTAATATACTGAAACTAATTTGCCAGCGTGTTAATATTCAGAGGCAGGGCCTTGGCTGGTGTGTTATTCAGCTTTCCGTTACTGTCACAATCACCTGAGGTAATCAGTTTAATAAATAGGAAAGGTTTATTTTGGTTCACAGTTGTAGAGGTTTCAATCCATGGTTGGTTGGGGAGCCTGGGTCCACTATCCCTTTCAAGGACATGTTCTCAGTGACCTAACTTCCTCCACCTCCAAGAGGTTCTACTATCTTCCAGTGGCACAATGAGTGAAGAACCAAGACTTTAACACATGGACCTTAAGAGGACATTCAGGGTCTAAACTATAAGATGGGCTTGGTAATGCACACCTATAACTTCCAGCAACTTGGGAGGCTGAAGCAGGAGAATGGAAATTTTGAAGTGAGACTTGGCAACATAGTGAGACTGTCTCAAAAGATGGGGAGGGCAGGGTGCTGGGCATGTAGCTCAGAGCATCCCTGGGTTCTATCCCTGGTACCTGGGAGGAAAAACAAACAAACAAACAAACAAACTATAGCAGCCAAGGGTGTAGCTCTGTTAGAGTGAGTGCCTAGCATGATAAGGCCTTGGGCTCAATCTCCAACACACACACAAAGGTGATGCCTTTAGGATTCAATTAGGGCTTCTGTAAGGGCGCTTGAGAGTTGGTTTGTTTCACTCTGACCCTTCTGCCATGTGATGTCATGAAGATGCAACAAACAGTGTCATCAACAAGGAATAAGGCCCTAATCAAACACCAAAACTTGTCCTCCATCTTAAACTTCCCGGTCTCCTGAACCATGAGATTAAAAATGTCATTTATAAATTACCCTGTGATATTTGGTACAGCAGCTTGATTTGACTAAGACACCCTCCTCTTCCTTTACTGTCTTCTCTTTCCTCACCCCTTGCTGCAGATGCAAGACTCACGACATGTCCTTCCTTCTTCCCATCCACATACACACCTTATCAGACCCCAGGGGCCATAGGGCACCCTGGCTTCCACAAAGCTCCCCTCCGTCTTCCCCCACCCACACTTGAGTTCCCACAGTGCCTTTCAGCACCAAAGGAGCCCTGGAAGTCTGCCTTCAGAGTCTGCTGTCTGGGACTCAGTAATGTGGTGTTCTCACAGCGACTCTGGGCCACTCGGCCTGTGAAGAAATAGTAAACAAGTGTGGATTTTCCAGCCTGCTCTGCAGAATTCTGTGCAGTTTTAAGGAATCAGGCCCCTCTGCTGTTGACACTGTTGCACCTTTTGGCCCAACGACTCAGCGCTGGCTTGAGAGTAGCACAAGCTTCATGTTTAGGTGGGACGGAGGAGGTAGGGACAACTTCCTTTTCCTTCCACAAGGGACGCTTGGCCACCAGCCCACAGGAGGGACACTGCTCAGAAACCACTTCTTGGAACTAGGGGTGGGGATGGGGGTAGAAGGAAGAAAGAGAAAGGGGGTTGAGGAGCAAGGAGGAAGAGAGGGAGGGAACGTGGGCAGAGCAGGGAAGCCAACCTGAGCAAACCGCAGCCGGAGTGTTCCCAAGGCCAAAATGCTGAGAAAGCCCAAGCCCGATTTGCATCATGGTCGGTGTTCCTGGGTCCCCAGGCTCTCTCCCAGCACTGTCTGTCTCTGTCTCACATTCGTGGGCCAGATAGGCTTGCTGCAGGGACACCCCAGTGCCTGGATTATGGGCCTCCCTTTCGGCCTCCGCTGCATCTTGAGTTTTGCTCTGACTATGAGTCCTTTGGCTGCTGTGACCAGCGCAAGGACAACCGCATCACAGCTCGGTACTGGGTCATCATGAACTATTTCGATCTGAAGGGCCATGAGCTGTACGGAGGTTACATTAAAGACATCCTTTGCCAGGTAGGCCTGAGTGTAAACCCGAGGGGAAACAATGGAGCCAGCTTGGCAATGTGCCTTCCAACCCCAGCGGTAAAGGGTGCTGGGCTGCTGGCGAGTCCTAGTGGAAGGGTACTTTGGACACTCAGCCTTTTAGAGGTTACTTGCCTGCTAGGTGCCTTGCCAGATAGCAATGTGCTCTGTACACTGAGGCACAGGTGTGCTGAGTTTTGCTAGCACAGGTTCCTCAGAGCTCTCCCTCTGGGGCTCTTCCCCAGGAGCCAAAAGAATAAGAGAGGTATTTTTCATGGAGCTCTCAGAACCGCTGCTGTCCATGTCCTCTCTGCAATGATCAGAGAGCTGGCCACAGCATACCTGTGACACTTCCAGAGTATGTGAGAGAGGGAAGCATTGGCATCTGCTGGGGTCCAGCCCTTGCTTAGCTGGGTACTTTGTGCCAAGGGGGTCTCTGCTGTGATGGTAACGGTGGCAGAGATTATGGGGCTCTCTGTGGGGTACTGGCTGCCCAACACTCCAGAACTGGACTGAGAGAGCTTCAAGCTGCTGACAAGAAATGACTCAGAGTTTCTGCTTCTCCAGGCTCATCAGTAGCCAAAATCCACATTTCTGGGAGGCATCGCGTGAGTTGAGTTCAGTCTGGAAACCTGATGTGTACAGGCTGCAAACAGACTTTATGGGAAGAGGGTGTTTAGGAGTGCAGGGAGAGAGCTGAAAGAAGTGGCCATGAGGAAGGTGTACTCTAACAATGTGACAAAAGTCCAGACCGGCCTTTTATCTGAGACCCTGCTGGGCATTCATGTCCCTTGCTGCTGCCACAATTCAGAAGTGCACTGGCCACCCCAACTCCCTGCATGCTGCAAAGAGAGATTTTCTGAGCCCCTCAGAGTCCAGGCAGGAATTACCACTGAGCCTGGTGCAGAAGTCAGCCACTTGGGTGGCACTGCCCCAGGGCTGTATTCTTTCACCTGAAGCACCACCTCTTGTTGTTTCCTCTAGAATTAACTCTGGGATAGCCATGTGGTGTCAGAAGTTGGGCTTTTCTTTTTTGGACCAAGGATTGAACCCAGGGGCTCTTAACCACTGAGCCACATCCCCAGCCCTTTTTATTTTTTTATTTTGAGACACAGTCTTGCTAAATTCAGGGCCTCAGCTGACCTAAATCACAGCCACAGCTCTTGCAAAGTGTCAGGCCTGAGGGAGCTAAACTCTGCACACTCGAACCCCAACAGCTAAGAGTGTCATTTCACATGCATAGACCTTCACCCTCTACTGAAGAGAAGACAAATGAGCTCTGACTAGGGAAGTATGTCTCACAAACATCTCCTTTTCTTCTTTTAACAATTCAGAATTTGTGGAATTAGTTAAGTAAAATAAAATTGTTCTTTCTTGAAAACAGATAATCTCTAATAGGCATTTAATTTTTTAATACTTTATTTTTTTTCTTTTTTAATTTGTTCTAATTAGTTACACATGACAATAAAATGCATTTGACACATCATACATAAATGAAGCATAACTTCTCATTCTACTGGTTGTACATGTTGTAGAATTACAACATAATAATTTAATTTTAAATACTAAATACCTGATCTCTTTCCTTGTGTTGGTTCCATTCTAAGCTCTTAATATCATTCATATCCTCAATGTGAAAATGGACTTTTATTTGAAAAGATGATGATGAAACTTTCTGTACGCTTGACTCATCTTGTCTCTTTGGTAATAAAAAATATCTACTAAACTACCATTTCTCATTTCTGTTCTCACAGTCTCATCAACATTGTAAGTCTATACAAACCAAAGCACATTATTCTGACAGTGTAATCCACAGGCTGAGCAGAAGACATGATTTAAGTATAGACGATGAGCCAATAATTTGTCTTCTCAGTCTAATGATATCCCAAGAGTATAGTGTTTAATTCTATATAATGCCAGTTCATAATAGATTTTGAGAATACAAACTTATTGAATTTGGCAAAGAATTTCTACAGCAGGCTTCTTTCAGATTCCATGGCAAGTATATAAATAAGCAATGCTCTTATTTAATTTTTCTGCCACTGGTGGTTTAGGTGTGTTCTTGCCTAGGGAATAAGACCAAGACCCTTGGGAGTAAGAGCTATGCCAATTGGTGTATTTTTTCCTCCACATTTCACAGCTGGGTGTGACATACACTGAGTGATTAATAACAGATGGAGCTGTGGTGTGCTCGGTGGTAGAGTGCTTGTCTAGCATGCATGAGTGCCACAGTCCAGCTGCAGCAAAATTACCGGGGTGGGGGGGTGACGAGCAACTTGTGTACATTGATACAGCAGGAGTGGGAGCCGTTTATTGTAGGACAGGAGGGGTATATATACATTCCACACAGCTTATCTTAATTAACATAAAGTAGATACAGCAGTCAACCAATAAGGAATCTCCACACTTAATGGCTCGATGGCATTACTTCTCAAACCACTTCCTCTGGCAAAATGCCAGGTGCCATTTTGACTTGTTTACAGACCCTAGCACAATAGGTCTTGGGTTCAACCTCCAGCACTGTGAAGACAGACAAATAAATAAATAGTGTGAGGTGACAAGTGATCACTGGAAGTTTATTCTACCATATATATTCTCATTGTTTAAATTTATTTTAATAAAACAAAGAATTATTCTGTTTCAAAAAAGATCTACAGACATTTATGGTAAAGAAAACCTATTTCAAGTAACTTAAGCATTCATCAGAAAAGAAAGATGAATAACAATTGAATCCACTAGTCACTGTAAAATGATATTTTACAGATAATGGGATTTAAATGGTAGGATATCACCTTTCCTTTTCATTTCTTTCTATTTTGACCCATCAAGTTACTGGCACAGTGAATGATGTAAGTACAGATATAAACAAAGGAATTTGGCAGTTTCATTAGCTTGTCACAGTTTTAATATGAGGAAATGTGCAATATCATTTTGACTCTTTGAAATGAATTATGACTTAATAAATATTTGGAAGACAGATTTCTTTCAAAATGTGAGGGTGATGGGAGGAAAAATAAGCCAAAGGATTCCTTAGTTGTGAAAATGTTGGGTGCTAATAGCATAAAAAGAGTTGTCAAAGGAACAATCAACAGAGTGAACACCTGACTTATGGGGAGAAAGTACTCTCAATACACATATCTGACAAGAGGTTAACATCAAACATATCTAAAGAACTTCTACAACTCAACAAAAACAACAAAAGAATATCGGATAACCTGATTTAAAAAATAGGCATTTAGCTCTAGGGAGGAGTTCAGTGGTAGAGTGCCTGTCTAGCAGGCCCAAGCCCTGGGTTCTATCCCCAGCACCGGGAAAAAAAAAAAACAGACAAAATCAAAACACAAAAGCAAAACAAAATCAAATGACAACAACAACAAAAGGCAACTGAATAGACAAAGAAAATACACAAATATCCAACAAATGTATGAAAACATTCTGAATGTCATAGATCATCAGAGAAATGAAAATCAAAGTCACAATGAGCTATCTCACATCCGTGAGCGTGACCACTATTAAGTAGAAAATAACAAGCAACAGTGAGGTGGTGGGGAAACTGGAACCCATGTGCATTATTGGTGGGAATAAACATTAAGGAAATTTCCCCCAAAATCAAAAGTAGTATCATCATATGATTCCACGATTCTACTTCTGAATACATAACCAAAAAATTTAAAAGAAATAATTATAATTGTACATCCATGCTCTTTTGCAGCATTATTCATAATATTCAAGAAGTAGACAATTCAAATATCCACCAAGAAATTAGTGGATAAAGTGTGGTATCTACCCACATGGAAAAGGCAAGCTTTGTAAAAGTTAATCCTGTTACATCTACAACAGGAACGAACCTCAAAACTGATATATGCAAGCTAAATAAGCCAGTAAACAACGGGGAAATACTGTACTGGTTCACTCACAAGAAGTATCTGAAGTAGTCAAAACTATAGAAACAAAGTGAAACGGATGGTCAAGAGCTGGAGAGAGTGAAGAGAGGAAAGTGGTGCAGAGTGGATAGAGTTCAGTGTTGCAAGATGAAAAAGTTCTAGATCTGCTGTGTAGCCATGTGCATACATTTACTACTACTGGGCTGCATACTTAAACATGATTAAGACAATAAATTTTATGTAATATGTTTTTTTCTAATCACCATTAAAGAAAAAGAAAGATAGAAAGGCATGACAGACTGCCACCACAATCAAGCATTTGTGGAGCATGAATGGGTGCCCATGGCTCTACCACTCAACAGCACTGAGGTAGAGCATCTATTCCCTTCCTGTCTCATTTCCTGCCCATTAGTTAACACCCTGGCCTCTAGTATGTCCCCAGGGACTTAGATGGAAAGGAACTGCAGCCTTTGAAATTCATTCTGACTCCTTTTCCTTGGGATCAGCCTTCATGTGGGGAGCACAAGCTGTTTTGCTTTTGGCCATGTGGAAGGAAGCTCAGCAGTAAGTCTCCTCGGGTATAGGAGGCCTGTGGTTTTCTCACTCGGGCCTATACACAGGAGCCAAAGCCTCTCCACCACTGGGGTTTGTACATGGGAAGTCCACTGTGGCTGTTCACCTAAGCCACATCCTTCACCCTAGCCTCTATAATGATGACGACATTTTACATTTGTCCCACCAGCTCCATTATCTCTCTCGATGGATTCAGAACTCAATACCTAAAAACACAGAGGAGCGTCTCTTTCCTCACAGCAATTACACGTTGAGAGAGAGTGATCATATGAAAGCAGATCTCCGTCCATTGAGGGGTGCATCCTCTATCTGTGAATCACCCTTTTACCATGTAAGATTATTTTTGGAGTGTACTGAAGGTTCCAGAAAGAGAGTCAATATTTGCATTTCTATGACTAAATTTACACAGCCTCCTTTGGAGTTCATTGTAACTTTAGATATGTTCCCTGTTAGCTTTCTGTCACCATGACCAAACACCTGAGATAAACAACTTCAAAGGAGGAAATGTTTATTTTGGTTCATGGTGTCAGCGGTTTAGCCCACAGTCACTTGGTCTTGTTGCTTTTTGGGCCTATCACCAGGCAGTGCATCACGGCAGAGGCACATGGCTCCTGGTGGCCAGGAAGCACAGAAAGTGAGATCAAGAAGTCAGGGTCTCAGTGTTCTCTTCAGGTGTACACTCGAAATGAACTACTTCTTCCAACTGGGACCCATCTCCTTGTTCCATCAGCTGGGGACCAAGAGGTTGGGCGGGGTGCATTTATAATCCAAAGTGTGATGGTCATTACAGACTTTTTTAGGAGAAACTATTTCATGTGGCATTTAAAGAACTAATTACACTATGATAAATTGGAAAAGTTCTTTTTTTAAAATGCCCAAATATTCTTTTTTAATAACCTGAAACCATATTTTTGTCAGGTCCTATTATATAATGCTGGCATATTTCAGATTCTCAGTATTTTCTCAATCAGCCCCATATTATGTATCTTTTGCCCATTCACTTGCCTGTATTGTTAGGTCTGCAGACATTTTACAACACATTTTAAATTGCTTTGCACTAGATTTTCACCTTTTTCTTTATTAGGCAATAACCAGACTAATCATTCCCTTCTAGAATCTTCACTGCCAGGTGCACATTGAAAGCTGAGCTATTGGGTCTTTTCTTAAACATAATTCTTTTCTGTATATGCTGGGGACTGAACCCAGGGCCTCACTTTATCATTAAACTACATCCAAAGCCCTCAAAGAAAAATGAGGAACTGATAGAGTCACATAGAATATAATGCTACCTACATAGTGAAAAGCACCTCTTCTGAATTACGGCACGGAATATTTTCTGGATTATCACAAAAGAAATATTATCCTCAATGTGATTTTTATTATTAAATATACCCTTATTGATAATCCAGTTATTATGCTTTTTATTAAAAGAGCCCTGGAGTCTCTGGCCTCATGGAGAAACCACTTGCTCTCTGTGATTTCCTCTGTCAGGGTCTAAAGAGATGCCATCCATCATCAGATCCCCAAAAGCTAGTTCTTCTGTCTGGATGGGTCAGCTGATGTCACACCTTTAAATTGCTGGGACAACAGTGACATCCAAACTAACGCTTCATCTCAACAGCCTAATTCGATGGACACAAGATTGCATGTCACTGTTGAAAGGAAAGGTGGGATTGGGAGGAAGATGGTGGCTACAGAGACACTCCAGAGATCACCTCCTCACAGAGAAACTGATTTGGCAGTTTTCCACACACCAAACTACCTTCAGAAGAGCTCAGGAAGCTGGCGTTAGACAACATAATGCCTAATTTTAGCATAATGAATGAGAAAAGATGCACTGAAGAAGGCAGGAAGGAAAAAGTGGCCCATATCTCTGCTTCTCCAACTTTACACAGCACAGCAAGAAAAGAGATGTCTCCCCCTTGGGAACAGGGGTGGGTGGGACAGGCACAGACTGAGACCAGGCCTTAGACTTGAAGCCCAGCAACAGGCTCACTGTGGGGAAACCCCATGGTAGCCTCAGGATTCCTGTTCTAGGCCAGTACCTGCAAACTGAACCTCTGGCCCCTCCTCTACCAGATGGCCACAGGGCTGCCTCCACCACGTTAGGTACAGAGAGGAGCAAGATTCTCCCCAGCAGGTAGGGCAGGGAAGTGAGCACAGGGTTGTGTCCTGAAACTAAGGGTTGGGCTGGTTGAAACCTAACACCTGGCAGATCCTAGCAGTCTCTGTCCCCTGGCCAGGGCCCACAGCCAAAGCTGTGGCATTTGATAAAATTCAGCATTCCTTCATGATAAAAACAAAAGAGGAAGAAATGTACCTCAACATAATACAGGGCATATAAAATAAGCCAGCAGCTAACATCATACTTATAGGGAAAAGTCTTTCTCTCTAAGATCTGGAACAAGACGAGGAAGCTCACTTTAACCAGTTTTGCCTAACAGCATTGGATGTCCTAGTTAGAGCAATCAAACAAGACAAAGAAATAGAGGGCATCCAAATTGGGAAGGAGTAGCCTAATTGTCATTGTTTCTATATGATTTTATATAGACAACCCAAAAGATTTTTCCAAATAATACTATTAAAGCTAATAAATGATTCAGTAAAGTTGCAGGATAAAAATTCAACATATGAAAATCAATAGCCTTACTATACACCAATAGTAAATTATCTGAAAAGAAGCCAAGAAAGCAATCCCAATTGTAATAGCTACACAGAAACAAACAATCAAACAACAACAACAACAAAAACCTAGGAATAAATTTAGCCAAAAAAAGTAAAAAATCTCTCCAATGAAAATTATAAAACATCGATGAAAGGATTTGAAGAGGATAAATAGAAAATTTTGTGTTCATGAATTGGAAGAATCAATATTGTTAAAATGTTCATACTACCCCAAAGTGATCATACTATCAAAGTGATCAATGCAATCTCTATCAACACAATAAGCACTTTCTTCACAGAATAAAGAAAAAAGTCCTAAAATTCATACAGAACCACAAAAAACTTCAAGTAGCCAAACCACCATAAGCAAAAAGAACAAAGCAACTGTAGATCATCATATTAAGCAAAATAAACCAAAGAAAGACAAGAACTGCACGTTTTCTCTCATATATGGAATCTGACGCAGGGGTAGGAACAGAAAACGTGAAAATAGAAGGGAGATTATCAAAGAAGAGGAAAGGGATCAGCGAGTGGGGTGAAGAGAGTAGGAAGGGCTTCATGGGGGGAAAACGATTCAAGTTATATGCATGTATGAACATACCATGATGAATTCCCCTGTTCTGCATTGTCAACATGCACTAATAAAAAATAAAAGAAAAAAGCAGGAGGCATTACACAACCTGACTTCAAAATACCTTATAAAGCTATCGTAATTTAAAACAATTTTAATTTTAATGCCAATAATGATATTGACATTAAAAACAGGCACATAGACCAATGGAACAGAACAGAGATCCTAGAGATAGATAAAACCACACATCTCTAGTCACCTGATTTTTGACAAATGTGCGAAGAACATGCATTGGAGAAGGGATTTTTTTTCAATAAATAGTGCTGGGCAACTGGGTAACCATATATAGAGGAATGAAAATAGATCCCTACCTCTCATCAGTTCTAAAAGACCTCAAACCAGACTAGAGACATAAATGTAAGATCTGAAACTATAAAACTGCCAGAAGAAAAAGGAGAAATACTTCAGGACATTGGAATGGGCAAGTCATTTTTACATAAGTCCCCAAAAGCACAGGAAACAAAAGCAAAGGTACGCAAATAAGATTACAGTATACTATAAAACTTTTGCACAGCAAAGGAAATAAGTAATAGAATGAAGTCACAACCTACAGAATGGGAAATATTTGTAAACTCTATACCCAACAAAGATTTAATATTCAGAATACGTAAAAAACACAAACAATAGAAGAAAATCTCAAATAATCCAATTAAAAATGAGTAATAGACTTAAATAGACATTTATTTTTTTTATTTTTTAATTAACTTTTATTGTTGGTTGTTTAAAACATTACATAGTTCTTGATATATCATATTTCACACTTTGATTCAAGTGGGATATGAACTCCCATTTTTACCCCGTATACAGATTGCAGAATCACATCAGTTGCACAACCATTGATTTACATATTGCCATTCTGGTGAAATAGACATTTCTTAAAGGAAGACATACAAATGGCCAACAGGTATATGAAAAAATTCTCAACTCACTAATAATCAAAGAAATGCAAATCAAAACCACATTGAGATATCATCTCACTAGAATGTCAAGTGATATCTACACAGTGATATCTCTACACAGCTAAGATTATGAGTGAGTAGAAAAAAAATAGCAAGTATCAGCAAGAATTTAAAGAAAAAACACACACTGGAAGAGGTGTAAATCAGCACCACCACTGAGAAAAACAGTGTGGAGGTTCCTCAAAAAAACAAACAACAACAACAACAACAAAAACTTAACAACAGAACTATCTTATGGTTCAACAATCCCACTACTATATATATATATCCAAAGGAAAAAAAAATCTCTGTGTTAAAGAGACATCTCTACTCTCATATTTACTGCACTAATATTCACAACAGCCAAGAAATGGAAACAACTTAGTGTCCATCAACTGATGAATGAATAAAGAAAATATGGTACATCTACAAAATGGAATACTATTCAGCCTTAAAAATAGATGAAATCCTGTCATTTGAAATAACATGCATAGAATTGGAGTTCATTGTGTTAAATGAAGTAAGCCAGGCACAGAAAGACAGGTACTGCGTGATCTTACGCATGAGAAGGATCAAAAAAATTGGGTCAGTCCCTAGCACCAAACACACAAACACACACACACACACACACACACACACACACACACACACACACAAGTTGTTCTCATAGAGGTTGACAGCAGAACAGTGATTCCCAAAGGCTTGAGAGAGTAGGGAAAAGGAAGTGATAAAAGAGATTGATAGATGGGTGCTGAGTTATAGTGAGACAAGAGCAAAACATTCTGGTGTGCTATTGCACAGCAGGGTGACTACAGAGAATGATAATGAGCTTCATATTTCAAAAAGATAGAAGAAAAGATTTTGAATGTTTCCAACATAAGGAAATGGTGTTATAAGAAGTAGATATATTTATCCTGCCTTGAACATTACAGAATGTAAACATGTACTGAAACATCAAACAACATGTACTAAAACATCAAAAACCCCATAAACAAGTACAACTTTTATGTATCAGTTAAAAACAATTACAATGAAAAGAAGGAGTGGTACTAGAATGTAAGAGAGAACACAAATATCTTTCATTGTCTAAAGATAGGAAAATTAGCACTTTTTTTTGCAAAAGTACAAGAATTCATCTTTTTCATTTCTGATTTACCCACATGAATTAAAATAACTAACTAGGGTCTTCTAATGTATATTCTTGTTAATATATGTTGAAAATTCTATGGATGTTAAAAATGCTACCTGACAAAGAAGTTAACTCTTCCACATTGAAAAGGGAAGGAAAAAAAAAAGAAAGATGAAAGAACAGATGATTAAGAACTGTTTGCAAATACTTAAAGTGTAAACAAATTCCTCTTTTCCACCTTGATGAAATTGGAAAACTAATTAAAGATGCGCTTTCCAAGCGAAGTATTACTGGGAGACTTCTTTTTTTTTTTCCAAAGGGAAACTCAGAAAAGGTTAATAGACAAAGACCTTGGTACAGAAACACATTATGTGGATAATGAATTATGTAACTTTTGTTTTTAAGAAATTTGTTATGCACTGATAAGTATAAGCCAAGTATGTAGCATGCATAAAGTTATATGGAATCTACACATGACTATCAAATAATTGTTGTTAAATTTGTTTCTTCAAGATGGGTAGTTGCAACATGAATGTATTTTCTTCTCCTTGCAATAATATTCCATTTTAAATAGTAGATTGGTTCTTTAAAAAGGGTCTGAGAATTGAATCTTTCCTCTGTTGTTTCAGAGACGTTATTACTTTTACTTTGGTTAACTTTTAATGGACTGAGTTGCCCATTAAAACCACTGGGTTTAAAAATAAGGAAGAATAATTTCTTCACCTGTGGCTCACACTTTTGAGTTAATCAAATTTAACCACAGCTGACATATACTCAAAGAACAGTGACCCCCCAGGAACTTTGCAGCAAGTAGCTTGGAGCTCAAGCCAGCCCTGTTTCCAACAGCTTCTGCTGGTTCCTCACTCTCCTGCTTCAGACTCCTGAGCCAAGCTCTGGCCCATGAGTCAGAGCAGGGCTCCTGCTCCCTCCTGCCCTCATCAGCAGGCACCCTTCCTTCCACTGTTGTACACTGCAAAGGTCAACTCACAAAATGATCACAAATTAATGGTTCACGTCCTGTAAACACACATCCGGGAGCCTATGATGTTGCACATAAGGCCGTGTTAGCTCACAGAGACACTTACAGCAAAATCACACCCAGTGCTCTTTTGTATGTCGTCCACTGTCAAGCCTTCCCAGAGCTGGATCAGAGTCAGCCCTTTTTTACTGTCCAGGTCAAACACAGCATGTGGGAGACAAGAAAATGACAATGACAATTTTCATCACCATAATTATTTTACAGTACAAAACAAATAACCTCCCGAGTTTTTTAAAAGACAGACAAGATCTGGGACAAAAGACTCTGAGAATCAGCAATGAAAAAAATGTCAGAATGGGAAATATTTGTAAACTATATACCCAACAAAGGTTTAATATTTAGAATACGTAAAAAACACAAACAATAGAAGAAAATCTCAAATAATCCAATTAAAAATGAGTAATAGACTTAAATAGACATTTAAGCATATAAATGAACGTCAACTCCCTAATCAGCAATTAGATACAGAACACTATTGGTGTTGAAGAAACAACTGTTTTGACTCTTGGTGGCATTTGTTAGTATTGTAACCCACCCAAGAGTAACACTTTTGGTGAAATGATCTGAAGAAAGAAAAAAATGAAGAAAGGGAAGGAGGGAGGCAGGGGATACCTGAATGGAGAAAGGACAGGGATGACTAAAAAAAAATGTTGATAAATGGTGTTGGGTGAAGAATTACAGGAAACAAGATAGGGTATTCTGAAATGCCTAAAGGTAATATAAAAAAAAAAAGAGTTATCCTGGCCGTGAAAAACAAGAGAACCAGTCCAGGTAACCATTAAACTATGAACTGTTAAAATACTCCCTTTAAAATCTATGAAACTACCTACATCCCAAGAGGAGAGTATGAAAATCTCCTCCGGTATGCAAATCTGATGCAAATCAAACTAAGACGCTATGCTCAGTGCAAGCATGAGACACCAACCTCATTTAAACATTTAGTTGCTACATTCTGGTCTAAAGTCCCAGGTGACGGTAGTGACAATTGCCACAGCCTAACCTTAGTGGAAAGGAAGGCATCAACATGACCTTCCACCTCAGCATTCCTGTCTACTGATGGGGAAGCTCTGAGCACAAGAACCGCTTCCCTGTGACTTTTCCCCCTGCTTCTCCAGTATGTTAGGCACCGTTCCCTCTTTGAGTTCTCAGGGTTAGCTTCCTCTTTCTCAGACTTGAATGTTATGCTTCCCAGATCTTTCTTCTACTCTGGATTTAATTAATTCAAACATTATTTGCAGGCTGAGAATCTTTATTTTCTTCTTCTTTCCGAGTCCAACTCTGAACTGTCATTTTTAACGCTCCTGACTAGAAGGCTAATATCAGGACACAAAAACATGTATAGGAAAGAATGTTGCTTTTAGAGCTGGATGAAAATTACAGTTCTGCTGCACGACAGCTGCGCACCTCTTGGTGAACCTGTCTTTGCATCTATAGGCATGTATCTCGAAAAAAACACTCCCCAAGACTGTGATACAGTCAGACACAATAAGAAAACACACTCAAATTACCAGGCCAGAGACACAGCAGGGGCACGGTACAGCCATGTTCTTACTCCTAAGCAGATTAACTCATCATTTCTGTGTGAACCCAAACTCTAAAATGATTACTATCTGCAAGTGATTGATATTTTCCCCCAGAAGCAAAACATCCCAGGACTGGAGATGCTTGCCTTCCCTCTTTGCTTGATAACATGATAGATTATATAGAAAAAGGTAGTTTATACTTAAGAGGAAATATTTTAGCAAATATTCCTTTTGTTTGCACATTTTTAAAATGCTTCTTAAAAAGAACTATTTTTTAGCAGAAATGTGCTTTGATAATTTAGGAATGTCCACATATTCCATTAACTTACTTTATCTAAAATGACTTTTTTTAAATGGACATTCCTCTTTAGAGATAATGTGTCTAGAGTCCTATTCAAAATTATTTACTTTTCTCCTGAATTATGAAAAACTGTAAATTTATAAAAATGGAACAAATAAAAAAAGGACCTCTGGATTATGTTATTAAGAGCAAGCACAGAGCTGATTTAGACAGAATTAGGCATAGTGAAAATAAGGTTTCAGTAATCAGGGAGATTAAACTTACAGCAAATTGACTCATTGCTTTAAAAAATTTTAGCATCTTTATCAACCCTTAATTATTTCCCATGATATATTAGAAAGCCAACAATCTATTATTTTTAAAAAGAGGGAAACTTACTTTAAAAATATTTAGGAAGATTTCCACTTAGTGCTATAAGCTATAAATATAACTTGATAAAAATGAAGACTAAAGCCTAAAAATTACCATGAATTATTCTATTATCAAGAATAATTCTGGGCTGTGGGCTGTGGTGCATGCCAATAATCTCAGCTACTCAGGAGGTTGATGTAGGAGAATCACAAGTTCAAGCATGACCCTGTCTCTAAATAAAAAGGGTTGGGGATGTAGCTCAGTGCTAGAGCACCCCAGTATTCAATTCCCAATACTGATATAAAAATACTGAATCAAGAAAGTGCCTCCTTTCCAGTTGACTTATGGGAATTACAACATTTCAACACCTGAAATTTAAATCTGGAACAGAAAGATGACTGCAATGCTTCTCTGATCTGAGCGTCTTTGGGTTGTACCAATGGCCAACATTTTCCATTTAAGAAGAAAATTCTAGAGAGGCACTGAAATAGCTGGTGTGTTCTGAAGTCCCCCTATAAGAGAGGCAGAAAGCATTCAAGGAACAAATATAGTTCTTGGCTCAGTACAGGGTCTATATTGTAATGTGCACCCAAAGGATTAAAACTCAATTTTTACTGAGCTTCATAAAATGAAACCCAATGATTTGTACTAGGAAGAACCAAACTGGGAAGGCAAGAAAGTAAAGTAGGAGTGATGAATGTGCCCTTAACTCTGCATATAACATCCAGCTTGACATCTTAATAGTCAAAATGTAGGGATCAATAAAACTCCTCTGATGATATACTCTCAGTTACCAAGCATAGCAGTTCGATTTTGTGTGTATATATTTCCAGAGAGTTGCCCATGAAAAATTTTACAATTAGAAACATTAAATTGATGAATTTTGCTATTCATTTTACCCACAGAATCAATTAATCCTATGACTACTGATATAATACACTTTCAGGAGGTAATAAAGAATTCTAAAGATGCTTCTAAATAAAAAAGGCTGTGGCGGATATTGGAGGGAATAAAAAGGACAAAGGCTCCCTACCTTCTCTGTAATGATGTGGTTGACACACTCTTTACCAGTCAGGGGCAACGTACATTTCTCCATGATTTTGTGGACATTTCCCTGTTTGAAAGAAAGAAAGAAAGAAAGAAAGAAAGAAAGAAAGAAAGAAAGAAAGAAAGAAAGAAAGAAAGAAAGAAAGAAAGACATCAGAACAAGAACAAGAAGTTAGGGAGAAATTCTCATTTAGAACTGATGTGACCATGAGACATACAGGAACTATCAGAAAGACTGTCTCCTAGGCACAGGCTATCTTAAAATTTTTACACAGGTTAGATTTGACTTCCTTTCTGGAAGCAGCTTCTGTCTCTAAAATAATTTAGGGACGGTGCTACATGAACAGTTAAAGGCATACATAATTTCTTTGGGAAAAAAACCCCTGCCACAAATTTGGACTCTTGGGCCTTGGGTCTTTGATGTGCAATCTCACTTTTAATATCCAGCTTATTTTTTCCTTCCAGGGAATGATCTCTAGGAAAACATGTGAGCAGCTATCTGCCAAGTATAGAAAGCACACATAGAACATAAAAGCTAAGGTCCCTTTTAAAAATAATACATTTAATTTCATTCACTAAAATGCAATACATACCCAGAAAATAGCAGTATCTTGTCTTTCTACCCAACAGGAATCCATTCCTTTTTCTTTTCTTCTCTTTTCCCCCTCATTTCCTCTGTATTTCTATACATTTTCTTCTTATATCCACATTTAAAATTATGTTTACCTTGCTATTTGTGTCTTGACTAATTAATTTTATTTATTTATTTTTATTATTATGTGGTGCTAGGGATTGAACCTGGAGTTTTGTACATGCTAGACAAGTGCTCTATCACTGAACAACATCCCCAGTCCTTGGCCAATCAATTTTAAACATTACCTACTGATTTCTTATCATGGTAGAAAAGGACTTAATTCTCTTACAAATGCTACTCCCACCCCCTACTGTCCCCTCCATCATCTTCAATTCTCCCATCTGAACATGTCAAAATTTGTAGTTAACTCCATAGTCAAAATCTACATCATTCTGACCTATGACCATATAAAACTGATCACTGCTGGGCCCCGTGGTGCAGCATATTATGATTATAGTTACTTTTTTACACAGCTCTTGGCTCTTCCTGGAGTCTGTCTGAGCTTCTGTTTGCTCATTATTGAATGTGAGCTGGTCTAAATGCATGTTTTCCAACTTTCAATTAGCCACAGTACCCTTTCTTCACACATAAAACAAAAAGCAGGACTGAGAGTGGAAACCAGCTTTCTGACTTTCAGATAATTTTCTTCTGATTGTGATTAAGCTCCTTTTTAAGTACCAAGCACCAGGAACCTAAATTGCTACTTCCCTTGAGACTGAAGTCTAACTGGTGACACTCTGGATCTTCTCTTAAAAATGGCAAATGCTTCTACTGCTCCCTTCTAGATATAAGCACACCACATACCATGTCACCATTGTCTTTAGCCATCTCATTTTTAACCCATTGGAATACTTACCTGCTACCTAGTTTATATCTTCCCTGGAACTTGCATGAGACCACGTATATGATCAGAGGCAATGAATTTCTGATAACTGTGTTAAATTAAGATTTTACTTCTTGAGGTAACCAGTCAACTCTGAAATAGCATTCATTTAAAGGTTTTGATGTACTTACTCCATGTGAGGCATAGAAGGTATTCAATAAGTTTGGAGTGAATAAATGAATGAATTTATGAATGAATAGCAAAGGAAAGAGAAGTCTACTGGAAATCTTGGATGGACTTTTAAAAACGGACAAACTCTATTATCTTATTTCATTCAAAACTAGTGCTAAATACATATGAAACACACAGACATCATACAAGAAAATTTAGAGATATAGAAAGAGAACCTTACTTTCAGTTCATTTCTAATTATCTATTTTCCTTTTGAAATTTCAAATCTGGCACATATCATGGAAGCTAAATTGAACAGCTGATATTAATGATGAATATTCAAACTTCTACAGTTGTCAGGTCTTCTTACATTTAATATAGCTCCAATAAGGCATGTCACAATGAATTCCAAGCTTGACTTCAAACAAAGTGGACAATCTGTAGGCCTCTGAAGAACATTTTCTGCAGGAAGCTCTTAACATTGTTCTCATTATGTGAGCAAGGTCTACAGTACCCTTTCTTCACACACATCTGATGTGAAAGCAGCCACTTGGATTTTAATGAACAACCAATTTCATTTTAGGAAAAATCATGCTTTTCGACTGATAGCACCAACTGTGTCCTATGATAGAGACCTTTTATAGATCATTTTCTGCATAAACAAAATGACACAGTGGTAAAAAGTATGGGCTAGAGCCAAAGGACCTGACCCTTTTCCACACTATCTGTGCAAGATCCCTGTGCCCATGCTTCCTCATCCACCTTATTTCACATAGTTATTGATAGAATTAAGTGAAATTCAACTGTCTGGTAATTAGAAAGTGCTCAATAAATGATAGGTGGTATTGTTTATTTCTATACCTACCCAGGGAATTCAAGGACCTTTGTGAAGTAATCTGACATAGAATTACACATAAAGTAGCCTAAACAGAACTCCTGAGACCCACAAAACTAATTAAAACATGATTCATATTTGTAGGCAAACTGTAAAGCTTGCCTAGGAAAAGGGCGTCAAGTATAATCTCATAGTTAGAACAATGTAGCTAGATGATTCCATTTACATTTAGCTCCAAGACATAGCAGAGATCAAGGGAAGAGAGAAAATGAGATGCAGAAAGATTTTAAAATGTCACAATTGCAATATTCAACAACAGATTAGCTATGAAGACAAAATACGGCTGACTCCCACTTTAGCACACTGCTCTAACTTCACGGGGCTGAGCCTTCCAGGGTGGTGTGGCAGCTGCATACATTAGTGATTCACAAAGAAGGAACAATAGCTGAGCTTATAGCGTTTAAAAATAAACCCTAATAAAGACAGGCAGTAGAGTGTGGCAACAAAGAACAAGGACCTAAACTTTGCCGTTAGAAAGCCAGAAAGCCATTCTCTGCACTGTAGTGTTCTCTTGAAGTGCCTCATCCTCCTATGCAATCACTGTAGAAATCAAATGGAATGTTCTGGAATCTATATAGCAACATCCAGGGTTGTGGCGTTTTGTCCATCTTTATCTTTCCTCATTTTTCTTGCCTTCCTGTAGAAGAGATGTCAGAAAAGTCAGAGGAATGGCAAACGACTGCTACGAGGATTCCTCATTTCAGCCTGCTATTGTTCGCTGACTTCATCACAACCTGGATGTACACTTAGATCCATTTCTTCCACCTGCTTCCCTAGTTTCTTTCTTTCCCCTTCAATGGGTAGAGGCCTCATGTAAGACTTGTACTGACAGCATTTTAATTCTTTAGATGTCTGCATGAAATCCTAGACCTACATTCTACAGTAACGCACAACTCTGGTTAAGTGATGATAAATCCCCTTGCTATCATAACAATGTCTAATGCTGTCACAGAGAACTTGATCTCAGATAGCAAGCTCTCTTTTGTGTGACAGAATGATTTTTGCATTTGATGTTAATGGTTCATTGATATGAGGCAAGTGTATAAGCTTTGTTTAAGATGTTGCTTTATATAAAAACTCATTTCACACTCATCATTTGTGTTAGGTACTTCCTAAATATGGCTGCAATATATTTTTGTCTTTCAGGAACCATCTTTAGGAAAGTCTTAATAATCAACTGCACAGAATACACAAATTCTAGAAATCAGTTGTTCCTAAAAGAATTAAGCCCTTGTTAATGCTCACTGATACCTGGAACATGACCACCTCACGTCCCATCACCCCAGATTCAAATGGTATCAACTTCCTATCTATCTTCAGGACTTGGCTCAGGTATTATCTTCTGTGAAGAATCTTCTCCAATATCTCCTATCTGCTGCCTGCACATCAGTGTCCCAGGGGCATCTCTGGTCTAGAGCAACCTCTTGGGTGCTTCTGTGCCTCCTTCTCCCACTACCCGTGTTGGAACTGTTGACCTACAACCACCCTGCAATAGTTCTAGAGCTCCCCGAATGCTAAGACCATTCATCTTTGTATCTACAGCCATCAGTAGAGCTCTGGCAACAAAGTGATCAATAAATTCAGTTTGAACATTACATTTCTAATTCAGGAACTCCTACAGAGTTAGAGCTATGAAATACCACAGGACTACTTGCCTCTGGAGCACTAGAGGCTGCTTTCTAGTTTTTTGGATAAGTACTTGTCCATTCCCAGCATCTCTGTGTCACTCCAGGAGGAGCATGGCTGAGAGAAGCATGTGAAGAGGCTCACAAGACTTTAGGGAGACAGATCAAGGGGAGAAGAAAAGATAATCCAGGACTGAAACAGGCAATATGCAAATTTAAAAGGGCAGATGAAAACAGAATGAATTATCCTACCTCTTACACCTGTTCCTTTTTAGTCTTCAAAGTTTGCCATAATCTGCTAAAAAGAGGGGCTACAAGGGCTGAACCTGCAAGGAGATATTTAAAACTTCTCCTATTACACATGGAAGCCAAGGAAAGGCCTCTATTAGGACTCGCCAAAACATCACAAGAGAAGGGTGACAGTCTCCATTCCTGGGCCTCTTCCTTCACATCCACTGATTTTTTAAAAAAATACTTTTTTTTAGTTGTAGGTGGACCCAATACCTTTATTTTATTTATTTATTTTTATGTGGTGCTGAGGTGCAAACCCAGTGATTCATATGTGCGAGGCAATGCTCTACCACTAAGCCACAACTCCAGACTCTCTCCCCTAATCTTAATGCTAAAATCAAATGAACACACCCCCAAATATAAAATTTCAGGAAATATTGTATTAGAAAATCCATGACTGTCACCTCACTATGATGATTGACTGGTAACCAGAAGAGAGAAATGGAATTTGCTAAATAAAGAAAATCAAGGTAAACAGAATAAAAGGACAGAATGAAATGACTCATACTGAGTTCATCCTCATGGGATATTTTTGGCCTTTATACAGCACCTACTCAGTAGAGATTCTGGCAATCCACCGGGGACTTCGGTGGAGAGGTTCAGCTAACTGAGAGAACATTTGCTGTTACAAATGATCTTTATCGCTCATGCAATAACCGTTTGTGGTTACTGGGAATTCACAAGGGAAAAACTAGCCAAATGAGACAATGGATACAGCAAGCCATTTCCCTGAAAATAGTCTTCAGGGTTTTGAGGTCTTAGAATAGAAGGCCCTTTTTCTTCAGTATAACACAAAAATCATTAGAGCAGCTGAGCCTCTATCTTCTCTGTAAAGGTTGCATCCTGGGGTCTCTAATGTCCAGATGGCAGAAGTGACAAGAAATTACTTTTCCCTTCCAATCATGCATTGGTAAGCCATCTAACAAAGCTTCACTTAGCATTATTCTTCTTTCCATTTTTTTTAAATGTGAGTACTCATGCACATAAACTCAAAGTTATGAAATTTTAAGTTATCGGCTTAACTGAATTCTGGAAGACAAGTTTAAGAGCCCTCTGGCTGTTTGACTGTGTTACACCTTTTCATCCCACAGAATAACGTTTGTGGGGGAGGAGGCATTTGATCACAAGAACAATTAAAAGGAAAAAATTATGTAATAATTTGATTTCTTACTTTCATTTTTTGGTGGTACTAGAAATTGAACCCAGGGCCTTGTGCATGCTCTATCACTGAGCCACACACCCTAGCCTGCCAGGCTATTTTTTTTAATAGTCAAATTTTTTCCCAAATGGATCCTAGCTACTATATTGACTAACAAACTACAAAAGAGTAATAAGCTTTGAGGAATGAAAATAAATTAAACCAGTTGAAACTATATTAATTAGGAATTACTATTCCTAGCCAAGGAATACTTTATTTACCTTGGGATACTTTTCAGTGTAGCTGACAATTATTTCAGGAATGATTCCCAAGAAAGGATTAAAACAATAAAACTTTCTTTTTTTATTTTTAGTAATATATTTGGTCTGAAAAAATATAATGAATAAACTTGAATAAACTTTTATGATTGTTCTTCACAGAAAATAAAAGAGAAAATAGTCTTCAAGATTTCTTTAAGAGACCTGTGCTACTAGACACTGATTAAACTAAATTAGAAAATCATTCCCTAAGATTTACTCCCACCTTCTTAACAATATAATTATTATTCTTTTATCCCTTGAGAATTCAGACCTCCTACTGTAATAAAAATAAAATCTAAACCTGTTTTAGAAATGCAGGCCTTAATTATGTTCTCAAAAATAGGTGGCCAAGCTTCTCTTGTTTACAGTAAATGACAAGTGTGACTGTTTCTTTGCTTTTCTTCTCTGGAAGTTATACTCTTAGGAATACATTTCCAATACTCAAAACTGAGAACAAAACCCTTGTTCTATGTTATTCATGGTGATGATATTTGCCAGAAAACTTTAGCAAAAGAAAATTGAGACCCAGAGGTAGGAAGCACAGGCTTGGTTTGGTTTGGTTCTTCATTTTCTGCTGCACTTTTATCAGAATATTTAATCCCTATGGAATTCAGTTTGTCTGTCTTTGGAAAGGAAATAATAAGACCTATGTCACAGGCGTACTGTAAGAACAAAATGGAAGTGATAAACATGCAACATCTCAGAAAAGACCAAAAGTCCTCTGTATGTTCAAAATAAACTTCTTATCTGAATAGTTAATGAATTCAACAAGCATTCATGGATACAACTGTATACCAAGCACCATTCTGCTGAGTGCTTCTTACAGACAGGACCCCCTGCCATCTCAAGGAGCTTGATGCATTCTAGTGAAGAAGGTGAGTGAGGATCATCAGAAGAACAGTGAGGGAAAGCCTCGCTGGTATTTTGAGTCTGAGTGAAGTGAGGGAGTGAAATATATAGACATCTGGGGAAAGGTATTCCAGACATGGAGAATAAGTGCAGATGCCCCAGGGCAGGACATAGCTTAGAAGGTTCCAAAATTTTCAGGGAGTATGGCTGAAGCTAAGTTGGGGAGAGGGAGAACAGTTACAGACGGAACCAGAGAGGCAGGGAATAGCATCAAACCAGGTAAGCCCTAGAGACAGTGGCAAAGTGTTTGGCCTTGAATCAAAGCACGACGTGAAACCATAGATTTTTGGAGCTAGGAAGAAATGTCATGGTCTCATTTATGTTTCTTTAAAAGCCACTCTGGCCACTATGTGTGTATCTGTGCATTTAAACCTTCTCCCTTAGCATGTTCTTGTTCTCAGTCCTACATTGCCCTGTGTCTAGTTCTCCATCCCCTGCAACCACGCTCTCCCTCTCAAACTCTGCCCCCACCCTTCAGCCCTGCCTGGAAGTGCTCCACATGTCCCACTGTAAACTCTTCATTGCTTTGCACCCTTCTTTCTTAGGTGTTAATTCTTCTTTTCTATGACTCTTTCTCCAGGGGACTCTGAGCTGCCTAGAGAAAGGACCACATGTCACCAGCTTTTATATCCTCAGACCCCACAATATTACCAGCACATAGTAGGTCCTCAATGAATCAATACATTCATATAAGGAAATTCTATCAAATTTCAAGACAAAGCAACAAAAATATCCCTTTGGTCATTCATACCATCTATCTAAATGCAGGCATCAGACAGGTGTTGTAACAATTTTGTCACAGAGACTTAGAAATCAGGGTTCTTGGGGTGGGATCTGTCTGTGAGAAGCCCGAGGTAGGACAATGCTTTGTGTACAGTGGTGCTCAGTAAATACTTGTTGGCTCCATTAAGGCAATGTTAACTGTGCTTGGTGAAGGGAGGGTAAAGATCAAAAGGCGGCATGGGTGTCTTCAGACAGGGACTGGGAAATCACCACTTCTCTATTGGGCAAAAAGAGGAAGAACATAATTGGGTGAAAGGATGGATACACATGGGAATGTGTTGGAGCTGAAGCGGTTCTGAATCAACCCAGCAGAGCTGTCTGATAGGTAGTTAGAAATACAGTTCTAGATCTCATCAAGAGAATTCTGATGTGAAAAAAAAGATTATGAAGCCACTCAGTGAAAAATAATAGTTGCTCCAAAAATAGTAGATGGCACCTAGGAAAGGTGTAAATGGTAAGAAGACAAGAGGGCTGAGGATGGATTTCTGAGGAGTCCTGGCAGGAGGCTATAAAAAGGGACAGGGCACCTATGGACCCCAGCTGTGGTGGGGGGAAGCTATGCAGCCCTCTGCACATGGCTTACAACTTGGAGCCCAAGGGTGCTGCTCTATTTAAGGCCTTTATCAGATGGGTAGAACAAGGACTAAGGAAGTCTAAAAGTCATTGGTTTTGTCTTTAAAGGACATGGCTCAGAAAATAGACATCAGAAATGTTCAAATCCCACTGAACCAAGCCTGGTGGCATAAATGTATCTATATGCAGGGGAGTCTGTCCCTGGGCTACTATATGCCCTGGTAAAACTTGCAAGATTATAATAATGGAAGAGAGAAAGGCAGGTTCTAAGGGCACAACTGTATTCTCGGATTGTGTTCCTTTAAGCATTTTACTGATATCTATCTCACCAAAGCAAGAAGGAATTCAGCTCAAGAAAGCAAGGGCAAAGAAAGGAGTAATTCTAAAACCTGAAGCTTTCTGAAAAGAACAGACCTGGGAGCTGCTGGTGCAGAGTCAGTTTTGTAAAGAGGTGGCCCAGTTCAGCATGATGATCACAGGCAGGGACAGACTGAATCAAAGTCCTAGCCCTGTCCCTTACCTGGACAAGCTTCTGAGCCGTATATATCCTGATAGTCCTGAATGATGCTTCAGAGGGTCACTGGGAAACTGAGACTAAGCTTGCGTAGACCCTGCCCAGCACCCCACACAAGGGACCAGGGCTATCACTCCTTTCTGCTCTTCCTTTCCCTCCCAGTTTTAGAGGGCAGAAGATGGGACGTATAAAGAGATGGGGAAAAAAAAAGCTTTTTAAAAAGGGAGCATTAAAAAAGAAAAAGAAATAAAAAACCTGACTACTTCACAATTTTGCCTGGAACCCTCATTTCTCAGCCTCAGTGAGAATTATGTTACATTGCCAGTTTGATGCCTGCCCTTGTCATACATCTGGAAGGTCATCTGAAGGCAGGGGTCAATTGAAAGCAGCACCAGTAGGCAGCCAGATTTGGGGTTTCAGAAGTTGTTGGTCCCTACCCTAATGAAAAGAGCTAGTTGCAAAGGCTTACAAGGAAAGAATTTCCTTTCTCTTATTAAAACAATTACAAAAAGGCATGCTTTGAAAGGTCAGGCAATGATGTATTTATAAATAATCTGCATCTGTAACTCTACAGATGAGGGAAAAGAATGAAAAGAAAGCTGCACCTAAAAAAACTGGTGGACAGGTCCACCCACTCACAGGGAAAAAATTGTTGGCCCAAGAATATAATATTTCTTTTCTTAGGTTTTAAACCTTCATTGCAAAAATTTTTCACTCTCATGTCTTACTAAACACTAGGCATCATTCCCTTTGGCTGTGAACTGGTCATTAACTGGAAAGGTTACCAAGAGTGAGGAGCCTTCTCTCTGCCTCCATTCCAACCTATAGCCAAGTAACAGATGCAGGAAAGATGTGGCACAGGCCCCTTGTAGCCTAGAGCTGGGCCAGTGTCCATATGTTCAGGTAGATAATACTGAACAGCAACAGAACAGGTAGGTGCACAGGTAAAATTTTTAGGGTGGTCAGAAGCGACACTGTTGGTTAGTTTTCAAGGTTACCTAACTATTATGTGTGCACAAACCATTACAATTCTTTTAAACACAAGTACATTTTTTATTGCTTTGTTCAAATGAAAGTATCTAGGGAAAAATACCAAACTCCAATTCTACTCTAAAACTCAGGGCTTATTTCCCCTCTGAGAGAAGAGGAAGGAAGAAAAGGTAAAAATATTTATCTTACTTCTGTAGAAAGCTTTAATAAGGGATTTCTGGTTCAAATTATGAGGTACCATTTATTTTCCACTTTCAGAAATTCTAGCTGAGGAGAAAGAAAAGACTTAGGCAGAGTGAGAGGGAAAGAGAAAAAGACAAGAGAGAAAATGTGCTAAACACAGGCCTAATATTTTGAAAACGAATGCACAAAAATAATCCAAAGTAAGTCAGACTTCAGTGCTTATACTTCAACACTAAAGTAACAACAAAAGAGAAGTTGGAAAGAGTTTTCTCCAAATAGACATTATGTTCCAGAAAAGATATAGATTTGATTTGCAAGCTTGGCATCCTTCCACCTCTGAAATCAAGTACTTTGGATGCTTCTGCAAGGCACCTCTCAGAAGTCACCTGTGTTGGCTCCATTTTTATTGTTCCACATTTATGCACCACTGCTCATTCCCACTGTTTACTAAACAATTAATGATAATTCATATTCATTGCAGTTTTCCCAACAAAACCATCTCAAAGCACGCATCACATGGTTTTGTAACTGAACTCCCCCAGGGGAGCCAAACGAAGTGTGAATCTTCCAGCTCCATGATCTTATGCAATGTTGCATCACTAAATAAAAACAGGACAAATGTACTACAGTGTCCACTCAGATTGGCAGGTCTCTCAGGGAGAACCAGATTTTAAAACTTAAAGATGATGATAAATAGAGGACAATAAACAGGAGACATAGAAAATGAAGATGGTACCACAGCTATAATATCAGCTATAATGAAATCAGTAGAAGTTAGTGGTGAAGGTCAGGAAAGTGATTAAATTAGTTGGTTTAAAGACATTGATTTGAGAACAATGAAGAAAGTTGTAATTAATGACAGGACAGCTCCAAGGTTAGAAAGATAGGCTTTGGAGTCTCACCCAGGTCTAATCTCAATCCACTCTTACATGACCTCAAGCAAGTGATTTAACCACTCTGTGGTCATGGGTTTGTATACACAAACACTTGCAGAATGCTAACTGTACTGTTGACACACAGTGAAAAGGTCAATAAAGTGTAGCTCTGATTATTATAGGATGAAAGAAGAGAAAGAAGGTTGAAAATGAGCTTCCATGACATCAGTGATTGTTGCCCGGTCTTGGTCGCTGACAAAGCCTAGCTGTGCTTAGCACATATTAGCAATCCATATATAACCATAATTTATTAAAGTAAAATACTTTCCAGAATGAGAACACTTGCTATCACCATGTCCACCATTTTCTGACACCTTCTGGAAATGACATCTTGCAGATCTTTTAAGAGGTCATATTGTCCATCTGAAAACAACTGCTATTAAAACCTACACTCTGTTGTGCTTCTCATTTTGACCACAGTGAGCAACAACTATAATCATCTAAGAACCAGAATCAATACATCTGCCCCAATATTTTTTACTGCCTTTGAAGACATTAAAACTTGTCCTTTCAATGTGTATGAAAGGCAATTATTTGAAGAACACCCCTAGATTTGGCTTCACCCAAAGTTAAACAACCATTTAGCCAAATAGTAATAAATAACTACTTTTATTGTCATCTTTCTCTCTAAATTATAATGCTATTACATTGAATAAACTGAGCAAAACAATATAAACCAGTCAGGGACCTTGGGTGCCACATTTTGGTGTACTGTGAATTTCCAGAAGCAGGATTAGAAAAGCATAGTACATGGTACCTTTGTAGAATGCTCCATTGTGACCACCACTTTGGTTTTGGCACTGGACACTAAATCCATAGCACCTCCCATTCCTTTCACCATATTTCCCTGCAAAACAGAAACAGAAAATCAGTAACTCTATATCTTTCACTTCTGTCATAGGTAGGAGATCAAAATTAATTGCAAAAAGAAGTCACTAGAATAATGAAACACTCATTGAGTCTCCTGGCTTAGCGCATGAAACTTAACCATCTAACATTTTGTTAGCCTATTATTCTATGGTTGAAGGACAAAGTTCAGTGTACATATTACAATGCTACTTTCATTAAGCATGGTTAACATGATTTTGTTAATGCTTTATTAGTAATAAGACAATCATCAGATAAGAAAAATTTTCAGACATTTTCTAGAATTCTGGAAAAAAGTATCAGATTAAAATTCTAATACTCCTGAAATTCACTTGTTTCTTTTTAAACACTGATACCACTAAGTCCTTCATTATAGACACTTTCAAAAGTACTCTTGGATATCCTATGGATTAAAATGACATTATCCAGTAGACTGAGGCACTAATGGTGTTTCTGTAGTAACAATTAATGTGAAACGTGGATCTAACACTTGGCATGTATCTTGCTCTTGAAAAAAAAATAAAACAAACTGGAAAAAATATTCCTGTTAAGCAAAAACAGAAAATGGAAGCTCAGGATCCTATTTTTGTCTGTTCATTCTGTCACTCATCATACATTAATCAGCCACCTTCTTCTATACACCACATACTCTGAAAAATTCTCACTGTCTATTCCATCTCCTGGTTACAGAGTTTTGAAAAAAGCAAATGCTTCCAGAGATGATGAAACAAATTCTTTCTCAAGTATATTGAAGAGAAATATCTTCTAACATTGAAATTTCCTTAAAATTTTATTTATTTTTTAACCTAAATCCTCCAACTGATTTGACAGTAAACACTCAGATCTGTCTCTCAGCAGTTTTCCCCTAATTTCAGAGCTCTAAGGAGATTAGGAAAGGCACTCAAAACTTGGATTTAAAACAGGGTCTCGAATTTCATGATTTCAGAGACATTTTAGATGCCAATGCAACATTAGATGAGTGGTCCAAAGGAAAGGAGCAAAGAGTCACATGCTTTATGATTCAGAGCCAGCCACTGGATGAGATGGGTGGCAGCAGGCAATCATTAGCTGGGAGGGAGGTGTGGAGGGTCGTTTCACACATGTAAGTTTGAACTGAAGCAGAGTACCTGTGTGAAAATCTGTAATTTTAAACTTCTATAAACAATATCTCCATTCTCCATCAGCTGCAACTTTAATGAACTGAGCATCAGGACATTATATTTCTGTAGAGAATGTTGATACCTTGATGGTATGAAATATTGATAAGTCAGACATGGAAGTGAGAAGTGACCAGTGTCGGTCATAAATCCCTATGCTAAAGTTTGATAGTTTAGAGCACTGGAAGACACGAAAGCAACTTTATTATAACATGTTTCAACCTGTGATAGTAGGAGCATCCAGGTTTCCCATGCTCCCACAGTCCTGAGTGGACTCTAAGCAGGTGAGTGCTAGAAGACAGAAACAGCAGCAAAAATGACAAAAACAAGCTAGCATGCTTTAAGAAAAAAAATCCCTTGATTAAAATACACCACAGGCAAATTTTATCTCCTGTGACACAATGATTACATAGGTAGAATTTATGACAGCTCCTAACAGAAAGCTTGTCCAATTTAGATAAATCTGATGTACACATTTTAAATCACTGTCAATTAGTTAAGAAATATTTATAGAGTACCTACTAGGTACAAAAAAATCTGTTCTAGGAGGAACATAACACACTTATAAAACATGGTGAAGAACCATCTCTTTATTTCTGGTAAAAAGAACATTCTTGACTCACTGTAAACGAACAGCCTTCATCACTCCAAGAGATTCCAGTGGTTGGATGATTCAAACCCCAAAGCACACACTATCAATCTCAAAGCCCTATTTTGATACGTAAATTAGTTTGTTTCCAAGAGTGAAAAATGAACAAGATTGGGTACAGAACACCTTGAGATCTATTCTGTTAGCCCACTATGTGCTGCTGACAAAACATCAAATCTCCTTGAATCCAAGTTCATTGCTTATAAACCAGAAAGAAGAGTATCTGTTATAACATACAGCTGGGTTGAGCACTCCATAGAATAATGTAGGGAAAAGTGCATAGTAAAGTTTATCAAGGTATTCACTTACATCCTCATTTGGAAAATTCGACTTAGTGAGCATCTAGCATAAGTCCAGCAATGTATTAAAGACCATCAAAAGAGCATTCTTTTCTTTGAAAAGCTCATTATCTGGGAAGAAAAACATCCTTGAGTAATAGGAGATCTGGACCAAACTTTCTTCCTCTAGAAACAGCATTGCCTTCTTCTCCCTCACCATAAAGGTAAGAGCTAAGCACCTTTTCCATATGTTCTTGTATTTAATCCTATTACAGTGATTTCAAATGTTCTCTCTCCATTGCTCTGGATGGATGAATGGATGAATGAATACACAGGTACTTCTGAGTTCTAGCAGGACCCTGAGAAGCAGCAATGGAAGGAAGAGGCTCAGGGATTTCACCAAGGAGATTGGTTCACCAAACTAGTTTGCCAGATGAGAAGAGCAATTCTACAAAGGAGAAGAGCAGTATCTCCCAAGAGAATGCATTTCTAGCAAATAAACAGTAAAACCATCAAATATTTGGTTTTCCTACTCTTTTAACATGTTCATTGCATTGAAAAAGAAATAAAGAAAAAAAGAAAACATTTGCCTCCATTTCAATTCCCAAAGGATTTCTGAAACAGTCAGTTACTAAAAGAAGACAAGTCATTCTATCTACACTGGCAGAAAAACACAGTTATGTAAGGCATACTCATCATTATCCCTCAAACTCAGCTTACCAGGCATTCTTTTGGGACACAGCCACTTGCATTTCCCAGCTCTCTACTGCAGTTAGAGGTGGGGTTGACCATGTGCCTGAGTTATAGACAATGGAGGAAAAGAAGGTAATAGTTATGATTTCCAGGCTCCGGCCCATAAAATGTCTTATATTCATTTTCCCCTCCTCTATCACCTCTGTAATTTGGACACTGACATCCAAGGTGACTGGATGATGATTGAGCTTCCCTCATCCTGGGTCTTTCAATTACCATTTATTCAGAACCACACTGCACTATCCAATACCAATGAAAAATATATGTATAGAGTGTTAAGCCACAGAAATTAGAAGCCTTATTTATTACAGCAGCTAGTATAACTAATACAATGATGTGGTGCCCAAATGAGTTAAATGAAGAGGGGAGAATTCTGTGTGGAATTAGAGCTGTTACAGCTGCATGGCAGAAGGGAGCCTGAGCCAGGTTCTTAAGCAGGTGATTGGGTTATCAGAGCCTCAACTCAATCAGTGAATTAATCCCCTGATAGGGATTAACTGGGTGGTCACTGAAGGCAAACAGGGTATAGATAAAAGAGGTGGGTCGTTGGGGACATGCCTTTGGGATATATATTTTGTATTTGGCAAATGGAGTTTCTCTCTGCTTTCTGACCATCATGTAAGCCATTTACCCCAACCACATTCTTCCGCCTCTTCTGCCATATTGTTTTGCTTCACCTCAAGCCCCAAGGAATGAAACTGGTCTTCTATGAATTGAGACCTTTAAAACTATGAGCCCCCCAAATAAGCTTTTCCTCCTTAAGATTGTTCTTGTCAGGTCGTTTAGTCACAGCAGCGAAAAAGCTGACTAAAACAGTGGGTGTGTATACTACTTCACAAAGTAAATGACTATACCAGATATTGTCCTAGGTACTGCAATCCAAATGTCCAATGTACCACTTGACATTTATAGTGGCACAATATACTTGTTCAGCAAATGATCGAGTACAGGAATAAATGGAAGGGATTTTGAGAAGCTAAAATTAAAAAAAAACTGAAAAAGATATAGACACCACCCCCTTTCTCATCTTCCTCCCCCCAATTCAACATCCTTTTCAACATACACAACCAGAAGCTTATAAAACAGTGAGATTTTGGAACTACAAATATACCTTAAATAAATCACAAGAGGAAAAATGATACTTGGAGAAAAATAGGCCTGTAATGAAGAAGAGTTATGAGCATGTTTGAAGCACTGGGCCAGGGTGACACAAAGTGTGGCTTTCTTTAAAATCTCATCAGCAACCATACATTTCTTCAATGGTGCAACTCTAGCATAATGAGGAGATAATTGCTGGATCCTAAACCCATAGCCAGCTCATCTTTTTCAGTTAAGGAATGACCCTGATATCAAGTATGAAGAAAATACTGCAATAAAATGAGCCAGAGATGCAGCACACTCTGGTATGACTCAATCACATAACTTTCTTAAGAAGATACTGATTCAAGTATTATCTTCAATTCACAAATAATTTGTCAAGGTCTATACAAACCAGATTCCAAAAGAGGAATTAGAAATAACAGATGAATCTGAAGCCAGGGCGATGGTACATATAATGCCAGCTACATGGGAGGTTGAGGCAGAAGAATTGCAAGGTCAAGGCCAATCTCAGCAACTTAGTGATCCTGACTCAAATTCAAAAAGGGATGGGGATGTACCTCAAAAGTAGAGCACTCCTGCGTTCAATCTTCAGTACAACAAGAATGAAAAGAAAAACAAAGATGAATATGATTTCTACCTTTTCTGTAGAAAACAGATCTAAATTAAACTCCATATTCTCTGTATGTCTTACCTACTTTGATCCTATTTGCAAATGCCAGGATTTTAAAGGAAGTAAAACTGTGAAGGCAACAATATTAAATACCTCAACATATCAAAGTACAAATATTAAATTAGATTCACAAAGAAATAGTAACTGAAGGTTTCAACATGACCTTTATTTTAAGGATTTTACCAAAAGGTAAAATGAAGACATTTGAAAAGAACTGTGCAATGTTATTTAAAATAAAATATAAAACACAATGAAAATTACTCTTGCTGCCACCTTTTTCATTAGGACAATAGTAGCAAAGGCTCACTTCCAGATTTGTTACCTCTTAATATTCTGGTCTTAAGTGAGAAACAATTTATAATATGTAAAAACAATTTTAAAGCATTTTAAAATTAATGTTATGTGCCACAGTAGAAAATGTGAATCGATTGGAAGTAAAAGGCGAAGATAGCCATGGAGTGATTTATTAATAAAACTAGGGCTTGTTGCTCAATATTAAATACCAGAATATTAAGTTCCCACCTCAACCCAAATATAAACCTCTTTATTTCTGTCTTCCCCATTGTTAAAAAATGCTCTAGGAAAGAAAAGTCCCTCATAATATGCTCCTAGCTAAAGAACAGGAGTGAGGCAAACTAAGGATAATAATAACATTTGTTTAAACACACAGAAAACTGTTTATAACTTCCTTAGAGAAAATAATTGATTTGAGATTTGCCTTAGTTTAGCAAAGTTGTTACAAAGTTACATCAGACTATTTCCTTTTTTGTTTGTTTTCAAAGCAAACAAACAAAAAGTGATTTTCCCTTCACAGATTAACTGTACACCCTGGGTGAATAAATTCATCGCATGAACCAACTAATGTGGAACTAGAAAAATGTTTGTTCTCTATTTCTAGGTAAGTTAACAAAATTGCATATAATAAATATCAGTTATACATCATACTATGAGTTTTTAAAAAAACACATCACAAAAGCAGAATGAAATAAACCTGACATTTCATTTCAGAGAGCTAAAATCTGGTTTCTGCAGTGACTCCCTTCAAAATGAGAAGTACCATAAATTACCCCTGTAATAGTGAATTGCCTGAGTCAGTAGACACCGTGAGAGTTTATCATATTCCTGAAGTGATCACTACATTGCATTCCACCTACTCCCTGAACCTGTCCACAGAGAGGCTTCCAAGGCATCATCCTGCCTGGTTCCTCCCACCTCTCTTGAGGCTTTTAGGCTCCTCCTAAGTACCCTTTTTTCAAACCACATTTGTCTGTTGGCCAAATTAAGAGTTCTCTCCTTGGCCTACCATTTTCTCTACTAGTTCTCCAAGAGGCCTTCATCTAGCCTCAGGATAGACTTCCTCTGTCTCTCACACCTTCTAAAAGCACATTTCCAGCTCAAGTCTTCCCTCTGAGTTTCAGACTTCGGTGTTCGTAAGTCACCCTGTGGCCATCTGTGGGATGATTGCCAAAGCCATTTCCTCTTATTCCTGAGCCCATAGGTAGGCTTCCCAGACGTCTTAAAGTTAGAGTTGGTCATGTGACTTAATGTTGGCCAGTGGAAAGCAGAACAAAGTGATGGGTGAGATTTCCTGGGCTGGACCATAAAACCTTGCAAGAACAATCCTCCATATTTTTCCATCTTCTAAACTACAAGCTGAAAATGGAGGGGCTTCCAAGGAGGGAGCGCAATCCCAAATTACCACACAGGAGAGGCCTACTGCCTATATGGGATATTCATTTTAGTTCTAGGTGAGTAAAAAATAAAAATTGATTTAATAAATTAATATCTGCCTTGCTCAGTATGATCCAGACTAAATTAGCGACCTTTATCAAGGCTCACCTGTTAAACTTCCTGGTTCAATTAATGGCCAACCTCTGCCCCCAAGATCCACATTAGGACTCCCTTGTCTTTTGTCTCTCCCCCATATCCACAACCAGCCAGGCATTCAATTGCTAAGAACTCCAGTTTTCCCAATACTTCTTGAAACTGACCTTTTCCTGTCCTCACAATTCCTCCCTCACAAGCTGTAATACAGCTGAGGGTGTAGCTCAGTGGCATAGCACTTTCTTAACAAATGCAAGGCCCTGGGACAGATCCTGAGCACTGTGAAAGAAAACACAAAGTATAAAGATTGTGATAAGCTCCATACTGGTCATCCCAAGTTTACCCTTATTCCTCTTGAACCTGTCCAGTCCACAGCTATGAAAATGAAATGATTTCTCAACAAGGAGCATCTGGTTGTGTTGATGTACTGCTTTAAGTCTTGTAGTGGTTCCTCAACACACTTCAGGGTCACTGCCAAGCACCTCTGCCTAGCGGACAAGGCCTCTGATGACTTGCTCCCATCCCTATTTCCGTACATCCCACTTCCATTCCAGGACCTGTGAATGGATTGTACGTAGCATATGGCTTCACACTATGTCTTAAGATCCCACTCTCTTCCCATCTGGTGAACACCACCTTATCCTTTATGTATCAAATTATTACTCTTCCAAGAAGTGTCCACAGACCTCTGTCCCACCTCATCAGCAAGATGGGATTAGGGAACTCTCTTGGGTGTTCTCATGGCATGCTCACAAATCCCTCTTTTTTATCATATTACCTTCATTAAAATAAGGGCTGTTGGCCCACTGGCAGGTAGTGGCACAGCCTTACAGGTATTTACCATTTAAATGATTTCTTATGACAGGGACCTTTTCCCCTCTCTAGCCATCCCCACATTATCCAGCAATTTAAATCACAATAGGGGGCCTTGGAGACCACATCCAGCTACCAGTACATCTGTTCTTATTCTTCAGCCTTTGTGTCTCAACATCCCTGACTGAGTTCACCTGTCACAGTGTAAGGCATTGCCTTATCATTAGAATGTAAGTCTCCCATCCTGCTGTTCAACTCTAGCCCCACCATGCAGTGACTGACACATGACAGGTCTTTTTACTGTATGCTTAGGTAAACTAATTTTCAGCTTCAATCAAAGCTTTATTTGCAAAAATATAAGAGGAGAAATGAAGAACTAAGGTGGACAAATGAGGCTGATGAAAACTTGGGGCTTTATGAGCTGGAGCTGGGCTCAGCAATAGAGTGTTCACCGAGCACATGCAAGGTGCTGGGTTCAATCCTCAGAACCACATAAAAATAAACAAATAAAATAAAGGTGTTGTGTCCAACTACAACAAAAAATGTTAAAAAAAAAAAACTTGGGGCTTTACCTACAAAAAGAAAAAGTTATAGAGTTTAAGCTATGACAGGAGGAAATAAGAAAGAGACAGAAACTAAGCTAGGCGGAAGAGGGGCCCAAGGTCAGGATACCCACCGCTGACCCTGGCTGTGAGCACTGGGTGGACCCTTTCCTCTCCCCGGTCTACTTTCCATTTCCAGAAGAAATCAGTTAACTTCAAATAAGAAAAACAAGTTCTGTTCTTAGCTATTAACCACACTGAGTTTCTCATTTCATAAAAGTGTAAAGACCATTCATGAAGCTATTCATAGTTCTCTTTTGAAACCTTAACACTCCAAACAAAGAAAAAATACCAATATATATAAAACTGATTGCCATTAATTACACAAAGGCCTTTAAGTCACCTTTTTACCTGAAATTAATAAGCATTCATTAAGTGAGTAGTTAGAATTATGAAGTTTATATCTTTTCCT
The DNA here is from genome assembly GCF_048772815.1 of Callospermophilus lateralis. NCBI lineage: Eukaryota > Metazoa > Chordata > Mammalia > Rodentia > Sciuridae > Callospermophilus > Callospermophilus lateralis. Next base: position 652,402 of record NW_027512409.1, read on the forward strand.
AAGGTACAATGTGTGACAGTTTTATTGTTATAAATGGGGAATGTTGCATAGGCTAACGTCTTTGTTGCAAGGTCAGACGGATGAGCTTCCTGATCTATTTGCTGGATTAATAAAGTGAACAGAAGAGAAAACTGTGTTATTTCTAGCTCTGTTTTGAAGTTGTGGTTTCAGTTTTCACAAAGTCTATTCGTAATGCTGCAGAGATGAAAACAAACATCAAGCAAACGGCTGAATTCACCTTGTTTTCTTAGGCCTCCTACAAAAATGCTTCTAAGTAAAGTACTGAAGCAAGTATTTCAGGATAGACATAAGGGGATTTGTTTTCATTTAAAATGATTATTACACTGTAATAAGCAAGTTATTTGATTGAATTTATTAAATATGGCTTAGCACTGCAGCTTCTGGCCTTGTATGTTACAGAAAAAGAATAATTACTGTATTTAAAAACCCAAAGATTATTTTTCCCTTCCATTGGATCAGAGAGAGAAATGTAATAAAATCATAAGAAATTGCCCACATATGACCACGCATGATGTACAAACACAGGAATTCCACATACTTGGTTCTACCTAATCTCATAAAAGCAGAGGGTGGGGAATGGTGGGGGTAATAATAGACCCCATTTACTAACACAGAATTGTTTGAAATTGTTATTTTTAGGAGATTCCTGTATAATCATTACAAAATGACAGCTAAAATACTGATGGAAAGCTAACAATCATTTTTATGATCCTGCAGGTACTTAAATACATCAATCCCAACTCATTCACATGGAATGTAAAATTATTACTATGTCTTTTGCAATCAGAAAATAGCCATTCTCAGAAATTTTATTTTCTGATTTCTCAAAGAAGGCGTGGGTTTTTGATTCCTCAAAGAGGGTGTGAGAACTAGTACCATGGGCAGAAGCACATTTGCTCCATCACCTCCTCCCACTGTCTGCAAAGCTCTAAAGAGCACAATTATGGAATTACTGTAATTACACTGCCATCTCTGACAGCTAGATGGAACTTTTACAGAGAGAGACACAGTGACTGAAAGAACATTAAGAAATACATCAAAATCATTACCAGTGTTTCTAGGCACTGTAGAAAGGATCAAAAAATAATATAGAAGATAATTTAAAAGTTAAAAAAAAACCACTAAGGGCAATTGTGAAACAGCATGCTATATATACTAAATATTGGTGCCCTAATAAGCAAGTATTAAAGGTTTGAGTGGAAGAACACACCACCATTTTGATTTTACATGAAATTAATAATACCTACTCAGGTGTCCTCTGGATTCAGTTGATGGTCCAGTTTAATGGCCACTAAGACCCTACTGGAGGTCAACAGCTATAAACATTCCTGGCAATTTTACACCTTTTTGGTCATTGTTCAAGAGTCCTCTGGAAGTTAGGTCTAATCTCTGGTTGCTGAGAAAGCCCCACTTTCAGGACTAGGGGAACCTAGAAAACATCTTTCCACCCAGGACAATGGAAGCCTAAGTGCCCAAAGGGAAGCGATCATCAGAAGAAGGAAGCACAGAGGAGGCTAAAGAGCCTGAACCCTGGGGGAGGGACCCAAGACCACAGGCAGTGCCCAGTGTTAGAAATTTAAATTAATGCTCCTAGAAGATAAAAATGGCTTCCTCTCAAGCTGGGGAGGATAAGGTGAGAAGAAACAACTTTTTCAAAGAGTAGAAGACAGGTTAATAGAATTACTTTGAGCTATTTGCCAAAAAGTTAATATTTCTGAAAGATGTAGAACAATGTAAATAGAATATTAGTTTCTACCTTCTTATCTTTTCAAGCCAAATGTGTCAGAGGTAGGAGGAAAATGTGAATTATTTTCAGAGACAGTAACAGTAAAACACATAAACTTTTTGGTGAATATCTCAGTGATGTAGAAATAGAAATACTGAAAGCAGAATTGAACCATGAGAAAAATATCAGAGAACCCAAATGCGGGACACTTTACCAAATGTCTGACTAGGACTCCTCAAAACTGTCAAGGTCACCAAAAACCAGGAAAGATACCAAAGAGGAGATTTAACAACTAAATGTAATGTGGCATTCAGGATGAGATCCTAGAACAGAAAGCAAGCACTAGGTATAGAGTTCACAATAATGCACTATATACTTAAAAAGTAAGAAGGTAGTCCTTTTAAGTTAAATATTCTTACCATATGCAGGGTAGAGGGGAAAAAAGAAGAGAACTGGAAGAAGGTGATGGCTAAGTTTATAGTATTGTTTATCATGATGAATTGGCAGGTATATACTTATAGACACACTGATCAAAACATACACATCAAGTATGAACCCCTTTTTGTATACCAACATTACTTTAAAATTTTCAAAAGGATTTAAGGAAAAACTAATAAAAGCCAAGTAAATTATGAAGTTTCATCAGTAAAAGAACACCGAGACAAGAATAAAAATATAGAAATTTTTTTCCAAAATGAAATACAAAGATGGTCAGAAGACACAAGAATATTTCAAGACATAAACCTCAACTCAGTTTTTGATATGTCAGTGTTTCAACTCCCTGAACTTCACAGATAAACTTTTAAGTTTTAATCTTGATGGTTTCATTAATTTTCTCTCTTCACTGTTTATAGTACCAGAAATGGATGTAAAACACATGACTAAACAGTAATAAAAGCCAAGTACTGTGTAAGTGAAAACCTGATACTTCAATTTCATTTTATGGTCCAAAGAAGAACATTTTGAATTCAGGACACTCTTAGATGAGAAGCAGGGTTTTAGCAAACAAGATTTTACTACTTTAATGCCTCAGCATGGCTGAAATGATCTTATAGCGCTTAATCATAACAAATATTTAAAGGTTGGGCATATTTAACTTTAAAAAATCAATATTTTCATTCCAAAGTGCCATTTGCTAGCCCTACTACTAAGAAATTGAAGACACAATCCATTAATACCATCTTGAAATATAGTTAATCAGGAAGAAGTTTTTTTTCCCCTCTACCTTCAGTGAGCAGGTCTAAAGGTGGAAAGTTTTTTATTGTTGTTATTCAAAACTATTAGTATGGAGACATCCATTACAAATCTGTTCACTGAGAATACTTAGAAGCAATGGTACCCCACAGTAATAAGCACACCTAGCATCAAGGTCTTAGTATCTAAATACAATTCTCCAGTAAAAGAAAAGACATATCTTTGAAGAAATAGCTGATTGTATGATTGTAGGGGGTGAAATATAGATAGATATAGATATATAGATATGTGAATATATAGAAATATAAATATAGGTATATATATATATATAGATATGTGAATGATGAGTATCTTGTAGTGCTTAAGAAAATATATAAATAAAAAGAATGGAAGCATGCCAAAAAGGTATAAGAGCCAAACTGAAGGAGCTCCCAAGGACCATCACTAGAACATCTGAGCATGAAAATAAATAACATGGTGTTTCATTACAACTAAAAGTACCAAATACACATGAGTATATATTGATGCAAATAAACGACTAAGTCAATAAATAAATGAGAGAATAAATCTCTTTAGAGGAAATGCAAAAAAATACATACTACTTCCTCAACTGTATACTCCTAATACTTCTGATAGCAAATGTATGGGGTTTTTTTTCATGCCAATGAATTCTTCAAATCACCTGACACAAGCTGGGTGTCAATCAATTCAATTAACTTCTGACCCTAACTGCCTGGTGTAACTGCAGCACCTAAAGACTAAGGATTCAGTCTCATAAGCCTGCTCCTCTTCAGAAGCCAGCCGCAAATCTGGAAAACACATACTTCTGACCAACCAAGTAGGAAGCCAGCAGGTTTCCATGATCTCCTCTCAGGTTTGACAATTTGCTGAACAGCTCCCTGAATTCAGGAAGATGTCTGACTTACTGTTATTGGCTTATTATGAAGGATAAAACTGAAGAGCAGCCAAATAGAAGAAGTAAATAGGTATGGGAGAAGGGGTGCAGAGTTTCTGTGCTCTCTTCACCCTCAAGTTCTTGAACACCATCAGCTAGGTGTTTTCCTGATGTTTCATGACATGGGCAAGATTGATTAAATCAATGGCCACTATTGATTGAGTTCAATCTCCAACCCCTCTCTCCTAGAGGTTATGGGTACGACTTACCAACCTTCTAATAATACCTTAGTCTTTGAAAACCAACCCAGTCCTGAAGCTATCTAGTGGCATGCCCAGTCAACTAAAATTAGCATAAGTTCAGGGCCTGTGGAAAGGGACCAAATGATGGCTTATCAACCCATCATAAAATTCCAAAAATTTGGAAGCTCAGTATCTAGAACCAAAAACAAAAACAAAATACATATTTCTTATCACATCTCCTCTCCAAGAGGTAGAACCTAATCTTCCTCCTGATCTTTGAGAGTTAGCTAAATGTATTGAATTGCTTCCAGAGAATAAAGTAGGAAAAAGGAAAAACAATAAATTAATAATGAACACACTTGGTAAACACTATCATAATCAAGTGATAAAGATTAAGCTACGTCATATGGATATCCTATGCTCTCTGGTATGGTAAAAAGGGTACTTAACTTTTGTAGTATTCTTTTATATTTTTTTAAACTGGTATACAAAAACAAAAATTGTATAAACTACAGGGGTAACAGGATATTTCAATACATGTATATATTATGTAACATTTAAATCACATTAAACATATCTATCTCCTCAAACTTTCATCATTTCTTTATAGTGAAAATTTTAAAAATCCTTTCTTCTAGCTTTCTGAAAAATATAACATACTACCATTATCTACAGTCACTTGATTGGACAGGAGCACACCAGAACTTCTTGCTCCTATGTAACTATAACTCTGTACCCATTGATCAACCTTTCCCCCATCCTCCTTCCCATCTGCTCTGGTAACCATGATTCTACTGATAATCCAAGTCTCATCCTAAAACAACATCAGACAAACCCAGATTGAGGGCCATTCTTCAGGATCCCTGGCCAATAATTCTCAAGAGAAAGTCATAAAAAAAAAACAAGAAAAGACTCAGAAACTAGTACAAACCAAAGAAAACTAGGGAATACATAATGAATATTTATGTCATTTCTTTCTTCTAATTATTCTATTAAAGATGTACAAGGAAACAATCTGCTATGATTTTATGTCAGGGTGTATCCTGGTATTGTTCATAACTAAAAAGAGTAAATTTTTAAAAATAGATAATGAAGGGCTGGGATTGTAGCTCAGTGGAAAAGTGCTTGCCAAAGCATGTGTGAGGCACTGGGTTCAATTCTCAGCACCACATATAAATAGATAAAATAAAGGTCCATCGGCAAAGAAAAAAAATACTTAAAAAAATGGATAAAGAAAAAAATGCAACATGGTACCCTGAGTTGGATCTTGGACAGAGGAGGATACTTATGGAAAGACTGATGAAATCCTAATAGAGTCAGGGGTTTGACTGATAGTAATGTACCAACGTATCCTTCTTGGTTTTAACAAACATACCATGTAATGTAAGATGGTAATAATGGGAGAAATTGGTGAGGGGGCATAGGAAACTCTCTGTATTATCTCTTAAACTTTTCTGTAAATCTAGAATTAATCTAAAATAAAAATTTTAATAAAACAACAACTACTCGGTATGTGGCCTGTTTCTCTGGTTTTTGTTTTTCCATCAGAATGAAAAACACAGAGAAGAGTGCTGAGATTTCCCTCTGCAGGGGTCTCTCCCCGTAGTGACTCTTTCAGCTTTGCAAATCTGACTCGAAAAATAAGTCAATTTATGACAGTTAGATATATTTGTTCTCTCTATTGAACCATGATCCATTTTCTGGTAGTAACTAAACTTTATGTTGCAGAATCCAACATTTAGCAATATTGAGTGTATAACAGAAAGGCATGAAGTAGTTGCTTAATAAAGAAGCAGAACAACAACTCTGAAAACTTCATGTGTGAACTTTTTGGGTTCTGTTTTATTTTTCCCAATGAATAAACTTTATCATACAAATCAATATTGATTGGATTAGACCATCCTGATGATAGACATCTTAGATGGCTTCATAAAGATTTAAAAAACAAAAAAAATATGGTAATAAGGACCTTTTAACATAAACCACATTATTACTGGCTTCAAAAACTAAGAATACAAACTGGACAAATAAAATGTTATTTCTCTCTTACTATTCTTATTTCATTTTTCCTGTTAAGATTGACTTTATCCATACTTATTAGTTAAACAGTATTAAAAAGAATAAGTATAATACACTTCCATAAACAAAAAAGAAAATAGAAAAGTTAACTGAATTAACCTGAAGTTACAGAACAAGTCAGGAAAAAAAGAAAATGAAGTTTCTTCTTCAGCTACAGGAAAGAAATAATCGAATACCCATAAAAGATGCTTCCTATTTTTAAAATACTGATTATGTTGGACTGATGGCACTATCTTTCTTTCTCATTGTTTTTAACCTCTTGGATGGTGTTAATTAATTTACTTGAAAGGCAGACAAAGAATCTAGAGATGTCCTGTGTAGCTTCAGTTTAGACGATTTCTAAAAATACAGTTAGATTCTCCTTGATTAAAATTACAAAACTACCCAATGTACGTATAAACAAACCATGCATCTTACACAAACGTGAAAGCTCTGATTTAAGAAAATTAAATTTCCTAAAATATGCGTAGTTATGAGCAAAAGTTACATCCTGGATGGAAATATGTTAACTGGTAAAGCTCCTAAGTGCCAGAAGAATATGTCTATTTCTCATAATGTTCTAGCAATTTGAAAAAAAAAAGGAAAGAAGAGAAAAAGAAAGAAAGAAAAATATTGCCTTCATTAAAGAAGCTACTTCTATTTTACTTATGGATTAAGTTTTCAGGTCTGATTACTTAGATATGTTTAAGCTATAACTACAATTCAGAATAGGCAAAACAGACTAGTAGCTAAAACATAAGGAGTTTGTGTCAGACTTTATGGAAAAAAAATTGCTCTTTCTATGCACAACTGTAACAAAACTGGGAATCTGATACTACATCCAAAGTTATATTTAGAAATTAGTACTTACATGGGAAAATTTGGATAATCCAAAAACATACGAATGATCTTATTCTTTACTAATTCTCTTTAAATATAGTTATTACTACAAATACTTCAAAGACCTACTGAAGTTATTACTTTAATACAACACTGAGTTGACTGGATACAACCAAGTTAAACTATCTGCATTTTACTTAGGGAAATTCGAGGGAGAAGACAGGTGAGAGAAAGATAAATGTAAAATGGTAATGATTTTGCCTGGCATTGTATTTGGATGGTAAAAGTCTAAATGGGAGGTGGAAAACCCATGTTCACTCAATCCTGACCTCATATCCTCTCATATGTAATGTGAACTTGTTATGGGTTGGACGTGAAATGTCCGACGAATGTTCATGTGTGAGACAATGAAAGAAGGGTTAGAGGTGAAATGATTGGGTTGTGGCAGTCTTAACACAGTCATTGAATTAATTGGGACAGGGATTAACTGAGTGGTAACTGAAGGTATGTAAGATATGGGCTGTGCCTTTAGGGTATATATTTTGTATCTGGTGAGTGGAGTCTCTCTGTCTCTCTGCTTCCTAGTACCATGTTCCCAGCTTCTTTCCTCTGCCATACACTTCCATGATGTTCTGCCTCATCCCAGGCCCTGAAGAATGGAGTGGGCTATCTATGAACTGATACCTCTGAAACTGTGAGCCCCCAAATAAATCTTTCCTCCTCAAAATTGTTCTTGTCAGGTCTTTTGGTCAGAGCAATGAAAAAGCTGATTAAAAGAGAACTCATTAGAAAAACTCTAGGGTTTAAAAATATTCATCATCATTTCATATGGTTCTGAATTGGAAGCCAACTGCTCTACTTGACCGTTAACAACAATAACCACAATCTGATCTGGCATTGTTCCTGAGGGTCTTACTGATACACATCGAGTGCTAACATGACCCCGCACTGGACGTCCTACAGTCGACCATGGGCATCACACTGGTAAGGTATGCAAGCAAGCAGGAAACCAACAATGCACTATTTCTGCTAATAATTAAATCATTTAAGACTCTCCATTTTTAGAGAATAATTTTAGTTATAATTCACAAGTTTTGATATAAATTTCTCATTTTCATTAATTTCTAAGTAATTTGTAATTTGTAATTTCAGATTTGAATTTTTTGTGTTCTACAGCCCCCTGAGGAAAGAATATGTGATAGATTTCATGGCTTTACCCACATTTGATGAAGAAGTAAAGCATACTCATAAGCATAATGTGATTTTTACCTTAGGGTTGACTTTTAGGAGCTAACCCTCACTAAATAACTCCACATTTCAAAGCTTTTAGATTATCATAGCCTCAATTCTGAAATATAGATGATTTCTAGGTCTCAAAAATGGTACAAGCTTGAAAGAGGTGGAAAAATTTTGGACTTTTACCAACTATTCATATTTTCCATTTTGTCACAGTATTTTATGAAGGTATAAAACCACAGCTTGAAAGTTAAGATTTTAGAATTGGGTTCCCTTAGGATTTTTGGTGCCCAACTTTAATTTCACAGATTAAATCTGAACTATCCGATCAGGTAGTCTAGTCATATGTGGCTATACATCTGAATTAAGAAAAATAAAAACTCAGTTCTTCACTCACACTAGCCATATTTTTAGGGCTCAATGGCTAGTGGCTACCATATCTTACAAAGCACCTCTGGAGTATTTTCACTATCACAACAAAATTTTTTGGACAGTTCTATATTATGCCAAAGGAGAGAAAATAGCTTGCATAAAATTACAGTTCACTAGTAACAAAGCTAAAGCTAGAATTTAGGTCTTTTAATTCCCACTGTTATTTGCTTTCTATGAAACCATAGCCTCTAAGAACTAATAAAGTAAAGGATCTGGGTACAACAAAACTCAATGCTAAGCTTAATCGAATACAAAATTGCCATACACTCATATAAAAAAGAAGTTTAGAAAAAATCAAACATGTATTTGGTCACTGAAAAAATATATTCCCAAAAGAAGTACAAGGAATTACTCCCCAAACCTTTGAAATTGGATGGGGGGGACTCTTGTAAAAAATTCCTGAATCAAAACTGAAATGATGAATTACCTAGAAAATAAGAATCTTATATTTAAGTTTGTGGAAAGCAATTAGAATTATACTCAGGAAAACATAGAGATCCTTAAATGTTTCTAAATTACAATTACAAGACTGTAAAAATAAGTCAAATATTCAGTTTATGAGTCTAGAACTAGCATCACATAAACCAGAGGATAGAATTAATAAAAAAGAAATTAATAAATCAGATATTTCTTAAAGTAATAATTAATTTAAAAACAGTAATTTTTGCAAGCCTAAGAGAGAAAATGAACATCTATAGTATAGGGAATGAAAATTTCATAATGAACATCTATAGTATAGAAAATAAAAATTTCATTATAATAAGTTTATAAGAAATTATATAAGAATATTATATGTTGTTTTAGACTGGTCAATTAAAGAGTCCAAAAGACATGAACATTTTCTAGAAAAACGCAGATTAACAAAATTACTACAGGAAAGATCACAAAATGTGAGAAGATCATAATAAACAACAAAAAAATACATTACAGATTAAAAACTGAATTTATTAAAAGAATAACAATGGGCTGGGGGTTGTAGCTCAGTGGTAGAGTTCTTGCCTATCATGCATGAGACACTGGGTTTGATCCTCAGCGCCACATAAAAATAAAATAGAGATATTTTGTCCACCTAAAACTAAAAAAAAAAAAATTTTAAAAAAGAGTAACAATGATTTTTACATCTATCAGTTTAAATGATGACATTAACAAATTGAAAGTGGAGAACTTTTGATCAATAGATGAAATTACACTTAATAAAATTCAACTTCCATCAGTTTAACAACTAGAAGCAAGGATTGATGTCCCACAGTGTTGCCAAAAAAGAAGAGCCTATCTGGTACACACGCCTATAGTTTCAGCTACTCAGGAGGCTGAGCCAGGAGGATCCTAAGTCCAGGTCCAATCTCAACAATGTAGTGATATTCTGTCTCAAAAATTAGCCAGCATACCTGTAATCCCAGTGGCTTGGGAGGCTGAGACAGGAGGATCACAAATTAAAAGCCAGCCTCAGCAACTTAGTGAGGCCCTAGGAACTTAACAAGACCCTGTCTCAAAATAAAATATAAAAAAGGGCTGGGGTTGTGGCTCAGTGGTTAAGTGTCCCTGGTTCAATCCCTGGTAGCAAAACAATAAAATAAATAAAAGCAAACTTTTCCTTATACAGTGGAAAGAGCATCCCCGTAACACTGAGACGGGAGATAAGTTCCAGCACTGGCTTAGTTACTAACTGGTTTGGGGACGTGGGTTGAGTCACTTCACTTCTCTGCTTTCAGGTTTTCCATCAATGAGGTCAGGTACTGTATGGCTGAATATTAATCACCTGCACCCTTAATCCCTTACTTACAGATGGGATAACAGAAAAGGTAATCCTTTTTAGGAAAATCTGAAAGGAATCTTCCAGAGACAATGTAAAAATGTTTCTGAATCGATCAATATGATGTGTAGAGTTTGCTTCATAATAGTCGGGGGCAGGGGGGCGGGAATTGAATAAGAGTACAGGCAAATAAGACTAACTGTGAGTCGACAGCTGTCTAAGTGGATAGATGCGTTCCACTATTTACATGTACTTCCAGTATGCCACTCTTCCAATATTCTATTTTTATATATATTTAACATTTTTTAAAACTGTTTTTTTTTTATCTAGATGGTCTCTAAACCAAAAGAATAAAGAGATGAAGATTTAACCAATTGGAAATGCCAAATTCAGTGATTTAATAAAACTTACTCTTCCCGAGTCATTAGCCTGTAGCTGCAGGGTCATGTTGTCACCAGCTCTTTGGTTTCATTCCCTGCAAAGTCATCTCAGCAGCACCATTATTTGTCATATTACTTAATAATGGGTTTCTAGGAGGCCTCATTTATCATTTTTAATGTTTCTTCTCATCCTTTTAAGTAGACTGTTTAATGAGAAGGGGCTGCCACAGTCATACAAATACATCATTAGCCAAAGGGATATTATTGCAAATATCAAACGCACTCATTGTTCAGTCATTTTATAAAGAGATAGAAGAGAGAGAGAGAAAGATTGACTGATTCAAAAATTAACAAACTCCCACTATCTGCAAAAGAAGTCTGCCTTCTGACACCAGAGGAGATGGAGATTATTTAATCAAATTCTTACAAGAAATTCTTGGGGGCTGTGTAGCACCATGGCTTGGAATCAATCAGATGTCCAGTGCATCATTCATTTAATCTCTAGATTGAATACATTGAGTCCCCGTGAATAGTCAAAGTAGTTGTTCATGAAACTCTTTCTTTCTTCCACAACAAAAACAGACTCAAATAGCAATCAAAAAGCAAAATCTTTCAGTCAACTGAAAACTGAGATAAAGAAAAGGTTGTTTCCCATTTTCTTCTTCCTTTGCGTACCTAAAATGTTAGCATGTATAGGCACGTAAGCTGGGAGAGCTGACTGCTAATGAATTTGCTTTGGTTTCTTTCTATTTTCAGCTAATCTTTTTTAAAAACTTGAATACAGTATTCCTTTTTGCAATTGTCTCATATTTCTACAATTATGCTTCAATTTTTCCCATTTAAGTTGTGCTAAAAGCTGATTTTAGGAAAATCAAATATGCAGTAAGTACAGGGGAATGCAGGTAGGTATGACTCTCATGGCCCCTGCCTGTAAAGAGTTTACAGTCTGGCGAATAAATGAGATATGTGGAAATAATTAGTATACATTGTGAGACATGGTAAGATATAGGCTTAAATAACATGCTATGAGAACCCAGAAAAAAATGCCCAACCTGCCTTGGGTAGTCATTGAAAATGTCCAGAGGAAGAAGGCAGGCTGAATCACCTGAACTGGAATTTTCAGAGTAAAATTAGGCACAAGGGTTTGGTGTGTGAAAGGGGATGGATTTTTAGGGTAGAAAGCTATCTGTAGAGTGCCTGTTATCTTCAAAGAACAAGTAGTTCACTGTGGCTGGAATATAGAGTACATAAGGGGAAGTGTTAGAGGATGTGCTGGTTAAGGTGGGCAGGGGCTAGATCACAAGTGGATTTTCATGTCTCAGTGACAAATTTGGGTTTATTTTATAGCTGGAGAGCACTTTGGCCAGATGCCATTCTAGAATGGTGCCATAGCATTGATATGGAGACTAGACTGGAGTCTAGAGACCTAAGATGGAGACTCAAGTTAGGAGCTATAGCCCTGTGGGGAGTACTGGGACTTAAACTGAGGTGGTGGTAGTGGAAATGTGGAGGAGGGAGAGGGAGAGGCCTTGGGTTATGTGGGCTCATGATGAGGATAAAAAAGGGAGTGCTGGAATTATGTTCTGATTGAGTAGATGAGGATGAAAATCACCAATTAAAAGTTACAGACAGGTAGGGGTGAGGGGCTTTCTTTGAAATAAAGATCAATGAAAAGATTTGGGAAATATACTGTCACATGAGTCACAATTTCCCATCTCCCAGAGTTTGTGCTGTATCTTCCACTGGGAATGCCCTCTCCACCATGCTTCTGCAAATTTGAGAGCTACAGTAAACCTCCTTACATTCTCAGTCAATAATAATGTGTTTAGTGCTCACTCATGTAACGCTTGTCTTTTGAGAAGCAGTGTAGGATAGTTTTCAGAATATAGATTCTGGAGCCCAACTGTAGGTTTAACTCTGAACCTAATTTCCAATATAGTACGTATGTGGCAAGCTTATCTGAGTATTAAATGAGTTCATTCAAGCAAAGCAATTGGAGCAGTACCAGACACATAGTAAGTGCTCAAGAAACACTGACTGTTATTATCCTCCTTCTTACCATGTGCTGTGTGCTACTTAATGTAAATATCTTTCTCCCTGACCTTACTTGCAGCTCCTTGAGGGTAGGATTTTTTTTTAAGTGTGCAGTATAATGCCTTACACAACAAATCTTTATTGATCTTTTGTACTGTTGATTTTGATCATAGAAACTTTTTGTTTAGAGCAAGTAATACATTTCAAACTATTTTTCCCCTCAGGCTTGAAGCATCATTCTAGTATTTTAAATAATATCAGTGTTTGTAGTTGATTGTAAGACATGTTGCCATACATATTTATGGTGACATAAATATAATGCTGAGTGTTTGGCTGGGACTGCAACAGTCAAGTATTTTATTTTTATGGTGGGAAATATAATCCTCCTATGACTTGGTTTCCAGGAATGGTGAAAATTGAAGACTATTTGCACTTTTCCAAAGAACATTAATATACATTGTCCTGCATCTCATAATTCATTAGTTTTTCTGTCTATTCCCTGGTACTAAGCCAAGAAATAAACTTACTATCCAATTGTCCACCCATGTGATAATAGTATGGTCTAATAATTCTAGGCCTGTTTTACCAATTTAATGGTAAGTGTATCTGAGTCAAAGTCTTGTTTGTAGTTAGGCTAGTCAATAGCAAAAAAAACATGTTGTCATCTTGGTTTAGTCATGTCGAGCCTTTTATGCAAGTGAGCTTTCCAGGTAACTGAAGCTTTGCCTTCAGGTGCCCAAGGTATTTTTAGTTAAATTATATTTATTAGAAATTCTCTAAAATAATGGTTCCCTTTTTGGCTTTCTTAAACTTAGTTATCTTAGACATAAGATCAGTTTTCACTGATAATTTATTAGTTCACAACTTCTTTTTAATAAACCCTTATTAATCACTGTACCACATGCTAGGTGTGGGAGACCCAAGCCTAATGGTGTGCATCCTAATTATTATGCAGTGCTATTATTATGCAGGGATGGCCTTGGGGGGTGTTGAGTAATGGAGGATTATTTATCTGTGCACTAAATGTCTCTTATCTGCTTTCTCCTTTTAGGTTTTCAGCTGTACTTCTGTTTTTGTTTTTCCCAGCTTTTCCTCCTCTGTCATGCTGGGTCAACCACTGAGTTGTGCCAGCCGAGCACCATTCAGGTCCTGGGATATGCAGTCACATCAATCCAGGCCAATGAACATGGCAGTGGAGGCACAGACTTTTCTCTCAGGGTCTCAGGAAGACCACTGAACAGCAGGGGAAACTGAGGCTGAGGACTACACACAGCAGGCTCAGAAGAGCATGAGGACACTTGGAGACCGCAGGCTCAGAAGAGCATGAGGACACTTGGAGACCAACAGCAAGATATGTCGCTTGCTAAGTTGGTGAACTCAGCTGATCCGAATTCTAGCCAGGTAGCTTCTAGTTCCAAAGGCTAGCTCCTCTTCATTTAAGGGACCTTAATTTTCGTGGTCTTTTGCAGGAAACAGCTTTTCTGGGTTGTGCTGAGGCTATGATTGTGGATTTCCTGTGTTGGCCTCTATTTACTGATGCTCCAAGCATTCTTCCAGAAGTTTCTCTTTCCACCTTCTAGTGCTACTGTAATTATCTCTAGATTAGAGAATATTTTCTATCTATTTTTGAAAAATATATACAAAGAGAGGGAAATAGGTTCAAACCTTGGGTCTATTTGTAAACTACATGAGATTTAGTCTATTGACTTTCTAGTCTCTCTCTTTTGCGGGGAGGTGGGGTATCAAAGATTGAATTCAGGGGCACTCAACCACTGAGCCACATTCCCAGCCCTATTTTGTAGAGACAGGGTTTCACTGAGTTTCTTAGAGCCTCACTTTTGCTGAGGCTGGCTTTGAACTCTTGATCCTCCTGCCTCGAACCTACTGAGCTACTGGTATTATAGGCATGCACCACAGCACCTGGCTATAGTGCCTCTTTTGATGACTTTTCTCAGTTGCTTGGTTTGTCTTTGTCTATTTGGTGGAAATAGCTAAGGTTACCAAATAAATGACTTATAATCGAATGAATTATTACCATCTCTGAAAGTACTGCTAATGTGATTCTTGCCAGTATTTTTCTAGGAATATGCACCAAGATTTTATGCTTTCATTTTTCTTTGGTTCTTTAAAAATAAATATTAAATATTATTTAACACTTTTGACAACTTCATTTTTCTCTACTTCCTTGGGAGTTTTAAGAAACGGTGGTTGGTAACACTGATACAGTCATTTCAAATGCTCTAAAACATAGCTCATCAGGGTGTGTAGATTAATTATATTTATCTTAGTAAAATATGGTGTTTCAATTCCCTCTTATTTTCCTTTTTTTTTTTTTGCTTAATCTTTCTCTTTTTATTTTCTCTTTATTAGCACTTAGGCTCATTAGACTCATCTACCTCCTTCCCTCCTGTCCCTCACCTGGTGTGTAGTGAGCACGTACTACTGCTAGGTGCTCCCTGCAGGAACTTACATTCTAGTGGGAAGGACAAGAGGTACAGAGATTCCATCATGAAACACAGAAGTGTCTAAATGCTATACAATGTGGTAGCCCTTAATTAAGTAGAAGTGGTTCCTGGTTGAGTGATCATGACCATGACTAATCTCCTATGGAGCAATTGTTTAAAAACCAGGTGGGAGACATTGGAACGAGAAAGGACAAGGTGAGAGAGGCAGGGTGGAGACAGAAACTGGAGGGCCCTCAAGGGCAGATCAAGGACTGAACACTGTCAGCACCTCCGTGCTGGGCTTCTGATGAGCCTGACACTGTCTGGGAGCACAGTCAGAGCTGGGAAGCATGAGTTAATTAGATCTGAGTGGGCAAAGGATAGAATCTGGGCTGAGGAGTGGGCCAGGCGGTAGGTGCTGCCTCTTCCAACCAGTCCGCTGACCATGTGACCTACTGGGCTGAGCAGCCTATGACAAGGCAGAGAGTTCATCAAGAACATACCAGTGGTAGAAAGAAGACAGTCACCGGGTGGGAGGCCAGAGCAGGGAGTCAGGTGGGTTGCTGCTTGGTCCAGATAAGTCCCCAAACCAGACATATCGCCTGGTATGTTCCTTCTATTTTTTTGCCATGTGCTCTTGCCTCTTTGAGCTGACCTCTGCCCAACATGAAAGACCTTTGTTCTGCCTGTTGTAGGACCATCTCTGTCCAGGGTGCCTTTCTCTTTCTTCTCCTCTGGACCCTGGAGTGGAGAAGCATTCTTTGCTAATATGGGGATGTGCATATGCTGTTCTGGGGGCCCCTTCTGAAGCTATTTTCTTCTCTTCCCAGATCCCACTCTAAAATTTCTGTCGTTGGACCCAACCTCATTCTTGACCTCAGAAGCCATTATTGACTTTCAGACCTGGTTATTGCCTGTTGTATATTCTCAGACTATGCTTACTGGCTTCTGCAGCTTTTACTGGTTGACTCTTGCCATTCTCTGCTTAAAGAAAGCGAAACTGAAGGCAACACCAGCCTGATAGGCTCCAAAGCAATGGCTGTCCACTGAGTGATTTTGGCAAGGTTTTATTATTGCAAATTGGGTTGAGAAGAAGAAATGCCTGGATGTAACAGGTAGAGGTCATGGATTCCATGAAAAGTCTTACAAGATATAGCATAGTCGCCACTCCCCACTGTCAATATTACTGAGATTAAGCCAATCCCAAAAAACCAAATGCCGAATGTTTTCTTTGATATAAGGAGGCTGACTCACAGTGGGATAGGCAGAGGAGCATGGGAGAAATAGAGGAACTCTAAATAGGAAAGAGGGATTGGAGGGGAAGGGAGGGAGTATGGGGTTATAAATGATGGTAGAATGTGATGATCATTATTATCCAAAGTACATGTATGAAGACATGAATTGTTGTGAATATACTTTGTATACACCAGAGATATGAAAAATTGTGCTCTATATGTGTAATAAGAATTATAATGCATTCTGCTGTCATATATAAATAAAAATTTAAAAAAGAAACCCTTATCTAAAGGTATTTGTCTTGGAGCATGTAGCTAGAGTGAACATATAAATAATAAAAGGATTAATTAAAACTAAATTAAATTGCAATCAATTAGGGAAAACATTGGGGAAGTCTTGAGATGGCAAATAGAAAATGTTCCTGCTTTAATAATGACAAAAATAATTTATATCGCATTGAGTACTCATTTTCACTGATAAGGATTATATTCATTAGGTCTCCCCATTTCTCCCTACAACTGTGAGTTTGGTAGTGGAGATATTTTGAATATAAAGAAACTGAGGCACAGAGAATAACAGAACTCTTCTAAGGATCCCATCCAAACAGAGATTTAAGGATTTTTTTTATCCAAAGCAAAACCAAAACCAAAACCTACCCCCCCTAAAAAAAATTAAAATTAAAAAAAAATACCACAGGGCTATTCACACAGCTTAACTGGAGCTATAATGGCAGAAAATAAGGGCAGGAACCAAAGCTGCTGCCACAAAGAAAGGACTCTCACAGTTCTCTATTTGGTATTTAAAAATAGGAGAGGGAGCAGCAGAGCTTGAATCTGAGATAATGCTTGCTGCTTTGTGAACGCTCTTACAGTGCATCGCCTTCGAAACAAATTGGCCCTCGTCTACAAAGCTTTCTTTTTTGTACTCTTGCAAACTCATTTTTAATGGCTTGTGTGGCATCAGTTGTGCCCCTGGGCTGTAATGAAGCGCTCTGCAAGTCACTGCATGCAAGTCAGAACTGAATCTCACCGAGAGGAAAGCGCTGGAACGTTAATAGGTTTTAATCCAAGGTAAGCAAGCCTATTGAGCCACTACCACGTGCTTTAAAAAAAATCTAAATGTCATGAAAATTTCAGCGGTTTTCCCTTGCCTGCAAATCAGTTTTGGTCCAGAGACAGCTGAGTGTGGGATCAGAAGGAAAAAATCTCAAATGTGCATAACTGCCCAGGAGCACACCTTGAGGAGTTTACAAGCACCATCCAGGCAAAACAAAGAAATAATTGATGGAGCGGGAGCGAAACTGGCTGCTCTGTCGGGCCAGCATCTGAAAAGCCCGTAAGTGCAGCAGACATCTTGCAGTAGTATTTGATCCTATCTTCAATATCTGGGGTAAAGAAGTGGGTGTTGAAATCTGAGGGTCTCTGTTACATGGGTTTTCCCCCTAGGTTTTCACTGAAGTGGAAAGGCAGTATATGTATATTTTGCTGTATTGCATCGATCCTTGACAATTTACTGAGATTTAATTGCTGAACCCCCAATTTTTAACTTCATTTTGCATAGTACCTTGGCAGTTTTGGATAGATGCTTAACCATTCAAAAATTAGAGCCTCTGAATATTAAAACAAAACAATTTGGCTTTTAAACTGGTGAGACTTTCTGCATGTGTGGAAATGTTGAGGTGAATTTTGAATTTTTCCTCAGCTGGCCAGTGAGTGACAATGAAGTATAGAGATAGACTCAAGGCCTCACCCTCAGGGCCTTGGTGGCCAAGGCTTCCAGCCCCACTTCCAAGCTTCTTGCAGATGTGTTAATTGCTGTGGTAACTATGGGGATGTTCCTTGCATTTGAGATAGGATCTTTTTTCCCTCATGAAATGCAAAATGTGTCCCTAGTCATAGTGCCACAAACTCAATTAAACTAAGTTATAGGAATGCTGAGGCTCAGTAAAGGAAATTTAAAATTGTAACCATATTTTCAAATTTGCATTTGGGTATCTTTGCAAAGCTTACTATATGCAAGGTATGATTCCAAGGGCTTTTTAGCTTTGATACTCATAAATCATTCTAAAGTAGGCTCTGTTATCACACCTGTTTTAAATGAGGAGATGGAGGCACAGGTAGGTCAAGCAATTTGTCCAAGGTCTCACAGCTTATAGGAGGCATCAATACAACTTAAAATCCAGAAAGTTTCTCCTTGGAGCATTTTCGTACTCCTAACCACTCTGATACACTTCCCACAGCAAGTAACATTAATGTGCCCCTACTTAATACTGAATTGCAGAAGTTTTGAGTTCTTTTGTGGCATTTTCTTATTATTTAAACCTATAAAGAATTTTCAGCTGCTCAAAGAAAAAGAACAATGGGTTAGCAGAATTTTAGGCCCCTCTTGAGTGCATTCTATGTCTCTCTCCCCAGACTTAGCAGTCTGTATATAATAAGAATGTTAGTTCTTCCAACATTTTATGAAAATAGAAGCTATAGA
The DNA here is from genome assembly GCF_048772815.1 of Callospermophilus lateralis. NCBI lineage: Eukaryota > Metazoa > Chordata > Mammalia > Rodentia > Sciuridae > Callospermophilus > Callospermophilus lateralis. Next base: position 671,374 of record NW_027512409.1, read on the forward strand.
TAATTCTTAAGCGTATAGCCAGAAGTTCTGCTACCCTGGGATATGGGTGGGAGAGTCAGAATAAACACATAATAACCTTGAATGTGTCTTCCAAAACTCTGCCAGCTTATAAACTTAGGAGTCATCAGTAGTTCCAATGAAGATCTCCATCTTGTGACTTTATAAAGCAGAGGCAATGAAAAGAGGAAGATACAATTCAGAAGTCCCAGGATAATTTTTCCCATATTTGAATGTGCCTATGAGTCTCCCAGAGTTCTTGTTAAAGTCCAGTTTTTTTTGTGTGTGGGTGTGGGGTATGCCTGAAAATTCTAGCATTTCTAACAAACTCCTAGTGATTGTTTTTGCTGCTGGCTTATACACCATACTTTTAGGGCAAGAATTTAGACTTGACTGGCAACATCTCCATCACCTGAAAGCTAGTTAGAAATGCAGATTTTGGGGTCCCACTCCAAGCCTACTGAATCAGAATCTAAATTTTAATTACATTAAAATGAAATGTCCAGGTAATTTTTCAGGCACTTGAATTGTTTTAGAAACACTATTCTAGAGTATTTCTCAACTCACAGAGATGCACCTAAATTGTTAAATGCATCTGCAAATGAATCAACTATGGTGTGGCCAAAGACAGACATAATGAAAAATTCTCAGTAGAAGTTCCATTCAAGTCTTTCAAGTATCAATTTTCCTTGTGACCCCTTCAATAACTGAAAAATTCCTTGGGATACCCCATTCAAAGCTCATTTGCAAAAGCTTATAGAATGTTTGTATTCTAGGGGAACTATTCGACTTAGATTGTTTCTCCTTTAGGATCTGTCTATAACCCAAACACTTGAACATTTAGTATTTGGAAGAATGACAGGAATCTTTCCCATTATCATCTCTATCTCCGTATGGGAGAGTTCTAAATTCGGAGTCTCCTGTAGAATGCACTGTGGTGTTAGCCTAGATTGGAGATGACCACCACCTTTCTCTGTCCATGGGGCTTGCCCCCAGCTCTGCCCCTTCCTGCATCAGTGCAAGGCTCTTTTAGAGGACAAAGAAATATGAGTCTGACCTTCTCCCTCCAGCTGTGGGCTATAGGCCAGCTGGTGGCAGTCATGAGGAAGGCATTGGGAGCCTAAGTCCAGGCTGAGCTGAAGTCCTGGGAGGCAGGAAGCAGTGGGGACTGGGAACTCATCCCAGGGAGGAATAAGGTGGCAGGACTGAGACTTCAAGTTGCCCCCAAATGCATCATTGTCTCATTGAGTTTTACTTACAAAACACAAATTTAAACATCAAACCATTATAAGGATTTCAAGACAGTGACCGCACAGCATTAAACCTCAACTGCAGGACACTTTGAGCATGAGGCTGTGGATAACTACACTGGCCACATGCCTGGGAAGCCAGGCTTGACTCTGAGAACTGTAATCTTTGTGTTTTGGGCATTTACTCAGACTTGCTTGTGCTGGCTGTATCTGCAAAACAAAATGATGTTTTTATGCTTATCAGGTAGTTTAAGGCAGTGGTTCTCCAAGTCTGGGCCTGGACCACGAGCCTCAGCATCACCAGAGAAATTGTTAGAAACCCATATTCTTGCGCTGTACCTCAAAGTATGGGACCAAAGTCTCAGGGAGTGGGGCCCAGCAGAATAACTTCTGATGATCTGCAGTATCCCAAAGTTTGAGAACCACTGATCTAATAGCTTGGACATTTTCAGCCAGCAGGGGGAGAGGGAGAGGTTCTTAAAAAAAAATCTTACAAATCACAAATTGTTTCAGAATTCCTAGTGATTATTTGGAGGTAACACGGCATTGAGTTAATGGACCACATGGTTATTCTCTATGTTTGCATGTTTTTTTCCACTGGAAAATCTGATGCAGCAGCTCTGATGGGAAGCTTGAGTCGCAGCGCACCTAATAGCTGTTTGGAGATGCTGGGAGGCCTCATGGATTGAAGTAAATGAGGGTCTGGGTAAAAGAGACAGAAACCTTAACCTGGAATTGGGTCCCATCAGTTCAAATCCCAGCTCTCCTGTGAGATCTCGGGGAATTATTTACTGTTTCTGATCCCATTGGGAACAGTGACTTTGGCCGTAACATGGAAATAGTAATAACAGTGACATCTACTTCACTGGGTTCTTGTGAGTTGTAGCTGAGCTAATGAGCAGAAGTCCAACTTATCCTAGTGTCTGGCTTATAGTTGCATTTAATATTCACTATATATTATTTAGGGATTAAAATTACTGCATATGAATACAATTATATAATGCAGTTATCTGTGGATTTGATTGGTCTGATGACTATTTGATACAAAATGAAATATTCTGTGTCCATCAAAGTCAGTGGAATAGGTATGACTTATAGCAATTCTGTTATGGGACCTTCTTAGAGTATTTTCAGGTATCCCACCGGTCTCCTGGAGGATTAAGTTTTCTCTTTTCCTGAAGGACTCAAAGCTTAGTTCTTCCCCAGTATCAGCTTTGCTTTTGTGCTGAGCATACACTATTGGAATTTCATAGGCTTTTTTTCCTCCTAGCACCCATATACTTTCTAAATCAATGATTTGCAAAGTAGAAAGGATTCCCTTCGGTAAATGTTTGCTAGGCAGATCCATCTTGCCCTTCTTTCTGAGCAGGGGCAAAGACTCCCTTGAAGCCTGTTGTGGAGGAGGATGGTGGGGTATTGATTTGCTGCTGCTGCATGCTCCATCATCACATCAGTTATAGGAACAATGGGATTCTCCCTGCTTAGACACATGGGCCTTTCTTTGTGTTTGGGTGAAAAACCAACTCCGGGCTACTTGTATTCTTCTTATTGAATAATAAATGAAGATCAAGTTCTGTTTGGCTCTAAGAACAAGCCAACCTCAGTGTGAGTTGAATATCAAGGCCAACAGGCTTTTTTCTGCAAACATGTACTGCTTTGTGGTTAGTTAAAAACCAACTAAAAAAAGCAGCAGCAACAATAAAAATAACACAAACCCTCAAATTATTTCACAAAAAATACTCTCTTTCGGGACTTTGGGTCCCAGGTGGTAGGCATCTGGATGCTTTTAGTATTGCAGAACTTTAATGCTAAGGACTGAAAACACACACACACCCCAGCTCTCCTTGGTATCGATTTCCCTCACACTGATTTAGTGTGGGCCTCTTGGCACTTCTCTACTACTGCTAGCAGCTGAGCTTTGGCCCAAAAGGGCTTTATTTAATGAAAACTTGGGGTTTATACTGTGAAAAAGCTGCCCCAGGAATTGAAGTTGTAGACATCCCAATGAAGAAAACATCAAGACAAGAGTCATTTGCAGGATCTGTCCAGGGGACGGGATGAGGATATGAAGCCTCCACCAAAGCATTTGTTTTGAAGAGAAGAGGGAGCAACCTTCTAATGACAAGAGTTAACAGAAACTCTTATTACTGAAAGAAAAAGTGCTTAGATGAAATAGGTTCAGAAGTTGCACTGGGAGAGGGAATCAGAAGAAGAGGGAGCCACAAACTAGAATTTTGGAGAGGTCTGGCTATGTATTAGAAGGACCTGATTAGAGACAAATATGGCCTTTGGGGAGAGTTAAATGGGAGTGTGTTTTAAAAATAAATCTTTATTTTAGAACAGGTTTAGATTTACAGAAAAATTGTGAAGATAAGTACAGAGCATTCTCATACACTCTGTACCCTGTTTTTCCTATCAGTAACAACTTACATGACTGTGGTACATTTGTTCCAACTAATAAACAGATAGTGGCAATTTATTATAAACCCAAAGCCCATGGTTTAGTCACATCTTCTTAGTTTTCACCTAATGTTCTTTTTTGGTTTCAGATTTCCATCTGTATTACATTTAGATGTCTTTTCTCTTTAGGCTTCTCTGAGTTATGACAGTTTGCCAGACCTTCTTTGTTTTTGATGACCTTGACAACTTTGTGTAGTGCTGGTAAGGTATTTAGTAAGATGTCCCTCAGCTGGAGATGCAGGATTTGTCTTATGCTTTTCACTTGGTTAAATTGGGGTGATGAGTTTTTGAGAGGAAGGAAGGCCGTCTGGGTAAAGTGCCATTTCCATCTCATGATGTTTAACTGTTGGTGGAACAGGAGCATTTTAAATGGGAGATTTTAATTGGGTTGAAACAGAGATATTGAGTGTTGAAAATTAAGAAGATCCCTAGGGTGGGATAGTTTGGTATCAAGCCAAAGAGACACATTATCAGACCGCCATTATTAATAAACTACCTCAACATAGATTGGGTGGTGATTTTAACAAGGAAAAACTCTTGGTTTTGCTTCTCGCTAAAGAAATGTTTAAAAACACAACAGAAACAGAAACAAAACCAAAAACAAAAAACAAGTAAAGGAAAGTGAATCGGGGTGGGGAATGAAACACATTTGACCCCAGTTCCAGTTGCAAATTGGAAGAGTTCTGGTTTTATAACTGGTTTTCAGGATGACAGTTGGCAAACCGAACTGGGCTTTGTGTGCAAGAAAATCTTGAAACTGAAATTCTGGAACTGAGACTGCATGGATTCTGAAATAAATTGCTAAGTAAGAGAGCTTTAGGAGCTTTTCAAATGAGTTGTGATTGTCCTGGGGTATAGATCTTCAGGACTAGCTGGACAGTGAGTGGTCCGGCTTTCTGTGGCTCACCTCTCCAGCAAGATATTAATTTTTATAGACATTTTTAAGAACATCAGTACAAGACCAGGATGATCATACGTGTTGCATTGTTTGTTATACTGTGACACCTCATCAATGTCTAGAACTTTGTGAGCAGTTTGCAGCTGCTCAAAGCCCCAGTTGCTCAGAAATCATGTTAACTTTAGCAGGACTTGACAATGGTTATCACACTGAGGTTCCAAAGTCACCCAGCTGAGTCGCTGGAGTGAAGATAATCATGAAGGGGTGATATGCATTCCTGACAATGGCAGTGGACAACCTTCTGGGTTGTCAAAAATCTCAGGCATCTTCTGTTTGAATCAGTTGGAGGACAAACCTGAAAGGAAGTGTATTAGTTTGCTATAACCAAGTGCCACAGAATGGGGGCTTCAACAAGAGAAATTTATCCTCATAGACCTGGAGGTTAGAACTCTCATATCAATGAATTGGCAGGGCCAGATTCTTCCGAGGCTTCTCTTTGGCATGTAGGTGCCACCTTTTACTGTGTCCTCACTAACTCTTCCATCTGTGTCTTCCTGTGTCCTAATCACTTCTTCTTATAAGGACACCAGCCATATTGGATTAGAGCCTGCCCTAAGACTTCACCAACCTTAATTACCACTTTAAAGGCCCCATCTCCAAATGCAGTTACATTCTGAGATACTGGGAGCTAGGGATTCAATATGAAAATTTGGGGTGGGGGGAAACAGTATTCATCCTAAAACAGGAAAGGTAAACTATTTGATAAAAAAGGGAGCATCTTTCCCTCCAGACTTGGGTTTCCAGGACATTTGAGGCAGACTTTTGGCTGGGCTATTTGAGGGGATTATAACCAGGAGAAAAACATGAGAGGGAGCACTTCACGAGGGGTTAAAACATGCTGTGTAATATGGCTTTGTCAGGAGCCCATTTCCAGAGGTTACCTGTGGTGTTTGCACAGCTGTTCTGTCATTGTCCTAATGGCAGCCTGAAGGCTGATTTCCTAGTGAATTTTCACCCTCCTTTGCATCAGCCTTATAAGGGATAGTTCCATTCCTAGCTTTGAAAAAAAATGCATCAGCCAGAATGCTGATTTATTAGTATATAATGAGAAATATAATCATCGAGTGGACTGGATATTCTAGGTCCTTGACCAGCATGTGTTTTCCCTGCAGGCAAATCTAAGCAGGAAGCCACATTGTCATCAGAGGGCAGCTTGGTGAGCATGGAATCAGGCCAGGGAAGTTAGTCGGGAGATTTGGCATTCCTGTGCTTTTTATTCTTTAGCTCGAGCATCACTGAGCAGCCACCTGACTAGCCACCTAGGGCTGGCTGCCTGGGCCCTTGTTATTCCCTCCAGCCTTTCATTGTTTCTCTGGCCAATTCCTCATCCAGCAAGTTCCAGCTCAACCTCAGCCTTCTCTGAAAAGCCTTTCTTAATTTCCCCAGGCAGAAGAGGTCCCTCTTCTTTCTTACCCAATAGTTTTTGATGCTAAGTATTTTTGCCTTCTGTGTTGTGGTTATTTATGCACCAATCTTTGCCACTCAATTCTGGGAAACCTAAGAGAAGTTTTGTGTATAGCACATAGTAAGTGGTCAGTGTTCAATAACATGGAATTGACTGATTAAGGAAATAATAACTATAGTAATTTTATTATGTTTGGGATAAACACATGTTGTTTTGTATTTTTTTAACCACCATTTGGCCCAGTTATCCACTATTGTTATGTATTTAAAAACACTTCCCAGTAAGTTGTTCATTATGTAATGATCTTACATTACACTAATAGCTATGAGATAAGATAGGCAGGTGGGCACACAGTATCAGAAGAAAATAAGCTTAGAGGTTAACTCATCTGTCAGTTCTCAATTAAAGGTACTTTTTGTCAAACCTATTTGTCTTTGTGACTGTCTGCTCTCCCCATCCTTGCCCCATTGTCTATACTCCCTGTCTGAGTCTTTTCTCTTCCATAGTTAGTTTGTCTCCTTCCCTTCTGTTAGCAGCCCATGGTTTGCTGAATGTGTTGTGTTCTCCTTCTGAAGGGACCTTCCCACTCCTGTCTTCCTGGGAGAATCCTATACTTGAAAAATTCCTTCCTCACCTCTTCTGAACCTTAATTCCTTCCTCATAAATCTTCCTACCAATTCCCAAGTCAACCTCTCATCCACTCAGAAATTTATTCTTAAGAAGAAAACAATATGATTAAATTTAATTTGCACACAGATGTTAATAATGCCCTAGGGGTATTTTTATTTTAAGAGTGAATTGCTTATAGCACAGTTCTGGACACTGGTACATCTTACCATGTTGCCCCGAACAACACACATTTAATTTTGTTGACTCTGTATTTGGTAAAACTTTTCTCAAGCATTTAGAACCTATTTAAAAAAAATTTTAAGAGAAATTTTTATACCTTGCAGTCCAGATGCTACCATGAATGAGTTCTTCAGATGATGCACAACTAGTCATTATAACCTTTGGGCCCAGAGAATAAATCTGAAGGACCTTTTTATATCTTATAATTAAATACATTCTTCAGCTTGCAGATAAACATGCTGATCTGACAGTGAGTTAAGCAGGTTTATCAGCATTTGTGCACCTGCAGCATTAACACTAAAAGACATGACTTCATTAAAACTCACTGTGCTTGTAAGTACAATGAGGAATGGTCATAGGTGTAAAAAAGAAGGACACTACTAGATGGTGGCTTTAAGCTCATCTTTGAAGGGATGAACTCATTCTATCCAACACGTCCAGCTGTGTAAACAGCAGTGCCGAGTGAGCTGCAGTTAGCGGTACTAATACATAGGATTAGAATAGAGGCTGGGCCACATGTAAATGATGCTTAATATACTTGAATGCTATGCATGCTGCACAGAGGGGGAATGAGAGGCCCAGAAGTGACAGAAGATATTTTGCTAACTGTCATAAAAGGAGATTGTTTTGTGTTTTCAGGGCCTTCTAGGAATATTTCTTTTGCCAGTGAATTTTTGCCTTTTGAGACCAATGTTTCCTGGGATGAAAAAATAATAGAAAACATTAGTCTCTCAAAAGACTCCTCAGGGAAATAGCAAGGTTTGCCACAGTTAGCATTGTTCTCTCAAAAAAATCTCAGAATGAGGAAACTGTCCGTGTGTGTGTGTGTGTGTGTGTGTGTGTGTGTGTGTGAGCAAAAGAGGTGGATGGGATGGCCTAATGGGCATTAGTACCCACAGACTAAGAGTTTGGGCAACAAAGATCCAGGCCAGGGCTATAGGACATAGTCATGAAAGTGGATAAAATGGAGCAAAACTCAGGTTCGAGACTCATGGCACTAGATAGACATGGCACTAGATAGAAGGCCTAGTAGTAAGATAGATCTTGATGCTATGCCAACCATATCTGAAAATATGTTGGTGTGAATGGATTTTTAAATGGTTCTTTCCTTGGTGAGAGCTGTGGGTATTCTGAGGAGAGTTGAACTAAGTCTCCTCATAAGGTAAATGGAAGGACAAATGCTTTGGGTGGGAACCCAACAAATTCTGAACATCCAGAGACCCATTTCCAACCCTCATGGCGCTGCCAGAAAAATTAAAGAATGGGAGATTCACCTTATTTACCTAAGACCTCAAAAAGCTAGCTTACCTTTGGAATTTTCTAAGTAGAGCAATTATCTATCTATCTATCTATCTATCTATCTATCTATCTATGCATTTTACTTTGGTGAGATGTGAGCATGGAACAGAGGTGAGGTAAAAGACACAATTCTGTGTTATAAAAAAGGGTGTTGGTCTTTTTGGAAACACAGGCAAATTCTTTTGATTTAACATATACGCATATTTGGTGTCTATAAATAAACTGTGAACTCCTTTAAGGATATCATTTGCTTTTTTAAAAAAATTCCTTGTCAACCTAACACCATATTCAACCTTGTAAGTGTTCACATTCTGTCACCAACCTGGTAAATATAAATGTGATACACCCCAAACTAGCGTAATACTTAAATATGCTCACAAATTTCTCTACATCATATCATATTTGTAGTCAAGAACCCTGGCAGTATATCCAGGTTGGTCTATTTCATGCATTGCAAGTGATATAGCTCAGAATTTATTGGCATGTTGGTCAATAAGTTACTGAAGTTAATCTTCATTTAATGAATCATCAGCAAGGGAGATAGACACATGACAAGTCTTCAATTTTCAGAAATCTCTTGCCCAATCTCTCTCTCTTCCTTCTGTCTTCCTAATGATTGATTTAATGTATGAACCCCTCCTCCCAATCCTTCAGCCAGCACCCTTGAGAATTCAGTCTTTTAAAGATGTTCTCATTAGAGTCAATAATTCACCATGGCATATTATATAGTGCCCTGATTATCTATAAAGCTGTTCTTTCATGTTGTACATCCTGGGGTGCTCAAATAATTAATTTGACTAGCTATAAAGAACAATACCTTCTATTGTGAGTGGTAAAAAGTCTCTCCACAGAGGCAAAAGTACAGACATGGCTGGGAGACAAGCTCTGCGGGAAAGTTTCTCAAAGAATTTTTATGTTAGAGTCAGGTAGTCCTGTGCTTGGACGTATATGAAGATATACAATAAAGTGTAACTGTGACTTGGAAGTAGTCCATTACCAGTTGATCTGAATACTTTATTTTGGCATTTTCTTCTTCTTCTCTTCCTCCCTCCTCCTCCTCCTCCTCCTCCTCCCCTCCTCTTCCTCCCCTCCTCTTCCTCCCCTCCTCCTCCTCCTCCTCCTCTTCCTCCTCCTCCTTCTCCTCTTCTTCTTCTTCTTTTTCTTCTTCTTCTTCTTCTTCTTCTTCTTCTTCTTCTTCTTCTTCTTCTTCTTCTTCTTCTTCTTCTTCTTCTAGTAAGAGAACTCTCAAAATTAGTTAATTTGGTGTCATTGAGAACCCTTGCTTGAAGGGTGGGTGTGTTGGTGCACACAAGTAATCTCAGCTATTTAGGAAGCTGAGGCTAGAGGATTACAAGTTCAAGGCCAACCTGGGCAACTTAACTTGACCCTGTCTTAAAATAAAATTTAAAAAGGGCTGGAGATGCAGCTCAGAGGTAGAGTACTTGCCTGGGTTCCATCCCCAGTACCACAAATAAGCAATAAACCCCAACAGACTCTTGTTTAAAATAAAGCATTCCAAAGACATAAGACTTGGACCCAGGAGAAAATCCCAGATAGTCTCACACCGACTCAGAATTGTTCAGGTTTTAAAATAGGTATTTGAGTGAAAGTTAAGATTTCAATCAATTTGTACTAAGGAAGGCAATATATATCCCAATTTGGCTATTTAAGAAGGGGGATAATGATATGAACATCAACATTTTGATTATTTCTAAGTAAAAATACTCCACTAACACTCCATTATTTCTAAGTAAAAAGACTCTAATATAGTTTGTGGCAAATGAATAACAATTCAGATACATAAAAAAAAGAACCTTTTCAACTTTCATGGAGTAATTAAGAGGCCAGAGTTTCAGATTTTAATTCCAACTTTGCCAATAACTAACTAGTGGCCTTGAATGTGTCTCTCAATTTAACCCAGTCTTAGTTTCTTAACTCCTTTAAAATAGAGATTAATTCCTTCCAAATCTGATATTCTGTATTTCTTTCTATGATCATTGCTTGATTCTCCAATGAATGAATTATTCATCAATTGGAATAGAAAAGTTCAATAAACATTGCTTTGTTCCTTGAATAAATTCTAGGCAGCAGATATTTATGGGAGCTGAGAAATGGATGAACTATTATCAAAATATATATGTTCACTTTAGATGGGAGAGTTCCCAGTTTGAAATTTTTGTTTGATTGGAAAATGACTTAGCAAACCAAAGCCAGAGTGTCTATCTACGAATTTCTAGGTCATAGTATGAAAATTTCCATTAGAAACTGAGCAGTTCTTAAGTTGAAAAACAAAACAAAACAAAACAGACCTTGAGTCCTAGTTACCACAAATGTAGCCACATTCACCAGCTGCAGGATGAAAGGTGTTGCTCCAGAGCTCAGATGTGCTGCAGTACAGCAGCCCTGGGCACCTGGGCACAGTGCTGCCTGGTAAATCCAGGCATGCCCTTTGTCTAATCATTGGGTGCATCTTGAATGACAGCAAAGGGCTAAAAACCTGAGAAAACCGAGACTGAACTTTCTTTCTTGGGAAAACTAAGTACCAACTCAACCAGATTGGACATTTATGTTTATTTCCTGTCACCCAGCAGGCAATAAAGACATATTAAGTGATAGTCAAAATCAAGGGTTTCCATTTCTAAGTGTTTTATACATTCAAATTGTAGTGTGTATAAAATTTGTGTTCTTGTTATAAAATGATATTCTGTTGTAGGTAATATAGAGACTGTATTTTATAGACTGAAACAGTCCCTAAATTCAATTTTCGAGTCTTAGTGAAGAGGCAGTTTTTATTACACATTTTATCCTATTTGTTACTATAGGTCCTTTGTCTCCAGGCATATCAATCTGGGTACTATTCCTAAGAATTGGTACAACTTTTTGGAGTTAATAAAACTGTGTTCCCACTGGTTTCCATTGCTGTTTTGTGCACAGTTCCCCACTGAGTATTTGATGAATTTCTACTCCTTGGGGCACCAATTTTTGTGTGTGTATGCTGAGGATCCACATCTTGTCACAGGGAGGAAGATGATTTCCTCTGATAGCATTCCCCTGGCACCTGTGGAACTTATCACAGCCCTTTATTTGGCTGTTTCTGTTATGCTGGCAAGAGTCCAGAGCACCGGGAAAGAAAAGGTTGTGATTTTACAGAGAACATTTTATTCCCTCTTGAGAAAAGGGAACATGACTCCATGTCAGGAAGGGAAATTCTTCATACAGATAAAGAGAATGAACATCCTCCTCCCTCTTTTAATAGTTAAAACACATTTAATGGTCCTTTTGTGTTTTTATTTTCTTGAGGAGTTCAAATTGTTTTAGGAAATCTCTTTTCTTTCTTTCTTTCTTTTTTGGTACCTGGGATTGAACCCAGGGGTGCTTAACCACTGAACCACATCCCCAGCCCTTTTTCTACTTTTTTGAGACAGGGTCTTGCTAAGTAGTTAAGGGCCTAAGTTACTGAGACTGGCTTAGAACTTGGGATCCTCCTGACTCAGCTTTCCAGGTCACTGGGATTATAGGTATGTGCCACCACACCCAACTGGAAATCTGATTTTTTCAAATCAGACCAGTCCCCATTTTGGGAGAAGAGAGATTATTTTTTCTTTCCTCCCAGAACTGAGTGGTGCAAAGGGATGAGATGGTGAGGGCAGATAGGAAGCAGGTTGTTGGAGGAAAGGTTTCTGAAGTAAAGGTCTCAGGTGGGATGCAAACTGGACTTTTTCTCTGCGGGGGGCCCGAGAGAGGAACGAGAGTTATCAAAGACTGATCAGGTGAAGTATCTGATCTATTGTATGGGAATCTTACTATTAAAATGTCACAAATTCACATCCTTTGAAAGGGACTAGGGCAAATTCTCAGTTTACCATCATCATATTTATCATTCCTCATCTGGAAATCTGAACTTCTTTATGAGAACTATACATCTCCAAATGTAAGGACTGTTCTATTTTATTTTCTAAAAAAGATTATTTTTTTAATTACCCAGAGCACTGGATATGTGCCTAGTTACACTGTAGGTGCTTAATAAATACTTTATAAATTAACTGATCCACTTCTTGTAGATAGAGGTACACTGATTCCAATTTTGCAGTTCATACAAGCTCCAGGAAAAACCCTGCCCACCACCATGTTTGGCTTAACATCTCTAGGATGAAAACACAGATTTATTTATAATCAAAGCAGAGAACAATTTGTTTGTTCTTTGTTTTCTCTAGACTCTGTTAGTCCAGATGGTCATAGTGCAGAGACTTGCCCTCCGATATCCATTCTCCAAATTTATATTCTTTAGTAATTCAATTCCAACTTTTTTGTGTTTGTTTGCAGGACTCATGCCATACCAGAATACACATTACAATCCCTAGCTTCCCTTATGGTTAGATGTGGCCACATGATTCAGTTCATGTAAGTGGAAGTGTAACTTTTGGATAGTGTTCTGAATGGGAGGGGAAAAGTCTTTCTTCTGTTCTTTTTTTTTCATTTTATTGCCTGGAATGTGAATGTAATGGCTGGAGCTCCAATAGCTGTCATGGACCATTCTTTTTTGGAAACCATGCCTGCAGAACAAGGTAGAAGAAGTTGAACATCCTGACACCATGGAGTTTCCATATTATCTCTGGTTTCCTGGTCTCCCTGCCTACGAACTTCTTCATTATAGGGATCTAACTATTTTGTTAATCCAGTTTTGTTTGGGGCTTTAATCTGGTCAGAATCTATTTTAAACAATTCTGTCCTCTGAACCAGCAGTCTGCTTCAGTTATCAACCATGAATATTTTGTATAAAACAAGATGTACTTGCTTTATGCATCCCATAAATTCCTGAACCTCTTTTCAGTAAGTTTGAAGGTCTTTAAAATATAATTTTAGTGGTTGTACTTTAAAGAAGCTAAACCAAAAATTGTTCTATAGAGGATTTACCTTCTTTTGTTATGAGAATGTTTTATATGTCAAATCTTGGAACAGAAAAAAAAAAGAATATTAGTGAAACTGTTAGGAACTGAATAAAATCTATAGTTGGTTATTAGTTTTGTGCCAATGTTCCTTTCTTCAGTTTGATAATGGAACCATGGTTATGTAAAATGCTAATGTTGGGGGTAGCTAGTTAAAGGGAATAGGGAAACTAGGTACAGTCTTTTATTATGATAAAAAATACATGATTAATGGTTTACTATTTAAGATATTTTAAGTGTACAGTTCTGTAGTATTAAGTACATTCACATTGTTCTACAACCATCACCACCAACCATTTCTTGAAATTTTCTCCTTCCCAAATAGAAAATCTGAACCTATTGGACCCTAACTCCCCAGTCCTTCCCATCCCCCAAACCTTGGCAAATTCCATTTTATGTCCATCTGTATGTGTGGGACTATACTAGGCACCTCATATAAGTGGAACCATACATCATTTGTCCTTTATGTTGCTGATTTACTTCTCTTAGTATAAGAGAAATCTTGAAGGTTCAACCATGTTTGTAGCATGTGTGTGTACGAATTTTCTTTTTAAGGCTGAATAATATTCCCTTGAAAATGCATATTACGTTTTTATTATACATTCATCTCTCAATATGAAATGTATTTACTTATTTATTTTTGTGGTACTGGAGATAGAACCCAGGGACTCAGACATGCTATGTTGATATGAATGTTGAAGGACACAGATAGCATCCTTACAGAAGACATTCACGTTCTCATCTCTGGAACCTATGAATGTCACATAATATGGCAAAAAAAGGATTTTGAAGATATAATTGATTTAAGATATTGAGATGGGGCAATCACCCTGGGTGTTTTGGATAGCCTTGCATGCAGTCAGATGAATCCATATGTAGGTAAGGTAGTGAAGTAGAAAGAGATCAAGAAGGAGAGAAGAAGGACAGAAAAGGGGAGAAAATATGTAATGAACTTAACAAAATCATGTTATATGCATTTATAAATGTACCACAGAAAATTTTACCTTTAGGTATATGTAGAAAGTACTAATAAAAATAAATTTTAAAAACATGTAAAAGGAAAATAAGTAGAGGAAAGAGAATAGGGAGAGAGAGGAGTAGAAAAGGTAGGGAAAGTGTGGGAAAGAGGTATTCAAATCAATTCCATGCATGTATGATTTTGTCAAAATAAACCCAAGTACTATACGTCACTATAATGCTATAATTTAAAAGATATGGAAAGGTAAAGCTTATGAAAATGGAATAGGGAATTTGGAAACAATGCAAAAAAAGAAACAAGATAAAATCATACTGTGGAAACCTCAAGTTTTGTCTGGAACAGTGAAGAATGAGGGTCCTGTAATGAACTTAATGTGGAGAAAAATCAGGAAGTGAGAGAGTCAAGTATTCACCTGTTTACCAGTCGTCCACAGACTGGGGGTTTCTGAACTGTGTGATGTTAACATTTAAACACCTAGACAAGGTAGCTTCTTGGAGGAGTCACACTAAGGCTTGGACAGGACTTGTATCTGACATATGGCAGAAAAAGTGCATACTCTGTTGAAAAGAATCCCATAAATATGACAAACAACAGCAAAAACAAGATTTAAGCCTGGTGTGGTGGCACATGACTATAATCCCAGCTTCTCTGGAAACTGAGGCAGGAGGATTGCAAGTTCATAGTCAGCCTCAGAAACTCAGTGAGGCCCCAAGTAACTTATCAAGAACTTGTCTCAAAAGCAAAGGGGTTGTGGCTCAGTGGTTAAGCACTTGTCTGGATGTGTGAGGCACTGGGTTTGATACTCAGCACCACATAAATAAAATGTAGATATCTTGCCCATCTACAACTAAAAAAAAAGTCTTATAAAAAATAAAAAGGAGGGGGTAGCTGGAGATATGATAAAGTAGTTAAGGGCTTCTAGATTCAATCCCTAGTATTAAAAAAGAAAAAAAAAATTCTGATCTGATGGCAGCACTAGATGAGATATTCTGAGTGATTGGAAATCATTACAGCTATTGAAATACTTCCTGTGAGTTTAACCAGGTAAAAAGTGAAAGACAAGAGAGAGAAGAGAGTTGTTGTTCAATTCATCTATCTTGGATTAGTAGTGACATAGATGACATTTTATAACATAAGGAAAAAAGTGTAGGCACAAGATTCAGTAGACAAGATAAAGTCAAATATTTGCCTGTGGTCTTTCAGTCAGTCATATTAACTTTTTTTTTTTTAATTTGAGACAGGGTCTCACTAGGTTGCTCGGGCTGGCCAGGAGCATGTAATCCTGTAGTCTTACCCTCCAGGGCAGCTAGTATTACAGATATGTGCCACAACCCCCAGTGTAAGTTTTTAAGTCCCTTACAAATACACTTTACTCCATCACATTTCTTGTCTAGATGTGTTTGGAAAACACACAGCCACATTGACTCAGCTCAGTTAAAATCCAGTACCATGAGTATAGAAGAGCCATTCTATCCTTCCTGTCAAGACTTTTCCCTTTTCTAGAAATCATGAAATGTGGGTCCCCCGATTTTGTTTTTCATTTTCAAGATTGCTTTGGCTATTCTGGGACCTTGCATTTAAATATTAATTTTAGGATCAGACTTCAGTTGAGATTTTTGGTAAGGCTTACATTAAATTTATGCATCAGTTAGGGGAGTATTACCATATTAATAATATTAAGTCTTCAGATTCAAGAACATGGGATGTCTTTTCATTTATTTTTGTGAGTTTTTTTTTTCAGTGATGTTTTGGAGTATTTAGTGTCAGCTTTATGCTTATTCCATTAAATTTATTCCTAAGTATTCAATTTATTTCGATGTTATCATAAATTATTACCTTCATTTTATTTTTGATTTTACATTCAGAATAAATAAAAACAGGATTGATTTTTGTGTGTTGCTCTTTTATTCTGCAATCTTACTAAATTCACTTATTGGTTCTAATTGTATTTTATTGTATTTAATTGTATTTTATTGAATAAGACTTTCTATACATAAGATCATGACAATATAGTTTAAAATTTGGTTTTCAATCTGGATGCTTTTTATTTCATAACATTCATTATGCTCATTAGCCAAAGATTTGGGATTGGTTAGAAATAACAGTAACTGAAACAGCTGTAGTAATGACATCTGGAGTGTAGATTTTCTGATAAAATATTATCCAATCACCCATGAAAGCCAAATTGAGAATTAGGACAACTAATTGTTTCTAGAGTGTAGTTTTAATACATTCATACCATTGTAACAACTCTTGATGCTAAAGCATTTAAAAACAGGTTACAGACATTGCAACAATGCCAAATAGACATTTCTTGCTTAGCCTGGTTGAAACAGAACTCTTATTTTTGTCTTGAAGATCTTTTCTCATGGGAATTTCCTATCTTCTTAAAGTATGCCATTGATATTGCCATCTATGGCATGTACTTAACCCAAAAATCTAGGTGTTAGTCTTGATTTTCACCTTCTACAGTCAATTCATTATCATAGCTAAACTTTTTATTAGACCTTTAATTCATATCCTAAAGCCATCTCCTTCACTGTCACTGCCTTAGTTCAAACCATCTTATTTAATTAAAAAAGAAGGAGGAGGAGGAAGAAGAGGAGGAGGAGGAGGAGGAGGAGGAGGAGGAGGAGGAAGATGATTTGGCATGGGGTCTATGCCAGCTCTTCTGGTTATCATTTGTAACTTTTTTTTTTTTAATATCCGAACTAGCCTCCTAACAGGTGTGTGTGTGTGTGTGTGTGTGTGTGTGTGTGTGTGCGTGCATACCATTAATTCCACCAGACTCCACTCTCAGAAGGGCAGCCAGAGAAATCTTGTAAACATGCAAATAAGAGTTCATCATTTCCTTAATTGAAGCCAACCAATGACTTCCAATCACTGTTGGAGTGACTGTGTTCTGTGGTCTGTCTCCTGGTGATTTCTTTGACCTCATTTCAAACAACCTCCTCTCTGCCCACAATGTTCTGGTCAGGCCAGTTAAGTTTCTGGTCCTTGAAAATGACAAAGTAATTATTGTTTTGGGATCTCTGCATTGGCTGTTGGGCTTTCTGCCCTGGCCAGAAAGTTCTCCGAACCTTAAAATGGTTGCCTATTTCTTGTCCTTCAGATCTCAACCTAAATGTCACCTTTTCAGGGAAGCCTTTCCAATTACACCTTCTAATTTGGATCCCTGTCATGCTCTACATCTATTTGAATTCTCTGCATTCCACATTTTTAGGCACATGGGTCATCTCCTTCTAATTAAAATATAAGCCCCATGATAGTGGAAATCTTCTTTGTGTTATGTGACTTTGTAGCCCCATTGTGGAAAGCCATGCCTGGTACCAAGAAGGGATCAATAAATGTTTATCAAATGAACAACTGAAAATTTCAGAATAAAGCTGATATGGTGATACAAGGACTATCAAAGTGTTCTGCTTGGCTGGAATTTTTTTATATTAAATTCTATTTAAATAAATAAGTATAATCTGGGGCTCAAAACTTCTTTAGGGACAAGAATTAATCGTATGCTATTTGTTGTCATAGGAGATAATCAAGATCTACTTTTAAAAAATTGTGTACATTATTTGTTTAATTTGTACATTACTAAATGATTTACATCCTAATTGCACTGGATAGTCCTGGAACTCAGCTGTTTAACTTTCCAGCAGTGTCTGATCCATCAATTAACCACCCCCTGCACATACAGCTCTTGGCCAAGATTCTAACACGAACAGAATCCCTTGTGATACCCCAGTAAGGAAACTCATCAGTATTCCTGATTTTTAAAAAAGGGGAAAATTCACATTGCCTTACACAAGAAATCTCAGGTGCTAGACTCTTTAATGCTTATTTTCTTTTAGTATTAATTTCTCTCTTAAAAAGGAAATCATGCCTCAGGTTGCATGCAGTTAGAGGAAGGTGGGGGACTGGAGTGGAGCAAATTTTGGGAACACCCGATGATTGCCCTGTGTGGAGTGCCCTTTGAATAATAATAACTTGAGGCTTTAACTGGCTCTATGTTCTTTTTCTTTTTCCTTTCTGCTCCCATTATTACATTCTTTAGGACCATGAGATATGAGTCTGCCATGAACCCCTGCAGAAATTTATCAGTTCAAAGCCTGGAATCAAAGCAGTGGTGTATTGTAAATAAGCAACAAACATCTTCCCAGAAAAAAGAGCCCTGATTTGTGGTGTTTATTTGTTTCCATAGGGTGAATACTCCCCTGATGGTTGATTTCTATCAATGAGATAACACTGAATGTGCATTTAAGAAAAGATGCTGATGATTGGCTCTTAGGAGCTAACCTGAGCTGGCTCCTGCATACTGCTGGATCAGAGATACAAATGCTTAGTTTCAAGTTCAGAAAGTTCAAAACAGATACAAGACAGAAAAGGTTGATAATAAATACAATAAGGCTGAAGCCATTTCACACCCCATCCAAAGACATAAAACAAAAAACCAAAACCAAACCAACCAATCAAATGAACAAAACTTTCAGCAGGAAAGAGAATAGAGATGTTTAGAGGAAATGCTATTCCTAGCATCAGGTCCATGTTTTCACTGAGTGTGAGTCTGGGAGAATAGGCAGGGTGGGAAGGCACAATGGAAGCCGGACATGCTGGAGTGCAGGAAAGCTGTGTCCCTCCAGGGACACACTGCTCATACCACAGGTTCCTCCAAGAGCCAGAGGCCCTGGGTCCCATTGGTCCCACCTGGAACTCTGGGGACAGGCAGCCTAACCAACACTCCTCTTGGCACAGGGGAGAACTGAAGGACACGGAGGCCTATGAAGGGTGTTAGAGCAGGCAGCTTTGCTAACAGCCCTTTGTCTTCCCAAGGCTTTAAGAGGTACCTGCTTCCCTGTTCATGGGAAATTTTGGACCTTTAAATAAAAGAAATCTCAAATAAAAGAAATATCTGTGAAGATCTGGACTAATTTCCAGTATGTGGTCGCCAAATAATTGATTATTCACAAAGGCAGTTAGGTGTCACCAGATTTCACATAAACTTTGTGTGTGTGTGTGTGTGTGTGTGCGCGCGCACGCGTGTGCGCGCGTGCTGGGGATTGAACCTAGGGCCTTGTGCATGTGAGGTGAGTACTCTACCAACTGAGCTATATCCCCAGCCCCAGATAAATACTTTTTAAAAGAATTTTTAAAAATGCATTAACTACTTAAGATTCTAAAGTGAAATTAGAGGAACAAATCTCCAGATTATTGAAACATTATAGCCACTTTATAATGTAATCCTTAGGGAGCATGTTAATTTAAGTAAATGATAGATGTAGTTTAAAGGTTGTCACTAAAGCAGAATGTTGAAAACAACAACAACAAACAAACAAAAAACCAACTTCCACCACTGTTTGGCCTTCTTGCTTTCTCCAAACAAGTAAGTGTCATTTAAAAATTCTTTTCAAGAGAAAGCTTAGTTCCTAGAAGTGTTACCTGTTTCCTTTAAAATGCAGAATGGACATTTCTTTTCTGCTTCTAGACATCATTTGAACTGATAAGTGGGTTGGAATCTTTAGAATATCATTTTTTAACATTATTCCACTCATTAATTATTTTCTTTTCCTTTTGGACCTGGAATCATCAAGTTAAGAGAGAAAGTTTGCCAAACAAAGTCCTCCAAATGCTGGTTCTGGGCAACTGCATAGCTAGGATGGGATAGAGCGGGGGCACAAGACAGGAAATCACTGGATTTTTCATAGAAGTGCAATACTACTTGGTAGATTCAGGACTATGGTGAAGCAATACAGGCATTTAGAGTGCAAAATTTACAGAGACCTTCAGATTCCTGGCACTTACATGACCTTGAAAATGAGTGGCTCCTTAAAATTTGCATTCTAGGTGCCTCCCTGGCCTCACTGTAGCCCTGTCCTGCTCCTGGGCATTTGAGGAACTAGTGGAACTACTATGTGCTCTAGGAAACAAACTTCAGTCTGGAAAGAGCTCTATCATCTTAGCCATTCAGGACCTACAGGAAGGCATTTGCTTGCTTTATGAAAGAACACCAATTTGATCACAAAGTGTTTCTCAATGCTTCAGTCTAGGGCTCTTGTGCAAGAAAGAGTTTTGATTTTAAAAAATTCTCCAAAAAGGGTCACTGTGTGCAATGACAGTCATTTATAAAGTTCAAATGAGCCAAATCTGTTTAAGTAATTTAGAAATCAAAAATCAATCCTTCCTGGGCTTTCAAAGTATATCTCGCCATTTGACTGCTTTTTGTTTTCCATTACTTCAGTTATTTTGGTTGGTTTGCAGTTCAACATATCTGCCTAAATCATCCACTAGTTAGCAGGCTTCTGACCCAAAGAACATCTAAGGACTGAGAGGTAAATTGAAAGGACTCTAAGGGGGTGGGGAGAGAAGTCCAGCTCAAGTGATTTAAAGATCAGTGTCAAATTTTACAATATGCAATCTGTTTCATTAGGTAAAAAGCTTAGGAGACTCTTTGGATAGCATTTCCTTTCTTAGTGTCAGAATAGTAGTACGTGTGTGTGTGTGTGTGTGTGTGTGTGTGTATGTATGCAGAAGAAAAAATTAATGCTAGGAATATTTTATATTTTTAATTGAGGCTATTACTAGGAGAGTGAGGCTCTTGATCACTGATTCTAAAATGTGGAATCAGACTTTTAAAAGGTTTATCATTTTTCTGCAGCCTTGTCTTACCATCAATTTGTGACACAATTCTATACTACCCTCCATCTTGGTATCTGTCTAGTTGAAAATCATTCGTTAGATTAAAACTAAGTTCTGCAGCAAAAAAAAAAAAAAAAAAAAAATGCTAGTTAGTTACCTATGACCTCTCCCATCTTCTTTATTTTTTGGTCCTATTTTAATAAAAGCTCAATTCTAAATGGAGTATATGCTCACTTAGCATGATCATGAGTGCTCACTACTTGAGAGGAGCCTCAAAGGAGATGGAAAGCCTTTTTGTTACCGAATATGTGGCAGGATGGTTTTGCTTTTTTATAAAATTGGATCTATTAGAAGAGCCCAGTCTGGTTTCCCAAACTGTTCCTGCTTCATAGAAATTAATGTTGGTGGACAAACACTAATTACCTGACCTGGGGATGTGGGGGGTTGCCTTATAGGGCATACTCATGTTGCCAGTGTCTAGGTTTAAATATATCATAGTGTGTTTATATGTATGTACACACATACATACATACATACATACATACATACATACATATTACAACTTGGCTTGGCAGATGGTTATGGACCTACCATTAGTTGTTTTAGAAATACACTGGGAGACCCCAGAGATGGCCTAAGATACAGAGAAAATCCTGATAAGACTATTTGCAGGAGAGTCCATCCCTGCATGCCTGGTAAAGGAAATAAGAATGATCTTTTAAAAAAAAAATCTGAGTAGCTCCCTTAATTAAGAAAGGTTGTCCACCAAGTTGTTTTATTGTTTGGCTTCTCCACACAGAATGCACCAGCTTGCGTTTAGAAACAGCAAGTTCCCCAAGCTACAGAGAAACCTACCATGGCAGTCTCTTAAATAAGTAAACAGCATATATATATTTTGTTAAAAAAAAAAACTTTAAAGAAAAAGTTATACATATATAACAGCGTCCTTTCGATGTGAAATACCCACAAGAGACTCAGGGCAGGCGCTGAGCGTGTAGTTCGGGTTCCGAAGACTTCTTCGCAGTAAAATCCTTGGGAAAAAGCAAAGCGAGGACAAAGGGGCGCTGCCTTCAGGCCTCACCGCGGGCGCCTGTGATAGCGGCGGAAGGGCGCCACTGGAGTTGGGTGGACCTTGGAGCCGACACTGAAACCCAAGCCCGCGGGTCCCTGGCCACCTGGCTTCCATCGGTGGTGTATTTGTTGGTCTTTTATCCTGTTTTCCGCTTCATTGTTTATCTCGGTTTTACAAGGGATTCTGGTTCTGAGCGTGCTGGTTGGGCAGCTTAGATGCCGCATTCACTGTCGCTGGATGTGATGGAGATGGCCGAAGTGGCCGCCTTGCTGAATAGACTAGCGGCCCGACTGGTGGAGACACCCAACACCTCCGGGGTGCCCTCGCCCTCGGCCCGTAGAGCCCGCCCGGAACCTTGCGACAGAACCTGCTCCTGTAGTCTACGGGGAAGGAAGGGGACACGGGTCACACTGCGGAAAGTTGCCGCCGCCCATCGTCTCCTTTTTCCACCCCCCTCCCCCGGCCCGCATTCCTTCAGCCCGGTGACCAGATGATCTTCCTCAGACCCGGGCAATTAAGGTGTGGAAGGAGAACCGACAGAGGTCAAGCGGGAGTCCTCGGCCCCTTCTTGGCAGAGTCCTGCAATTGCCTCCGCCCCCTTCGCTCCCTTTCTCTGCTCCACTTCCCTTGTCTTTGGTCTTTCCTAGTTGTTCCCTACCTTTGGGAGACTTACAGGACTCTAAGGAAATAGCCGAGGTGTGGATGAATAGGACAGAAGGCTTCGGACTTGGGACTCCCTTCCCAGTAGTGCATCTGTCTGGGGCTAACTTCTGACTCAGTACCCGTGAGGCTCGGTCGGTTCCAGCTAAAGACAAACATTGCTACCTGAGGGTCGCACGGAGAGTTTGGGCCTGGGGAACCAGGCAGAGCCCTTGGCCAAAATGTTTTGACTAATGGAGATCCACACGTTCAGTAACGAGAAGCCTGGGCCAACTAGTTTGTTCTTGAGACTAGTGGCGCATGGGAAGAAGAAAACTCGACTTTGCACTTAGGAATAGGAGTCTTCTCAAAAACCATTTTCAAACCATTAGAGAAGGAGGCACCGGGGCTTTTAAAATGATAACCTGAAGCCGAAACGTATTAAGCCAGGCTTTCCTTAATAGTAGGAGTCTGGGCCCCGGCTGACAAGAATTAGACCTTGGAGTCTCCCGATCTTTTCTAGGATTTTAATCTTTATTTCTCTCCTTTAATCTTTATTTCTCTCTCCTCCCTCTTCATGAAGCCTTAGTTTGGCGACCAAGGCTAGCTGCTATAGTGACCCAGATATGCCGTGACAATAGAGAAGTTGAGAAACTAGGTGACCATAGGCAACACGCGCACGACAGCCCAAAGCTCAGTGGGCTCGTAAACCGAGGATAGAATGTGCTCCCAACTCCTGAGATTTGAATCGGATTCTCCAAGCACCAGGTACCGCGCCAAGAATGTCTCCACCCGCCCCCTTCCCTTGCTCACTAAGCGCGAAGGCCGCTAGTTACCGACCTGTTCTTGGCTGCAGCCGCCCGGTCCCTTTGTCAGCGGTTTTTGAACCAGTTGCCCACCTGCGTGGGCGTCAGTCCGGTTGCCTGGGCGATCTCCCGCTTTTTGCTGGGGTTGGGATATGGGTCCTGCAGATACCACTCTCGGAGCAAGTGTCGCGTGCGCTCCTTGAAGCAATGTGTCTTCTGTTCGCCATCCCAAATGGTACGCGGCAGCGGGAACTTCTTCCTTACGGGATACTTGTCCACTGGCCCCAGCGGCCTTCCACGCAGCTTCTCCGCCTCCTGGTAGTGCGCTTCAAGCCATAGTGCCTGCAGCTTAGCGTGTGACTCCTTGGTGAACTTGTGGTTTTCCAGGATATGGTAAAGCTCGCGGTAGTTGCCACCGTGAAAGGCCACGATGTCTCTCGCGCGCAGCACCAACTCGTTCTTGTTGAGGGCTTCACAGGCCGCAGGGGCCAAGGGCAGCGACCACAGGAAGCGACCCAAGCGCTCTACATCGCTGCTCTCCTCCAACGTCTCACATACCCCGGCCACTTGCTGGGGGCTGAAATTCAAGATGGGTAGATGAAACATTGAGGCAGCTGTAGGGACACTGAGCCCGGGGCGGGACACACAGCAGATGCCCGCGGGCCAGGGCGGGTGCGCCAGGCTCTTCTCCTTGAGGTGCCTTGGGGTTACACCGCCGGGGCTGCAGTGGGGGCACAACGGCTAGGAGCTAATGTCCCCGACTGGAGGAGGTTCAGCTCGGCTTGGCTCAGGCACGCAGGCAGGCTAGCTGGCGCTACTACTGGGGTGGGCGGATTGGCGGCGCGGGCGCCATGGAGACCCCCTGTCAGTCACTGGTCGGCTCTGCCAATCAAGGCTGCGACCAGTGCGCCCTGGCCATTTCAGCACCTCCCAGCACTGGACAGCGCCCGCTGTTCGCCGACGGACTTTTCCTCAGTATTCCACTGAACCCAGAGGATGAAAAGACGTAATGAGTGGCTGGAAAGAAAACAAGTAAGAGCGACAGCGTTTCGCTCTCCCCCTCTCCTCCTGCCTGGGCCCTCCGTCTTTTTTCCCCATCAAAGAGGCAGGGATGCTACAGGAATTCATTTTGGGCTTATGCGATGCCTCGTCAAAAGGTCTCCAGAGGACAAAGAGGACTGGGCAAAATCAAAATCCTCCAAGAATTCTCAAGTTTAGTTGTAATAACGGAACAGTAAACCCTACGGGGTGAGCACGCACAATGGGGAGAAGGAGGCAAAGCGGATCTTCTCATTTCTTTCAAGTACCCATCCCTACATGCCTGCCACTTCTTTTCCAGCTGTCAAAGCAGCTGGGTGGGAAGCAAATCTGCAGCAGAGGAAACAGGACCAGGGATCTATAGAAGAGGTCAGTTTGGATTCTATCCCCACTCCCTTCAAAAGTCTCCTGAAATAATTTTAAACGTGAGCAAAGACACGCTCACACTTGATAACAGTTGCTGGCCATGAAGTAAAAACATTTCAAGTCTTAGAGAACTCTCACCCAAATAAAGATTATGATCTTTAGACTCCCCCTCTCCAGTTTAACGAACTTGAACAAATGTGCAGCGTAGCCACATTTAGAGTGAGAAGTCATTGGTAGGTCAGAACAGCAACTTAAAGGCTTGTTTGAAACACGTTTTTTTAAAATATTGATTTGCACCTCTCCTTGAAGGTTAATTTCTGTGCTGGAACATATAATTGGAACTGGAGAGAGAAATCTTGACTTTATAGCCCAAAAGCAATTCAGTAAAAATAGAGCAGGGGGGATCCTCAATTGTGTGTGTGTGTGTGTGTGTGTGCGCGCGCGCCCGTGCGTGCTTGCGTGGGGCTAGAAAGCACTTCCTAAACCGCTGGGCCCTGACCCCTCCTGCAGAGAGGAAGGGCTTTATTGGCGGCTTTGCCTTCTGGCCACTAGATTGAATTGGCAACTTTTATTGATTCCCAATTGACATCTACATCATACCGTTTTCTGAGGCCTGGGTCAAAGAAACCACATCTCATCTGGGCCTTTGATGGGGGTTTGTTTAGTTTGATGAAAATACTCGGTAGAGAGTGTGTCCAAGGAAAACACCAGGAAAGTCTTTGGGAGGCCGGTCTTTAGAAAGGGATCAAATGGAAAGTTCACCATCGAACTGGACTGGCCCTGGCTGTCTTTTCTTCAGTATCAAGTACAATTTGTATGTGGCTTGTACAGATCTGGTAAATCAGAAGGCAGATAGATAGCACAGATGGTTGGAGGTGTCAGGTCAGATCATGCTACACCTGAGTGCAGGGCAAAGCTCGTTCTGACGGAAAAGCCTGATATTATTTTCACAGATCTTCACAGTTCACTTGAAAAAAATAGCAGAAGGGAAGGAAGAAGCCCTGCAACCATTAACATCATTTCTGTGAGATTGCCAGCCGCCTCAACGGAGAGGCTTTCTTTTTTAAGAGCTCATTTTCTTGAAATGCGCCAGGGCAGGGGCAAAATAAAGAGGGCGATGAGGATAATGACAAAGCATAAACCTCCTCTAGCTTGGAGCGACTTCCGAATCAGACGGAAGGACAACTTTTAGGGGAGAGTCGTAGCATACAGCGGGCCCAGAACACGTAGCCGGAGGAGAATTCGCAGCTCTAAAAGCCTGGCGGGCCTTTCTGGGCCGTGGGGGTAAAGAGAAGCATCCCCTTGTTCCATTTTGCAGAGGTTTCTTTATTCTCTCTGGGGATGGCTCCCTTGCCGGCTCTCGCACGGTGGCAGAATAGCATCACGCTTGCCCTTCCCTTGAAGAGGCCACAATCACACCGCGATCTTACCTCACAAACCCAGAGCGAACTCCAATCCCAGTGCCTAGCTGCTGGAGATGAAAGAGGTTGTCCTCCTCGTCGCAGGTGACCATTTTCTCTGCTCGTCCCTTTGCTGCACATGAGCAGTTTGAATGCGGCAGATTAGGGGATAATTGACTTTTTAGCCTTAGCCTTTGTGAGCAAGTCATTTAAATTTTCCTAGCCTAGGCACCCCATCTGAGAAATGGGAGTATTTATCCTACAGCCCACTTCTTGAATCAATAGTTCTGTAAATATTAGAAAAGAGGAGCACTTTGACTTCTGCGTGTTCAAGGCTCTGGGACCCAGGGTCTAGATTGGCTGAAGCCAGAGCCACCAGAAGGGGTTTGCTGCATGCGACACAGAAGTGCCTGAAGTCTACTATCACCGGATCCTATCTTCACCATTGTAAGGGATTTCATTTAATTTTATTACCTCTAAGGAAATTAACTTTCCTGGGACACCTAAAAATTACTTTTTTTTTTTCTCTAGCTTCATGCAGCGACAAACAGGAAGAAATAGCGGGGGATCCCTCATCCCTGAAAGAAAGAGCAGCTTTCCTGGGTTTCTTAGAAATAACCCTGCTGTGAAAAAGACAATGACCTTCAACCCATCCTTAAAGCTCACTTCTTCAGGACTTGCCAGGAGAATAGTGCACCTTCAGGTCCTCCCCATTACACCCCACCGCCCTGTTTAACTTTATGGAAAGATAGAGTTTTTTTAAAAAAAAGGAGAAGAAGAAGAAATTGTTGGGCTCTGTGCCAACCCTCAGGCAACCCTCCACTCCTCACCCCACGTTTCTTCACTCCTCCCCCACCGCCCTCGCCCCCGCACTTGAACAGGAAATCCAGAAAGGAGGACAACAGCCCTTGGCCTCAGGCCTGTCTGGGTGGCTTTGCAACTTTCTACAGATTGTTTGCAGCTAGGAGATAATGTGAAGATTTGGGCAAATTCTCAATTTTCACCGGATATATTTTCTACTCTCCAAAGTCAGGGTTTTATTTTATAGGGGGAAAATGTGCTATGTGATTCTGCAATCTGTATTTGGGGTAAAATTGGGAGTTCATAACCATCTTCAATCTAATGTATGAAATATGATATGTCAAGAGCTTTATAATGTTTTGAACAACCAATAAATAAAAAATAAATAAATAAATAAATAATTAACACCAAAAAAAAAAAAAAAGAAAATGTGGACATAGAAGCAAGTAAAAGAGAGTGCCTATAGTTACATTCTGTGTTTAACTGTTCAGTGGGTACTTGGATTTAAGCAGAGTGACCCCTGGAAGTTGTGAGGCTCATTCCAGAAATCTTTGGAGTTTACTGAGTCATGCCTATGCATACTGGGATCTCACCCTATTTCTGCAGCTACTGATCTTCCTCTGTAGAGGCACCCTGTTCATACCTTTCTGAACTATGTAGCTCGTATTTCTCAGAGGACAGCAGTGCCTTTTAGAAGTCAATACATTCTTACCTCTGGGTTCCAATTTTATCTTAATTTCCTAAGTTAAGTGCCTTCAAAATAATGAGGTTTTTTTGTTTTGTTTTGTTTTGTTTGAATAGTCAGGGAGTTTAATAATGTAGTAATTGAATCCATCTGAATTTCTTGATGAAAACATTTTACTGTATCTGAAAGTCACAGAATGGAAGACAATGAGGTCCCAGTCTTTTGAATGTCTGTTCGAACTTTTGGAAAATGTCTTGTTTTTCCTTTCCTGTGCCTAAAATCCCGATGTTGAAGGTGAGAACTTATTTTTTTATTTAGAACTCATTTAAAAATTATTATTTAAAATATTTTATAGCAAGATAATGTAGAAAAATATGAAAGGTATTTATAGACTTTGAAAGGACTATATTCAGATTTCATACTCTCATTTATTCATTACTGTACTATTCTTATTTTCAAATGATATGATCTGCACATAGATATATGTTCAAAACATTTATATATTTGGTAGTCCACATTTAAAGAATATGGAATAAATTCAGTATCCTATTTTTAAAGTATTAACTATTTTAATAAATTCCCAAGGTAGATTGCTGTATTTCATGAACTTCTCCCATGCCACCTTGTAACAAAGAATAAAGATAACTTTCCATTGCATTCTCCTGAGAACAAACACCATTTAAAAAATATTTTGTAGATTTCCTGTCACAGTAAAATTAACCAACAAAAAACACATTACAATGAAAATATTCATCTATTTTTAAGAAATTAAGATTTTTTTATTATTCACCAGCAGTTTTTAAATGACATTTTAAAATGATGCAAATTTGTTTATGTTGCTAAGTGGAGGACATTTTTATAACTTTAAATGTGGAAATGTACTATTTAAAAGTAGTGATTAATTAGTAGTAATTTTAAAAAGTTAGGCTTCCTCTACAACCCTGTTTTGACCTCTAGCTTGTGGCAAATCCAAGACATTTGAATGAGAATTTCCTTTTAAGACAAGAATATATACAAGGTATAATTCTTATTCTTATTTTTCTTTTGGTACTGAGAATTGAACTCTAGCCCTCTCTCCACCTTACCACACTTCCAGCTCTTTTTAGTTTTTTTGAGACAAGGACTCACTAAATTGCTGAGGCTGGTCTCAAATTTATAATCCTCCTGACTCAGCCTCCTAGTCTTTGAGATTAAGTTATAACTTCTAAAATATAAGCTGTGCTTTTGAATTCACTATTTTCTCCCCTGCTTCTCTAAAATAAGACTAAATATACACAGGGCTAATCATACTACAGCATTGCTTGCTTAGAGCTATGAATCAAATGGGTTCTTGTCTGAGGGAGTAATGCCTAGAAATGTAACCAGTCTATCACTTCTGAACATGTTATTTCAGTAATGAACCATTAATTGAATGACTGAAAAAATGATTAATTCATAGTTCTCTACTGGAACATTATTCTTTCTACAAGCACGTTATTTTTTACCATTTTCAAATCCAAGGTCAAAGTATCTTTCTAAAATACACATAGAAACCTTAAAATTCAATGATATAAAAGGGTGTCAGTTTGTTTAATATATTCTGGGATTAGCCAAACATTATTCACATTAAATTGTATGCATCATATACATGTTAGGCATCATGTACATATTAGTTATATGTATTATATATGTGTGTATATGAATGTATACACATACACACATGTTTATTTATATTATTTTGATAAGTCATGAATCCTTTCCACATACTGTAATGTCAAATAGAGACAGTAACTTTTAATAAATACCTTAAATTCTCTGAATTGACCTAGCTGGTTAGCAGAAAATACTTTAAAAAAAATGCATTATAAAAAATACACCCTTTAAAGCAGCAATTCTCAGCTGAGGGCAATTTTGCTCCCCTTTCCACTTCTCAGATATTGGGCAATATCTGAAGACATTTTTGTTTGTAGCAACTGGCATCTAGTGGGTGTGGGCATGTTGTTAAACATGTTGCAATCAAACAGAACAGCTCCCTATGACAAATATCAATAACATTGCTATTAAGGAACTTTGCCTCACAGGATCTCAAAATAATTAAGGCATATACAAAACCTGTTAAAATTCTGTTTATTCTGGAGTCGAAGTGTTTTCAAAGGAATCAGTGCATTTTAAATTTCACCTTGGATGTAGGCCATACTAATAAAATCTATTCCTAAGAATATACTATTAATTTTTCTTCTTAGAATTTACCATAAGTGGTATTAGTAACCCATAAATATCTGTGGCCAAAGTGGGAATTTTATTTCTATCATGATGGAATCTATATTTTTTTTCGTAATTGGTGAAACAGGCAAAAATGGGTTATCAGTCTCTCTCTGTTTTACAAATGAATAAAATATGAAGATCAAAGAGTTTAAATGATTACCTATATTACACAGCTAATGACAGAGGTAGGTGTAAAATACATTCAAACTTCTGTTAGATACCTTGTTTCCCTCAGTGAGGAAAGGTGGTTTAATTTCAGTTGAGTTGAGGGCAGAAGATATGAATTACACAAATAATTATTGATGCCTGCCATATGTGAGACTCTTCACTATTTCTTGCTGCTGTTACCTTCATAATTTGCAGCAGGAATTTCAGAGATATTTAAACTATCCTCAGTCTTGTCAGGTGGTGTGATCCTCCTTTCAAAATGTGACTCAGGGACATTCTTTGTTTTCTCTGGGGAGTCTGAGGCTGATGAAGAGTCTTCCCTGAGTCAGCACACTGTCCACTAACAGAAAAAATGGAACTGAATGCAGCCTGTGGGGGAGAAGATATTGGACTTGAGGTGTTTGTTGTAAAGCTGGGTTTAAGTGGAAAAACTCTGAACTCTTTTGTCAGGTCATTCAAAAGAATAACAGTGATGCTTACAAGCATTTCTATAATTAACAAGCTGTCAACATTTCTATTATGACTACAGAAGTCTATTACAGACCTCAGAATTGTGATAAATGTTTCTTTAGGTCTGAAATGTTAGCCTTCATCTTCTTTTCAGCCTAGGGGCAATTTTTGAAACCAATTTTGTTTCAATCATTTTGGATCAGTTGTGTGGTAATTTTGGAAGTGCAGATGCTCTAGGCCCACCTATTGAAATAAAGATTTTTAAATGGTAACACAGAGAGGAGGCTGCTTAAGCCCCAGTGGGGACCAGCTGCAAAGCTCTGCAGGGAATTGTATGGGCAGACAGTGGGAATAGATTTAGAAAAACATTAAGGGACAGAGAAATGTGTGCATGTTTCCTTTAACAACATATTTTTTTTTCCAATTTTTTCTTTTCTGGAATTTGTTGTTGTTGTTGTTGTTGTTATCACCTTCTCTGTTGTGCTAGGTTTTGGAGTAATTAATATAAGAAAATTCATCATTTCAGATATTAAAATTTGGGGCTGAACTGATTTTTTGGAATTTTATATTTATTTTTTACCCTTCCTTTAGATAAATTTTCTTCTGTTCCACGCATCTCCTTTTTGCTTTTTCATCTTTTCATCCTTATTTGTATTTTTGGGAGTTTCTGATGGTTATCATATTTCCTAATGATTATATTTCAATATCATAATAATTTATATTTATGTTCTTTCTGTTTGTTCTGATTCCACAACTCCTTTCTTCTGCTTTCTAGTCTCCATTGCCCAGTACCTCCTCAATAGACTTAAGTTTTTAAAAATTTATTTTATTAGTACATTTTAGTTATACAAGTAGTTCGGTTCATTTTGACAAAATCATATATGCATGGGATTTGATTTCTCCATTTCAGTCCTTGGTCCCTTAATCTCTCTTCACTTCTCCCTTCCCCTAGTCTTCTTCCTCTACTGTTTTTTCTCATGCTTTTTTATTTGTTTATTTATTTATTTATTTATGATTGTTTTTTTATAGATACATAAGGTGGGATTTGCTGTGGTATATTTATACATGCACATGGTATGATTTTATCAAATTCACTCCGTATTTTTTTCTCTTTTCCATCCTTCCTTTCTTCTTCCCAGCCTCTTTCCACTTCACTGATCTTTCTTATATCTTTTTGATAGCTGACCCCCCCACCCCCTTATTTTACTCTAGTTTCCACATATTAGAGAAATCTTTCACCCTGGATTTTATGATCTGGGACTTAAGACTTCTCTTAAAATTGTGAGGTAGACAAAGACAAAAAGCTTATTACTGAAAGAATATGAAGGGGAAGGAGTGCAGTTCTCAGAGAAAAAGGGGTATAGTCACTATAATGATATTTTGGGCACTAATGCTTCTCAAACTAAACTTTATGGAAGTAGATAAATAAACTAGTAGAAACAGCGAGGACTTTAGATATTTAAAAGTTTAAATCATGATTTTGGGTCGCATTTCCTTATCTGATATACAGTGTTATACTTACGCTATAAGGTAGGTGTGGAGATTAAATGAGATTATGAACAGCTATTCCTTTACATGGGACCTAATATAGAGTAATTCTTGATTATTAGTTCCCCTCTTGTGAGCCATTTTCCACTTAATCTAACAGTTAAGCCTCCTATGTTGTCCTAGTGATATCTCACTTTCTATCTTGTCCTTGGGATCATCA
The DNA here is from genome assembly GCF_048772815.1 of Callospermophilus lateralis. Classification (NCBI taxonomy): domain Eukaryota; kingdom Metazoa; phylum Chordata; class Mammalia; order Rodentia; family Sciuridae; genus Callospermophilus; species Callospermophilus lateralis. The sequence goes on from NW_027512409.1 coordinate 703,524, forward strand.
TCCTTTGGTGTTCTGCTTGGGTCTCTTAAAACTTTGCAAGCAATAGGTTCTTTTGAAATAGGCCTTCCTATTCCATGGAGCACTGTTGCAATAAGTTAATCTTAAAAAGTCATCGATAGCTTATGTGAAATTCCTCAAATGCTCACTGTATTTGTTTCCTGTGGCTGTTGTAACAAATTACCACAAACTGTATGGTGTAAAGCAACAGAAATTTATTTTTGCCTAGTTCTAGAGGCCACAAATCTGGATCAAATTGTTGGCAGGGTCATGCTTTTTCCAGAGACTCTAGGGAGCAGTGTGTCTTCTCTTTATCAGCTTCTGAACCTTGCCAGCACTTCTTGATTTGTGACTGCCTCTCTCCAGTCTCTTCTTCCCTCCTCACATCACTTCTTTGTGTGTATGTGAAATCTTTGTGTTTTATAAGGATCCAGGTGAATGTATGAGGAACCACCTGGGTTATCTAGGATATGCTTCTCTTCTCAAGATCCCTTACTTAATCACATAATTTGCTACATAAAGTTAAAGTCACAGATCCTGGGAATCAAAAGTGAATACACCTTTGGAGACCTTCTTTCCTCCTGCATACCATACCCAGTTGTATGACAAATATAGTAGTCTCAAATGTTTCTTGGAAGGGAATTGAAATAATAGAACATTGTGAGTGGATGATCTAGAACTTGGAAAATAAATCCTTTTGAATTTTTAAAAATAAATTATAGACTTTTCACCTCAATACTACTCAATGTTAAGATTAGTAAAAGTCTAATCAAAGAAGAATTTTCAATAATTTCTTCATTTTATGTAAAATATTGTTTTTAGAGCTTTTAAAGCTTCCCTTGGGATAAAAATAGAAACGAAAACTAAAGAAGTATATTTATGTCACAGAATAAGTTAAGTGAAAGATTTCATTCCTTTCTGCATATTTTATTCTAGTATACAGTGAAGAATTGTTATGGTATTATGTTGAAGTACAGTTCACAGATATATGAAGAAATTTGCAGCTTATTTTCATTTTTCTTATTTCAGGGGGTTGAAATAGAACCCTTTCCTCTTTTAAGCACTGCTCTCTTATAGATATTATCTTGTAAAACAAGAGTTAAACGAGTCTTGTGGCAATAAATCACTAAGTGTAAGTCACTTTACACAAGTGATTTAATTCTTCACTATTATTTACTGAATTTAACATATGTCAGTGAACTTTTTATTCAGATTTAGTATAAATCCATATCAAATAATATTCCATTTTATTTTATCTAATCTTCCTTTTCCATTCTTAGCAGTTGGGAAGTAGTTATTATTATAGCAACAATTCTTCTATTTAGATTTTGGCACATGGAAAACAACTATTTGTCAAAAATCCATGTTTTTAAAACAATTTGCTTGACTCAAAATAGTTCCTTCCAGGCATAATTCAGACAGTTAACTCTTTTTAAAACATTATACATATAATGTTTTTTTTTTGTTTTCTTATTTTTACCGGCTCTCTTAATTATTCCATATGACAAGATTATTATTTATATGATTTATAACTCAAACACTTAATATTTCACACCTCAAAATGTGCTGTTTTTCCTTCCATGACACTCCTGCCTTGCCCATTCTTGTCACCCACATATAATCAAGACTTTTTAGTTACTCACTTTCCTCCTCTTTATTCCAATTCTAACATTTTTTCTAAAATAGTGTATTAACTGGGGTTTTCCTTCTAATGTGTCCCTTCTGTTCCAAGAATACTTTTTTTTAAGGTGATATCATATTGACTGAGATTTTTATTTATTTATTTTGGTGGTGGGTACTAGGGATTGAACTCACTGGTACTGGATCACTGAGTCACATCCCCACCCTATTTTGTATTTTATTTAGAGACAGAGTCTCACTAAGTTGCTTAGCTCCTCACTTTTTGCTGAGGCTGGCTTTGAACTCACAATCCTCCTGCCTCAACCTCCCTAGTCGCTGGGGTTACCGGTATGGGTCACCACACTGGGATTAAATATACACACTTTTTTCCCCCTTTGACAGAAACAGCCTATTATTTGAACTGTTTTAGAATCCTTTTTCATGATAAAATTTCTCAAACTTTTTTTCTGATAATAAATACATGTTACCATTTTAAATGGTAATATTCCTTCATAAATGCTGTAATGTAGTTAACTAGTTTCTACTGATGTTTAAATTGTTTCCAGATTTTCACATTATAAACAATAAAGCAATGAACATCTTTATGTATCATTCAGGCTTTTCCTTCAAATTCTTGGAAGTGAAATGGATGGCCCAAAGGGTATACATATTTTTAAAAATTGGTACATATTTCCAAATTACCATTCAAAGATATTTTTATCAGTTTTTATGTCTACCATACTGCATATGAATTTATTTTCCCCATATCCTGACCATTATTCTTCTCAGAAATATTTGCCAACTTGATAGGTGAAAAATGTTATTTTCATTTTTTTAAAATAGGTATTTCTCTTATTATTAATTAGGTTATTCATTTTCATCTAAGTACTGGCCATATATTTTCTTTCTTTTCAGAATTTTCCACTTTCATTCCTTGATTGGAATTTTTGTTCTTTTAAAATTATTTGTAAGATCTCTTCTGATATTAAAGATACTGTTCCCATCTTTCCATTGCTATGATAAATTCCTGAGAAAAACAAAATTAAAAGAAGAAAAATTTATTTTGGCTCATAGTTTCAGAGGTTTCAGTCCATGGTCAGCTATCTCCATTGTTTGTGGGCCTGTGGTCAGATGGAACATCATGGCAGAAGGGTATGGTAGAGAGAAACTGTTTACCTCATGGCAGCCAAAGGCCAAGTATAAGTTATAGACCATAAGGGCACTCCCTCATGGACCCATTCTCTAAAACTAGGCCTCACCTCTGACAGTTTCTACCACCTCCCAGTAGTATATTCAATTATGGTCCATCAATGGATTAATTCCCTGATGAGGTTAGAGCTCTCATGATACAATCACTCCCCAAAAGTCTTACCTGTGAATACTTACTATGGGGATCAAGCATTCAACATATGAGCTGTTGGGGAACATTCCACATTCAAACCACAACAGATATATTTTTCTTCCTGTCCTATATTGCAAATATTTCTTTCAAGTTTTTCATTTGCCTTTTAACTTCATGGTGTTGTTTGCCCTATAGGTTTATAGTTTTTACATAACCAAGTCTGGTTCTGCCTTGGGTATCATATTTAAGCATAGGCCCTATAGTCAACTATAGAAACAATCTGTATATTCTTACCCTATTCTTCTTAGATTAAAAAAAAATTTAGACTTTTTATTTCATCTGGATTTATTTTGGTATCTGATATAAATTTGGAATCAAACAGGGTTTTATTTCCCCTCCTAATATCATTTTCTAATGTTACTGCTATTATTCATTGATTGATCTGTTCTTTTCCCAGGAAAATCGTACCTTTATCACATGATAAATTTCTATGTACACATTTCTATGTACACATAGAAATTCTTCAGAACCTCCTATTGTCTTTCATCATTATGTCTACTTATTCTTGTGGTTTTAGTATGCTAGTTGAGCTACATTTTAATATCAGGTAGATCAAAATTTCTATAATTTTTTCTAAAGAAAATTCTTTGATTGTTTTGTGAATATTTTCTTCCACATGAACTTCAAAATCTGTTTGCATTTAGGGTGAACTTTTTGCTTCTGTGACCAGAGACCTGACAAAACAATCTTAGAAGAGGAAGTTTATTTGGTGCTCATGGTTTTACAAGTCTCAGGCCAGAAGTGGCCAACTCCATCGCTCTATGCCTGAGGGAAAAGCAGAACATCAAGGCAGAAGAGCAAGACAGAGGCAGCCAGTGGAGGATGTGAGGATCTGGAAGCAGAGAGATTCTCCCTTACCAGGAACAAAGTATATACCTCAAAGACACATCCCAATGACCACCTTCTCTAGCCACACCCTACCTGCCTGTACTTACCACATAGCTCATCCCTATCAGGGGATTGATTCGCTGATTAAGTTAAAACTCTCATAACCTAATTGTTTCATCCCTAAACTTTTTGCATTGTCTCACACATGAGCTTTTGAGGAATACAGCATATATAAACCATAACAGTTTGTCAAATTTCTTTTTTACTACCCTGATGAGTCTAGTGAGAATTTTCATGGAATTACATTACATAAATGCCGTCGTCCGGCTGAAGCAAAAAAACCGGGGGTGATGAGGAACTTGCGTAGATTGATACAGCAGGAGTAGGAGCCGTTTATTGTAGGACAACAGAGGTATTTATACATTCCACACAGCTTAACTTAATTAACATAAACTAGATACAGCAGTCAACCAATAAGAAATCTCCACACTTAATGGCTCGCTGGTGCCACCTCACAAACCGCCGCCATTCTGACTTGTTTACAGACTCTAACACATAAATAGATTGATTTGGGATAAATCTTCACCATGTTGAATGTTCTGATTCATGTACATAAAATGTTTTTCATTTACTCAAATATTCTTTTATGCCCTTCAGTTAAATTATATAGTTTTCTCATGTAGGGAAAACAGACATAAGAATTGAAACAGTTTCTCAATTTGAGGTTATTAGTGTAAAGGCCTTAAATCCTATAAAACTGCAGAGTTTAATGCCATCATTATATTACAGCATAGTAGAATAACTAACACTTAGTATTGTTTTAAATGAATGAGAAGGTTTTCCCCTAGAGTTCCCTTCAGTCGATAGATACAGATAATTGGAGGGAAGGATGAGCAGAAAATGAGGTTAGAGCTTAAAGAGCTGTTTGGAACAAGGACTTTGATAACTGGCCTTTCCTATCCCTTCTTAATCTGTGAATGCATCCAAGATATACCTGAGAAATTGTAACTAATGGAATTGAGTGATTAATCTGGGAAGGTATAGGTCTCTCTAAATGGAGTGTTCATATTTATTCTGGGCCTAGAAATAATGTTAGCTCATTTGACAATGAATTGTATGCCAACTCATTCAATAACTAATAAGAAGCCAAAGGTTTTGATGCTACAATGAGTATGTGGGATTCTGTACATAGAAAAAAAAAAGAAATGCTATTAGAAACTCTAGGGAAAACAAAATTTATATAAGAAGCCATGGATTAATATGAAAAAAACCCTAAAATATGGCAGTATTATAAATAATTGGTGGAGACTAAACAAAGAAAATGTAATTGATTTTGATGCTTGGAAATCTGATGCAAGTACATTTTCAAGTGGCATGTGCAGTGATACAGAATTTCACTACCTCTATGTTTTTTGCATTCCACAGGACCCTGTAGGTGCAGGTAGTAGAAATCCAAGTTAGACTACCTTGAACAAAAAGGGAATCTACTGTGTTATAGAACTGGAAGTAGCTGATTCTTCTGTACCTTACATTTGCTTTCATCTGTGTTGCCTTCATTGTAGAACAGGCTTTTTCCATTTAATGTGATACATAATTATTAGCAGCCACAGGCTTACAAGGTTTTGGAGTTTACTAGTTGAGAGACATCTTTCTTCTATATCATTTAAGAAAATATTGACTCTGGGAATGGAGTGCTCTAATGGACCACACCAATTTACATGTCTTTCCAAAAGGGCATACCCCTGTGGGAGCAAGATATGGTTTGTTTCCTGTAGGGGAAAAAGTAGTTTTGTTGTCTGAGGATGAATTTTGAATGTCATGAGTCTTTATTTCTCTATAACTGATTTAATCTTTTAAATCTTCCACCCTTCTACATTTCAGGAACATAGGGGTAGATGGGGTAAAACTTTAAATTTCTCAGTCAGAGATATCTTAGTTACTGCCAGCATGTAAGTTTCTTTTAGGTAATTTATTATTTTTTAGTTAAATACTAAATCTTTACAATTTCCTCTGCCTCTCTAAAATGGCATATTTTTTTATGCGGGATATGGGGCAGATGTGACTTCATGATTTGGTAGATGGTGCCTTGGGTATATTTGATGTTTTTTGCTCCTTTCTGGTCTCTGCTGTAGAACAAATAACTTTATTGTGTGTGTTATGTTGGAGTGTTATGCAGGTGTTCAGTGCTAGCATCTGGACTTTCAGACATTTACCTTCAGGAGGGAAACACTATTTAATTCTCTTTGCCCATATCTCTATAAGTAGTCTCTTTGCTAATGTCTTATCATTTTAATTTTTTGGTTTTAATTTTATTTTCTGTCCTGAGCTACTGGATGACTTTGAACTAAAGGTCATTGAGATCATTGATTTTTTTTCTCAATATCATCCCAATTACATGTATATATTTCATATGGTTTTCATCACCATTATCATCTGTCTTTGCTGTTAAATGGTGATGTTTTTGAGAGTGAGGACTTTGTTCTTCTTTGTAATCCCAGGGTTTAGTATACTACATAATTACATGCAGTTTTCTATAAAGTGCCATAGACTTCAGTGAAAGGGATATGTGTATTAGTTTGGGGGGGGGCAATCCTGAGCTATCTGAATGGCCTCTACTCGGCCTTGGAGCCAAGGAGATTTTGGTCTGGCATTGCAAGTCATTTTGTGGCTTATTATGCAAAGCACATGGTGACCTCAGACTTCAATGGGTTTAGAGAGGCTGCACTGTAGCTCTAGATTTGGGTGTTACCCATTGGCCTTGGACAGCACCCCCCCACACACACCTAATTTGGCAAAAGAACATTCCATTGAAATCCTATGAAGCCCCCCTTGTATAAATAAAGAAAACGCAGGCTCCTCTCTCTCTCTCTCCTTCCAGTGTAGAAGCAGGACCCTTAAGGTCATGGAGCCATCCCACCCTCGTTTTTCAAAATTATTTCTGTGTTGTGTGATTTTTCGCCATATTTCTCAGCCAGTACATTTCACGCAAGAGAAACCCACATTTCATATCCCATGTGAGACACAGGAGAGAAAAGTAAGAATCAAAATATTAGTATAGGATTTCTGGGTAGGTTGGGACTTCACCATGAAGAATAAGTAGATCTTAATTGGGTCAAGAAGAAGAAACTTTTCAGTCAAGTGGAATAACCTGAACACAAAGCCACAGAGGCTTCAATAAGCACAATATCTTCATTGATCATTGAGGAATCTGTCTTGATTAAAGTAGAAAGATTTTGTTGAGAAATAAAGTTGGGGTCATAATATAGTCTTAAAATACTGAAGAGGCATTCCAATTTGAAGCAGAGGAAAATGTTTTGATTTTTTTTAATCAGGTAAGTAATATGATAGAATAGATATAAGAAAAATCAGTATTATTATTGCATGGAATAGAAAACTACAGAGTAGATCAAATAGAATGTATCCCCAGTCTGTTACAGTAATCCATATGGAAACAGTGTATCGATTTTGGGGCACCCACTTCTCATTAATTCATTTATTCATAAATTAATTTATGTTGAGTTTCTACTATGAGTTAGGCCCTGTGTTAGGTGCTGAAGATACAATGGAGTAAAAAACAGGAGTAAAGTTAAAGAATTGTGTAAGATAAAGGATAAGATAAGAGGGAATAAGTTGAAATGGATTTTAGAAGTAAGAAAACATATTTGAGGAGAAATATCCTCAAAAATACCAAGAACAAAATCAAGGTGCATAAACAGTAAAATAGTGGATGGGTTAGATTAACATTTGGTGGTGTCTACAAGATATATTGTAATAAAAAAGTCTGCTTTTCGCATTTGTTTCAAAAAGTTTGCATATCCTCTAGGATTAAGATTATTGTCGGGAAGGCAGAATTATCAAACAATTACCCATATTTTATCAACATGATAATTTAAGGCAGTGATGAAGATATAAGCCTGATTTAGCCTAGAAAGTCAGCTGCACTGACCCATACTTAGAAGATCCAATGAGGGGTCAAAGAAAAAGCTTTGGGAATAAATTCAATCGTGCTATTTGAAAATCATCGCACATTTTAAACCTGTTTTTTCTATTGTTTGACTGCCATGTCTGTAAATAAATTGGTCTTAGCAAATTCACATTTTCACTTCCTCTTCAGTAACTCTTTTTCCTATGAAGACTATTTGTAAAGTGAAGTGGCAACCATTCTCTTGGAAGTGCTCATGAGTTGAATTGGGATTGTAGCTATTAAAAAACTACTGCTGTAAGCTATTTGGTGTGGCTACCAAGGGGTAGGGGAGGCAAGACGGGGTTGAGTCTTTTCTAATGGAACTACAATAAGTGGATGATGTAGATATCCATACAATAATTATACAAATAGTGGAGAATTACAACTGCCTTAATGGCTATGAAGGATAAGTGCTTAAACATTACAGAGGCTGTGATACTTGAGTTGAGAGTTGAAAAATAAGTAGGAGGTTATTAAACAAAGAAAGATAGAGCAGTCTAGGCTGAGGAACTGGCAAATAATATGTCCCTGTGATGGAAAGGATTATGTTGAGAACTGAAAGGATTTTAATAAGGCTGGGTTTCAGAGAGGAAGATGGAGTTAGTATAATATGAAGATACAGAGATAGGTAGGAACAGGACTATAAAGGACCCTATAGGTCATGATAACAATTTTGTTCTTATCCCTAGAGCAGTAGAAATCACTGATGTATTTTAAGGTGTGTGTGTAAGTATGGGGGGAGATAGAGTATTAAATTTTTATTTAAGGATTGCTGTATTAGGCCAATTGTAGTGGCACATGCCTGTAATCCCAGTGGCTCCGGAGGTAGAAGCCTCAGCAATTTAGCGAGGTGCTAAATAATTTAGTGAGACCCTGTCTCTAAATAAAATACAAAATAGTGCTGGGAATGTGGCTCAGTGGATGAGTATTCCTGAGTTCAATCCCTCCCACCCCCCCAAAAAAAGAAGAATTGCTCTATCAGGATGATCAGGATGGGCAGAGAAAGGACAAGAGGGTCAAAGTAGATATGCGGCAAAACTACTTTGAAAGCTATTACAAAAATCCAGATACAAGAATGAATGATGATAACTTAGAAACTAAGATGCTAGCAGTTGAAAATGAGAGCAATGGATGGTTTTGAATTATGTTTAAGAGGTGAAATTGGTAAGATTTATGTTTGATTAGGTATGGGGGATGATAGGAGAGGAAGATTATTTCTGGTATGTATAAATGGATACTGATCTCGCACATGAAAAAAGAATGAACATTGAAAGAAGCCTAGCATTAGTGTGGGGGGGGAATCAAGTTGAATTTGTGTGTGTGTGTCCCTCCAACATTTATGTTGAAATTTAATCCCCAGTGCAATAGTATCAAGAGGTAAGGCCTTTAGGAGGTGGCCTAATCACCTCCTAAAGGCCTTATAGGTGGCATTGCCCTTATAGATGGGATTAGTGCCTAGGGAACAAGTTTATCCCTTCCATCCCTTCTGTCCCTTTTACCATGTGAGGACACAACATTCATCTCCTCTGGAAAACACAGCAACAAAGTGCTGTCTTGGAAGAAGAAACCAAACCCTTACAAGACACCAAATGTGCTAATATCTTGATCTTGGTCTTCATGGCTTCTAGATATATGAAAAAAATCTTTTAATATTTAAAAATTGCCTAGTCTATGGCATTTTGTTATAACAGCAGCAATGAACTAAGACAGCTTCTAATGTTGGTGATTAGATACATAGGTCTGGAACTCAGAGGGTAGATAACATAAAAAGTTGCTGTTCTTTTTGACTATTTGTCTATATGTAACTCTTTTATTTGGAGAATACCTATTTGAGTAGTATGGAAGGAAGGAGAGAGTGAGCATATATTCTAGACGTTTTTAAATATATATATATATTTAAGAAACTTATGAATAGTATGTGGAAAAGTGTTAGAGTCAAACATTCAACTCAACAAAAATAAGAAACATTTTTTATTCCTCTGTTAGGCACAGACTGCTTCTCATTTTGCTAATGAATGTTTTTTAGCTGTAATATTACTGAGCTGAACAAATAAATCACCTTGAGTACATAAGGAAAAATAAACACATGTTAAATGAATAAACATTACTACTACATTTGTATTCGACCATCTCTACCTCTAACACTTCAGCAGCTTAGAGATTTAGAGTATTTTTACATTAACTGCAAGAAAAATTAAAGGAGAAATTCCTTTTTTGAGATCACAACTATAAAGTCATGTGGTTTTAAAATTCTGTATTTGTGTGCAAAACATGAGAGTTCCTTAAAGATTCTTCATAATTGTATTGTAGAAGAATTTAGTATGTCATAAGCACTTAATTTGACATTCAACTGTAGTAGCCATATGTTCTTTGATTTCCTTATGAGCACCATTATGGAAACACTCAAATGAATTTGAGAAAAATTGGAAGAAATTAGATTATTGGGTTCTGTTAAATTGTTAATGTATCTTGCTTAAATTTTTGTTCATTAATTTATATCCATCCAATTATATAAAGCAAATTTGGAGGAAATAGCTGAAGTTGTGCAATATTTTCAGTGATTATTAATTTTTGTTCTTGTGTTTTCTACTTAAAACATGATGTCTATGTTATCCAGTATTATAGTCAGACCTTGTTTTCTAGATTTTCAGAATTGCCAAATGAACTTTAAAAAAAAATAAATTTCCATGTTGATTTTAGTCTTTATTTGTTATAAGGCTTCTTTCACAGAAGTTTGGTAATATTGAAGGCACCGGTATTGAACAGAATGATTTTGGGGGCACTTTGTATTCTTTGACTTTGTTCTCCACATATCATGTTAAAATCCATCAATTTTGGCTTTTCCTGAGTTGTTAAATAAAGATATATATATATATATATATATATATATATATATATATATATATATATATATATAGTTGTCCATGAAACTGTATTTAATTTATTTATTTATATGCAGCACTGAGCATTGAATAGCATCATTCTAAATGGAGAAAAAATAAAGGCATTCCCTCTATAAACTGCAACAAGACAGTGATGCCCTCTTTCACCACTTCTATATAACATAGTTCTTGAAACACTGGCCAGAGCAATTAGATGAAAGAAAGCAAAGGGATACACAGGAAAAGAAGAACTCAAATTGGCAATATTTGCTGATGATATAATTCTATACCTGGAAGACCCTAAAAGTTCCACCAGAAAACTTCTAGAACTAGTAAATAAATTCAGCAAAGTAGCAGGATACAAAATCAACACCCATTAATCAAGGCATTTCTGTATATCAGTGATAAATCCTCAGAAAGGGTAATGAGGAAAACTACCTCAAAAAAAAAAATACTTGGGAATCAACTTCATGAAAGAGGTGAAAGACCTATATAATGAAAATTACAGAACTCTAAAGAAAGAAATCAAAGAAGACCTTAGAAAATGGAAAGATCTACCTTGCTGTTGAATAGACAGAATTAATATTATCAAAGTGACCATACTTCCAAAAGCACTATACGGATTTAATGCAATTCTGATCAAAATCCCAATGACATTCCTCATAAAAATAGAAAGAGCTGGGAAGGGGTATATATTCCCCAAAGATATACTTAAAATAACCCTTTTTACTCTAAACTTTTTAAATTTGGATTCATCAGGGCTTAGTGCTGCGGAAAGGCATATGTATCCAAAAAATGTACAAAAGCCCAAGGTACTTTGGAAGGATATTCTAACAGGACAATGGAAAGGTCCTGGCCCAGTAATTGTCTGGAGTCGGGGGTCTGTTTATGTGTTTCCACAGGGAGAACAGCAGCTGATTTGGATTCCAGACAGATTAACTAAAGCAATTTCTACAGACCAAAAAGAAGATGTGATATCCAGAACTCCAGTTTGGTTATTCTTACATCTGCGACAGAACCAGAATGCTTTTTTCAATATCTATTTTATTATTGCCCTTTCCCATATTTTGTTTTTTTGAGCTCATACAGACCTAGGTTAATGTTTTGCTGATCAGTTCTATTTTTTGACTATAGAGTTTTTAAACATTGCAATGGAGATTTCACCTGTAAAAAGTTATAAGGCCTTTACTATTATGTTATGTGTCGTATGTATTATGTGTGCAAACTTGTGTTTTGTGTTTGAATGTACGTATGTCCATATGTCATATATGATGAGCACTAATGAAAAAATGGATCCAAATATTTTTTTTTATTCACGTGATTTAAATGGTTTAATTTAAATTAGGTAAACAACTGTTAAGGATTGTTTTAATATGTGAATAAAAAAGGAGGTTAACAGATCTGTTTGTTTACTTTCACCTTTTTCTTTCATTATATTTAATAATTCTCTTAAAGATAATGTAAATTATTAAGAAAATTGTTTTCTTTTAGTGCCTTCTGGAATGTTACATAATTTTTTCTTTAGCCATTATTGCCAGAATTCCTATCTTCAGTGAAGACAATGTAAATTGTTAAGAAAATTGTTTTCTTTTAGTGCCTTCTGGAATGTTACATAATTTTTTCTTTAGCCATTATTGCCAGAATTCCTATCTTCATCTCAGTGCATGAAGACAAAGATAAAACCAATCTACAGCTTCTGCAATAGCCATCACTGAACTGCTTGCAGAACTTGCCTTGTGAACTCACTTGTATGCATTGTGAACTATCTGTTGGTGCAGCGACTTCTGGTAGTTTTGGGGTATTTATGCTGATGGTGTCATCGGTAGTACAATTTTTCCAAAAGGAGCCATCAATTGGCTTGGTGTATCTTCCTCCCTTCTGCTTGTCATGATTGTTCAGCTAAAATTAATTGGCTTGGTGTATCTTCCTCCCTTCTACTTGTCATGATCGTCCAGCTAAAATTTGGGGGCCAACAGAGGTGAGGCAAAGAACCTCACCCCCCCGCTGGTAAGAAGACCTCTACACAGGTGTGGCTGTATACTGGACTGGTAGTCAGTGACGGGTAAGATCCAATTACAATGGTACCAACCTAAGACAGGAGGCTGACGCCTTGAGGTCAGCTCATCCGATAACGGGTAAGGACCATATGTACTATTGGACAACCTAAGGCAGGCACGGTCCTTAAGCCACATGCTTGTTTTTAAACAGAGAGGGGGAGATGTTGAGAGCCACAGCCGAAGGGGACACAGCAAACTTTCAGACTGCCAGCTGATGATTGGCTCACAGTGGCCCCAGCAACATCTAGCTGATTGGCTCCTCTGCAGTGAAGATCATTGGGCTGTTTCCCCGCCCTTTCAGGCCACGGAGCTGCTCATTGGGGGACTTTTTGACTCCGCCCGTGGACCCGTGCGAATCCAGCCTCAAGAGCAAGAGGATTGTGGGAGGTGTGGTGGCTGGTGGTTGGGGAGTGTGGCTTGTGCGAAGCCGGTGGTGGCAGTTGGGCTCTGAGGGTTTTTTCTGGAGGAGCTGTTTTGTTTGGCGTGTGTGGTTTTAAAAATGAAGTTTCTTTCTTTTGACAAGTGGCTCCTGAATTGTGCCCAGCCAGACTGGCTCTCAACAAAAAGCAATCATGAAATTTATCTGGAAAAACAAGAGACCCAGAATAGCTAAAGCAATCCTTAGCAGGAAGAGTGAAGCAGGTGGCATCACTATACCAGAACTTAATCTATACTACAGAGCAATAGTAACAAAAACGTCATGGTATTGGCACCAAAACAGACTGGTAGACCAATGGTACAGAATAGAGAACACAGAGACTAACCCACAAAATTACAATTAGCTTTTTTTTTTTAAAGAGAGAGAGAGAATTATTTTTTAATATTTATTTTTTAGTGTTCGGTGGACAAAACATCTTTGTTTGTATGTAGTGCTTAGGATTGAATCCGGGCTGCACGCATGCCAGGCGAGCGCACTACCTCTTGAGCCCATCTGCAGCCCCTACAATTATCTTATTTAGACAAAGGCGCCCCCCAAAAAAAGCATTGGAGAAAAGATAGCCTCTTCAACAAATGGTGCTGGGAAAACTGGAAATCCATATGCAACAAAATGAAATTAAACCCCTATCTCTCACCATGAACAAAACTCAACTCAAAATGGATCAAGAACTTAGGAATACAATCAGAGACCCTGTGTCTAATAGAAGAAAAAGTAGACTCTAATCTCTATCATTGGGATTAGGCCCTGACTTCCTTAATAAGAATTAAAATTAAGAATCAATAAATGGGATGGACTCAATCTAAAAAGTTTCTTCTCAGCAAAAGAAACAATCTGTTGGGCTGGGGATGTGGCTCAAGCAGTAGTGCGCTTGCCTGGCATGCGTGCAGCCCGGGTTTGATCCTCAGCACCACATACAAACAAAGATGTTGTGTCCGCCAAAAACTAAAATAAATAAATAAATATTAAAATATTCTCTCTCTCTCTCTCTCTCTCTCTCGCTCTTTAAAAAAAAGAAACAATCTGTGAACTGAATAGAGAGCCTACACCTTAGGCGCAAATCTTTACCCCTCACACATCAAATAGAGCACTAATCACGAGAGTATATAAAGAACTCAGAAAGCTATATACCAAAAAACCAAATAACCCAATCAATAAATGGGCCAAGGGCATGAAGAGACACTTCTCAGAAGATGATGAACAATCAATCAACAAACACATGAAAAAATGTTCATCATCACTAGCAATTAGAGAAATGCAAATCAAAACCACTCTAAGATTTCATCTCACTACAGTCAGAATGGCAGCTATTATACATACAAACAAAAATAAGTGTTGGTGAGGATGTGGGGAAAAAGGTACATTCATACACTGCTGGTGGGATTGACTGCAAATTGGTGCAGCCAATATGGAAAGCAGTATGGAGATTTCTTGGAAAATTGGGAATGGAACCACCATTTGATCCAGCTATCCTTCTCCTGGTCTATACCCAAAGGACTTAAAAACAGCATACTTCAGGGACACAGACATCAATATTTATAGCAGCATAATTCACAATAGCTAAGTTGTGGAACCAACCTAGATGCACTTCAATAGATAAATGGATTAAAATGTGGCATATAAAAGAGAATAAAATCATGGCATTTGCAAGTAAATGGATGGAGTTAGAGGAGATAATGCTAAGTGAAGTTAGCCAATCCCAAAAAACCAAATGCTGAATGTTTTCTTTGATATAAGGAGGCTGATTCAGAGTGGGATAGGGAGAGGGAGCATGGGAGGAATAGGCGAACTCTAGTAGGGCAGAGGGGTTGGAGGGGAAGGGAGGGGGCATGTGGTAATTAATGATGGTTGAATGTGATGATCATTATTATTCAAAGTACATGTATGGGGCTGGGGTTATGGCTCAGTATAGAGCACTCATCTACCATGCATAAGGTACTGGGTTCGATTCTCAGCACCACATAGATGTAAAATATTGTGTTCACCTAAAACTAAAAAAAAAAAAAAATTAAAAAACAAACAAAAACAAAGTACATGTATGAAGACACAAATTGGTGTGAATATACTATGTAAACAACAAGAGATATGAAAAATTGTGCTCTATATATGTAATAATAATTGTAATGTATTCCACTGTTATATATAAATAAAAAATATATTTAGTTGTTGATGAACGTTTATTTAATTTATTTACTTATATGTGGTGCTGAGCATTGAACCCAGTGCCTCACACATGCCAGGTAAGTGCTTGTTTTTTAAACAAGTGTACCCACTCAAGGTTTTGAATTGGAAATGCATAACACAAAGAAGTGTGCCTTAGGAAGTATCCTCTTTGCCACTGGTAACAGCTGAAGAAAGATAGTTTGTAGGGTAATTGTGGTAGTTAGTGTTCATGGCAGTGTTGTGAGCTACAGACTTTAGGGCCTGGTTGTGATGAAGGTATCTTGACCACCAAATCTGTGATGCAACTTTAGGTAGTACTCCTTCTTGTATAGCCTCTGAGTTTGGCTCTGTAGCCATTCTAGGCAGTTTTGCAACACACCATATCTTTTAACAAATTCTACCTTTGCTTAAGTTGGCCAGAATAAACTAACTTTGAAGTGAAAGTTGTTTGCAGCTGGGCATGGTGGCGCATGCTAGTAATCCCAGCAGCTCAGGAGGCTGAGGCAGGAGGATTGTGAATTCAATGCCAGCCTCAGCAATGGTGAGGCACTGAGCAACTCAGTGAGACCCTGTTTCTAAATAAAATACGACAAAGGGCTGGGGATGTGGCTCAGTGGTTAAGTGGCCCTGAGTTCAATTCCCAGTAGCAAAAAAAAAAAGAAAAAGAAAAAGAAAGAAAAAAAGTTGTTTGCAATAACCAACTTGGATTGGTACTAGAGGCCTGAGCTATAGATACACATTTGTAAGTCATCTATGTAATGGTTGTATCGGAAACTTGTACATGAAATACAAAATGAGAAGAGAACTAGGATTGAACCTGAGAAATTTATAACATTTAATGGCTGAGTAGGAGGAGATGAACCTGAAGGAAGTGATAGAGAAATTTCTGTAAATAGGAGAAAAATCAGGTAAACTTGTGTTTTAAGGAATGATACTGTTGAATGCTGTGGAGAGGTAAGGTCAGATAAGGACTAAAACATGTTCATTGGGTTTAATAACATGAGATCATTGTCATCCCTAACAAGAGCAAATTTTATTGTGTAATGGGGTTGGAAGGCAGATTGAAGTAAATTGAGAAATGTGGTAGGAGTTTGGGCACCTGTTTAGAAATCAGGTTGGCTAGAAGCAGAGTAAGACGGTGATGGAATGAGACCTTCCAGCAATCCTCTTCCCACAGAAATATTAAATTGAACACCAACTTATGCTCAGAAATAACCTTCACAAGAGCTAAGGAAACCAGTCCAGATGGTAGCATAATAATGAAAGAATTATCAAAGAAGGACAGAAGCAGAGTTGTTCCTGTTACCTTTCCCCCAACTCCAAGCAGGACAGCATAGAGAAAGATGCGTTCTTCTTGAGGCGGAACAATCCAGCCTAACAATTGTAATCCTGGCTTACCACAGTGAAACCCAGTACCAACCAGAGGTCAATACTCTTACACCCAGGCCAGTGCCTATGAATGGAGCCTCTGAACCCACTCTAGACTGACCACCATGGGTCTGCCTCCACCTTTTCTTGTCACAACCTTGAACAGCAGAGAGTAGAGAAAGACTCCATCTGCTGGGAAAGAGGAGAGGTAAGTACAGGATTTTACCTTGGAATTAAGCATCAAGTCAGTACAATCCTACATCTGGTGGATTCCAGTGTCCCCTGTTTCCAGGGAATTGCCCCTATTTAGAGCCTCTGGACTTGTTCCAGTGCCAGGTGGATACCCATGGCTCCAGTGGAACTAACTTGTATGCTGGTTAGCATTACCAGATCGGAGGGATGAGAGAAATATGTTGACGACTAGAGATTTTTAGTGTCTAGGAAAGATTGATTCCTTCCTCCCTCCCTCCTTCCCTCCCTCCCTCCCTTTCTCTTCCCTCTTTTCCTCCCTTCGTTTCTTTCTCTCTCTTCCTGCCCTCTTTTCTTTCTACTGGTAGAGATTTCATCAAGTTAAAAACTTATGGTCAAGAGCTACCTAAATGGA
This sequence comes from Callospermophilus lateralis, assembly GCF_048772815.1. NCBI lineage: Eukaryota > Metazoa > Chordata > Mammalia > Rodentia > Sciuridae > Callospermophilus > Callospermophilus lateralis. The sequence continues at coordinate 720,845 of NW_027512409.1, forward strand.
AAAAGATGAATACACCTAAGAGGAAAGGAATACTTGATATTTTAACATTCCTGAGGAGGTGAAAGGAGATGATACTCAAGACACAGAGGAAATGGCTTTATGGAAGAGATGAGATAGCTTCTGTTATGCTTTGAATGTGAAGTGTCACCCAAAAGCTCATGTGTGACAAAGCAAGAAGATTTAGAAGAGAAATGATTGGGTTATGACAGCCTTAACTCAATCAATGAATGGATCCCCTGATAGAATTAACTGTGGCTGGAGGAGGTGGGTCATTGGGGGCTGCCTTTGGGGTATATATCTGATATCTGGCAAGTGGAATCTGTATCTGCTTTCTGATCATCCTATGAGCTGCCTCCCTCCCCCACATTGTTCCACCATGATGTTCAGCCTCACTTTGAATTTTGAGGAATGGAGCTTGCAGTCAGTGGATTGAGACCTCTGACACTGTGAGCGCCCAAATAAACTGTTCCTCCTCAAAAATGAAAATGTAAGTGGGATCATATGAAATATGACCACATGGAACTTGAAGAATTTTGTTCTGAATGGCTTTTTAATTTTCTATATACCATGTGTGGTCATTATAGTTGGGCATTACATTAGGGGCTTTATAGAAATAATTTAATTTTCAAACTATCCTATCATAACAATTCTCATTTTGCTTTTGAAAAAACTGAAGCTTAGGTTAGAAACTTGCTCACAGTTTTGACCTAACAAATGATAGAACCAATAGTTACAATCATATCTGCTTGACTACAAAGACTATGTATAGAGTGGATTGAATGCATACAAAGAATATATCAAAGGAAAAAAATTAATGTCTTGTGAATAATTATTTATAAGAGATGAGGATAATCACATGAGATAAAAATTTTCATGTGTTGATTCTTAGGAAGTGTCAGAAAGACAGGAAATATTAGACAGGAAGATATAATTTTGGATTTGGGTCAAGTTCAATCTGAATTCATAAAAGTAGAGTGGAATGATGGTTGCCAGTGGGAGGGGAAGTAGAAAGTGGGAATGGGGAGATTTTAGTCAAAGGGTATGAAGTTTGAGTTAGGCAGATGAAAAGTTATGGTGTAGCATGCTGACTATAGTTAATTACACTGAATTGCATACTTGATATTTGCTAAGAGAGTAGATCTTAAATGTTCATGCCACACACAAATGATAACTATATGAAGTGGTGAATATGTTATACAAATTAATTTGATTGTGATAATTATTTCATAATTGCTATGGCTTGGATATGGTTTGAGGGTGTTCTCCAAGGCTTCATGGGTTGAAATTTACTCCCCATTGTGAGATACTAACAGGGTGGAACAGTTCAAGTACAGAGTCCATAGGTGGGGCCTTTGGAAAGTGATTAATTATACCTAAATAATGCTGGAAAAATAAAGGTTTTCTTTCTCACACACAAATAAATATGGTAAATTCTTAAATCATCAGAAAACTAACTTAGCTTTGATGGTTCACTATCATTAATACTAGTGATCAATATTACAACACATTATAATAAAATATACATATGGTATGTACTTAAGAAAAGCTTGTTTTCCATTTTAATCTATGAAATGATTTAGTATTGTCGGCTTAAGGCAATTATTGATATTATTTCACATGTTCACCAGGAATAAAAGATTCAAGAGGGATCTAGCGCAGTGGTAGAGAGCGTGCTTAGCATACTTGAGGCCGTGGGTTCAGTCCAGAGAACAACAACAACGGATTGAGACAAATTGTTTACATTATTGTTTCTTCACTCTTCACTTCGACATGAAAAATCTAAAACATAAATTACCTAGTGGTGACAGTTTTAGGCACAAAATATGCTTTATTTGCAACAACAAATGAGGTAGTCATAAAATGTTTACTAAAACGTGTTTGAATTATGCTTTTCAAAGAAGCAAAATGCCGAATTCAAAACTGAATTCTGATTGATGAGTTTCTTATTGTCATGTTAAAGTTAATTTTATTGCTATTCTGCAATTTTTTGTCTAAATCTATTATGTTAGAAGAGGGCTGGATAGTCTTTGAAGTTAACACTAGGTTGCAAGGCAGCGGGAGAGTTCACGACAGACCCCCTGTGTTTTTCTGAGTGCTACCTCACCCTGCACTCACTCCTGTGGTTCTAACTCCCCGGATGGCGCCATCGCCACCCTGTTCTCGCCGGGAGCGGGATCTCGCTCTTCCACGCCATCTGCTTCTTGCTGCGTGCTCCGCGGGGTCTACCCACGCTGACGCCAGGGGGCGAGGAAAGGACGGGGCTCCAGACCTTCGAGTTAGGTTTGGGGTCACGTTCTGGACGACTTGGGCCCCAAGTGGAGTTTGGGACCCTAAGGAAAGAGGGTTTGGACGTCGGGGTTTCGAGGGGCTGTTTAGGTGGGTGGGAAAAGGAACCGTGTGTGGTGGTTTCTGAGGAAAGCGGCGGAAGTGGCTAGCCTGGCCCTACTCCGGAGAACTACCTGCGACGTGGCGCCTCATCCCGTGGCGGGCGCTTGACGCGCGCGGCGTCGTTGTTGGGTTTTGGTGGGCAGAGGCCAGCAGCTCTGCCTGAGTGGAGGGCGGGCCAGCGAATTCCCGCTGATAGCCGCGAGCGGCCCCGAGCCGTCCCTCGGGTCTACGGGGAGCCAGAGCTGCGAACGCCACCTCTGGCGTGTTCTGTACAGCGAGTTGGCTCTCCTGTGAATTTTTTTTTTTTTTTTAATTATTGGGAGGCAAATTGGTAAATGTAAACCTGCACCACTTTTCTAGGTTTCACCTTGCTGTTGGTGAAGGACTTTCACTGCGTGGGGCAGTACACACGCCAAGCAGGGACATATTCAGATATTTATTTTACAGGGCACGCCCTTTTGAGAAGTCTAGGTGTCTGGATCCCCAGAGATTCAAAGACTTACTGCAGTACCAGGAATTAACAATCACGAAGGCGCCCACCCTTGCCCCTAGTCTCAGTCATGCAAGGAGGTTCAGCAGCTGCCTAAGTGTCTCTTAGGGCTGGCTCTACCAGAAAGGTGGCTGTGGACTGAAAACGTCTCTTACCCTCTGTCTTGCTCCATCCACATTTTTTTGTGAGAATGTTATATTTAAAAAGTTGTTACTGAATATACATGTGTATTTTCATTTTATATTCATGTGTTTATTCACTTATTTTTTATTTTCTTTACATAGTATTCAAGATGAATGACAGCCTCTTTGTCAGTCTGGACAGACTTTTGTTAGAGTTTGGTAGGTATAAAATGAAAATAAATAGGTAACTGTATTATTATTCGACATTTTAACAATGAAGTAAAGTCACAAGAGAATTGTTTTAGTCTTCCAGTATGAGCAAGATATAAGTACTAAAGAAGACATGATTCAAAGAATTAATAGTAAGTAGTTTTGCATGTTAAAGGTGTTTTGTCTTAATTTTTATGACATATAGCATAATATATAATTGCCCTGTTTAGGGCAACTTGTAGTTGGCATTGTAACTCTTCTGGAAATTCTCTACTAATTTATTAGTATAAATTCTCTACTAATTCTGGAAATTCTCTACTAATTCTCTCCACTAATAATGAGCTTTTTAACCTAGGCAAAATAGTTGTGATTCACCTACTGTTTTTCAGTAATTTTGTGTATTCTGCATTTAATTATTTTGTGAAGAATTTTGCTTTAAGCAGCAGGGACCCCTAAGGTGCAGTTTTAAAATGTTATATTTCTCAAATAACAAGGTTACTTCAAATATTTGAGTGAAATGTTTCTCTTTAAAGAAATCATCAAAAATTAGGAACCAGAATTGATGCCACATTTTCAGGAATAATAATTCTGAAAATAAGTGAATTGGCTAGTAAATATAAGTGAAGTAGCTGGGCAAATTAAATAAATATAATGCTTTAAATATTTTAGTTCTAAAAATATAACTATTAACTTCTTAATTGTCACAGAAAGATTGAATTTGGTTATTTTTTTCTACAATCAAAAAATAAAATATTATGAAATTATTTAATATTTTCAAGAACTAAGTTTATCTTAAATCATTGGTAAATAAGTTAACTAACTTATTTACCAATGATTTAAGATGTATTTAATAATTAATTGATAGAAATTATGTACTTGTCAATAAGAAAATCCTTATGTTAATATAATTAATGAGTAAACATCTGCAGGAATTTATAGCATCATAAGATGAATTGACCTTAAGTGTCATCTAATGTAGCCCAGCGTACATTCTTCAATTGCAAATACAAATCCTCCTTAGTTTCTGGGGGGCTGTGGTTTTCTACTTTTTAGTACAGGAGCCTTCCCTTCTCAAGCCTCACTTCCTCTCCTTTCTGGCTGTCCTCCTTTTAGGTAAGTTGACATTAACTGTTTTTCTTACTGTATTTGTTTATTTTGAATTTATAAATAAACATTGAAATAAACATTTCCTCTTTTAGAATGCTTTGAAGACATAAAAGAAAACAAATCAACTATTTGTAAGATACATGAAACTATAAATACAACAGATGAGGAAATTGCTCATTACTGTAAACATAGTAATGAAATCAAAGACAACTGTAGTAAGTGAGTATTTGAAAGAAATGAACCTTCAGTAATTGCCATTTGATTTTTTTATTCAAGATTTCTAGGTTTATAGTTGAAGACATCATTGCTTGTTTTGTTTTGGTTTGGTTTGGTTTTTTGGTATTGGGGGTTGAACTCAGGGTCTTCCTTGTACATGCTAAGCATGTTCTCTACCATTGCCCTAAGTGCTGAATTATGAGATTTCACTAACTTAGATATAGTTAGTATAAATAAAGAATTTTAGTGTAGTCTATGTAAGTCCTATTAGTCTGAAATAATTTCCATTTTTTGACTTTTCAAGATCTTAGTGTTTTTGTTTATGTGGTGCTGGGAATAAAATCCAGGGCCTTATGCATGATAAGCAAGTGCTACCTTGATACATGATAGACAAGAACCACTGAGCTACACTGTGGCTTAAGATCTTAGTTTGTATAAGGGAATCCAACCTAAAACTTTTCAAGATAAAACACTTCTTTTGAGAAATATCTCTCTAGGTCTTTTGTCCAATTTCTAATCAAGCTATTTCTTTTCTTGCCATTGAATTGTATGACTTCTACTTCAACCATTTTTATGATAGAAAAATATTGGAAGTGACTCTAAATGTTCGACATTAGGGGACTGGTTAAATGAATTTTGGTATATCCAGATGACTGAACACTAGGCAGCCAATAAAATCATGACATAGGTGTATGTTTGACATGGGAAAATGTTAGTAGTATATTGCAAATTGAACAAAGCAGTTTATGCATCATTATTCATAATATGAACCCAATGCATGATGATATATCTATATCTAAGAAAAGCCTCAAGGGATGCACATTGAAAAGCTTATAGTGAATATCTTCTCAGTGAGCATATGTTTCTTATGGAATTTTTAAATACTCCGAATATATGCATGTATAATCTTATACCTTCAAAGTTCCTTTTGGGGAATATTTCTTAAGTATCAGAAATTAAGGGGTTGGGGATATATCTCAGTTGGTAGAGTGCTCACCTGGAATGCACAAGGCCCTAGGTTCAATCCCCAGCACCACAAAAAAAAAGGAAGAAAGAAAGAAAGAAAAATAATTAAGACAAATATTTAAGTATAATTTCAGTAAGTGATAAAGGAGAATAAATTTTATGTGAATATGATCTAAGTAATGTTAAAATATATAATTGTAGCAAAATCTTGAAACAATTTTAAAATCATAGTAGTTATTTAATATTGAGAATATGTATGATAGTTTCTTATGTATACTCTTCTGTGCTTCCAAATGGGCATATGTACATTTTTTTTTCCTTTTTCATTTTGCATATGTACTTTTTGAATTTGGAAAAAAAATGAAAATAGAGGAAATATTCAAACAATTCTTAGAATGGAAGCTGCCATGGTATATATAGTAATTTTAGTTTTTTTGTATTGGTAATAGTTTTCAAGTTATATAATAAAACAAAAATATATGAGGTGAATATTCATTTTATTCTATCTGATTTGATAATCTATTTTGGCCTAGTTTCAGCCATGCTATATTTGCTTCTTTCCCTGTCATATCTCAAAAACAAATTTTATGTAAAAATTAATGAATATTAATATTTGAGCATATGAGTGTGTGGATATTGATAGTGATTGCGATAGGATATGCAATTTTTTTTCTTTTTTAATACTGTTGTATTTATTATTTTAAAAATTGGTTCATATTAATTGTACAGAGTAGTAAATTTCATTATGGCATAGGGAATGTTTTCTTGATGTAAACTTGTTTTCTCTAGAAAGACACATTCATTTCTCTTTAAATAATTTTGTTCATTTTTTATTATCTCTGCCAATTTTTTTATTTGTTTATCATTCTGAAGTGCTAATTACAACTATAACTTTTTTCTATAGCTGGAAGCCAACATGTGATGTTTTTCATAAACATGAAGATTATATGCAGGACCAATTTACTATTTATCAAGAAACCATTGAAAAAGACAAGTACAGTATATATATTAACTTAAGTGTATCAGTTTTATAAATTAGTATTATTGGAACATGCTTTGTAAGAATTTAGAAAGTGTGTATTGTGAGGGAATATTTTTTAAGTAAATGTGATATCTTGGACTGAATCATTGAAGGTCTCCATATTTGTTGTAAAAGC